>NC_057818.1:9897500-10497500 GCF_910594005.1 Cervus elaphus
AGCAGGCTCGGGAAGACCGCAGGGAGACCCCCTGAGTGGGCACAGCTTGGGTGGTGATCTGGGGGAGCCTGGAGGACATCAAGGGGGTGGTGCCCTCAGGCCACGGCTAGAGCGTAAGCCCTCCACCAAGGCAAAGGGCCCTGTTCCGTTCAATGACGTGTCCCCAAACACCCAGAACACTCTGGAAGCACTTTTGTGGCACACAGGAAGCCTTCAATAAATATTTGATGAATGAATAAACTGTGAGTCTGAAGCTCAGGAAACAGACTCTTAATCCAGTTTTGGGATTATTTATGTTGAGCAGAGTATACAAGGCAGTGTGTGTGTGTGTGTGTGTGTGTGTGTGTGTGCATATATAAAACCATCCTTCTCTCTGCCAGAAGAATGACCCTGTTTCTACCTCGTGTGGTCATAGAGTTTTCCATGGAAATCGATGAGGCCATTGATCTGGAGTTAAGAGTTTGTTGACATCAACTGATCGCAGTCACACAAAGTGGCTCGGTTCGTCCTACCAGGGCGGCCGGTGCTCTTGGAAATAACCACGGCTTCATCCTATACAGACCAGCCTGGCATCATCCATCATCTGAATTATCAACACATGATTCAATGCCAAGAGATGATTTTCTGTTCTTGAGATGGCTTCTGAAGGAGTCCCCTGAGACCCCCACCCCTCCATGTCCAGACCAGGAACACTGCTGGCCGCTGGACCCAGACACCTGCACGCGAGACCTGAGGGGGAGCAGAGGTTCAGGCCAGTCACTCCACCATCGCCCTCCAGTCTAGAAAGTTCTTGGAACTCATTACATTTATTCAGAACTTTTTAAAAACTGAAGCAAAGTTCACATAACATGCAATTAGCTGTTTGAAAGTATACAGTTCGGTGGCCTTTCGTACCGTCACGGTGTCTTAGACACCCCGTTTATGTGGTTCCACAGCACTCTCATCACCTCCAAAGGCACCCCGCCTCCCCCCCGACGCTCATTAAGTCACTCCCCAGCCCTCGAGAGCCACAGATCTGCTCTCCGTCTGTCTGGATTTACCCATTCTGGATGTCTCGTGTAAATGGAGCCATACCCTCTGAAGCCTCTTGTGTCTGGCTTCTTTCACTTAGCGTGGCGTTTCCAGGCTCATCTGCGTTGTCGCCTGCGTCAGTATGAGTTCACCCCATTCTGTAGGGAAGTTCACGCCAAACCACAGAGTTTGCAGATGCCCTTCACTGAGCAGCACTCAGGGCTCTTCCCTGGTCCCTGGCGGCTCCTCTGCCCGGGTCTCCAGCCTGCCCGTTGCCCGCCTAGAGGCCCAGGACGCCGCCTGAGTCTGTAGCCGGGCCTTCCCGGCCCAGCCCAGATCTCTCCCAGATCAGCCCAGGGCGGATCTCGGAGCCACCCTGCAGTGACGCCCGCTCCCCACCACCCCGCAAGCTGCCCCAGACGCCTTTCCATCCCCTCGTCCCAGCAAACTGCTAACTCGCTTCCCCAGAGTCCGCTTTGCAGAGCCGGTGGTCGGCCTCTCCTTCACGCCCGCGGGAGGGTCTGCACCCTCGTGCGGCTCTGCTCTGTCGCCCCGTGCCAAGCTCACCAGGCCCCGGCTCTCTGTGAGCTGCTGGAGGGCAGGGCACAGGGCGCTGCCGGCCTATGGAGTCAATGAGGGGCCCAGTGAATGAGCGGCTGGCGTTCTGACCCTCAGCCGTCCCTGCCGCCTCTTACTAGCACCTGCGGTTCGTCACTTTGTCATTTATGTGTGTGCCTGTCTTTCTCCAGAAGGGATTTGGGGTTTGCTGGGGTCTAAACAGCTGCTTGTGGTGAGTGGGGTCACCCGTACCTAACCTTCCGACTTCAGGGGTCCCTCAGAGGTCGGATTTTGGAATCTATTGTGTTAAGTAGGGTGCTGAGCAGTAGAAGGTGACTTTCACACCACTGTTTTGATAACTCAGGCTTAGAAATGCTCTTGATGGACAAGGCAGACGTTCCCCCTTGGTCCTTTATTCCTGAGAGGGAAGGCCTGCTGGGACTGCTGTGCGGCTCTTCCTTGGAGAGGTGACGACTTGTGACTATTATGACAGCAGCATCGGTGACGGACGGACATGGTTTCTTCATGGTTCACCTGGTTGCCTAGTTGCAGACACATAGCAACAGCCATCTTTGGGGGCAGCCTGATGAGTCACTCTCTGCAAGGCCTGCTCATGCATGTTGGTTCCCTCGCTGTCTTTTGTGTTGGGGAACCAAATTCCACCTTCCTTAGTTGTCCTTTGGAATTACAACAAGACATCCAAGGAGCTCCATAATCTGGATTGTAATAGTCTTTTCCAACTCCTCTCCCTCAGTCTCCCATCTCTGCTGGATAAACTCCCATTCACCCTTCAAAACCCAAGTCAAATAGCTCATAATTTCTGAAGGTTTCTTGAATGACCCTGTATTTGCATTGGTTAGTTCACCTTCCCCAGGACTCCCATGCCTTCATTTCCGCTGGTGTCATACCAATGGATTTCTGATGATGTGTCTGACTCCCCCAACAGGTTCCTTAATTCTAGACTTTTTTTTTTCCCCTTGGAGCAGTTGCTTGACGGTGAATGAGGAGGTATCAGTGTGGGTGCTTTAAGTTGGTAAAGGAAGCAAGCAGATAGATGACTCATAGAGGGGCGATGGCTGAATTCTAGGGATTCCACATATATCCCTTGGGACCCAGGGAAAAGGGAACTGTCTTTAAGACTAAACTTAGAGAGTTGGTTGGTTTGGGGTTTTCAGTACAGTGTGTTCTGTTGGATTTGGCAACACCGGTGGTCCAGAATGCTGCTGGGTGGAGAGAGAGGGTCCTTTCTTGGTGAGAAGGGGGTTGTGCACGACCCATCGCCACGGGCGGGAGTCCCGTGGGCTGCACCTGGACACGGGAGCAGCTGCTTCCAGCTGGTGTCTGTTCCGATTCGTTCGTTCCCAGGCTGTCTCAGCTATTAAATATTTTTACTATCGCTTCTGTTTATTACGTCACAGATAGGTTTTGTTTGGTAGGGAGCATGCCTGAGGGTCAGATCGTGAGGTGGGTACCCTGCGTCACGTCTGGACACGTGGGGACCGGGACTCGGCGCCCCACTTGACCTCTGCACCCCCGGCGCCACTGCATAGACAGTCCTTGGCTTCCCGAGCGTCCACGTAGACGTTGTAATCATCACGGTCCCAGTGACCGTCCTAGCGGCGACAGAAGGTGAGCTGGCCGCCCGAGGCCGCCCCACCGCTGGGCTGCAGAGCTGGGACGGGGATCCAGACCTCTGGAGTCCACATCACAGATCACTGGGCTTCCTGAAGTGACTGGCCTCTTCTGCCAGGGGAGCAGGTTCTGGGGTTTTTTCAGTCTTCTTTTTTTTTTTTTTAGAGCAGTTTTAGGTTCACAGCAAAATCAAGGAGAAGGTACAGAGATTTCTTATGTAGCTGTGCCCCGGCCTGTGCACCGCCTCCCGGTCTTCACCCCCCGCCCAGGCGGTCCATTCATCACAGTGGATGGACCTGCACTGACACGTCACCCCAATCCCCCAAAGCCCGTCGCCTGCCTTAGGTGGGGAGGGTCCCTCCTGCTGTTGTACGTTCTGGGGACAAATATGTAATGGCTGTGTGTCCACCACTATAGTATCACACAAAACAGTTCTCACTGCCCTAAAAAAATTCATCCCTTCCCCATCCCTTCTCCCCGCAACCCCCGGCAACCACTGATCATGTCACTGTCTCCAAATTTCTGCCTTTTCCAGAAGGTCAGATTGTTGGAATTACACGGTATGCAGCCTTTTCAGATTGGCTTCCTTCCCTCCGTAACAGGCATTTAAGCTTCCTCCATGTCTTTTCATGGCTTGACAGCTCCTTTCTTTCTAGTGCTGACTAGTATTCCACTGTCCGGATGTACCACACAGTATCCACTCACCTGCTAAAAGACATCTGGGTTGCTTCCAGGTTTCGGCAGTTAGAGAGAAAGCTGCTGTAAGCACCACAGTGCAGGTGTTCACGTGGACATATGTTTTTCAGAAGCAGATTTTTAAGCGATGGTCCTCGAGATCCCACCTCTGGGTGGTGAGCGAGAGCCTGCACTCGCCTTAGAGACGGTTCTGGCTCTGTGGCCCAGCTTCCCTGGAGAAGGGTTAGCAGGTCTGTGTACAAGCAGCTGGCCTGTCACGCAGCCTGGAACCTTCAGGTGGAAGCCTGCAGCCCCCAGGCAGGATCTGAGGCAGAACAATCAAGGATTTCCCACTTCTGATTTGCAAGGCACTGGCGGTGGCTACCAGCCATGCTTCCCTGAGAGCGATTGTGCTTATTTGTCTAAGGTTGTACCCTGCCTGCCTCCCGGAAGCTGGCGGCTTCTCAGAAGCTCAGATGCCCGCCGTGTGAGATGAGGCAGCTAAAGATCTCACAGAAGGGGCCCCTTGATCCCCGGAGACGCTGATCAGCCTGAGCCTTGTCTGGCTGCCCCGGCTCTCTGTTTAGGCGGAAAAATGGAAATGTTGCTTTGCATTGCTTTTGTTTTCTGACCAGGAAGAGCACGCAAGTCCATCTCACGGGATAGGACCCCCCCCCCCCGACCCCCACCCTCCTCTCTCTCTCTCTACTTCCCATTCATGTATTAAACCTCCTTAAGAGGCTGTAGGTAGGATTGTCAATCAATGGGGCCCCTAGAAAGGGCTGCCTCCATGAACTCTGACCCTCAGTAGGAGGAGCTGGTTAGCTTGGTCTTTCTTTGTCACCATCTGGGGGTCTTGTTTCAGGTTGGGGGTGGTTCACCTCGGAACCGGAGTGTCCCAGTGGATCTCCATGTGATGCTGTCTGTATTCTGAGCTTTCTTTAGAAACTGTGTTGCCACGCCAAAGCCCGGCCTCCCTCCCGCCCTGCTTTTGTTTCACTTGAACTTGTAGCCACTTGACACCCTATGTATTTTGCTTATAGTATGCCCGGACTCAGTCTTGCTTTTCCACACATTTATATTCATAGGAACAGCATCTGCCCACATTGGAAATACAGTGCGCAGTGTGTATACAGACAGAGCTTTTTCTCAGTCTGTGGGCTGTGCCGATGGGCCGGGGTGGGGCTCACACGCCGTGACCTCCCCCAGCCCGCTGTGTTCCCCGACACACGTGGGCACTCTGACAAATGCTGCAGCGTGCCCGGTGAGGAGTGTCACAGTCATCCTGCCAGCCCCCACCAGGGTCTCTGCCCATTATCGGCAACCATCAGTCCAGAGGAATCCTGTCTTTCAAAGGACACCTTTTCTGTTGAGTTGTGTGAAATACCTACAGAAAAACAGACGGGTCCTAAGCCTGCGCCTCAGTGGGTTTGCACATCGACCGTGTCCTTATCACTCTGCCCCGGCTCAGGCCAAGAGGATGAGCACTCCCGAGACGCTCCTCGGCCCCCTTCCAGCCACCCCCCTCCCCCAGAGGTGACCGCTGCCCTGTTTTTGGCCAGCGTCTGGACCTTGTGTAAACGGACTCTCGCGGTGCATGCTCTTGTGTTGGTGGAACTCATCACCCTGCTGCACAGACGTGTGGTCTTCTGTGCTCACGGCTGTGTCGCTTTGCATGGGGTGAATACGCCTTCATTGCGCTGCTCGCTGTCGATGGTTGCCTGTGAGGTGCTGCTGTGACCCTGGGGCAGTCCGGCTGGGCGGAGCTGGGAGTGGCGGTCCCGGAGTGCAGAAGGTAGAGGAGAGTCGGCTTTCGCAAACGCTGCCAGCTACTTTCCAAAGGGCTGGGACCTGCTCCTGCTCGCGCCCGCAGTGCTGGTCTCCCTCGTCCCGCTGTCACTGACGATTCTGTTTGCCCCAGTGTTTTTTGTTGTGGTGGTAAAATATGCATGATGTAGAATTGACCACTTTAGCCATACAGTTCTGTGGCATCCGTCCAGTCACACTGTCAGGCCCCCATCGCCACCATCCTTCTCCAGAACTCTTTATCTTGCAGAACTGAAAGTCCATACCCATTCAGCAGCAACTCCCACCCCCAGCCACTGGGGGTCTTTCTACTGTCTGTCTCTGCGAATCCGACCACTCTAGGTTCCTCATGGAAGTGGCATCATACGATATTTGTCTTTTTTGTGACTGTCTTATTTCACTTGGCATAATGTCCTCAAGGTTCATACACATTGTAGCATGTGTGCGAATTTCCGTCCTTTTTTTTTTGTTTTTTTGTTTGCTTTTTGGAATTTTCAAGATCTGTTTTTTAAAATTGATTGAAGTATAGTTGATTTACAATGCTGTATTAATTTCTGCAGTACAGTGAAGTGACTCAGTTTTACACACACACACACACACACACACACGTTCTTTGTCATACTCTTTTCCATTATGTTTATCACAGGATATTGAATACAGTTCCCTGTGGATCTGGTGTACAAATATCTGTTCCCTGTTGGAGTAACTACTTTCCAGTTGTTTGGGGTATATACCAGAAGTGGAATTGCTGAATCGTACGGTGGTTCTGTGTTTCATTTTTTGAGAAACCGCCAACTGTTTTCCACGGCAGCTGCAGCATTTTCTGTTCCTACCATCCGTGCCCAAGAGTTCCAATTTCTTCATATCCTCAGCAACACTTGTTCATTTTCTGGGTTTTGGTTTTAGTTTGATTGGGGCCATGATGTGTGTGAGGGGCTGATAGCGTCTTTTTTTAAAAAAGCCATTCTGGTAGGTGTGTAGCAATCCTTTGGTGGTTTTAATCTGGTTTCAGAAGCATGAAGGTGTAATGAATTTGTCCGGGTATCTGCCTAGAATGTTGATTATTCTACCCTGGGCTGTGGTAGCTGATGCTGGGTCACCATCAGTGTTCCTCGGTCATGGTGAGGCTGCTGGCACACAGCACTGGCGTTCAGTCCTTGAGAGAGCCAGCCACATGCTGGGATTCCAGGGGAGAGAAAAGAATCCTTGAACTGTGGAAACTTCAGAGCCGCACTTGTCCCGACAAGTGCGGAACCCCCGCAGCCCCCAGTCTGTAGGGTCTCTCGTCTCTTTCTTTGCAAGAAAAGACCTGCTCACCTTTGCAAGTTCTTGTCCCAGATCAGCTCACACTCCCAGATTCTGTGTCTCACAGAGCGTTGTCAACGGCAGTAGCTGAGAAACGTCTGGGGCCAGGGTAGCTGCCGGGCATGCCCCCGGTGCAGCCCCCCTCCCGGGGACCCCAAAAGCGCACGCACCCTCCTGAGCGGCACGCGCAAGGCCAGCCTCGCAGCCCTGAACAGACAGGGCCACATCCGCCTTGCTGCAACTAGCACAGGGCAGCACCTTCTGGAAATGACAACCGACAGAAGAACTGCACCAGGCCCTCCTGTGCCCAGCCTGGGCCCGGCTTGTACCCACGGGCCACCCCCGCCCCCCTGCCCCTGAGGGTGTCATCGGCCGCCTTTCCGACCTTTCTGTGTGTTGGGGGCCAGCACCAGCCACACGTTTTCTCTTTGCTCCGTTTGCACGTCTAATCAGAGCTTTTCCTTAGGCCACTTGTTCCTTGTGCTGACGGGCACAGCTCCGGTGACTTCAGCAGATCCCGAGTAGGCCCCCGGGCCGGCCTGTGTAGTGTCAGAGCTGGTGTGCAGAACAGGAAACCTAGCGGCACCTCATGCCTTGCGTCCCCAGGGGCCTCTTCCTTCCTCTCTGTCCTCTCTTCCCTTTTTGGCAAGCCGGCGGCTGCTCCAGGGGCGTCTTTGTTACCAGCATCACAGGGCGGAGCAGCGATTCCGGGGATTAGACGATCTGGAACCCCAGTCAGGGCCCCACTGCTCCCTTGCAGCTGACTTTGCCTCCTGGCACCTCGCAGGCCGATCTGTAAAATGAGAGGAACGGGGCTGCGCACCTCAGTGTGTTGATCGACTGATGCTTGCAAAGGCCTTTGCACCGTCACGTACAAAGGAGCCCAGCTCCTTCTCTCTCTTAGGCCAAGAGTGGAGTGAACTCCGGGCCTGGAATTCCATTTGAGGACAAAATGTAAGTGAAAGACGATTTCCACGTGTGAAGGTCCTGTGCTGACATCACCCGAAAAAGAGGATAGCGAGAACGGTCCACTCATTTTCTCCCGTCCATGTGTCCATCACCTGTTTATACTCCTCTTGAGTGGTTTAAGTCAGAAACAGCGCCAAGGCCACACCTGGCCCTGTCCCCTGCCGTCTTTTTTAACAAAGTTTTATTGGAATGTGGGCACGGTCACTTGTCTGCTATCTATGGCTGCCTTCACACCTCAGCAGCATTGTTGAGCTGTTAGGACAGAGGCCACGTGACTCACAAAGCCTAAAGAATTTACTGGCTGGCCCTTTGCAGAAAATGTTTCCCCACCTCTGGTTTAGATGGAAGGGCTGGAGTGCCAGTCCTGGCTGCACCAGTAACTGGCACCTGGCTTGCGTGTGTGCTAAGTCGCTTCAGCCATGTCCGACTCTTTGTGACCCCATGTAGCCCACCAGGCTCCTCTGTCCAGGCAAGAATACTGGGGTGGATTGCCACGCCCTCCTCCAGGGGATCTTCCCAATTCAGGGATCGAACCTGGGCCTCTTATGTCTCCTGCATTGGCAGGCGGGTTCTTTATACCACTAGCGCCACCTGGGAAGCCTGGCAGCGTGGCTTAGGAAGAGTTATTTCTCTTTTCTGGGCCTCAGTTTTCTTAGCTGTAACATGGGATCACAGTGACGCCCATCTTGTGGGTCCTTCTAAGGAGTCAGTGGGAAGACGACCTGTACAGACACGCAGACGGCCCTTGACCAGGACAGTTACTGTGGACGCAGGCAGGGTGGCAGGGTCCCTGTCCTCAGGAGCACACCGCCCACAGACAGCTGACGACAGTGCACCAGGGTGGAGGGGGCGCAGCCTGGAGGACCCTAGAGCCAGGTGATCCTGCTTCCAGGCTGTCAGAGGCCGCAGCTCTCCCCTGGCCCGGTCACACCATCAACTAGCACATCTGCGAGGACGCGGCCGCGTGCCCTCCGGTCCCTGCCGACATCCTTCCATCCGAGACAGCAAGCGGATCAAGGCCTGCGTGACAGCGGCCTCTGATCTGGGAGCTAAATTAACACTCACGTTAACCCCAAAGCCTTAGTTTTAGCTCGGCGCTCGCTCCAGTCTTGAGCAGACACGCCCTCCCCTCCTGGAGCAGCCTCCGTGGGAGCTCAGCAAGGAGACCGGGCCTGAAGGGGACGTCTGTTTCTGCCATGTGAGCCACAGAGAAAGTTTCTCGGCAGCCCGGCCACATCCTCGGCGGCTCTGAGTCCAGCTTGGAGGAGGGTGCTGCCTCCCGCGGGTCTCAGAGGCCCAGGCGAAAGACTCCTGAGAAAACGGAGCTCCATCCCTACCTGATCCCGCCCCCGAGACTCATGTTCTCCTTAAGGCGTGGGTACCTGAGAAGAGTGGCCCTTACAGATGAGCTTGTGTTTATAGCAGACCTCCCAGGAACTCCCCACACACCGATGTTCTTGGACTTAGAGCAGTTTACTCGGTGGCCCAGGAGCAACCCCACTTCTGGGTATTTCCCCAAGTGGGAGCTCTTTTGCCCCTGCCCCTGCCCCCCCCCCATAAGTGCAGAAATGTTCCCGGCAGCTTCCTACACGGCAGCCGCAAACGGGAAACAGACAAGGGTCCGCAGACAGCGGGGGTGCGCAGAGAGGAAGATGGCCCTGCGATGGCAGCAGCTGCAGGCACACATGTGCATGGACAGGATGCCAAGCAAGAGAACACGGGCGCATGGGCTGTGCGCTTCCAGCTCTGGGAGCCCAGGGACCCACCTCTCGCGACAGATCGAGAAGGGCGGACACTGCCGGGCAGTCCTCCTGGGATGGGGCTCGAGGGGGCCCGCCTTGTGGGGTGTCACAGACAGTCCCTGTCTTGACCTGGGCAGGCTTGACCTAGGCTTATGCAGAAGTAAATGCAGTCAAATATTTGTGCTTTTCGTGCTTTGCTGTTTATATGGTCTGCCTTCATTTAAAAAAAGGGGGTGGGGAGAGAGGGGGAATGTCAGAAATTAGAGGGTTGTGCAGTCAAGGCTGAGCCCCGCTCGGGGTCCTGTTCCAGGCCTCCCTGGGAGTCCTTGTCCTCCAGCCCTGTCCTGAGACCGGGGTCTGCACACTGTGGGCCCGCAGACCCTCCCTTCGCTCTGCCAGGAGTGCCTGGTGCTGCCCTGCCCACCCGCTTGAAGGTCGCCTCTGGGAAGCCTTCCCCAGTGTTGCAGAGCGTTCCTCCCCCCGGGCCTGCCCTTTGTACCTCATGTCTGCACCGGGGCACTTATCACCGCGTTCTGTCATTAGCTGTGTGCACCCGTGACACACACCCCTCCCCCACCGCCCTCATCGAGAGGCGCCCTCTGGTCACCTTGGGGCTCCTGGGCCATCGCCTCACGGAACAGGCAGGGGACGTGGCACCGTGGGCCAGACCTGGCCTCTGAGTCAGCGACGTGGCCTTTGTGCTGAGCGGCCATGGCTGCCGCAGGCCCCCCTCTAGTGGATGGGGGCGCCAGCCGCTCCCGGTTCCCAGGGGCCTCGTGAAGAGTCAGTGAGGAGGCGCCTGGGGCGTCTGTGATCCTTGGGACGTTTGCCCACCTGCTGGTTGGCCGTATGCTGATGTTGAGTTTGGCCCTCGAGAGCCTCACTGGCTGCTCCGATCAAAGACGCCCCAGGGTGGCACGGCACCCCCAGGGCCCCGATTTCCATCTGGCTTCCCATGCCCACGCTGGTGGCCGGGGCTGGAAGGGTCTGAACGTGGAAGTATCAGCCCTCAGCTCTATTATTAAACTTCTTGAGCCGTTTGGCCATAAAAGGGGGCAGCTGCCATGGCTGGACTTGTGATTAATGAGCCCGAAAGGGCCTCCTGACTCTCGGCGGAGCGCAGTCCATGGAGAGCAGCCCTGGCCGGCCCCAGACTCTGGGCCTGCCCTCTCGGCCCGGCCTCTGCTCTGTCGAGGTCTGTGCAGCAGGGACCGGCGGGCCGGTGGCTCCTCCTTTTGTCCCGCAGATCCCACGGCCCCCTTGGCGACCCCTCCTGGCCCCCAGGGAGGCCTGGGCTACTGCAGGGGTGGTTGATGGGACAGGGCGAGGTGGGCAGGCCCGGGGCAGGCAGCCCGGAGCTCCTGGGGAAGACCCCAGACCAAACATCCGTAACTGATGAAGGCCTGCTTGGCGTTGGTCATCCAGAGCCGGCCAGTGACCTCCTGCACGCCAGAGTGCTCCTCTCTGATCCACCTTTTTGGAGCAATCCATGGTGATGCAGGGCCTTGGAGAATGTTTGTGCAAGAGGCCCTTTTCCTTCTTGTGTCTTGAATCAGCCCGGAGCCTCATCTTTGGGGCCTGCGGAAGTCATGATTCTCACTCGCCTCTACAGAAATCCCCATGGAAACCAGCAGGCAGGCAGCCCTGGGCAGGAGGGAGGGGTTCCCCAGAAAGGCGGGGGGGGGGGGGAGCCTGGAGACATCCTGCCAGCATTAGGGGCCCGAGGTCAGAGGCTGTTGGGAGAGGGGGGAGGGGGGCTGTGGTCACCCTGCTCCCTGCCTCACGGGAAACCCGAGAAGGCACAGGGTTTGGAATGTCAGCTTTAAAGGCCTTTGGGGGTCCCTGGGGACCTTGATGATGTCTCTCCAGGGCCTGCTGCCTCCAGCAGGTCCAGGTGCTACGTGATCAGGGAAGAAGCTCATCTCAGAAGCAAAAGGAGCGGGGGCGGCGTCGGCAGGGGGCGGTGTCGGTGGGGGGGATGGTGGCCATGGTCTCTTCGCGGTCTGTCTACACCAGGGCCCCCACCTGGCCCCTCATCAGTCCCTGAAAGCAAAAGGACAGAGGCACCCCGACTTGTCCCCCAGCTTCCCCAGGAGCGAGGACCCTGCTTGTGGAAGGACCTCCCCCCCAACCCCGCCCCGCCCCGCCCCACAGAAGGACCCCCAGCAGACTTCTGAGCCACCAGCACGCTTTCCCCGCAGTTACACCGCAGGCCCGCAGAGGCCAGGTGGGGCCGGAGCAGCGGCCCACAGGACCCAGTCAGGCTGGTGGCCCAGGGTGAAGGCCCCCGGTCTTAGCCAGGGCCCCCCAGCTCTCCTTAATTTCTCCTTAATGAGAGCAGTTTGGCAGCAACATAAAATATGCTCTTACCCTTTGTCCCAGTAATTCCATTTCTGGGAATCCGGCCTAAGGATTCTAAATTCTAATCCTAAACACGGGGCAGAAAAGCGTGCTTCACAGGGACGCCCATTGTGGCGCTGTGTATGTTAGCACGGAGCAGGACCACCGCGCTGTCTGGTGGGGGGGCGCGGCGCGGCGATGAGACACGAGGGGTGGAGTACCTAACAGCTCCTAAAATGGTAGCTCCGAAGATGGGGTGGGCATATGCTGCAGCATTGTGTGGGAAAAGGCAAGTTACAGAACTATATGGACCTTCAAAAAGTGAGGTGTTAGAAAGTAACACAGGTGGTCTACCAAAGTGCTCGTGAGCGGTCTTGGTAACAATTCTGAGATTTCGTCCTATTCATCATCTCCCAAATTACCTTGAACGTTCGTTTGTTGCCTCTTAGTCGGGTTTGAGTTGTAATTTACATTCGGTGAACTCCACTGTTTTGCGCGTGCGCATCTGTTTACTTTGACGAGTGTGTGCGGTCAGGTAACCCCACCACCGTTGAGACAGACTGTTTCCATTGCCCCGAGAGGTGCCCCCACGCCCCTCCTCCGTGCCCCTCGGTAACCAGTCCCCTCGCCCCCCTGCTGGCCACCACTGGTCTGAGCCGTGGCTATAGTTCTTGTGTATTCCAGGATGTCATACAAATGGAGCCGCACGGTTTGATAACTCGTAATCTGCTTGATGTTCTCTTAAGAACACCTCTTAGAGCAGGTTTTCTTCACGCCCCTCAAGCAGAGAATTTAATTTTTCCTTTCTAGCTAACTCAGCCTTTACCCCATGCAGGAATCTCCTCTGTCGTAGCCCTGATCGTCGTGTTCAGATTACCAGGGAATTATCAGTCCTCTGTAAAATCGTCCCGGCAGTGTGAAAGTACCCGGGATGAAGGAGGTCCTCGGTCCGCGCAGCCTCACACCAGCATCCAGAGAAGGGCGGGGGCTTCCAGTCCAGGCCTGCCCGTTCCCCTCGCAGACCTCAGGCTCCCGTCCAGGGTCTGTCCACAATGTTGACAATAGTGTCAGCAGTAGCCACAGCAGCAGCAACGGTGCGCTTTTCTTAGTGAGCCTTTTATGTCAGGACAGTTTGAGATGCAAAGGAAAGCTGCAGGGACACACAGAGAGTTCGCATATACCCCACACCCCTTTTCCCCGGTTGTGTTTTTGTCTGCCGGGGGCGGGATTGACCTTGCTGTGGGACATGCAGAGTTTCAGTTCCCTGACCAGGGATCGAACCTACGCCCCCTGCATTGGGAGTGCAGAGTCTCAGCCACTGGGCCACCAGGAAAATTCTCCACCACCGCCCCCTCAATTGTTAACATCTTACAAAAGCATGAGACATTTGTCACAGCTAATGAACTCATATTGATGTGCTGTTATTGAAGTTCACACTTTGGTTTCCTTAGTTTTCCCCTAATGTTGTTTTTCTGCCCCAGCATCTCATATGGGCCCCCAGTCCATTTAGTCATCATGTCTGCATAGACGTGGAGGGGACAGATGCTCAGACTTACCTTGTGTTTGGTGAGCACTGCTCAGGTGTTCTGAGGACTGTCACTCGGTTGGGGTTTGTTTGATGTTTTTTCTCACGATTAGACTAGAATTATGGCTTTAGGGGAGGAGGATCCTGGAGATAAAAAAAGTTTAGTGTTTCTCACAATAGTTTATTTTTATTGAGTTTTTCAGTGTGTTCCAGATGCTGTGCTGAGCCGTTAACAGATTGGATCCCCTTTAAATTCTATTTTACCTAATAAATTCTCATTTTACCATTGGCGGAAATGGTATCAAGAGAGGTGCAGTAACTTACACAAAGACCCACAAGTAAGTGGCTCAAACACAGAACTCACTAATTCTTTAAGTTTTGCTTTTTGCCAGTACTACTTCAAACAGCAATACATCTGCTTTTTAAAAAAAAAAAAACAGTATGTGTTTATTTATATCCAATGTTTCCCGAAAATGCTTATGCTGAAACTTCTAATCAAGGCCACCTTGAGACAGCTGCAGCCGGGTCATGAAAAAAGCAGGCACAGGTGGTCAGCTGTCCCCCCATCATACTAAGTCCCACCTGTCGTGGTCATCTGGAGCGTGTTCCCACGGGCTTGGTGTGGGGGTGGGCGCCGGGCAGCGCGGGGCCTCTCCATGTCTCAGTCTCCAGGAAGCCGTGGTGGGAAATAGAAGCGTCCAGGCTGTCTGCTCACGTGCCCAAGGTGCGATTCCAAACTGGCCGTTCGCTTGATAATCAGATCCACCCCGTGTGCTCACACCCTACTGCTGTGGGATTTTCTAATGGGTTTCTGTATCCGTCGCTGGGTTGGCCCGGTGATTTTCTAGATGCCAAAGTGGCTGCGTCCCAGCCCACGTTCTCTGGCTTCTCTGTGCATCAAGGGGACCGTGGGCTGAGGTTTAGGAACCAGCCAGACCAGGAAAAGGCAGAGATGTGGCTGTGGGCTGTCAAGGAAAGAAAGACCTTCAGCACATCCAGGCATCCAGGCGCCATTGCTTTCTAAAGGAGAGTTCTTTAATTTATTTTTAATTTTAATTTAATATGTAAAACTAGTAACCACAACCTCTTCCCATGTATGTTATGTGTGGATGGGCATTTTTTTACTTAGGAAAATCTTCCTGCATTTGTTAAGGAGGTATACCCATCACCTCCTAAACATCAGGCACGTGAAACAGAGCAGGTGAACGCTCCCACTCGCGTTGTGCTGAAAACGCCAGCACAGAGACAGTCAGCGGGAAGCACAAGCCTGTTCACATGAATCCCCGAGGCCCCTGGTGCCGCTGGGCTTCTCAGGACAGGACGTGCGGTCAGGGCTGAGTCATTTATGCAGAATATTGAGAACGTGACGGTGCAGGGCTGTGGAGCAGGGCAGAGGGGCCACGGGGAACCCACGTGGTTGCCTTTGGGATGCATTGGCAAACCGTCTTGGCTGGACACCGAGGCTGCCTGGGTTGATGCCAAGGGGTGGGCCATGGGCCGGAGAGAAGGGCCGGGTGAACTTGGCTCCCCACTCCCACCGCGGTCTCAGCGGCCTCTTGGCTCATCTGGCCCCAAGGAGGCGGCTCCAGGCTGTTCCTGCTTCCGCCCACTCGGTCCCTGCAGCAGAGTCCAGGGACGCTGGGAGAGCACCCCGAAGCCCTGCCCCTCCCCCCCGTGGGCACCCGTTCCCGGAACCCCGCGGGCCTTCCCGTGCCTCCAGATGCAGCCTGCCCGCCTCTCCACGGCCTTTCTCACCTGCCCTGCCTCACTCCTCCCCGCGCGAGCGCCCCCGGCCCCTTGCACTGGCCGTGGCCAGGCCGAGATGCGCTTTCCCTCCCTCGTTCCTCGGTGCCGTGGCTCTCTGGCGCTCCCGCTCCCGACACCGCGGCGGTCCTGGTTTCCGGTGCAGCACTCGCCACTCTCCCATTGCTGGGTGTTTGTGTCTGTCTGTCTGTTGTCTCTCTGTCCCGCCGGGCTGCTGTCTCGTTCACTGCTAGATCCCACAACAGCCAGCCCGCGGGGCCGGGAAGGTAACAGGTGCTCAGTTAAGTGTCTGTTAGGTGACTGACGGAGTGAGTGAATGAATGAATTGATCCATCAGTCCCTCTGACTACCTGAGCGTGGGAGCCGATCGTATCAGGGAAATTTGAGGCAGCTTAAGCCTTCAACCCTTTTCTGCTCCTAAACCACCATCACCACCATATCTCAGCTTTGGCAGATAGGAATTAAAAATAAACAACTTGGTGGGCAGAAACCAACACAATACTATAAAGCAATTATACTTCAATTAAAAAATTTAATTAAAGAAAAAGCCTCACGGAGGTCCCCAGTCCTTCGGGTGAAATTCGCTTGCTGGGCCCCAGACTTTACATTGCTTGTGTCAGAGCTTACTGATCAGGTTGGAGATCCCTGAGCCAGCAGCCAGGCGGCCCTGGGCCAGTCAGGTCCCGAGTCGCGGCATCCTCACCTGTGCAGCGGGGACAGCCCGGCCCCTGCTCTGGGCACGGTCATAAGAGTCAAAGGTGCTTGCTCCTGCCGCATGCTCGGGGAGGCTCGGCCTATGTCAGACTGTGGGGGGTGTTAGCTGTCCCCCTTCCCAGCTGGGCCACACTCGCCTCCGACGCTGCTGAAGTCTGGCTTCCCGGGCCCCGAGTGCCAAGGACGCGGCCTCTGGGTGCCTGGCACCTCCTCTCCGTGACAGAGGAGCTCACTCAGCTGTGAGCGACTGAATTTCGCTCGCCCCACCCCCACCCTGGCACTGAGCAGTGATAACCCTCACCAGTCTCCCCCTTTTAACACAAGTCACTGGGTCCTTGCTGTGCACCGGACCCTGGAGGCAGAGTGGGGACCAAGACAGACGTGGCCTGACCTCACGGAGCCACGGCCTGGGGGAGGCAGACAGCAAACAGACAGCCCGCACAGGTCACAAGGGTTGAGACGGATGTAGTGAGCGTGTGGGACCCGGGGAAGGGGGCAGCCAGGTGGGTTTCAGGGTCTGGAGAGGTCAAGAGGAGATGCCGGGGTGGGGGGGTGACCCCCGCCTTTTGGGGACACGGGGCAGGCCAAGTGCCGTCCGCAGACCAGTGTTGGCGTGCAGAGAGAGGTGGGGTGGGGCTGGAGCGGGCACAAGGTCAGACGCAGGGGGCCCGGGGGTGGAGTTCGTGGTCGGGTCACCTGGAGCCCCTGACAGATGCAAGCAGGGGCGTGGAGGGATCGAGTTTGCCGACTCAGAATGCGGCCCTGAGTGCCAAGTGGGAACATGTGTCTGCAGGGGGAGACAGGAGGGGAGTCCGGAGGGCAGGGGGCTGTGACCGCTTCCTGGGCAGGGGAGGGTGGTGGCTGGGACACGGTGAAAGGTGGAGCAGTCCCGGCTCCGGCCACGCTGGGCCCCACAGACACTGGGAGGAGCAGTGCCCAGGCCTTGTACACCTCCCAAAACACATGGGTGGGTGTCCGCCACGGCCCCTCCCCTCCAGCTGGACACCGCCGGCCAGGAAAGACGAACTCCTTCAGTCTCCAAAGTTGCCAGGCGTCTGTACCAGCTCAGCGTGCTCATTGCTAAAGCGAGAATGCTTTCCAAGGCAGTTATTGTGCCTGATCTCATAACCAACATATGTCTTTTCTGTTTTTTTTTGCTGCAGCCAACTGGGTACATGGAAAATTCAGTCTCCTACAGCGCCATTGAAGACGTTCAGCTGCTGTCCTGGGAGAACGCCCCGAAGTACTGTTTACAGCTCACAATTCCTGGGGGAACTGTCCTGCTGCAGGTAGGGCGCGTAAACATGAACATGCACTTTTGGCTCTGTCCCTGCTTAGCACCCTCGTCCTCCCCCTCGGAGAAGGCAGCTATCCAGAGGAAAGCCTATTTGACTTGCAGTGGTTTTTTTCCCTCCGTGTACAGGAAAGGTGTAAATCGGGGCTCACTGAGGGAGCAGAAGAGGGAGTGTGCACAGACTGGCTCCCGCTGCGCACCTGTCCCCACTGAGGAGCTTCCCACGTTGTGTTTTGGTTTCTCCGGTTTTCTGGTCTCCCATTTTACAGATGAGGAAACCGAGGCACAGAGACACAGGCTTTATAAGGCTATAAAAACCAAGTAAGCAGCAGATGTGCTGCTTTCTGTTGTACCGTGAGTGAGGAGGTTTCTCACTTTTCATTAATCTTTTCCTGTTGAGGCCCTGATGGAAGTAGGAGCCCTCTCCTTGGGAAACAATGCACGTTTTGTGTGTATTGGTCAGAGGCTGTTGGTTGGAAATGATGCAGATGTTGTTCGAGTGATCTGAAGCAGGAAGAGAATTTGATGCTGTGCCTGGGCAGTCTGAGAGTGGACTTCAGGCACAGCTGGACCCAGGAGTCAGAGGCACTCATGAACGTCTGATCTCTCCATCTCCTGGCTTTGCTTCTGTGTGCTGGCTTCGCTGTCAGGCAGAGGCTCCCCACGTGATGGGAAAGACGGACATCTGGCAGCCTCGGGCTGCATTCTTGGAGTCTGTAATCCTTAAAAAATGTGAGAGCCCACTTTCCTTTCAGTATTTTCCTATCAAGTCCCCTGGAAGATTCTGATTGGCTGGCTGTAATCTGATTCACCCCCCGGGGGGACACCTGCCCTGCGTTGCACGCCCACCTTTAGCACTGGCAGCCGTGTACTCTGACAGCCCTGCCAGGACCTCGTGGGTGGGGAGAGGCGGGTCCACCAAGGAAGGAACTGAGGCAAAACTAATGACACGGCTGCTGCAGTCCATACACGAGGCACGCTCTGTCATTTCAGGGGGTCCCTGCCCCCGTGACTCAAGGGGGGTTTTCTCAGCCCCCTCCTGTCGGCTTTCAAAGGCCCACCATTGTCGCTTTCCCTTGGGTTTCCAACAGGGACTCAAGTCAGGACTGCTTGTCTAGAGGGAATGGACTCTTATCTCCTGGAGGACGGTCTCCCTTTGCCTCTCTTTCAGGAACGTTTTCTTTCTAACTCTGTCTCTCCTGGGAGACTGCTCTGAGCCCACAGAGATGCTCCCTAAAACTTGTTTCAAAAGTGGCCACCAGATTATTCAACAATGCTGGAGCCGAGAGGCACACAGTTTGGCCTCTGAGGAATGTCGAGCCCCGGGAGCTGAGCATAACAGCTTATGATCCTTCAGGAAGACCCCAGCCTTTACTGTCATCCCTCAGAGGACACTGCCTGTCTGCTTTCTTCCTAAATCTCTCACACCCTGCGGGTTTTCTCATAGCTGCCCTCCCCTTTTCCCTCCTGACTTCCAGCCAGCAGCGCTTTCCTTTCTATCCTTCCTGCCCCTCTGTGATGGTTGCACCTTCTGTGAAGGGAGCGGTCAGCTCTGGCCCCTTTGCGCTGGCGGGTAGCAGTGATGGGAGTCTAGGGGCAAGGAGGGCAATACTCGGGGTCCATAGCAAGCGGAGAGGGAGGGGGCTGAGAAGATCCCCTTAAATCACAGAGCCTGCTGTCCCCTGTGCGGGCGGGGGGTGGGGAGGTGAGTCAGGCCCCCGGGGAGACAGAGCCACAAACAAACCCCCCAGAGGTAGCAGCTGAAATCGAGGCCTGTCCCCGAGGGCTGGGGGACTCACTGTCACCCTGGAGGTCCCAGGGAAGGCTCTCCGTGGGTGGTGACGCTAGAGCTGGGTGTAGAGGGGTGAGTCGGAGTGTGCCAGGATGGGATGCCCACTGTGGGCAGAGGGAGGAGGGGGTGCGAAGCCTGAGAGTGTGGGTGTGGGGGGGTCCCTGCCGCGGACAGGAGGGGGCGGTGGTGCAGGCCCTAAATACGAGCCCAGAATTGTCGGGTTGCAGGCAGCCAGGCCCCACAGGTCATGTCAGTCGAGCGAGGGAGCCACAGTGCTGTTCTGAGGGCCGCAGGCAGCCGCCGAGAGCTCCCGAGAGGTGGGGGGCAATTGAGGGACTGGTCTGCTGGCCGAGCAGACGGGGCATCCGTGAGACCCCCAGACAGGCGGGCCCAAGGGAAGCCTTGTAATTGCCCTGTCCCTGGCAGGGGCATCTCCCAGTGCTCTGGAGCTAGAGCGGGCAGCGTCCTCCACGGAGGGACCCCCAGACAGAGGGGCAGGGCGCTTGGAGGATGTGGTGTGCCGGGCGTTGCCCGAGTATCCCTTTGATCCCGCGGGGGCCTCCCATCTGCACTCCCGGGGCCTGGCTGACTGCGGGCAGGTGGACTGAGGCGGCGGACAGGTGGGTGCAGCCCTGCCGTCCCCAGGGTCCCTCCCAGCTTGCTTCCCCCCCGTCACCCCCTCCTCCTCGCCCTCCTGTGGTTCACGGGCAGCGAGCGGCTGCCTGGTTGTATCAGCAGTCTCGAGGCGCTGCGGGGCTGGGCTGCAGTCTGCGGGCCCGCGTGGTGATGGGGCGGCCCCCGAGGTGGCGGGCCGGGCGCTGGCTCTCCTGCTGGTCGGCGGGACCCCCTGCCGGGGGGCTTGTCCAGACTCACAGGACGGGCCCAGAGCAGGGGTGTGACGGCAGTCCCCGCGTCCTGGCAGGGGTAGGGGGTGGGGGCCGAGTGCGGCGGCAAGGGGCGCCGGGGGTCAAGGCCATGCTGTGCCCGGGTGCCGCCCCGAGCCGTGCTGCCCCCATAGCGGCCGCCAGACTCACAGGGTCGTCTGCACTTAAGTCCAAGGTAATGAATCAAGAGGGCGGCTCCTGTGTCCTCCGGCCTTGCTCTGGGTGCTCAGGACGTCAGGTGCCAGTGTCTCAGTCCTGCAAATGCTCCCATCCGCACACGGGGCTGAGACCCCAGGACTTCTCATTCCGACCCCTGCTGCCCCCGCGGGAACAGCCTCAGTGCGGGTGGCCTGCGGGCCCCCAGCGCCCCTGCCTTCCCGCGTAGGGGTCCATCCTGTGGCGGGGCGGTGTCTGGGGGTCCCTTGATGCACCTCACTCTCTGCTTCCCCCTCTGCGGTCTTTCTCCAGGCCTGCCTCTCCCCCCGGCCCCTTCTCTGTGCGTCCTGACCTAAGTCTCTCTTCCGCTGTCCGTTTTTTCCCCTCTCCGCTCCCTACCCCTCATCCTTATGTAGCTGCTTTGTGAGAATTTGAGCCGGTGCCTCACTCAGACCCCCTGGGAACTGACCTGAGTTCAGGGAAGGTTCAGGAATGCTCGCAGGGGACTTCCCTGGTGGTCCAGTGGCTAAGACTCCAGGCCCCCTAGGCAGGGGGACCGGCTTCCATCCCTGGTCCGAGAACTAGATCCTACATGCCATGGACTGAAGACCCCGCATGCCAAAACTAAAAAAAAAACAACAAAAAAAGATCCCACATGCTGTAACTAAGGCCTGGCGCAGCCAAATAAATGAATATTAAAAAGCAAAGGACAAGCGCTCTCAAGAAGATGGTCCTCCTGCCCTGCTCAGAGGCACCACGCAACATGCCTGCAGGTCCAGTCGGCAGACAAAGGCGCCAGCCCTCCAGCCTGGGTCCGACTGGTGTGTTTGTGGATGTTTTGTGTATTTCAGCGTGAGCTCCCTAATGGCATGTTATTAGAGTCCCCGGGTGCAGGAAGGACTTATTTATCGTCTTTCTTCTAATGCCCTGTCTGCTGGCATTTCATCGTGAGGGGTAACTCCACGAGCCCATGAACGGTGCCGGGCAGGGGGGCAGGGGGTGCTCCTTGCCGGCCCGTGGAGTCGCGGAGCAGAGATGAAGACCCGGATCATCTCCCAGAGATCTCTGCCTCCTCTGTGGCTGTCCAGTCACTGATGAGAAAGCGGACAGAGCCCACTGCTTGGACAACAAGGTTTCAGGCGAGACCAGGAGCAAGGGGACCCCCCCCACCCCTGCCAGCCCCACTTTCTCGAGAGTGCTGCTGCTTTCTGAAACGGTTTCCGAGACCGGCTCATCTCAGTGACGTTCCCGAGACCCCCCAGGGGAGGCCAGGCCACTGTTTACCCCAAACACTGGCAGCTGGGGCAGGACAGGGCGGGTGCCCTCCTTACTGGAAGCCGGAGAGAGAAACCTTTTCCGGCGGCACAGCACGTGCTGTTTTTTCCCCTAAGAAGTGGGGCGGGGAGGGCGAACCTGGGAACGGTCACCCACCGTGCACCCTTGGCTGTTTTTCTCACCTCTCCAGACAATACAACAATGAGAGGGAACTTGGCAACTTTCAAAGAGGAAATTAGGCAGAATTTGCCTGGAACGAGGCCCTTGTAGGATTCGAAAGATTTATCGCCAGGAGAGGCTGGCGCCCGCCAGAGCCTGCTTCCAGGGCCTCTTTCCCAGGCTGGGCCCCGCTCCACTCAGGACGCAGAGATGCGCCCTGGGTCCCCCGTGGTGGGGCTGGGGGCCATCGTCTGGGCTGGGGGCCGTCGTCCAGGCTTGGCCCTCCCCGCGGCAGCGTGGGGACTCTGTCCACTCTGAACGCGCTGCCTTCCCCCGGACGGCGCCTTGAGATGCCCGCCCTGGGATTCCGGACGTCCCCGCACGGCCTCTGTCCTTCTCCAAAACTCAACCAGCCGGAGGAAGGAGCGGGAGGGCCTGCTCTTGCCGTGGCCTCCCTGTCTCCAGCATCAAGACAGGGGTTGCGACTGCGAGGGTGTCACAGAAGTCGCCTCCCCTTTCCTGGAGCAAATTTCTGGCCCACCCTTTTGTTTGCAGGGTGGGGGCCTCGCCCTGACTGGAGCCTCTCCCTTCATCAGCGTGGCGCCTTCAGGTTCCCCAGCCAGGTTCCCAGGGGCCCAGCAGTACAGAGAGCAGGTGGTGGGGTCACACCTGCTGCCAAAAGGCAGAGTACCTTGACTATGGTGGTTAACACAGCACAGGTTTGAGAATTCCCTGCTGAAGCGGGGGTAAAGACTTGGCTTTCCCTGCTCTGGGCCTGGGTTTGATCCCTGGTCAGGGAACTGAGATTCTACAAAAAAAAAAAAAAGGCCAGCACAGATTTGTATCTTGACCATTCTGGGGATCTGAATTCAACACGTGTCTCACTGGGCTAAACTCCCAAGTGTGGGCAGGACTAGTTCATCTGAAGCCCTAGGGAGGAATCCATCTCTAGCTTCTCAAGGCCACCTGTATCCCTCGGCTCATGGCCACGTCATTACAAGCTCTGTTTACATCTTTGACTCTCTGACCTCCTGTTTGCCTCTTATATAGACCCTCATAACTCACCCAGAGGGGCCGGAGTAGTCTCCCCACGTCAGGGTCCTTGACTTGATCCACAGAGTCCCTTTGCAACAAGGTAACACATTCCAACCAGTCCATCCTAAAGGAGATCAGGCCTGGGTGTTCATTGGAAGGACTGATGTTGAAGCTGAAGCTGAAATACTTTGGCCACCTGATGCAAAGAACTGACTCATTGGAAAAGACCCTGATGCTGGGAAAGATTGAGGGCAGGAGGAGAAGGGGACGACAGAGGATGAGATGCTTGGATGGCATCACCGACTCAAAGGATATGAGTTTGAGCAAACCCCGGGAGTTGGTGATGGAAAGGGAAACCTGGCATGCTGCAGGCCATGGGGTCGCAAAGAGTTGGACATGACTGAGCGTCTGAACTGAACACATTCCTGGGGATTAGGACGTGGACAGTCTCTGGAGGCCCCTCGTTCGACACGCCACACCTCCCCTGTCCCTGATCACCTCAGTGTGTTGAAAAGCAGAGAAATGGTTGTGGGTCTGAATCATGTTGGAGTGGCTCATTCCCGCCTGTCCCAGCTCCTGAGAGCCACCAGGATCCTGCCTTAGCTCTGGTTCAGGGACGTGCCCTGGGAGCCTGGAGTTGGCCAAGGGGCGTCCGTGTGGACGTCCGCACCCACCGCGATCGGGGCTGTTCGTCCAGGGGCGCCTGCTGTTACAGGTTTGTCAGCACGGCGCTGGCCGTGGCCGTCCTGCCCTGACCCCTGCTGTTAGCACACGCGGGGCGCCGTGCTCAGTGGGTGTCCACGGACGCTCTCATCGTTGGGGTCTTGCTCCGCTCTTCCTGAGTGTGGGCTGCGTTTGGTTACCCTGAAGTCCACGATCTGTCCTGAGACCACAGCTCGGTCAGCGCCAGCAGGTGACCCCCCACGGGCCCTCCGCGGGGGCTGCTGGGCCTGCCCTGCACCGGTCAGGTGTCGCAGGCTGTGGGTCCTCAGGGGGCTTGAACCCAGGGCTTCTGGAGACTCAGCTACTGCAGAGGTTCCTGCGTCCCATGCAGGGTGCCCTCCAGCCTACTCCCCCGACTCAGAGCAGAAGCACGCACACACGTTGGCTCAAGGTGCTGGTGTGGAGCTGCTTGGGGTGTCAAACGCGTCTCCGAGCTTGCCCGCGGAAACCCGATTCCCAGCTCCCCGGGCCACTGAACTGGTTCATTTTCTGCAGCTCAGAGACTTCCCCAAACTCTGGCCTGGGCGAGCAGCTGGGGTTTCATTTGTGGCTTGCCGGGGATCAGGGGAGGTCATCTGTAAGAGCTGAATCCCCTTGAATGAGGGTGACCCCAGGATGCACACAGCGGGTGCAGTGTGTGTGTGTGTCTGTGTGTGTGTGTGTGTGTCTGTGTGTGTGTCTGTGTGTGTGTCTGTGTGTCTGTGTGTCTGTGTCTGTGTCTGTGTGTGTCTGTGTCTGTGTGTGTCTGTGTGTGTCTGTGTGTGTGTGTGTGTCTGTGTCTGTGTGTGTCTGTGTGTGTGTGTGTGTCTGTGTCTGTGTGTCTGTGTGTCTGTGTGTGTGTGAGTGTGTGTGTGTGTGTGTCTGTGTCTGTGTGTGTGTCTGTGTGTCTGTGTCTGTGTGTGTCTGTGTGTGTCTGTGTGTCTGTGTGTGTCTGTGTGTGTCTGTGTGTCTGTGTGTGTGTGTGTCTGTGTGTGTCTGTGTGTGTGTCTGTGTGTGTGTGTCTGTGTGTGTGTGTGTGTGTGTGTGTGTCTGTGTCTGTGTATGTGTGTCTGTGTGTGTGTGAGTCTGTGTGTGTGTGTGTGTGTGTGGCTCAGGAAGAGAAGGCAGGCACTCCTGCCTGGAGAGAGGCTCTGGTCTTTGTCAGAGCCCCTCGCCCGTCAGGGTTGTGGCCACTCAGAACAGCGGGCCGGGGCTCAGGCAGGGGACGGGCGCTACATTTCTGCCCCGGGGGTGGCCAGCGGCAGACGTGAGATGCCGTCACACTGCGGTTTCACCGTGAGTCAGACCCTGGGTCCAGGCGCTGGCCCCCCTCCCCTGCTGCCTGTGAGCCCCTGGGGGATGAGTTCAATCTCTTGAGCCTCAGTTTCCTTGTCTGCTGGAGTGCCCACTCCCCAGGGTTGACCTAAGGACAGGATGAGCTCGTCCAGGCGTAGGGCCTAGCGTCCAGCGCCCGGCAGACCCGCCGTGAATACTGCACTTGTCATCAGCAGACGTGCTGGAATTGGGAGTGAGAACCGTCCGACTCCGAGTGGCCCGGAGGCTCGGAGCTGGCGTGGTGTCGGTCTTGGAAGGCCGAGCTCCCCGAACGGGGATGTGTAACATCTACTAGTTCTGCCTGAGGCCAAGGCCGCCTGGTCTCTACAGTGGCTGTCTGCAGTTGGCAGGGGGTGCGGTGGTTAAACCCACAGACTTGGAAGCCAGGCTGCGGGTTTAAATGCGGTCAGTTGACGTGAGCGTTCAGGGCCTCAGTTTTTCCCTTGGTGAAACAGAGCGTTGCCCACCTCGGAGGACAGATTACACGGATGGCAAATGCTTGGCGCCTGGAGCACCAGGCAGCTCATCCCCATCACCCCCTCGCCCCGTGCCTCTTCCCCACTCATCCCGGCCCCTTCTCTGATCCTGAAAATGCTGAGATTCGTGTGCAGTTGAAGCTCTTGCAGCCACCAGCGTCTGCCCAGCAGAATAAGCGCTAGGCAAGAGCCGTGTCTTATTTCAGATGAGTCCACCAGGTGACCGCTTCCGGTTTGGTTTTACACACGAGTGGTTCAGCCTGGTGCAGGACCTCATGCTGGCCCATAAAATGCTCTGAGATGCTGCAGGCTGGTGACTGACCAGCGTTGTCCTGTTCTCGTTGCAGGCCGCCAACAGCTACCTGCGAGACCAGTGGTTCCATTCTCTGCAGTGGAAGGTAAGTCCTGGCTCATTGCTCGTTTGAGGTGCCACTTGGTCACCCAGAGGCTGGAGAGCAGGGGTCTCTCACCTCCTGGGCGCTTTACCCCATTGTCTGAAAGCCCCTACCTCCCTCTTGGATGGTTGATACTTGGCCCCCTTGCGATGCCAAAGCTGTGTCCCTGCCCAGTTGGCCCCTGACTTTGCCTGGGAACCTTGTGGCGTGCCGGCTTCTGGAAGGATCGTAGACCCGCTTGCTCTCAGAACAGGAGCTCACCTGAGCGGCTCTGGGGGGCAGGACTTGAGGGAGTCCAGGTGATAAGTTGAAAGTGACTTTCGAAGTTGGCAGCAGAGGAAAATTTATCAGAGATGCAGAAGTCCAGCTGTATTTCCACAGGCTTCCCTTCCTTTCCGCTCTCTGGTTCTTTGGCCTGCTTTTCGGGTTCTAGCTCCGTGTGGGATGGTCCCCAGCTCTCTAGCACAAATGCTGAATTAGTCCCTGACTGGTCGTGTTCAAGACCCAGGGGCCAGATCTGTGGGAAGTGTCCCCGCTGCCCCAGAGAGTCCACATTCTGCTCTGTGGCTCAGGACCCACACCCAGCCTCCTGTCCCTCACCTCCTGACCTTTTAGTTTAGAACAAGAACAGGAGGCCTTGCAGAGCCAGCAGGGTGTGGCTAGGATGACCGCTGTGCATCCCGAGCCGGCACCTTTGCAGTAAGCTGTAGCGCGGTGGGGCTGAGCGGCTGGCCCTGGGCGGGGTTTGAGGCCGTGTGTCCTGTGGGGAGGACCAGGGGACACTCAGCATTCTTCTCACGCCTTTGGAGGGGCTCTCGTCGCAGCTGGGCAGAGGACAGAAACTCAGCCCTGGAAACTGACATTCCAGGTCCCCAGAAGGCCACCCCTCCTCCCCGCCCGACAGCGGCAGGGCCTCTCTCTTGTGCCTGGGTGGCCGTCTCCGAGGCTGAGCCTGAGTCTCCAAGCTGGGGCTGCACAGGGAAGGGACTGGCGTTTACCGAGCGCCTGCCTCATCGTGACTCTTTGATCCTTGTCAGGCTGCTCATTATCATTGCTCCCATTTTCTCCGTGGGGAAGGCAAGGCCAGACCCGAGCCCAGCTCCTGCAGCTGGTAAGGGCCCGGGGCAAGGTTCATACCCAGGCCTCGCCCATTCTGGGGCTTCCTGAATGTGGGTGGAAGGCCCAGGGAGGCACCTGTTTGTGGCGCCAGCAGCTGCTGCTCAGACCTCGATTTCTGCAGGGACATCCTCTCTGAGGCCTGATCTCTGCAGCCAGGTGGCCCGGGACAGGCAGGGAGGGTCTGCCTCAGGACTGGCCAGCGGTCCTGGGAGGTGAAGGCCAGACCAGCCACCAGAGAGGAGTACGGGCGGCGTGATGGGGTCCCTGCGAGGAGGGGCCACCCTGCGGCCGGGGACAGCAGCGGCTACCTGCCCGGAGCTTTCCTCTTCTGCTCCTCCTCCCGCGCGTGTCTCCCTCGTGAGTCCTCAGGGAGTGAGCACCTTGCTTTCTCTCGGAGCACGATGGAGACTCACTGCCCACCTGACAGGTTGGGGAGATGTCTCTGAACAGGTGGCAAGGTCAGTGTCAAGGAGGAGGTGGTCTTGAGTGGACTCCACTCTGCTTGCCGCCTTGCCCTGGTCCACACTGTCTCCAGTCGCTTTCTGGAATCTCTGGGAACTCCTGAAAGGCAGGACTGGTGACATGTGTAAATACTACGCAGCTACAAGCGATGACTAAGATGGTAGGCATGGAAAGTGGAGCTTCGGGAGACTGTGACAGCCGGAAGGGTGATTTAAAGCTGACAAGCTCGAAATGTACGAATTCAGGCACAAGGATTGCATGTGGGGTTCAGACAGTTGATTGAGCAAGTACCGAAGTGGGGAACCCTGAGCTGCTAGCAGTTCTCATCAAGACCTGATGTCTGCTCAATTTTGGCAGTGGTTGGTTTGTTGATGGTTGTTAAATCACTTAAATTTTATTTATTATTTTTCCATAGCATCGTTTTATTTATTTGTTTGCTGGGTCTTTGCTGGTTATCCCTCTTAAATATAGCAGTATGTAGATGTCCATGCCAAAAAAACAGAAGCAAGCACACTCAGGTCAGAGTGTCAAGGAATCAGCAAGTGCCCAGCAGTGAGCGGTCCTTCTGCAGCGGATGGATGGTGACCTGTATTCTCACCGTTTAAGCACTTTTTGTTGTAGGCTTATGGGTGTGTAGGGCTTACCTGGTGGCTCAGATGGTAAAGAATCTGCCTGCAATGCAGGAGACCTGGGTTTGATCCCCGGGTTGGGAAGATCCCCTGGAGGAGGGCGTGGCAACCCACTCCAGTACTCTTGCCTGGAGAATCCCATGGACAGAGGAGCCTGGTGGGCTACAGTCCAGGGGGTCGCACAGAGTCGGACACGACTAGTCACAGCACAGGTGAAATGCTCGTAATCTTTCCCTTTTGACACCCCCGCCCCCCAATAATTCAGGTATGCTGCCACCAGGTGGCAGTGATCTCTCAGTGTCAGCAGCCTGGTTTCATTCTTGTGACTCTTTGCCCCTCAGTTTTGGTGAGATGGAACGGAGGCACTCTCCCCTTCCTTATAAAACGGCAAGGAGACCTAAGGTGTTTTTGAGGTACTGCTGGCTGGTGAAATGAGCTCGGAGACCCAGGGTTTGAATCCCGGTTCTGTAGCCGATCCATCTCACGGTTTGTACAGCTTCCAGCCGGAGTTCGTTCAGTCAGACGCAGTTGCTGAGTACCTGCCGGTACAGGGTGTGTCTCTGCGCTTTGCTGTTCCTTATTCAGCACATGTCAGGGCTCAGAGAGGTCCAGTGACTTGCGCATAGTCACACGCAGATTGCAGTGTGGATCCAGGGGCTGCCCCGCATCCTGCCCGAGCCACCTGCGCATGATCCCAAGCTTCTGCCTCTCGGCCCAACTCGGGATGTGTCCTGGTTCTCTTGCCTGATACCGCCACTCCCTCCTCCGTATTTACCACTGACCATTTTGGATTCTTTCGTTTGCTTTTCTCTACCTTTAACTTAAAATCAATAGAACATCAAATTTAAGGACATTCGAAATCCCACAACCTTAGCTTGAGTTTTTAAATTCTCTAAATGTTGTATTTATCCTTTTTCCCCTACACCCAATGCATGTGCGTGTTGTGGCTGCAGGACAACATAGGGAAAACTTTCTGCTTGTGAAGAATGCTACCTCTTACCTGCTGTGTTCCCGTAGCTTTATGGAGTCTTTACCCAGTAGTACTGGGACCCGCCAGGGCGTTCTCCACAGGTGTGGTACTGCCTCCAAGGGGGCCAGAATCGGTGTTTGGGGCTTAAAAATACCTAGTTATTCCAGTGGTGTGTAGAGAATGTAGTTCAGTCTACTGAACAGAATCTTGTTTTCTAGAATTTAACCTCAGTGGGATCAGGGCAGATTGGGATGGAGGTGTCTTAATAGGCTCCTTAGGGGAACCATAATGAAAAAAAATGAAGCTTGAGAACCACGGCTCTAGAATCGACCTCCAGTTGCGCTGTGGCAACAGGCAGAGTCTGAGAACAACACCGTGTGACGTCCTCACCTCTCTCCATCCTGGGGGTCCTGCTGCTCTTCTGGCCTCAGCTCTGAACTCCAGCGCACCCTGACCCAGCCCACCGGGGGCGTTTTCCCCGAGGGGCAGTGGGCTTTGAGTGTCATCTCGGCTCACCAAATGGTCCGTTGTTGCTGATGTTTGCAAGTGAGGGACTCCGAGCCACACTTGTCCAAGAACCCAAGGCCCCCAGAAGGGGACAGGGGGTGACCCTCAATGTCCCAGGCTCCCCCCCTTCCCTGCCCCTTCCTGTCTGCAGGCAGCTCTGCTGTTCCTGCCGGCTCCCGCCCCGGGGCAGGGAGTCAGGGAGGTGTGGGGGGGCCCGGGGCTCAGAGCAGGAGGACAGGATCGGGTTGGGCAGAGCAGTGTCCTTGGGGCTCCCTGGAGAGGCTGGCCCTGCCCTGCTGAGTTTTAGGGGGTTTGGCCCCCGAGGCCGATCCCTGGGGATGTGGAAGCATAAACAGTTGTCCTGGGTTAATTAGGTCTCGTTTCTGTCTCAGATGCACTTGGAAGCCACGGCTTGTGGACACAGGCCTGTCCCTGCATGTCAGGCTGTGAGGGGCCAGGCTGGGTCTGTGTGATAGAGCCAGGGTGTGCTTCGGGCGGAAGGGGCCAGGGTGTGTTTACAAAGCTGGGAGGAGACGGGCCCATCCCTGGGTTCAGGGCGAGAGGCCCGCTGCTCAAGCTGTGTGGGACAGGCCTTGAGGACCTGGCTGCGGGGAGACACGCCCTAAGCTGCCCTGAAGGAGCCCCGAGAAGCACGATACGCCGGCTTCGTGCAGCCGGCACTTCTGGTGCCTCCAGCTCTGAAAGACACCTTCTCTCTTCCTGAGAGGGGTTCCTGGGCCATTCATTGCCCAGAAGTCTTGAAAACCAAGGTGATTTTCCCTCTGGGGGACTCTGGGGAAATCCCAGTCCAGGCCCCCATCTTCCCTGGTCGGCCACCCAGCCACGCCACTGCCCACCCCCTGCATCCCTGAGCAGAGTTTCCCGAGTCCCTGAGGCGGCCAGTGCCGCTCGGTCACCCCTGTCCAGGGCCTGTCCCTCTGCTGGACAGAGTAGGTGGGTCGAGAAGCTGGGGTCCGTGCCTGTGTGTGCGTGTGTGCTGCGGGGAGACCGTGTTTGAGTACATTGGGTGTGGGGTGTGTTTACTGGGGCCTCAGTTTTCTCGTCTGTGAAATGGGGAGATCACTAAGTAGCGCCTCGCTCACAGGTCAGTGTGAAGACGGGCTGCCCTGCCAGGGCTGTGGGAGCGTCACCACACATGCCCTGGTCAGAGCAGCCAGCGGGTGCTCCCCGCCCTCATGGTGCCCCCCGTGGGGTGTCTAAGATCGGGGTGGGGGAGAGCAGTCTGTCCTCGGAGGGCACTGCCTGGCTGGGGGTGCCCCTGTCTACGCCTGCTGGAGCAGTTCTGCGTGGTCCCAGCTCCTCCGTCTCACGGATGGAGGGACCCAGGGGACGAAGGCCATCGCCAGGGACAGCTGTTCTTCATGGTGTCACGATCCAGCTTCCACACCACGCTCCTCCCGTGCTGAGCCGATGCCAGCACCTCGTTCAGCGCCCTGAGGTACCCCCACAACCCCGAGACGGGGCCTCGGCCTCCTGTTTCCCCGTCTCTGAGATGCAGAGGCCGAGGCCGAGAGGTTAACACGCCTGCTCGAGGGCCCGCAGCCCTTAGTGGTAGGTCTGGGGCTCGAACACAGGTTTGACTCCAGCACCTGGGAGCGGGGTCCCACTGCACACGTGTGTGCGCACAGATGCATGCACGCACTCGCACCTGCGGGCTTTGCTCTTGACCGTCCCCGTCGCCCCTGCCCTCACGCCTCGTGTGCCAGGGGCCCTGGTGTCCTGTCTCCAGAGGCGTTTCATGAGAGCTTTACATTTTTCTCTAAGCCTCACAGCCGTCACCGAGAGGATTGCATGAATTAACCTCTGACGTGGCAATCCCCTGCTTTTGACGGGAGAGCTGATTTTCTGGGACACAGCAGATGCCCTGGGCCTGGCCCTGAAAGGTCACGCTCACACACCTGCCCAGACACACGGTGTCCCCCAGGTCCCCGGACTGGAGCCTCCCAGCTGTCACCCACCCGTGCCTCGCTCCTGGCCCCCAGACCCTGTGCTCTTGGGTGATTCGCGCTGGGCTCGACGTGTCCGGAGGGAAGGCGGTGACCCGTGCTCCCCTCCTGCCGTTTCCACGCGGCCTGCCCCCTGCCCCACTGCTGCTGCCCTCTTTAGCGCGGTGAGAACACCCTTACGGCCACAGCGAGACCAGTGACCGCCCTGCTCCCTGGTCTCACCCCCTAATGCCCTTCCAGGCTCTGTCTCCCTTTGCACAGCCTCTTGGCAGCTGTGGCCAGGTCCTTAGACATGTCAGTGTGTCCGTCACATCTGTGAGGAGGTCATGCACAGCTGACCACAGGGTCTGCTCTTGGGCATTTGGGCTGTGCCCATCCTCCTCAGTTACAGACAGTTAAGTCATGACTATCCGCTGTAGCCAGGCTTTCGCTTCTTTAGAACTCCTCTTTCAGGACAGATTTCCAGAACAGTGGGTGCTAGGCAGAGAGCAGGGATGTGTTTTCTTTGGTGACTCTTTCCACGTGTTGCTAATTCGCCCCCAAGAGAAACATTTCTAGCCCCAGACTGCTCAAGTTCCAATCCTGGCTCCTCCCCCACCGAATGGGCCATGGGACCCCTGGAGTGGCTGCTTTCCTCCGTGGAACTCTTTTTTTCCTCCTGAATAAAGTGGGGGCCACGTTAAGACCAAGCCTCTTGGGTTGCTGTGAGAGTCACATGGGTTAATAGCAGTAAAGAACTTAGAAATGGCACATTTCACATTCCATGTGAATAAGCACTGGATCAGTGTTAATTATTCTTTTTTAATGATCAAGGTCTCTTTCCCTTTGTGTAGACAGTTTCCAAAAGACAGGGCTCTCGGAGAAAGAAGCCACGTGCAAACCGCACGTGTGTCACCCACCCCCAGAGAGCTGCTGGCAGGCGTCCCTAATCAGTCACTGCCCCCGGGGCAGACCCCTTCTCCACGCAGCCCGTGGGGGTCACCCTGAGTTGACAGAGGGAGCGACAGCCCCCCTACCCCTGCCCCCGTGACCGCCCGGACGGGATCCATGTCCAGTCCCGTCGGCTCTGAGGCTTGTTCACGGGAGCCTTTGCCGAGCTGCCTGGAGAGGTCGTGAGTGTCGGCCGTCCTGCCCCTGAGCGGGAAGGTGAAGCTGGGGCGGGGAGCAGGCCGAGAACGGCCGAGAATGGCCTCTTCGGTCCTTTCACAGGCCCAGCCACAGGTTGGCTTCCTCCAGGTCCAAGAGGCAGGAATTCCGTCCAGATTAATTTCTGGCACTTGGTCAAAGCGGGCTTTGTGACTTCCTAAGAGGGATCAGAGGGATTCCACAGAGAACTGTGAAGGGGGGCTCCCCCGCTGTGAGGCAGGGGGCCCATCACCGTCCAAGACTTTGGGGTGTGCCTGGCGGGAGGTGCCCCCCGTGGCAGAGCTGATCCCAGGGAGCAGAGGCCCTCTCCGAGGTGAGTCCAGCCAGGCTGCCTCTTCACCTGCGCTCATCACAGCCCGTGGGAGGCCACGGTCTCCAGCGACTCGCAGCCGCAGCTCCTGGCCCCTGGTGGGTCATCAGGGGCCCTGAAACTAATAACACGGGAAGCCTCAGGGATTGAGGCTAACAAGTGGCAGAGGGCAGGGCGCCCTGGGGAGGAGCGCTCCTGCTCCCATGGGCTTTCCTGCGGTAACTGGAGAGAGCGGTCACTAGGTGCCTCCCGGCGTCCAGGGCTGCGCTGGGGGCTCCGGTGGATGCTTTCTGCCAGTCTTCTCAAAGCCAGGTTCGTTTGGAAGGGGGAGCGGAGAGGGCCAAGGAGCTCATCCACAGCCAGAACCAGGCGGAGCTGAGAGTTGAACACTGGGTGGTTAGTGGGTCTCCAACCCGCTTCTTTTGGCAGAAAGGGGCACCGCCTTGGGCATGGAGTGGGTGGGTGGCCTACTCCCCTGTCTGAGCCCACAGAGACAGGGAAGCCCCAGTGAGCATCAGGCCCTTCCTCAACCAGAGTTCTCTTTGGAATCGACATAGGGCAGTTTGCTCTGTGTTTGAAGTAGACTTTTCATCGAAGCGATAGCATACATGCAGAAAAGTACACAGATCGAAAGGTACTCCTGGCTAAAAATGCCACAGATGCTTATAGAATTGATCTTGTAACCGCCCAGATCGATACAGAGAACGTGACCGCCTCCCTGGAACCCCCCCTCCCCACAGAGTTCCCCTGGGCCCTGTGCACCCACCCCCCTCCAAGGGACCCACTCTCCTCCCTTCCTGCCGTGTGGATTCGTCTGAACGGACCTGAACTTCAGGTAAATGGAGTCACACGGCCTAAACGCCTGCATGCCTGGCTCCTTCGGCTCAAAGTTACGTTTGTAAGATTTGTGTGTGCAGCATGTAATATCCTGTGTAGTAGTGATTTATGCATTTGCTTCACTCAATAGTGTTCTGTTAAATGAACAGACTATTAATTTGTTCCTTCTGTTACGGACAGAGATTTCCAGGTTGGGGCTATTATGAACAGAACCGTTATAAACACATCTCTAAGTGAACATATGTTTACATCCTTTTGAGCTCAGGCCATTGGGCAGGCAGAGAGTCCCTTTTGGTGGACGCTTCCCGAACAGTTATCCAAAGTGATCCAAACCAGTTTATACACCTGACAACGGGATACAGGAGTACTGAGGTAGGACATTTAAAATTGCATTTATTAAGGTTTCCTCTGAATAGTAAAAAGGACAGAGAAAACTGGAAAAAAATGTGCTACTGTCCATAGACCTCTGTAAACACTTTTAAGTTAAAAAAAAAAAAATGGAGCTGTAATTTAGACATAACAAAATGCACAAATCTGTTGGGTCACATGGGTTTTGACTACTGTACTCACTTGAGTTGCCAGCGCCCGGGTTCCCATCAGCCGGGACAGTTCCCTCCTGCCGGCTTCCCTTTCAGCCCCTCCCTCCCTCCCTCCCCAAATATCTGCTGCTAGCAGCTAAGACCAGTGACAGCTATCCATGTACTCAGTCCTTGGGAAAATTCTGAAAGGTATGAAATGCACAGTCTCTGCTCCCTCGAGTTCGTTTTCCCAAAGGCCGTCCTTTAGCTTCGTGGAGCCCTTCAGAAGGTTGTCATCAAAGTTCCTTTCAAAGCACCACACGGATTTCATTACCCACGCTGGGCGTTCCTTGCTCCCTCAGCATCTGTCACGTCTCGTGGTTGATCTCACATACCAGCTCGTTCAGCGCACTCAGGTCTACCTACCTCATTGCTTTTTATGGTTTTGTAGTAGTTCTTTCAGACAGGGGTCAAGCCCGAAAGGACCTAAATCTCTGAGTGAAACAGCATTATTCAGACGGGAAGTTGAGTGTCTGAGAGAAAGGACAGGTGATGCGGGTGCCCACCACCCGTGGACCAGGAACAGTAAGGGGCGCCTAGAATAGTCTCACCTCTGCGGAGCCCTCTTAAGCATCACACTCGAAAGGTCAAGAGTACAGAGCCCCGGGGGGCCCGAAAGAAACACCTGCTTGAGCCCCAGGGCAGGAAGCAGGGGGTTGGGGTTTGCACCACGTCCCTGGGACCCCAAGCCTGTCCCCTCCCCACGCTGCCCAGCTCTGGGCTTGGGGACATCAGACACCCCACAACGCCCACATGACAGCCCTCCCCCAGCCTCAGAAGGGGCTAGTGACAGCCGGCTCGCCACACAGCCAGGAAAGAAGCGCATTTGTGGCTTGCTTTTCTCTCCCAGACGAGGAGGGGGCCCGGGGGCTCAGCATATCATCCCACGCACGCTTTGACGGGGCTGATGACTCACCCCACCACACAAGGAAGCCTTCCACGTAAACGCTTTGCGGGTGAACTTGTTTTCTGCCGTTTAAGGCAGAATTTTTTTCTCTCCCTTTCTCTTTCTTCAAATAAGTCTGTAAAACGTAAATGGGAGGCTGTCTCTTGACCAGGAAGACCTTCTGTTCTATAGGAGTCTGTCTGGGGGGTGGGCAGAAAGCCCCCCAAGTTGGGGAGGCTGGCAGCTCTCGGCAGGGTGTGGGGGGCTGCCATTCTGGGTTTGCCTCCGAGGCTCCTGCCTGCTTGTTGGCTCAGAGACGAAGCCAAACAGAGCCTCCAAAAAGAGCAGCGCCTGTCCCCACAGAGGGACTAGGTCCTTACCTCACCCGGGGGTCAGAAAATATCCCCGGGGGCAGTCCGCTATCTGGATGGAAAGGGGTTTGGGAGGGAGGCTGACTGATCCTGAGGCAAGGGCAGAAGCGCCACGGCCCCGGTGGCCGTTGTCTGCACCTGCTCCGCTGTGGGCCCTGGTGCCCTCTTAGACCCCAAGGGTGGTTTGACAGAAAACTCTGAAATGGACAGAGAGCCCCTGTCCAGGGTCCTAAAGCCGCCTAGATGGAGCCTGCCGACCTTGGCGGCTGGAGGCCACGGTGGCTCATATCCAGGTGGGAGCTGGAGAGGCGGCAGGGACCAGGCTGTTGCGTGGATAGGATCCTTTGGCAGAAGGGGCCGACCTCTGGGCTGGAACAGATGGCCAAGAGCCCATGGACCCTGAAAAGCATAGCCAGGAGGTCAGGGACCAACTCGGCATTGAGTGAAGGTGGTGGGCTGCTGCAGACCCTTGGCGACTGTTGGCTCTCAGAGCTTCTGTCAGCATCTGTGATGAACTTTCCATCCAGAACAGTTTTTATTTCCTTCCAGGCCTCTCCGCCACAGTAGACCCACCGTGGCTCACTGGCTCTCAAAGTGGGGCCCCCAGACCAGCAGCCTCTATGCGGTCTGGAAACTTACTAGCAATGCACACCTCTGTCTCATGAACTGGAAGGTGGGGGAGGAGAGTGTAGCACAGCGTGTTTCCCAGGTGACTCCAGTACACAGCCCCGTCGGAGAGCCCCTGCAGTGCCTTGAAGAAAGGGGGAAGGCGCAGCAGACACACACTGCGTGCCCACTGTTTCCCAGCCACTTTATCTGCTGCCCTGTTGAGACGGTACAGTGTCACTGGGAGGTGGGAGTCAGTTCAGTTCAGTGGCTCAGTCGTGTCCGACTCTTTGTGACCCCATGGCTGCAGCACACCAGGCTTCCCTGTCCGTCACCAACTCTCGGAGCTTGCTCAAACTCATGTCCGTTGAGTCGGTGATGCCATCCAACCCTTTCATCCTCTGTCGTCCCCTTCTCCTCCCACCTTCAATCTTTCCCAGCATCAGGGTCTTTTCCAGTGAGTCGGTTCTTCCCATCAGGTGGCCAAAGTATTGGAGCTTCAGCTTCAGCATCAGTCCTTCCAATGAACACCCAGGACTGATCTCCTTTAGGATGGACTGGTTGGATTTCCTTGCAGTCCAAGGGACTCTCAAGAGTCTTCTCCAACACCACAGTTCAAAAGCATTAATTCTTCGGCATTCAACCTTCTTTATAGTCCAACTCTCTCATCCATACATGACTACTGGAAAAACCATAGCTTTGACTAGACGGACCTTTATTGGCAAAGTAATGTCTCTGTTTTTTAATATGCTGTCTAGGTTGGTCATAGCTTTTCTTCCAAGGAACAAGCGTCTTTTAATTTCATGTCCCCATTTTGCAGACCAGAAAACTGACTCAGAGTAAAGAACTTTCCCCCATACCTGAGGCAGAACTCAGCCCCCAGCCTGAGGCTCTTCTTGTCCCTCTCGGCTTGAGACCATTGAGATCAGGCGTGGCGGCTTTGGGTTGCTTCTGCCAGCATCTCCTCCACCATGTGGGCCACTCGGATTTCACGGCCAGAATGCCCTCCAGGTCCCACCCCTGGATCTGCCTTGACCCTGCCCTGGGCCGGCCTGAGTGACTGGTGACTCCTGCTCCCCACAAGACCCCCTTCTCAGGAACTCAGGAGGACACCCTCCCCCTTTGATTCGAGCGCACCTTCATTGCCTGCGTGCACATGAACACTGACGATCCACTGCAGGTGAATTGATTGGGGAGCTGGGTCCTTTTCCAGGGCGCTCATAAATTAAGGCCCTTTGCAGCAGGAGCCGTGGCTCCAGCCCAAGAAGAGGCAGCCTGGTGAGGCCTCGAGGCTCCCCACATGAGGCCCGAGTGGATCGGATGCCTTTGAAGTCCTGCGAGCCCCAGATAAAGTTCTGAGTCAAATAAACAGCGGAGGCCCCTGTCGAGATGCTACCGCCTGAAGCCAAGCCCGGGAACTCCTTATTTGGGATAGAGAGTTCCCTTTCTCGGGCCCAAGGCAAACAGCCCTGTGCTGTCCTCTGCCTTTCAGGGGAGTGAAACTCACTCTGGATGTCTCTCCCACCCGACAGAAGACGAGCAGCCTCGGTACCGTATTTGCATTTTTTAATTTATGTGTTGAGTCTACCGGGGGTGATTCCTCAAAGACAGCCTTTCCTGTTAGTGATGAACACACCCTGGGTTGAGTTTATAGTTATGGGGAAGCAGGACACGACTCTGGGTATGCGAGAGCCTGGAGGCAGGGTGGGCTTTGATCCTGGGGACTGTGGAAGACCCTGTTGGACCGAGGGGGCTCTCGTGGGGCAGGCAGTGGTCCCTGGAGAAGAGCTCTGTAACAGAGAGTTCCTGGAAAGGCTGTCTGGTCAGGGGACCACCCTGCTGGGTCCCTGATGCGTGGCGGTCACAGTGCCCGATGACCACTGCCCAAAGAGGCCACACACAAGAGTTGCCCAGATCTCTGGCCGAGGTTAGGAGAGAAGACTTCTGTTTGCTTGATTTTCATTTTCTAAATGTACATGCTGCCTTTGCCCGGTGACATTTGAGGTGGCTTACGACAACACTCAGCATGGGAAAATCTATTCTAATCGATGTGGGGCCACTTCCACCCACAGGGTGTGGATGCAGAGACCCATGTACAGCGCGATGCCCTTTGTGTAAACCGAACAACAAAGGCTGGGAGCAAAAGCCACCTCTCTGTACATTTGCGTTTGATTGCGTGTGGCCAGGGAGGACGATCGGAGCTGATACCCCCGGGGATTGACAGGCTGGCCCATCGCCTGTTTGCTTTTCTTTTTAAATAAGAGATTCAGGGGGGACCCAGCCGCCCCACCCTCACCCGCAGTCATGCTACAACAGCAGAGCATGGCCCGAAAAGCCTGTAATATTTATCACCTGGCCCCTTCCCAGAAAACGTTTGCCAACCATATGTCACGGTTTTGGCATGGGTGCTGGGGTAGGGTGCGGTGAGCGGCAGAGGTGAGGTTAAAAACAAGCCAGCCTGTATGATGTGGGCTGGATTCATGTACCCTTTTAAGGGGGGAGGGTGTGCACTCAGAAAGAGAATCCGTGGAACAATGGACACCAGCCCACGACCGTGCCGGTGGTGAGCACTCCGTGAGCCCTCCTGCTCTGTAGCACTCCCCTCCCAAACACCGCTCTGTCAGATTCTGGGTTTCCAGTGAACGTCTTATCATTTCAAAAACGAAGTGATCGACTGAAACAGTGAAAAATCAAGGAGAACAGGATCTCAGATACTTTCTAGCTTCTTCTAAGAATGTGGGGTTCTGCCCAATTTTAAGGATTCTGTGGACAGGGGCACACCACCACCTCCATGATCCCAGTTTCTGAAATATTTGGGGGTGTTTCTCTTCACTGCTTTGAAGTTAAATGTACAGCACAGCTCTGGCTTCCTGCAGCAGTTTGAAGCGTTTCATGAAGCTGAAGCTCTTCCTCGGTGCCCCCCCCACCCCACCGTGGTCCTCCCCTCTCCACCCGTGTGTGTGCTCGTGTGTGCTCCTACACGCCACGTGGCTCGTGGGGCTGGCGTCCACGGCAGGGCTGCTGGCCGCTCTCCATTCCTTTTACCTGCTGGCTGGTGTGATCTTGCACGTGGCCATGGTTGGTTCAGGCATTTCCCTGTCAACGGGCATTTAGGGGTTTCTCGTCACCCTTATTCTCTCTGCAGACTTAACTGTCTTGAATCAGTGCCCCACTGGCCCGATGGCTAGCATTTATTAAACACCTAGAAGGTTCAGCATGAAATATCACATTTAATCTCATTGTAGCTGCTAGAGGCAGGCTCGACTCTTAGCCCCATTTTGCAGATGAGGAAACTAAGTTTCAGAGAGGTGGTATAGTTTGCCTGAGGCGGCACAGCTCACAAGCAGCAGAACAGAAGTCTGAATGCAGAGATGCCCCACTCTGCACACACCCGAGGGCCGAAGCAGGGGTGGGATCGAGCATGCCGCGTGACTCCTCTGTGCCCAGGACCCCGAGTCAGCCCTGTGCCGACGTCCTCCCAGGAATTCCCTCTGCAGCTTCCCTGGGTGTCCAGCCCGCTCCTTGCGACAACAGTGACAGTGCGGGTGCCCAAGTGCACAGGCATCCCCGCCCGGCCTCCCTCGAGGCAGCACCAGACCAGAGCTTCTGTGCCCAGGTCATCAGCTGGGGGTGGGTGTCAAGGAGAGAGCAAGAGAGAGACAGGGGGTCAGGCCTTTCCCAAGAAAAGAAAGTGAAAGTGATAGTCGCTCAGTCGTGTCCGACTCTTTGCGACCCCATGGACTGTAGTCCATCAGACTCCTTTGTCCATGGAATTCTCCAGGCAAGATGCTGGAGTGGGTTGCCATTTCCTTCTCCAGGAGATCTTCCCGACCCAGGGGTTGAACCCGGGTCTCCTGCATTGCAGGCAGATTGGTTACCATCGCAGCCACCAGGGAAGCCCAAGAAGAGAGAACCCAGCAGATTCCAAGCTGAGGGTAAGCTGGGAGAGGCTGCTGAGAGCAGGGGCCACGGTACCACCTCTGCATGAGAGAAGGATGGGAAGGGAGCTCAGATGGCAGAAGCAGGACAGCAGGGAGGCCAGGAGCCAGGCTCCCCGGGGTCCGCCTTGCTCTCATGCTCACCAGCCGTGTGAGTTTCCCGTGACAAAGGACCGCAAGCTGGGAGGCATCAGACATCACACGTGTGTCTCTCAGACGTCAAGGTGTGGGCAGGTTCCTTCCTGGCCTCTTGCAGCTTCTGGGGGCTGCCGTGCTGCGGGGTGTCCCTCTGCTGGTGGGAGCCTCGCTCCCGTCCCTGCCCCTGTCCTCACCTGACCTTCTCCCTGTGTGTGTCTTCCCCTGACCTTTTTATGAGGACCCGCCCTGCTCCAGCATGACCTCATCTTCCCTTGATGGCGTCTGAAAAGACCTATTTCCAAAGAAGGTCACAGCCGCAGACACCAGGGGCTAGGACTCGGACATACCACTTGGGGGACATAACCCACGGCACCAGCTGCGTGACCTCAGGCGAGGCATTAACCCCTCCGTGCCCCCTTCCATGTGTCACAGGGACCTAGCGAGTGTGCCTGCCCCCTGGGGAGGAGCGGACGAGGCCCTGGGGTCGGGTTCACGCAGCTCTTAAGTGCAAGCTGCTTCAAAGTGCAGACTCCCAGGCCCCCTGGGAACCTGCCTTTTAACAAGCCCCCCTGCAGGTGGTTCCTGCGTTTGCAGTGGGCAGGGAGGGTTAAGGGTCTGGTGTGGTAGCTGATGATGGCCAACATGTACCACTAGGAACAAAGCTCGTGGCAGTGATGGGATGTCAGCTAAGCTATTTCAGATCCTGAAAGATGATGCTGTTAAAATGCTGCACTCAATATGCCAGCAAATTGAGAAAACTAAGCCGTTTGTAGCTCTCTTTCTGATTCTTAGTCTCCTCCCTTTGACAAATACTGAGAGCACCTTCCATGTGCCCTCAGCGGTTCCAGCCACCACACAGAACAGTGAGGAGACAGACAAGGCCTGACCCTTTCCCCAAGGAGCCAGAGCTGAAAGAGGAGAACAGCCACCTAGAATTTCCCCAATGCAGTCAGTCGGATCCATGGGTTGATTGGATTTTGCCAAGGTGCAGCAGTCCCCAAGAGCTAAGTAGGATGTGGTACCCAGCTGCCAGCCTGGCACCACGACCAGTTCATCGCCTCACCAGCCAGATGCTTGGTTTCCCAGGCAACCAGCCGATGCTCCGGAGATGACAAGCGGGACACTGTGCCCGCGTGTCTGCTGTTTCCTTGGAAGCGGTAATGACTGCAGGGAGACTGCCTCCGGTGGGCACTCGGGGGGCAGAGTGCCAGGATCTCTCTCCCCCCTCTCTCACACAGATTGCCTGACTCCCCAGGCTTCCCAGGCAGATGTCAGCTTGGTGCCCAGCTGCAGCCAGTCTCCAGCTCCCCTGGGCTCAGCTCCTCGACGTGAAGGGCTTCTCGTTTGTTTCAGCAGGAGGCGGCAGCATCCATCGAGGCAGAGAAAGCACTCAGGCGTGCCCCTCAGAGTGGCGTGGCATTCGGGGACTTGGGATCCAAAGCTGGACCTGAGACCCAGCTCCAGCTCTGGCTTTTACCAGTTTCTTGACTTGATCTCTCTCAGCCTCAGTCTTCTTAACTGTAAAAGGGAGCTGATCATGCCGTTCACATGGACATGATCGTCGGTGAGCGGGTGTAGCAGGAATGCCAGTGAGCGGTTGCGGGACATTGTAAAGGTGCTTCGCAGAAGAGGGGCTGATCTATGGGGAGCCCTCCAAAAGCGACGCCGGCTAATGCTCTTGTGCCACTTGTCACAGCCCATTATCCTGCACACTGCGCCCAGGACAGGGGCGGCCAGCACCGCTGGAAACAGGGGCTCTGGTAGGGCGAGAAGGCCATGCCTTCCCCTCAGCCTGCAGGGGAGCACCAGGGCTAGGCTGGAGTCTGACTTTGTGTCTTATCCTCTACTCCCTGCCCCTCCGACTGGAGCCAAAGGCCCCACCCACTCAGTGGGGTCCCGACACCCGTCCTCACAAACCCACGTCCTGGAGAGTGTACCTTGGTTCATCCCTCTGTTGTTGGTCAGTCCAGCAGTAACAGTTCAGTAGCCGTATTGGCTAAGCTGGAGTCTCCGTGGAGTCCGCGGGGGGGCGGCCGAGAGGGTATGCCAGTCTCAGGGTGACGATCTAGACTTGGGCCCAGATGGGCGGTCGGGAGGTGACACACGTGGGCCAGTCACAGACCTGGGTTGCTTCTGAAGGCAAAGGGATGGTGCTTCATGCAGAAAAGATTTAACAGAGGCCATTCTGGAGGGCAAAAGAGAGGGTCAGAAACGCCCCCCCACCCCGATGTCAGGGACCATGCCCACCCCCAGCTCAGAAGCACACTGGCTCGGCAGGGATGCTCGGCCCCCTGGTACAGTCAGCAGGCCCAGTCACTGCGAGTTTGGGAGAAATGAGGCCGTCAGAGGCCTGTCTAGGAATCAGGGAAGCCAAGGAAGTCACCCATGTGGTAGTTCTCCCCAGGAGTGCAGAAGACTTGAGGGGAGAGGCCCCTGTAGGCTTTGGAGGGGAGACCAGTGGAGCCCAGGCAGGCTGGCGGGGTGCTGCTCACACAGCGGCCCTGAGGGATGGCAGGGGCAGCAAGCCCGTGGCTGGTCCTCCGGGGCAGGGGTGGCCGAGGGGACACCTAAGACGGCAGGACAGCCTGCCCGGTAGAACTTTCTGCCGCCCAGAACGCGTCCTCTGTTTGCACCGCCCAGTGTGGCCCCCGCCAGCCCCGTGCGGCCGTGGAGATACTGAATGCCCAGCTGTGTTAACTTTTAAATTTGTTTCAGACACTTTCGAAAGCTGATGGCTTTCGAGCTGGGCAGCACAGCTTCGGGACGTCCCCTGGCACGAAAAAAGTTGTAGAAGCCAGCCCCGCTCCAGCCTGGCTCCTCCCCCTAGCCCCCGAGCGCCCCGGGCTGCCTCCCCTTTAATGACGGGCGGGGGAGCATGCGTGCTCGCGTGAGCCCAGCCTCGGAGGCTGCGGCAAGCGCCGGAGCGGCCGCCCCGTCACCGGGAGGCGTGCTCCCAGCCCCTTCTGAGTCACGCCGAGGGGCGCCTCCCCGGTGACAGCTCGTCTCCCGCGAAGGCGCCGGCAGGCTCCGCTCTCCCAGGCCGGAGGAGCCGGGCGTCGCGTTTGCTGGAGAGATGGCGGAGGTTGCCCAGGTAACGCCCCCTCCCTGATAAGCAGAGGGCGAGGACTGCAGTGGAGCTGCGGGCTCCGTGGTCTGGGGAGCTGCCGGGAGCCTTCCTCAGCCCTGCCTGCTCTGGGTCACTCACCGTCCGGACTCGGGCGATGAGAATTAGAGCTTCTGTTCAGCCAGGAGCAGGGCTGAGTGTGTGTACATATCAGCCTCTCACCGGCTGGGCACGGCAAGTTTCTGGTAGTGGTCGCTGTCAGCGCACGCTGCAGACGAGGCAGCCGGGTGTCAGTAACAGACGGTAAGCTCCGGGAGCACCAAGGTCTGCCTGCCTTGCTCCCCACGGGCAACCTTAGCACTTAACTCCGTGCTTGGCAGACCGTACTAGATGGTGCCCAGCAGTATTGCTGGCTGGTTGGAAACATGGATAACGCTTGGCTGGAGAGGATGCATGGGTGGATGAATGGAGGAGTGGATAGGTGAACGGGTAGATGAAGCAGAGCTCAGATCTGAAGTCTGCTGATTGCAAAGCCTGCACTCCTGGTCGCGAAGCCCTACTGCCTCTGACTTTGATACCCTCCACCTGCATGGGTGGGGATTTTTTTTTTTCTTATATACCTTAATTGAGGTGTAATGTACATGGCATAAGATTCAAAAATTCACCTATTGTGAGTGAGTGATTCAGGAATAGTAAATTTATAGCTGTGCAGCCATCACAATGCAGGTTTAGAATATTTCCATCATCTGCAAGACGTCCTCATATCTGTTTGCAGTTCTAATCCCTGTTGCCACCTCCCAACCCCAGGCACTTTCTGTCTCTATAAATTTGCCTCTTTCTAGACATTTCATGTAAAAGGAGTCCTCCAGTATGTCTGTTGTGTCTGTCTTCTTTCACTTAGCACATTGGTGAGGTTCTTCTGTGTTGTAACACATATGAGCCGTTCCATCCTTTCTACTGCCAACTACTATACCATTGTCCAGGGAGACCACTTCTTGCATCTCCATTCATCAGCTAGTGGACATCTGGGTTGAACAGTGCTGCTCTGCACGTTCATGTGTGTGTCTTTATGTAGAGTCTGTTTCTATTTCTCTTGAGTAGGTTTCTAGGAACAGACTTGCTAGGTCATATGATAAATTTATGTTTAACGACTTGAGAAACTGTCTAGCTGTTTTCCAATGGTGCTGTACTGATGCAGTGCACAAGGGTCCCGTTGAATCCACACCCTCGCAGCACGCGGTGGGACCTCTTGGTTCCCTCCATCCTGATGGGTGCGGAGTGGCGTCTCTCTACGGTCGGAGCCCGCGTCTCCCCGATGGCCTCTCAGCTTGAGCTGCACATGCTCTGACTTCTCGGCTGGGTGGGCTTTTGACCCTTTCCAGCCTCTGGGTTAGCAAACTTTTTCTTGAAAGGGCCAGGTGGCAAATGTTTGGGGCTCTGCAGGCTGCATATGAGCCTGTGGCATATTCTTTTCTTTCTTTTTTTTTCTCCCCAACCCTTAAAAAAAAAAAATGAGACCATTCTTGGCTTCCTTGCACAGAAACAAGCAGGGAGGCAGCTCCAAGGCTCCTGTCAAAGCAATCCCTTGGCCCATGCACTCGGGACATGTCAGGAGGTTGCCCACCCCTCTGGTGAAGCGAGCTCGGTGGAGGGGTCCCCACGCAGCAGAGCCGAGGGCCTGGCTGCGGGGAGCCTGGGAGTCTGGGTTCCAGAGACGGCCCCAGCCCAGTCCCGCCATGATTCATCACCACATGAGCTCATCAGACTGGCTCCTGGGATGAAACGTGCCATTTTGTCACCCAAGGCGGAGCGACCAGGCCCCTGATCCTGCCTCCGCCCTGCGGCTGTGCCCTGCCAGGGCTCAGAGCCCCTTCCGGGAACCGGCTGCCTGTCCACACCCTGTAACCACGGCTGTCACAGCCGCCCTGCCCACGGCTGCGCCCACGGCCCCCAGAGCCCAGGAACGTGTCCCAGGCCCCGAACCACTCCTGATGGCCTTCCTGACCGTGTCTCTAGTGAACCATCTGCGCTGGCCCTAATCGGTGTGATGAGACAGTTCTCTGGTCCCTCAGAGCCGGTTCGTACTTGTGAATCTGCCCCCTTTCTAGCCGTGTGACCTGGTGTGAGTCATGTCGCCTCCTGGCTGCAGTAGCCACGTGTGACAAGGGGCTACCAGAGCCCAAGGTGGAAGCGGCAGGCCCTCGCTTCTCGGCCTCTCCCTCCCTGAAGGCTGCTCCCTGTAAGCCTGGAGACCCGCCCAGGGACGTGTCTACAGGAGCACCCTGGCCTGGGCACAGGGCAGCCAGGAGCCCAGGAAGCTGGTGGGTAGCAGCCACTGGTGGGGCCCTCGGGTGAGTTGGCTCCAGGGTGTGATCTGCCCTGGCCGTCTCGTCCCCGCGGGGGTAGCAGTGCCAGCTGTCTGGTCCTAACGCTTCACGACATCCTGGCGACTTGCTGCCCGCTCTTCCCAGCCCCACTCCCTACCTGCTCTCCTGCATTCTCCATCACCTGCCAGTAAATAAAGCATCTGCCCCCGGGTCCTTGTCTGAGGCTCTGCTCCCGGGGCTCCTGGCAGGTCTCCGGCTCCTGGGGCCAGCGGGAGGATGGCACAAGCTGACTCCTGGGAGAGCCCTGTCAGCCCTTGTCAGCCCCTGGGAACTTCCAGCGGGGACGCCTCTCAGGCAGGGGCCCGTGGGAAAGCTGTCGTCCCCCCCGGTCCGTCGAGGGGGGCTGTGTCTGTGAGCCCGAGGCTGGGCGTGCCTGGGAGGGGGCTCATGGGAAACTCTGCAGGGGCTGGGGGCACCCAGAGGGCCCTCTCCCTGGGCTTGTGTCCCGGAGTCTCAGCGACATCCAGGTGTGGGTACCCGGGGACGGAGGGACCATGCTCACGTCCACCAACCCCCATGGGCCAAGTCTAAAGGAGAGCTGGCTGAAACAGCGTTCACCGAAGATTAATGATGGCTATTTCTAGGTGGTGGGATCTCTGAGGCCCTTTTTTCATTGATCCTTTCCTCTGTGTTTTTCAGCACAGTTTACATTTCTCACAGTGAGCATGCCCCGTTTTCACAAAAAGAATGAAGTCATTATTCTCTCCAAAATAAATAACCTACAGCTGATTAGAAGAGAGGGCACTTAAAGCCGAGACCGTAGGCCCATCTAGAATATACCAGGGGAAGACCTGCCTGTGCGTCCTTGTGGTTTTCTTTGGGGCTTAATATACGGCAAGTTTCTGCAACCATCTCATGGTCATTTAAAAAAGTAAGCGATTCTCTGGTCACAGAGCTGACCCGCAACGTCCAGCACTCAAAGGAGCATTCATCTTCAGGGCTGGGTCAGGTTCTTGCCTTGCAAAGTGTTTCTGCTGCCTGAGATTTCGGGCGCTGTGTGTCTGCTCGGACCTGGCCACGCTCCTGGCTGACAGTCGCTGGGACTGAGGCTGGTTACCGTCCCAGGGAAGCCTCGGGAAGCTGGGTGCACCTCGTCATGAGAGAATAGGGTTTGGTGAATACTGCCAGTCACCGTCATCCCCATCAACGGTGTATGTACTGTTCAATAAACACCACCCCCCCCACCACCACCACACACACAGAGAAGTTGCCATGGTTTCTTCTGGCCCTGGTAGGATCTAAGATGATTGACAAGTAAATGTCTCCACTCTGTTCAGTACCCCACTTGAGGAAAACTGTCTTCACGGCAGCAGCTGGGGGTGTAGAGTTGAGGGAGGTGGGGGAGGTGGAGGGTGTGTGGAGAGGGGGAGGGAAGGAGACAGATTTACATGAGAGGGCTGGGATGAAGACTGGGAAGTCCTCTCAGGTGTGAGTTCACCCAGTGGGGGATGGCGGTGCTGATGGGAGTGATTAGCAAGGAAGAGGCTCCAGAACACCATGGAGTGTGAGGGGGGAGAAGAAAACGGGAGAAAGAACATTAGAATGCTGTAATGTCTGGATCACAGTGGCTTGTAAGTTTCATCCCTTTCTAGTTTCTCGGGAGACCAGCTGAGTATCTGAGTTCCCTCTTTGTTCCTTGATTGTGCTTCTTGGACTGTGCTTCTGAGCACAGCTTCGTCCAGAGAGGGGACCACGCGGGTCCAGGGTTTGTAAGGCTTACACAATGGACGAGGCCACAGGCCGTTTTCATGCATAATTTACAGAAGCGGAAACCGAGGCTTAGGAGGTGGAATGCTTTATGGGAAGAACCGTGTCTGTCTGATTCCACAGTTCTGCCTGGGGGTTTCCACCACGATGCCTCCCTCAGCACCCTGAGCTACTTGGTCCGATGTGGACTTTGTCCCCCAGATGTTCCGTTCTAGGCCTTGGGGTCCAAGACCCTTCATCCTTCTTAATTCAGAAACCCAGTGGTCGGGGGGACGCTGGAGGACTGCGAGCTCCTCTCTGGGCCTCAGGGGCCTCGCCGCCTCCTCCCCTCGTTCAGACTTTGGCTTGGAGGCTGTGACGTGTCACCCAGCTGGCTGCTGGCTCCGTGACTTTAAAATTAGGTTTTCCCCAGGGAGTGGGGCACTTAATGAAGGAGTTTATCCAGTTAGAAAGAGAGGCTCCCAGGCAAGCCGGGCGGCAGCGAGGCAGGCAGCTGCTGGGACCGCGGCCTTCGGAGAGGGCTTCTGTTTCCATGATGTCAGAGGGCGGAACCAGCCCGGCCCCTGCTCCAGCCGCTCCCCAGCTCTGGGTGCAGAGGCGAGAAGGCCCTGTCTTACTCCCCACGTGCAGTCTGAGGACCACTCTGGGCTCAGTCCCTGCCTGGCTGGAGCTGAATTCCAGGCCCCGAGCCTGTCTGTCTGGTTTCCCAGCTGCTCACACTCTCCAGGCGGCCTCGAAGGACCAGGGTGAGCAGAAACATTGCCTCCAACACAAAGAAAGTACCTTCCTGCTCTGATTGCATTAGAATACTTGGGGAACGAGTTTGGCACAAGATGCAGTTTGAAGGATAACTATCTTCCTCCTTTTCAAAAGGTCACTGGAAGCAGGGTAGAAATGACTCTGCTAGTGGTCAGGAGGCCTGGCTGTCTGCAGCCTCAGCCTTCGACTTGGGGCAAGACTCTGTTCTTCCGGGGTGGGATTCTGATGGGGAGGGAGGGAGGCGTCCACCCTGAAGCAGTGGAGTCACCGATCGTGTTGTATATTTCGATCACCCACATGGGTCTCTTTCTGTCTCCCAACCAGAAAAAGATTTACAAATACAAGAAAGTCCTGAGTAATCCGAGCCGTTGGGAGGTCGTCCTGAAGGAAATCCGGACGCTGGTGGACATGGCTCTGACATCCCCTCTGCAGGACGATTCCATCAACCAGGCCCCACTGGAAATCGTCTCAAAACTGCTCTCAGAGGTAAGGCCGCCCCTTGGCCTGATCTGGCTCTGTGCCACCCGCCCCCACCCCAGCCCCCTGCAACACTTTGAAGTTTTATTCCTTTACGGGGTCCTCTGAGCACCACCCTGTGCCAAGCGGCAGATGGATTTCGAGTTTGTGTTGTTTCCCCATCATGGGAGGAGGTGAGTCGTCCCCCAGTGGCACAAGGGAGCTGAGAAGGAGGGCAGGTCGAGGGGAGAGTGGTTGTCACCCCACCGTGCTCCAGGACCTGCTTTGGGACAGGACCTGGCAGGTGCTGGCCTGGACCCGAGCTGGGCTGGCAGCAGTGGTGATGGCAGCTGCTGTCAGAATCCTTTAGTTCATCCCGGGTGGAAGCGCATCTGTGAAGCCCCCAGACCGCCCTTCCTTTACCCCCAGCGCTGGCCGCCTCAATCTCCCCCCACCCCAAGCACTGGGGTTCCGGGCAGAGGTGGCTTCCTGCTCTCCTTGGCACCCACAGCCCACAGCCACACTCTGTTTAGCTCACACAGGGTTTTTGTTTTTGTTTTTGTTTTTTCAGTGGGTTTTGTCATACATTGATATGAATCAGCCATAGAGTTACACGTATTCCCCATCCCGATCCCCCCTCCCCCCTCCCTCTCCACCCGATTCCTCTGGGTCTTCCCAGTGCACCAGGCCCGAGCACTTGTCTCATGCATCCCACCTGGGCTGGTGATCTGTTTCACCATCGATAATATACATGCTGTTCTTTCGAAACATCCCACCCTCACCTTCTCCCACAGAGTTCAAAAGTCTGTTCTGTACTTCTGTGTCTCTTTTTCTGTTTTGCATATAGGGTTATCGTTACCATCTTTCTAAATTCCATATATATGTGTTAGTATGCTGTAATGTTCTTTATCTTTCTGGCTTACTTCACTCTGTATAATGGGCTCCAGTTTCATCCATCTCATTAGAACTGATTCAAATGAATTCTTTTTTAACGGCTGAGTAATATTCCATGGCATGGTGTATATGTACCACAGCTTCCTTATCCATTCATCTGCTGATGGGCATCTAGGTTGCTTCCATGTCCTGGCTATTATAAACAGTCGCACAGGGTTTTAAAAATCGAGAGGCTTCACCACAAAGCAGGACTTTGCAGGTTCTCTTTAGAAACAATCAGAACGCCTAGCAGCAGTTGGCAGCTGGCTGCTTAGCGCCACCCAGCTGAGCCTCCGGCTTCGCCAGGCAGCCCCAGGCTGTGAGCATGTGCCATGTGCCTGGCGCGGCCCCTGGCTCCTGGATAAAGGCGGTCTCCTCCCTCTTGGGGCAGGAAAGACAGCGGGACGTGAGGCTTGATCTTAGTCGGCTGGGCTGCTCGATGGAGGGCGAGGGGCGCCCGGGAGCGTCTCACCATTTCCTCTGTCCCAGTGCTATTCTGAGCGCTTCACAGAGGTCAATACTGCCCTCATTCATTTGCTCCCTGGCCCCCAAGGGACCCTGGGGTTGATGACTCCTGGTCTCAGCTATGCATGGCCACCAGAGTGGTCTCTCTCTCCCTCTCCCCTAGGAGTGGCCCCGGTTCCCTGGGTGGCTCCTCCACCCCCTCTCAGACCCCGCACAAAGTCCCTGCTACCTACAAACTCCGCCCTGTCACAGACGCAGGCTGGTTGCTGCCCATTGGTTCAGAAGACTGGCCCAGGCCTTCCACATCTGCTGAAGAGAGAGGGTCCCGCACCCTGGGGGGAGGTGGGGGCGGGCAGTGAGAGGTGCACAGCAGAGATGGCTGTGGGCAGAGGGCGTGACCATTCTCAGGTGGGAGACCAGCCTCGTCCCATGGGAGCATCAAGACTCCGGCTCTGAAACGGATCACAGTCATGGTCTGGGACTTGAGGCCGGCCGCCGTCAGCCCAGCCTCGAGTCCAGCTCCCAGCCTGAGCGGGTGGGGCTGGCCAGCAGGCCTGGGCTGGTTTCTCATGGGAGACAGCAGAGCAGCTCATCCTCAGGATGCACCTCTCATGTGCCAGGCGGGCGCCAGGCACACAGCATTCCCCGAGAGAAGGGCCTCACTGCCTCCATTTCACAGATGGGGAAACCGAGGCCCAGCGACACCGTGTGACCTGCCGAGTAAGCCGTGGGGCTGGAAATTCCACCCCGAAGGGCGGCCTGGCCCCCACCACACAGTCACTCTGACCACTTTGTTGGCCCCACCAGTCTCGGCCACCATCTCTAAGTCTAAGTCAGGCTCGTGGTCAGCACGGTGGGGACAGCGGCAGGTGACTCCATGGCCAGCCTCTGCTGGGACTTCCTGCCCATCTCAGATGTGGTTTCACGTGGCCACAGGGTCACGGACTTCACATCACTTCTCAGGCTTTAGATCAAGGGACTCAAAGTCATCTGATCCCAAGTGCTAGGATAGAGAGACGAAGGCATTTAAAGAAACAAAAATGGAAGAAGCTTGTATCTGCCCTGCACCTGCTGGGTGTCAGGCAGGCAGGGGGCCCATATTGTCCCCGAAGTACTGAGGAGTGCAGCCGTTGGCAAGGGACAGAGCCGGGGCTGCAGCCCAGGCGGCGTCCCCTCCAGTGAGATTCACACTTCTGCCAGTGACCCTGAGGTTCTCTGAGCATGTGCCCTGTGAGGATCAGGGTGGCAGGCATTTGCCCCAGCCCCTTTACATTTCTCCCCGGGACCCTGCTTGGGAAGCACACGGAATCGCAAATGGAGGCTCTGTGGGGTTAGGTCGGCTGCCCAGGGTCACTTGGATGAGGGGTGGGCAGGACCCAGGCCCAGGTCTGCCCCACTGCGAGGCTGATGGGGTGTTACCTGAACTGGTGGAGACTTTGGTGAGTCAGGGACCAGGCCCCTAGGGCAGCAGGGTGGGGAGTCGGCAAGTCATGGTTCTACCCTCAGGAGCTCACGGGCCTTACACAGGGAGCTAGGTCTCTCAGTGGGCTGACCTAAGATTAGCTCCCGTTTCCTAGTTAGGGATTGGGTGTCCTCAAGTGTATACAGAGCCTGGCTCTGTGCCTGATATGCGGGGACCAGTTGATAAATGCTCACATTTCTGTCATGGTGGGAGATGGCTATGAACTTGACCTTCAGCACCGTCAGCTGGATACGTAGAGGGGATGGCTGGAAAAGCAAGCGCTCCCCACTCCTTGCCCTTTTTTGTTTAGAGCATATGGACTAGATTCTTTGTTCTCTTTACTCAAGTTGCTGCCCAAGCCTCCTCCTCCTAAGAGGCTCCAGGCATCATCACCAAATTGGCCTAAAAGTGGGCAGGATCCTGAGAAGGGAGAAGGAGGACAGGCCTGTGAAAGCCAGCTTCCCCCGCCTCCCGGGCTTTTGTTAGGTTGAATGTGTGGAGGGGCCACTCCGTGTGGCATGCAAGTGTCCCCTCCAACGCAGTGGCTGTTAGTGAGCGCTCCCCACCCAGGGTCAGGAGGGGCCTCAGTGGAGAGAAGGCTCCCTGAGAAGGGCACGGGCTGTCACCGGCGGCGGGGACCAAAGAGACACACCCGTGCCTGCTGGAGACTCTCGCTGGAACCGTGCGTGGGGCGGCGAGGCCCGGTGGTCCCTTCAGTGCGCCCACGGCAGCCCGAAAGGGGAACTGGCCCTCGTGTGGCCCGAGGCCCCAGCTCAGTGGTGGGAGGTGGGAGCTCAGGGACAGGGCAGACGGGGGTCACAGCCCCCCTCCACCCCGTCATCCCTGCCGCTGGGCGAGCCTCTGGCTGTAGAACTTGTCACAGGTGCAGGAAGCGGGTGGAAGGAGTGTAGCGGAGCCCTGACACAGCGCCTGAGGCGTGGTGAGCAGAGCAGCGAAAGCCAGGCTTTTTACCTGCCCTTGGCTGAGAAACGGCTGGCGGCTAAAAATCTGCCATCCGCGGCTGCTCAGACTCCACCCACATCCACAGAAAGAAAAGGTGTTAGAGTCCAAGCAGTGTCCCGCCCCCCCCCCCCACATGGTCTGGACCCTGAGCACATGGGTCAGGCGGTCGCCGTGGGAACCGGGATATTCCTGGCGCTCACCCCGCCTCCCTCGGGTGGCCAGCTGCCTGGACCAAAGCAGAAGGATAGCTCCTTCGCTTTTCCTTTGCTTTGGCTGGTGTAAACGTGTTGGATACCAGACACTCCTTAAAACCTGTTCAGCCCGTGGGGCTCCTTCCAGAATCCAGGGACCGTGTCAGTCTTGCCATTTACTGCCCAGTGAGGAGTTTGCATTATGAACACCTGTTGGAGAGAAAGAGTCGACACCAGTGAAAGTCTGCATCCACCGAGACGCTCAGAGCAGAACACACCAGGATGCTAGCGAAACAGACGAGGCTCTGTTTGGGTTTTCTCACTGTCTCTTATTTATTGGATATCTGTCCCTTTCCTCATTCACATCCTCATTCTTATACACAGGATGATGGTCACAGGTACCAGTTGTGTAAGAAAATTCCAGATGGGGAGGAGAGAAAAAAAAAACCCCTAAAAATCTAGCAAGTTTAATCCATTCTACTTAATACTTTTGCAGGTTAGTCGCTAGAATTTTAACATAGCTAAAACATCTTGGGCCAACATCATGGAACACTCGTGTTCCTTGGGATCCCCTGAAATACTTCTCGAAGACTGGCTGACAGAGAGTCAAGACCCAAAAGTGTCGTTTGACGTGTTTATCACGCACCTGCCTCCAGGCTTCCAGGTGGTGTGTGTCGCCATGAGAAGGGCCAAGCTCAGGTTTAAGCCCGAAGTGGACCCCATCTCTGGACGAAGAGACTGTCTCACTGAGGATTGACTCATCCGAGGGTGTGTCAGTCCACTGGTGAAACAGGGACTTGGAACTCCTCTCTGCCCCAAGGCTGTGTGTCCTCCTACCCCCCACTTCCTGACTGTGACTTTGATCAGCTTCTGATCTATTTAATTAAGAAAAAGTGACAACCGTCCTCTGTCCGAGAGGCTGAAAGCGGTTTTGAAGCCGTGTGGACCTTTGAGATACCAGTGTTTCATCTTACTAACCGTGCGTTCTGTTCTGTTTTCCTCCCGCTCTCCCTGCTCGCCCTTCAGAACACAAACTTGACCACCCAGGAGCACGAGAACATCATCGTGGTAAGTCCCGGGCGGCCCCCTCCCTCGCCCCCTCCCGTGCCCGCAGCCCTCCCCGGGTTTGAGTGAATTCCTCAAGCACCAGCATCATCTACCAGCACGGCGGCCTTGCTCAGGTTTGTCCCTTCTGTCAGGCCAGACATGCCTCCCTCCTGTCTTTGCACATGTCAGAGCCCCAGCTGATGGGAGGGGGTGGTAATTATCAGTCTCTGAGGCTTGTAACAAATGTGTCTTAATCACCTCCTCCTTCCTGAGTCTGCTGTACAGAGTCAGAGGCAGGAGATGGCAGAGACCATATAATGTATTCTCAGCCGTAACCCCATTAGCTGAAAGGTAAACTTGCTCTTTCTTGCCCTAGGACCTGTCTCCTAATTAATCCACACACAGAACCTGGATTTAATTCCCTCTGATGTGCAAAGTGAGGGATAGTCTCTGGGACTTAACTATGACTGTAAACGTGTTTTAGGTGAAACATCCTTCCTGGGTGATTCTAAGCTATGAAGTGTGACTCTCACCAGAGAGAAGAAAGAAAAGAAGTTGCCCCTTCTGGGCACCAGGCCCTGTGCTGTGTGTTTGAATTCATGGATAATGAAGACAGCCCCTGCTCCCAAGGAGTCCTTCATCTATTAAATGAGATCATTGCAAAGATAGAGGCTTGTAATCTGGAGAGTGGAGTGGTGAACTCACCTGGGAAAGAAGCCAGAGAGCTTCCTAGAGGCAGTGAGGTTCTGAGCTGGGTTTTGAAGGATCAATAGGAGTGTGCCAGATGAGGGAAACAGAGGAAAGTCTTTCCAGAGAGAGAAAACAAAGTGTGCACAGAGATTTTAAGCAACATGGGGTATTCTGGACGCTTCAGCTTTGCTGGAGCCTGAAACGTTAAGGCAGTAGAAGCAGGAAGGCAGAACTTGAAATGGAAGTGAGAGGCAGAGCTCTGTGTGCCTGGGAAAGGGTCTGGAACATTCGGCTGCCCAGGAGGTCCCGTGGGTACAGCCTTTGACACAAGGGCAACATCCCAGACACCATGCCCCTTTGAATTGCGTTTTAATCACGGAGCGTAGAGGCCGCAGCTTCTGTGGAGCCCCCACCGCAGAGTCACTCACCGCAGCTGCTCGCTGTGTGTCTACTCAGAATGTAGAGGTTTTCCCCACGCTCTGTCCTGACCACCCTTCACCTTCTCTTGCTAGAACAGGGGCAGCATCGACCTGGGCCTCCCCACCACCTCGTTTCTCTAGCATACTATCAATTAATAATTTAACTTAACAGACATCTGTTGACCCGTGAGGACAAGTATGTGCCAGATGCTGGTCTCTGTTCCGCCGACAGAGCTGCCATTGAGGGATTATTGTGTGCTGGGGGAACCTGGCAGATAATCCAGAAACCACGCAGTCTGGGCTGGAGATGCATCCAGGGAGTTAGGGGAGCACAGAGGGACTGGGAGGAAGATGACGGAGGACTTCAAGGAGGAGGTGAGGGGGCTGGAGTCCTAACAAGTGGATAGGAGGCTCCAGGGCACAGCAGTCCAGGGAGCCCAGCACAGGCAAAGGCAAAGAGGCTCTGTCTGTTGAAGCAGGCGGCGACTGAGCAAGGCGCTGGCGTCTTTCCCTCCCGGCTGGCGGCACCCGGGTCCCACTCTGCACCTTGTCTCCCGAAGCGGGGTCAGGGCCTTGGACTTGGGAGGAGCCTGGGAAAGGAATTTTGATCTGAGAAATCCGGGCTGCGTTTATACAGCTAATTTGGCCGGGCTGACCTCTTAATTGCACTGGGCTGAGTTTCCCTGCTCAGCGGGGAAGCCTGAGAACGGGAAAGAATGTGATCCCGAGGTCTGACCCTCAGCCCCCCGTTTTGCAGCCTCGCCCGCGTTCCGTGTTCTCTGTGACCAGTGCTATTAAAATGAGCACACGGCCTCCATCGCCTCCGTCCACTCCAGCAGTTACATTATCTGATCTGACCTGTTGACAGTCAGTCTTCTCCCCACAGGGATTGGTATTAGGTTTTTTTTTTTTTTTTTTTAATGTACTTAGTTTTCAGAAATACTTTCACAAGTAATTTGAGTTGGTTTTATTCAGCCCATCAGTCAGGCATCAGTGCTGTGGGTCACTGTTGGCCAGTAGCAGCTGGCCTGTCACGGGACAAGCGTGGACCTGGGGTCCAGACCCTGCCAGGGCTCCCACGTGCTGGTGAAGAGCGTGGGCTTAAAGCCGAGCATGGTTCGAGTTCAGAGGCGAGTGACCCTGGGCCAGCCTCATACCAGCTGAGACCTTGGGCAAATAATGAAGAGCTTTTAATTTTACTTAAAATATCTTTAAGATATTCTTTACTTCTATAAGAATTTCATGAGTATATTTTTAAAAACAAAAAAGAAAGATTTCATCCCATCCCAGCCCTGGGGCATCTCGGGGTGATAAACCCATACAGAGAGATACGGTTGTGTGTTTATATTTCGTTTTTAACATTAATGATGTGAAGCTGAATGTGTTGTTCTGTGTTTGGTTTGTTTGCTTAACAACATGTCTTGGAGATTCTCTTAAGCCCTCTCTTGCATGTCTCACCTGGGGTGTCTTGCCCTCGGCACTAGTGACGTATGTGCATGGATGGCTCTTGGTGATGGGGGCTGTCCCGCCCACTGTAGGACGTCACAGCGTCACTGGCCGCGACCCCCTGAATGCCAGTCACACCCCCCTGTCATGACAATCAGACTGTCTCCAGACATGCTAGTGCCCCCTGGGAGGGGGGCAGAGCAACCCCGGGGGAGAACCCCTGGTCTGCCCTGTACTCCATTCAGCTACCTTGACACTCTAGGCCTCAGCCTTCTCATCTGTGAAATGGGTGTGACCACACTGCCTTTCCTGCAGGGCTGCTGGAACAATTAACTGGGAAAGATTCCACAAGAAGCACCCTCCTTTTTAATAATATGATCTAAAATGCTCACTACTCTGTGACTGGGGCAGGGCTTGTAACAGCCTCCCCACCCCTCTGTCTCTTTATCTATACAGTGGAAATCACTCCCATTTGACCTCACAGAGTTGTCCTGAGGCTCAAATGAGATAATAGCCATGGGAGCGTGGAGCCCCCGCCTGACACCCACTGTGTACGCTTAATCTGTTTCCACTCCTTCATTCTTTGACTCGTTCCTGTGAAGGGGGGACCCAGCCTGATGGAAGGGGCTGGAGCCAGGGGGCTCCATCCTGCCTCATGTTCCCCCCTCCCAGAGACCAGAGCGGGGAGCAGGCCTGAGGCCCAGGCCAGGACCCGAGGGCTGGGGGAGGCCCCGGCCCCTGCCCCTGCTGTGACCCGGCCTCTCCCATGTCACCCGCATGGGGAAGTGGAGCATCCCCGTCCAGCGGGCCGGGCACTGAGCTTCTGAAAGTGAGGTGCGGAGCCCAAACTGTGGGCCTGGCTTACTTGGGGTCACTGCCCCCTTTCCCCTCCTCTGGAGCTGTCCCCAGCTCCAGACGGAGCTTGTCTGTCCCCAGATGGCTTGCCTATATCCCGGTCCTGTGGAGAGCTCAGGCTGAGAAGTCAGCTGGTGAATAGCTCAGGTTCTTGGGTCACATTTGAGGGTTCAAATCTGGCTCCAGCACCTCCTAACCATGTGACCCTGGGCCGCAGACTTCACCTCTCTCAGGAAAGGGCAGGACGCACACCCGCCTCCCAGCGTGTAGTGAAGAGTGGGTGACGGGACACAGCCTGGAGCCCGGCACAGACAGGCGCCCCGTTACAGCGGCGGCTGCTGTGATGTTGCTCATGGTGTGCTGGTGTTATCAGCAGTGCAGTGATTGGTCCACGTGGCTGTGGGGGACGCCACGAGGGTGGTGGGCTCAGCCTCGCGGTCAGCTTGGAGCCCACCACCCCCTTCCCACACCGTGGGGAGAGCTTCCCGTGGTGATGGGCATGCCCTCTGTCTGCCCTGTACACGGCGGTGGCCGCTAGCTCCGTGGCACTGGTGAGCGCTTGAAATGTGTTTAGCACAACTGAGGAACTGTACTTTTATTGCCTTGAAAATTACTTTCTTGGGGCTTCCCTGGCAGTCCAGTGGTGGTTAGAACTCTGCTTCTGCTGCAGGTTCGATCACTGGTCGGGGAACTAAGATCCTGTAAGCCACATGGCATGGCTAAAAAAAAAAAAGTTTTCTCCCATGTCACTTAAAATGGTAAGATTCACACGTGGCCAGGGGCTTCTATATTGGACAGCACAGCCCCAGGCAAGTACAACCCTGGGCCCCATCTCCGCCTGGGGGTCAGCCTGCCCGTTGCCACTGTGAACAGAGCCTCAGTCTCCATGGCTTCGTCTTCCACTGAGGTGCTCACATAACTGGCCTTGTCTGCCCAGACAGCGACCGGGAGCTCGTGCTTTCCACTGTGAATCAACCCTCGTGTGTTGACACACCCCCTGCGATTCCTTCCAAGGGATTCCGACTGACGTGTGTTCCTCTTCTTCCAGGCAATCGCTCCTTTGCTGGAAAACAACCATCCACCACCCGATCTCTGTGAATTCTTCTGCAAGGTATGGCACCGCTGAAGCGGGGCTGTTTGCAGGAAGCAGCCTGTCTCCGTGTGTGCGCTGCGGGGGTTGGTTTTGCAAAATTTGCTGGAAACCCAAACTCAGACTCCTCCCTGAACAGATCAGGGCCCCAGACAGAGTCAGAGATGAGCCAGGCCCCCGTCTCCACCACACAGGTAGTAAGTGAGGCTCAGGGTCCAGACCAACAGGTTGAGGGGAGCACTGAGCTTTTCCTGGGAGTATCTTCCTGGCCGTCTTGAGAGAAGTTTGCAGCACATCTTCTGGCTCCTGACATCAGAGCTGGGCTTTTATTAGCCAGGGCTCCTGTGAGCACCAGCTGGCCCACAGTGGGAGCATGGCCATGGGGCTCCCTCAGCCGGGCAAACATTGGGGGGTTGGAGTGCAGGTGAGCTTGGAGGAGCCTCGGAGCAGGATCTCTGCTCCCAGGGATCCAGCGTCAGCCTCGCGGTGGGATTCACACAGAGTACACCCAGAGCACGTCGGGACCAGTCATCCTTCACTCGAGACTGCACCTCGGCGACCTGGGGGCTGGACCAGCAGGCAGTCCTGCTTGGTCCCTTGCCGGGTGACTTTTTAATGCAATGATCTGATGTCCTTGGACAGTCACTGGGCCTGGGTTTGCTGCTCGTCCAGCTCCCCGGTCTTCTTCCTGCCGACCCCCTTCCCCGAGTTCTTGGGTGTGTGGTCTGTATGCACCAGTGAGACAGGTGCGGCGTGGCCAGGCGGGCACTGAGGGCCCGCTAGTTCTTGAGATCTGGGGAGAGTTTGTTTGTCAAGGATTGTCCAGGAAAGCCCTGGGTTCTCATATCCCAAGTCCAGGCCCTCTGGAAATAGCGCCTTCAGGCCCCGGCAGGTTTAAATGTGTTGGAGCAGCGGGTCCCATCTGCTCTACCCGAGGGCCTTCAATTTCATTTTGAAAAACAAAACCCCATGCCAGTGAGATAAATACACCAAGAGCCTCGTGTGCCCTGCACATGGCAGCGAGCTTACTGTCAAAGCCCTCGACTAAAAAGTCACAGAATTTTTGAGATTCTCATGTCCAAAAACCAGCCTCCAATTTTCAAGAGACTCTTCCCATTGGACCTTCGTGCTAAAGAAATCTCACTCTGCTAAACAGGACTGTGTGATAGGACTGTCCTGTTAAATAGGGTTGTCTGTACCACCTGAAACAACTGCAGACTGTCAGATCAAAACAGAGAGCAAGCAGGAGGTCCCATCCCTACCCACTTCTCTTACTCTCCCCAAAGGGAACAGAAAGCCATACAGCAGTGTGGAGCAGGGGGTCCCAGGCAGCAGAGCTGGGCCCCCCGCCTCCCCCACACACCGTGGTCAGGGCTTCCGGGGGCCCCAGCTGGACCCCGCCTGGCTCAGCCCTGACTGTGCCCTGCTGTCTCCCCAGCACTGCAGAGAGCGGCCCCGGTCCATGGTGGTCATCGAAGTGTTCACCCCCGTGGTCCAGAGAATCCTGAAGCATAACATGGTGAGTTGCACCGGGCCCCCCTCCGCAGAGCCCGCCGAGGGCCACGAGCTTCCAGTCTGTCACTTTTCCCAAAAAACTGGGGGATGGGGCTGGCGGCCACGGGCCGGGGGACCGGACTTGGGATTGCAAGTCGGGGTCTGCGTGCAGCGTCCTGCTTGGCTCTGTGCTTTGCAGGTAAAAGGCAGCAGAAAGAATCTTTGCACAGTAAGAATGACAAAAATAACGTGGTTGGGAGAGAAGAGATAGGTCTCGTGTGTATAGCATCACAGATAATACCTGTGGAACCTTGGCCCTCGAGGAGGGGGCGTGAACCCCTCACTGCGTAGGAGGGGGCTGCCAGTGGCAGTGTCCCTGGAAGCGGGGAGCAGGGCCGTGCGGTGCAGGCCCTGACGGTCGTGACCTCAGCCAGCTGGGCGAGGTCAAGGTCAACAGTGAGAAGTCACAGTGTGGCGGGCACCCTTTGTGATGTGAGCAGGAGGGCCCCGGCCCACGGGGGTCTTTTCTCTCCAACCCTCCGCCTCTGTCTGATTGTGAGAAAAGCCTCAGACCAGTCCCAGCTGAGGAGCGTTCCACCCGACGGTCCTCCGAATGGCCAGGTGCTCAAACACAAGGAGAGTCCGAGAGGCGGTCACAGCCTCGAGGCCCCAAGGGACCTGACGACTCAGTGTCACAGGTGTTCAGGAGGGGATCCCAGGACAGGAAAAGGGCGTGCGTGAAACGCGAGGAGATCCGCGTCGAGTCTGCCCTGTAGTCAATTTTAAAAGCACAGAGGCAGCATTTCACTGCACACTCAGTGGTCCAGGCTCCCGTAACCCTCCAGCCCGTCTGCAGTCTCGCCTCGGTCCAGTGGGAACAGCCCTGGATGTGGTCGTTTTCTCCGCATTGCACGTGGGGAAACGGGGGCTGAGCAGGCTTGGCCGACTGGCCCCAGGACCACAGCTGGGAACCAGAACAAGTAACATCTGCTTGCAGGTGCCCATGGAGCGCCCCTCGGAGCCGGGTGACACTCCAGTGTATTGTCTCACGTGGCTCTCCAGATGGCCTGTGGCCTCCTGCAGACCAGGAGACCCAGAGAGTCCTGTGGGTCACTCTGGGACCCTGTGGGCAGGTGTGGAAACAGCTCTGAAGAAGGGTGACCTGCTCACAGTTTGATCTGGGAGGGCGCTTTCCTGCCTTGACACCAGGCCCCCAGAGAGGAGGATACAGCCCACCCACAGTCAGGGTGGAAACGCAGGACACGTGTGCCACGCTCCCCCCACCCCCGTCCCATGCCCAGGGCAGACATCCTTAGTCAATCACAGCACTCGTCCTGCGGAGCCCAGAGTAGCATCGGAATCTTCCTCCAGGCAGCCACGAGCGTGGGCCCGTGCTGGCGCTGTGCGAATTCTCTCTGACTGACCGATGGCACACCGCCGTTGAACTGTCGCTTGTTTCAGAGCCCTCCTCTGTGGTTTGAGATGAACATGTTTTTCTTGTTTTTGGAACACAGGGGGTGGGTACCCTCCATCCAGTTTAGTCTCCAGGACTAAGAAAGAAACTCTGCTGGGGGGTGGGGGGTGGGGGCTGAGAGGGGTTCCGCCTGATTGGGGCTTTAATCACTTCAAGGGCACTCTCCGGCTTCAGCCAGCTGGGAGAAAAGGGTCCCTGACTGTTAACTTTAAAGTCACCGTGGATGTGGCGTGAAGTGAGGGCCACGCTGTCTTGGAGCCCAGAGCAAAGGTGCAGGAGTTCCTTTGGCAAAGGACCTCATCTCATCGCACTTGTCAGGGACAGAGCCAACCCCCAGGGCGTCCCTGGCCAGGGTCCACCCTCCTCAGGTACAGAAGCACTCAATAAGGGTTCTCTTAGGACGTCTGACTTCACAGGGGAAAACGTCAAAATTCAGGCAGCCTCCCAAGCTTTGACCATACAGCGTCTCCCTTATGTCTGGTTAGTTTTATGGGCCCGGAGTGTTGACCATGTAATTTTCTGGATAAAAATCAGAACAACTACAGGGCAGACCCAGAATTTATAGCGTCTGTTGTGGTCTGGCAGAGCCCGGGATCCCTCAGGCAAGAGCCCTCTCTTCATGTTTATAGAACTTACCCTCTGTGGTCCCAGCATCCAGGGATACTGTAAAGCTTCACAGTCCTGCTTGCTCTTGAAGTCTGCTGATTACACGCCGAACTGTGTGAGGAGAACTGTAGGCAGGACCGGGTCAGGAGTGGGGCCCTCTTGCAGGAGAGACGAATGTGACTGGCTCACGCCCCATGTGGGAAGCTCCACGAGCCTTTGCTGTCACCCCCGTAACACCCCCTAAAGCTCAGTGATCAGCCAGGGCACCGTTTGGGAGCTGGCATGGAGGGCCTGGTCACTCACTGGCCGGTGCGTGTGCCTAGCTGGCCGCCAGCCACGGACCTGTTAGCACAGTGCGAACCCTGACAGCTCTCCACCCCGTGTGCAGTGTCTCTCTTTCAGGGGGCACCGGAACGTTGGGGAAGTGGGGTGGGTCACATACCCACACACACCTGCCCCGTGGTGCTTTGGGATTCCTCGTCTGCAGTTCCTATACTGCGAGTGCAACTCTTGTCAGCATATCACGTGTCCCATCTCAGGGATGAGCAGACCAAACCCAGGTTAAGAATCCCAAAGAATGTTACTCCCTGGGCCGCAATGAAAATTAGATATGGAAGCAGTTGTTAAGTATGTTCTCCTGGAGATTCTAAACAGTGTGTTCATTGCATCCCTAAGAATGATCACAGTCCCTGTGCCCACATGCCACTTACTAGCGTGTTCTTTTAGACACGGTGGCAGGAAGATGTGGCCATGGTCCTAGTGGACCACTGGCTGATCTGACCTGCTTTCCAAGGGGAGCATGTTTGACTTTGCCAAAGAGGCAAGATGTCCCTCACCCATGTGTTCAAAGGCCACCAGACCAATCTATAATGTTAAAAATGAGCTTGACTATGCAGAAATCTAATAGCAGAGATGGTAATGGCAGTCATCTTTAGCAGGGCTTAATGGAAGCAGTTTTCATAGAATCATAAAACCTCATGGGTGGCAGGGTCCTGGAGATGAGTTCTTGCAGCCCTTGTTGACTGGGGGGCAGTGGGCCCAGGGAGGGCCCTTCTCCCAGGGACTGTGGGCGTCCACCTCAGTGTGAAAGCGCAGTCAGGCTTCAGGCAGGGGCCCCGTCTTCAGGCCCCGTGCACATGTGTGCACGTAGGTACATATGTGTGCACACACGCGTGCACGTGTTTAGATTCCTCCTGCACTTTCTCCGTGGCTTTTGCTTCCCTCCTCACGCAGAGGCGTAACTATAGCGGGCAGGATGGGAGGAGATGAGCCCCCACCCCTCGGGGAACCTCATTCAGCCCCTCCCTGCAGGTGCAGAGCCCTAGGTCGCTCTGGAAACCTGCTCTGTGAGCTGGTCGGAGGAGGTGGCAGGCCACGTCCTACCCTGAGCTCTTTCCCCAGGGCCCGTGGGATCCATGAGATCCACAGGGCAAGTCCCCAGGGGCTCTATTTAGATTAGAGTTCTGGCCCAGGGTGCTTTTGGTTAAGTGGGTTCCCCTGAGTGGGGGCCGGAGAAGCCGAGGAGGCTGGAGACTGCCAGGCTCCCCCCTGCCCCGAGGTCATGCTGGTCAACCTCATTTTCACCCTGACCAGCCCTCCTGACTATTGGCACCCCAGCTCGTGGGTTTACAAGCCCAGCGACTCCGGGTCCCTAATGTGACATGGGATGGGGGGCAGTCCTTTCCTGGCCCACACTCGCCTCCCCCGCTCTTCACACTGGACACATGATTCCTCCTTCCTGCCCCACCCCTGTGGGGCTTAACCTGGACTCACCAGCCACCTGCCTGCACGCACTCCCCGTCCAGGGCACACACCTGCCTTCCAGGCCGCAGCGGGCCCAGAGTCCCTCAGGGGCTGCAGAAAAGGCCTTCGTGGTCACGGCTGGAGGCCGGCCGGCCGTCGGCGGGTCCCCACGCGGCCCAGCTGGGCTGTGTTCCCAGCACGTCTGGGTGGCGCGCTGACCCCTGCCCCCATCGCAGAGTGGCCGACCAGTGCCAGGGACCGTCCTGTGCTAGGTCGTCTCCCAGCTCCGCGGGCAGCCGTGGAAGGGCATGAGCTTGGGCGTGAGCAGGCCCGTTCCTTCACGTGGAAGACGTGTGCGCTTCCAGGAGGAGGGCGTGGCTGGCGGCGCCCCGTTGCTCCCACACCCGGGGCAGAGTGGGACCGCCCACCCTTTCTGGTCTCCCCCAACCCCTGCCCTCTGCGCTCCCTGCAGGACTTTGGGAAGTGCCCGCGACTGAGGCTGTTTACTCAGGAGTACATCCTTGCCTTGAACGAGCTCAACGCGGGGATGGAGGTGGTGAAGAAGTTCATTCAGAGGTGGGTCTCAGCTGGGGCCCCTCCGCCCCTGGCCAGCAGGCCAGCTATCCCCGGCACCAGAACTGTGCGCTCTGCTGATGCTCGGAGAGGCCCTGCTGGCGTTCAGAGGCCCTAGGCACCTCATCTTCTACCAGGGCCTCCTGGGTCCTCTTGACCAAATACCATCTGAGGCACTCACTTGCTGTGTGACATCAAGTCAGTTACTGTACCTCTTTGATCCTCTTTCCTCTGTTATCTACCGGGATTGTTTGTGCAATTAATGAGATGATATCTGAGGAAGCCCCTAGCACAGTGCCTGATGGTCAGTAGGAACTCGGGAAATGGTAACCATCCTAAATGATAAGAGTATTGCTGGGGTGTGGGGAACCATCTCCTGGTAGCCCTGGAGAGTCCTCACCGGGGATCTGAACAGCCACCTCCCAAACTTGGCCTCGAGGAAGTCAGATCCTCTGATTCACTTCTGGTTTCAGGGTGGTAGGGGAAGGGGGGTTGTTTCGCTCTGATTTTTTTAAACTTTTCTCTGTGCCTCAGTTTCCTCATCTGTAAGATAAGGACTATGGCACTCACTTCATCCAGTTGTCGTGAAGACTCGGTGAACTCACACATGTAAACACCAAGAATGGGGCCTAAGTGTGGCAAGAACGTTAGTGATCACCGTCACAACTCTTCTCATTTTTTTAAGAAAATTGTGATAGCCTGATCAAGCCAGTTCCAAAAGCTACTCAGTACCTGGAACTCACAAAGCATTTCCAGACCCAGAGGACTGTCCTTCTGCCAGAGCCCTGGTGACCCCAGGGCCCCTTGCAGCACCCAGTCATGGTTTATGAAACTGTTTCCGGTCAGGCCTCTTAGCCCCAGCAGCCATGACGTTTTTCCAGCAGTGTTTTGGGTATTATCCTCAGGCTCCAAACAGCACTGGGAGTGGGGGTACGAGACCCATTTTACAGATGAGAAAACAGGTGCAGAGATAGCGGTAGTAAGTAACAGTGGCTGGCATTTGCAGAGGACCATGTCCCAGACCCCATGCCAGGCCAGGGTGCTGATAATAACTTCTTTCAAAGCAGCCCACGTGGACAGGAAAATGAGGTGCTGTGAATACTCATTTACAGAACCACTGGGTATAAACGCGTCGGTCCCGGGCCGCCTGGCCCCTGTAGGCGACATCGTCCCCTGAATTAGAGAATTGGGTCCTGAAATGAGGAGCAGGCCGTTGTCCTCATTCCAGAGCTGAGGAAAGAGTGGAGAGTTTACAAGGCTGGAACCCAGGCTCCCTGAGCCCGGGGTCCTCGGCCCGGAGCTTGGCCCTCATGCCTGTGCACAGTGGAGCCCAGGACCCAGGTCCCAGGGTTGCCACCTGCCCGCAGAGGACTCGGGGCCGCCCCCCACCCCCCGCCGTGGGCGGTGCCCCCACAGCCGCCCGCTCACCGGCCCTCTGCTCTTTTCCAGCATGCATGGCCCCACGGGGCACTGCCCCCATCCACGGGTCCTGCCCAACCTGGTGGCCGTGTGCCTGGCCGCCATCTACTCCTGCTACGAAGAGTTCATCAACAGGTCAGTGCCCTCGGCCGTGGGAGGGCCCGGGTGGGCACGCTCTCTCCAGGGGCAGGGGTCTGCACACAGCTGGCCGGCCGGGAGGGTGGAGTGGCTTCCACTGGAGCCAGGTGCGTCTGCCAAACCCCCTGGTGCCAGGGCCCAAGCCCAGGATGTGACTGGAGAAGCCGACACCGGAATCAGGGCTGGTGCCGCAAGGCCATTGTGTTGGCTCGACTTTAGGGACATGTGTCTATTCTGAAGATTTCTCAGCCTCTGGCCTGTGTGACAGGAAGAGGGCATGACAGAGCCACTGTCCTGGGTCCCCCGGGGCTTGGGTGCATTGGCTTGTGAGGGAGCTAACCCCCCGAAGGCAGTGGGAGGGAGCCTGGGAGGCCCCTGAGTGCGCCCTCGGGGACCTCCCGGGAGACTGTGTGATGTTCTCAGAGCCCTCCCCCTGAGGAATGATGACGCCAGGGTGGGTAGTTACCAGCTCCCATTCTTCCTGGGTTGAGGTTGGCTCCTAGGATGCAGTGACGTGGATGCCGTTAGTCGTATGAACTTTGTATGGTGATCTCTGGGGTCATGAGGGCGCAGATGGCATCTGCTGCAGCGGCCCTGTGCAGTTGTTCAAGTGGTACACTGCACAACTCCGAGAGGGCCAAATTGTGTCAGGGCTGCTGTGGAAGGGCGTAGTAAGTAACAGTGGCTGGCCACCACAGCGATACATTTCAGTCCTTAAAGAAGAGGCAGTGGAACATCATGAGTGGAAAACCTGAGTGAACTGGGCAACGTGAAGATTTCCTGCCGGTCATTCCCAAGTGCCTGTTTCACGCTCCACAGCAGCTTATGTTTTTTTTTTTTTAAAAAAGAGGAGGAGGTTGAGAGGAGTACACGGCCTGTACAGCCGTCCTCAGCTTCCCCGTGTACACACATGGTCACGTGCCCTTGGCCTCGCACCCTGCACCCCTGGAATTGATCTGCATGCATGTCAAACTCAGGCCACCCCAGGAAGTAGGAGGAGCATCAGGAGTGTCACACACTCTCAGGCTCCTCTTGCTCCCGAAGCCTCTGACTCATCTCGCCCTCCCCGGCTCACTCTGAGGACACCTGAGCTGGGACTCAGGTCTCGGGCAGGAGCGGGAAACGGCACCTCCGAGAGTTTTCCCTCTGAGTCTCCACGGCTCTGCCCAGGTGCCCTGGAGCAGGGATTCCATGACTCAGGGAGGAGAATGGAATCTCTCCCCCAGATCCCCCCCAGGAGAAAGAACCAGAATTACAAACCACGCACACTGTTGTACAGATAAGGACCTGAAGACAACAATGGCCACCTTCATCCTTCTCTCATCCTTTCTCTCTTTTTTGTATTTTTTGGGGGGTCTTTTTGGCTGTGCCACACAGCACACGGGATCTTAGTTCTCTGACTAGGGATCGACCCAGGCCCCTGCACTGGGTGCGTGGAGTCTTAACCACTCTTCCCACAAGGAGGTCCCCTGTCCTTCCAACACTTGTTTAGCGAGGGTCCATGGTGTGCCAGGTGTTGAAGCCACAAAAGTGAAGCAGCCAGTCTCCCACCCTCCCAGAGTGGCTGGTGAAACAGTGGACGGAGGGGCGGGGAGTAAGAAAGCGAGCGGTGAGGTCAGGGCTGTGATGAAAGAAGCCAGAGGCATAACTCACGTGGTCTGCAACCCCGGGTGCACGTCAGTCACCCGAGAAGGCTCTACAAACTGAAGCCTGCGTGAAACTGAAGGGTAAGGTAAACCCTGGAACGCAGCTCCTCATCGCTGGGGTACCTCCATCAGAAGACAGGTACGAGAAGGTTTATAGCAGCGTTGTCAGTCACAGCCCCAAACTAAGATCTGCCTCGAGCCCAGCATCCAACGGCAGCCACGCGGATAAGCTGTGGTCTGTCACACGGAGGAACGCTGCAGGGAAGCGAGAAGGAGCGAACCAGTGCAACTGGCAAGCCGGGAATTCATCTCCCAAACACAATATGGAACAGACGAAGCCATAGAGTGTAAATCTTGTTCCTTAAAGTGCAAGAACAGGAAAACAAGTCTATGGTGATAGAGGCCAGAATAGTGGCTGCTGGCAGGTGGGGAGTTAGGCATGAGACGAGCTTCTGGGTCCTCAGGAACGTTTCACGTCTTGACCTTGGTGGGTGGTTCTCAGCTGGGGGCAACTTTGACCCCCCAGGGCATATCTGGCCGCGTCTGGAGACATCTTGGGTTGCAGAAGGAGGGGTGCTGCTGGAAGAGTGCGTAGAGGTCAGGGATGCTGCTGAACTCACTGCCATGCATGGGGCAGCCCCCCACCCCCACCCCCCCCAGGAATTACCTGAACTGTCTGGGAGCAAATGTCAGGTATGGAGGAAGCCTGGTCTGGTGGCTGTTACACCAGGGAACTTGTGACAGTCACAGAGCACTGCGCCTGAGATCTGTGGACTCTCCTGGACTGAAGTCACCCCAGGGGTATGCTGGAGCCCACAGTCAGGGATGGCACATTGGCCGTTGAATCCAGTCATGGTGGGACTGTTTACTCCAAGAAAATTGGTAGGCACTACCCCTCAGGGCTTCTATTCTGCAGAATTGGTTGTTAGGTATTTACCAACGTCCCACTGGTTATATCTTTAAAAAGAAAAAGAAGAAAGGGTACCTGGGCCCCACCCACTGCAACTCTGATTTAATTGGAATGCCCCTGGCATCAGGTTCTGTTTGGTGTTTTGGTTGTTTTTTTTTAACACTTTAGGCAAATGGCCTGTGTGGCCAGAGCTGAGAACCCCTGCTCTAGGGGAAAGAGAGGAAGGGGTTCTGCGGAGTGGTGATGCTTAAACTGACACGTCCTGGCTGTCAGCAGGGCTGGAGGCTGGACAGGAGGACCCAGGCAGGGGGACTGGCAGGCGCTCAGGCCTGGCGGGGCAGGTGGGCTGGCCAGTGGTCACGTGTCGTCTGTCGGTGGTCCTTAAGTGCCTGCTTCACAGTGCCCTGCACGGCTTATTTCAAATGCACACTCCTGGACGCCACGTCTCTGGGCCAGGCCTGGGAGTCTGCATTCTTGGCAAGCTCCATGGGGGATCTGCTTCAAGTGAAAGGCCCCTGCAGGGAAGGTAGAGAGGGAAACTGAGTGTGACCCGAGCAGACAGGGAAACTGAGTGTGACCCGAGCAGACAGAGGCACAGAGGCGGAAGACCAAGTTGGAGACGAAGGCCAGGCCGCGGAGGGACTGCGCTGCTGAGCGTTCCCCACCGCCCACGCCGAGCTGCTCCCGGGGTCCTCCTCCCAGGCCCGCTTGCCTGACAGGCCCCCAGGACCACTGATGCCGCTGGTCGGGGACCACTCTTTGAGTCGCACGGCTGTGCCTGCCCTAGAGGTTTTCTTCTAAGGGCATTGTAGTCACCTATGGGTTTTAAGTAGACAAAGGACTTAATGTCCGTTTCCGGAATCCCCTCTGGAGTCCCCTCTGGCCGCTGCTGCAGAAGCCAGGCGTGACCTTAGGGATACCATTAGGCTGCGGTTGCAATTCGGTGCCCAGGGTGGAGGCCTGGGGAGGGTGAAGCGGGCCCTGGTATCCTCCCCAGCCCACACGGGCGGCTCCAACTCCCCGCTCAAGACAGCCCAGCGTCGGAGCCCAAAGTAGTGTAGGTTCTGAGAGCAACCGTAAGCGCCTCCAGGAAGTCACGTCGTGGGCTGCGAGACCTTTCCTGGGCTCAGGTCCACCCACCCTGCTGGTCAGTCCCTGGAAGATAAAGCCCCACACCGTCCTCCGGGCTCATCCACAGCGCTCTCAGTGGGTACACGATGTCCTCATACACAAAAGAACAGACAAGCTGACCCAGGTTAGCGTAGCTCGCTGGAAAATCACCCAGTCTGAGCCAAACAGCCTTGAAAATCCACTCCTAAATCCCAGCAGAGGCGGAGGGGATGGAGCTGAGCCTTTGGGTAGCAAGTCGGCTCTGAGCCCCTAGAGTCAGCTAGCACACCTCCCCCACCAGACCACACACAGTTTTCCATGAGCCATAGAATTCTTGGACTTCAGCTCAAGGGTTTTGTTTTTTTCCGCAGCAAAGCTTAGAGTGTATTTATCAAACATCCTTGGTGGGCTCTGCTCAGACCCGGCTCGTGGCATGTGCTAGACCATTTAGGCCCTCCCAACACGGTGGGTGTGCATTCTACGCCCGGCCCACGTGCACAGGGAGCGTGCACGTCTCTTTGGACACATAGCCGCATGCGTGTGGCCCATTTAGGGAGGGTTGGGACGAGCAGCTGTTTGTGGTCACATCATTGTGCTCTGAGTCCCTGAGAGCAGCAGCCTCAACCTTGACAGCGCACACAGGGAGCCCCAAACCTTACTGGTGTCCGGACGCCACCCCAGAGGTTCCAACCTAATGGGACCTCAGGATGTTTAGCAGTGCCCCAAGGGACACTGGTGTCCAGCCAGTGGTGGAGAGCTCTGGTTCAGGGGCAGGAAGGGTGGGAACGGCAGGTGGAGGAAATCAGGGAAGACTTCTTGGAGGAGGAGGACCTGCATGGGCTCATCCTGGGTCTTAGAAGTGCAGGCAGCAACCTGGTTTCACATCCCAGCCCCGCACCACCACCACTAACAAGCTGTGTCATCTGGGTAGTCATTTGACCTCTGGTAGCATCTTTTCTCATCTGTAACGTGGAGAGTAATTCCTTCTCTTCAGAGATATCTGAGAATGTCTGAGCAAGAAAGCGCTCGGCACGGTGCCAGCCTAGGGGCACCAGCAAAGGACGCCCACTGCTGGAGTTCCCTTCGTTCTGAAGCGCCACCTCGCAGCATTTGGAAGCACTCAGGGAGGGGGCGTTTTACCCCGACGACTCTCTGACAGGTCCTGCCATAAAGAGGCCCGGCATTTCCCACTGACGTGTGACCTCAGTGATGCCACAGCGCCCTTTATGCAGCTGACACCCATTAACCCTCTGCACACCCGTCATTCCTCTAGGCAGTGGAGAGGCTGTTCTGGGGACTTAGCCAAGAGTGGTGGGGTGCTGCAGACAGGAGCAACCTGCGGACCACAGGGGACCAGAATCTGAGGTTTGGGCTCCCTTGGAAGGGGGTTGCCCGGTGGACAGCAGAAGCTGAGCTTTCTCAGCCGGCAGGGATGGGACGGCAGTGGTGGGGCTTGGGGCTTGTCCTGGGGACCTTATGGCCTCAGCCAGAGGGAACAGTTAGACCACAGGAAGCAACTGGAAGCCAGATCACTAGGAGGTCTCCAAGGTGTGTCCAGAAGGCGTCTCGGTGGAGGTGCACGTCGAGGTCCTAACGGGTCAGTAGAGAGATCAGCATTCACTTATTCACAATCATGTGTCAACCGCCTGCTCCGTGTGGGGATGCCGGCACGCGCCTTAGCGACAGGCAGCCCGGTTCAGATGCCATCTCCACCTCTCCGTGTCTGCAGGCCTTGAGCGGTCCTGTGTGCTCGCTGGTGGGTGGGAGCCGGCCACCACCCGATCCGGGGTCGCCGGGGGCACTGAGTGGGTGCAGCCCCGCTTGTAACGTCCAGGACCCCCCGGGGCTGCACTCACGGCCCTCCCCGCCTCTCCCACAGCCGCGACAACTCCCCCAGCCTGAAGGAGATCCGGAACGGCTGCCAGCAGCCCTGCGACCGGAAGCCCACCTTACCTCTGCGCCTTCTGCACCCCAGCCCGGACCTGGTGTCTCAGGAAGCCACGCTGTCCGAGGTGCGGCTCAAGTCGGTGGTCGTGGCCTCCAGCGAGATCCACGTGGAGGTGGAGCCCGCCAGCACTGCCAAGCCGGCGCTGACGGCCAGCGCGGGCGACGACAACGAGCCCAACCTCATCGACTGCCTCATGGTCAGCCCTGCCTGCAGCACCATGAGCATCGAGCTGGGCCCGCAGGCCGACCGCACGCTCGGCTGCTACGTGGAGATCCTCAAGCTGCTGTGAGTGACCCTGCCGGCCGGGCGCCTGTGGGGGGCAGGGGCTCGCAGCTGGGGGGAGCTGAGCGTGCACATGCATGAGTGTGGGTGCACAGGATGCAGATGTAGGGCGTGAGGGCACAGGTTTGTGGGGGTGTTGGGAGTACAGGCCGGGCTCTGTGTGTGTGTGTTTGTCTGTGGGCCTGGACACGTGTATCAGGCGTGGGCACAAGCACGATGTCCACACGTGTGTCCAGGAGTCTGAGAATGTGTGAGTGCACACTCCTGCCCAGGGTGTGCTGCAGCATGCAGTAGCCGAGTGTGTCTGTGAGTGTGTGGACACCTCTGCGTGTGTGTAAGGTGTAGGCTCATTCTGAGTTTGTGATTGTCCTCGTGTGCGTGTGAGTGCCTTTGGATGTATGAGGGCATGACAGTGTGTGAGTGGCTGCCTCCGTGTGTGTGTGTGACTGTCTGCATAGACGAGCTGGATCTGGGTTGGAGGTGGATGTCTCTAAGGGGCCGATATGTGTGTTTCAGGTGCATGTACACAAGTGTCTGGGTGCTTGTGCTGCTTCTGTGCATGTGTAGCTCTTGAGTGCTCATGTGTGGGTGTGAACACTTGTGCACAAGAGCTGGAGTGAGTGTGTGTTTCTGTGTATGTGTGCAGATGTGCCCGTGAGCCAGCATGTGACTGTGTTGTGTGATCCACTTGTGCTTCATGTGCGTGGTGTGTACATGGTGTTGTGTCCCGTAGCCTCATCTGGTGGGCAGGGAGCAGCATGCGGTGCAGTTGAGGGTCCGCATGCCTGGCTCATGCGAGGAGCCCTGGGCAGGAGCCAGGAGACCCGTCTGCTCTGGGTGGTGCTTCTGAGCTGGGTGCTCCGGGCCGTGGGTACCCCTCCCTGAGCCCCGTGGTGTCTGTGAGGGTGAGCACATGCATGCATGCACAGGCACACACACACACCTGTGCACACAGATACACGTGTGTGTGCACAGGCGCACACATGCCTGTGCATGCAGATACACATGCGCACACGCATGCCTGTGCACATACATGTATACCTGTGTGTGCACATATGCATACATGTTAAGCAGTGGCTTCTCGTGCTTGGAGGCAACTGGATGCAGCCCCCTCAGACTCTTCCTCAGCCCTTGCTTTGGCCCCAGAGAGGAGGCAGGTGTCTCCCAGGACTCAGCCCAGCCTGGCTCATGGTTCTGGCAGCCAAGGCCAGCCCAGAGTGCATGTGCATTTAGCAATGCTCCCACCCAAAGCAAATCCCAGATTCTGCCCAGAGAGCATCCCCCAGAACGCATCTCAGTTTGAGGCTGAAGAACTGCCCACTTCCTCCTGGGGTGGCAGTCAGCCCTCTGAGGGACAGACTGGCCGCGGTCCCATCTCCTCCTCCGGCCGGGCCCTGGTCTCCTCCCCAGACCCCTGAGTCCGACTGTTTTCTGCAAACACCTGGAGCTCCCGGGCCTTGCGGTGGCCCAGGCCCTGACTCATATTTCTCATTAAGCGCTAAGGGTTTGAGTTTCATCATGCAGTTGACACTCATTTTTTTTTCCTTCTTTGTAAACACATTCATGAATGAAGACTCTGTTCTTCCTAATCTGCTTCCAGACCTCCTGCCTGCCCGCGCCGCCCAGCTGCCAGGTCGTGGGTGGGGGTCGGGGGGCCCGCTGGGCGGTGTTCCTGACCACTGCTCAGAGCAGCCCCTCCCGCCGAGCCTGGGGGTCTCCACGAAGCAGGGTGCACACCTCCTGAAGCCCTTGTCACCATGGGGGAGCTCAGAGCACGGTCAGGCCTGGTTACTCCTCCTCCTGGCTGCTCTCCTCCGCTAACTGCTGCCTGCTTGAGTCACTGGCCCACCGGAGGGCGTCACGTCTGTCAAATCCGCAAACCCCAGCAGCTCAGGGCACTCCAAAGTATGATCCGTTGGAAAAAGCACAGATTCAGAGCCAGGCTGTTGGGCCCAGGGGCTGGGGATGTCCGTGTCAGCTTGTGACCGTGGGCTGGTTACCCACCCTCTCTGAGTCATAGCTGCCTCCAAGCAGAGAAGGCACAGGTCTTCTCAAGGCATGGGTACAGCACAGAGCAAGTACCCCCCAGGCATAAATACTGGGCAGGTGGGGGTTACTGTACTTTCAGTAACAACAACAACTGTGTTTCCTCTATTTTAAGGTACTGTTGGGACTGAGACACATGATCTATTTAATAACAGCACTTTGGGAGGAGAAAAAAAATTGGGGGGATTCAGTGCAGGCTCAGTTTGCAATAAATGTGCATCTGAGAATGGAGGCAGTGCGGCCACAGGACTTAGTCTGCGGTGTTCTCGGGGCCTCGGTTTTCTCATCCATAAAGTGGGTGTTTTCCTCAGAGGGGAGAATTCAGGACTTGGTGAAAGTAGACCGCTGTGGTCAGTAGGACGGCTCCCTAGATGAGAGTCATGTGTAGACAATGGAGGGACAGAGGCTCTCGTGTGAAATTGAGGGGTCTTGTCAGCACATTGTGGGGTCCAGAGAAGCCCTGCTCAGAGCCAGGGCCCAGCCTGGCAGACTGCAGCCACAAGGAGCAGGCACCTCTCTATCCTGAGAGTGGGCGAGGGTCCTGGTTAGTGCCCTGCCCACCAGAGGGCCTGCAAACCGTGAGAGTCTGACACCTTCAGAAAGGAACATGTGCCACAACCAGCTCCCCGGAGACTCTTGCAAAGAATTGCTCCCAGCACAGGTCAGGGCTGACACTGAAATCACCGTGGTGTGAGACCCAGGCTGGGTGGGACAGTGGGACTTGGGAACATGGACTTGGGAGTCAGACAGACCAGCTTTGGCCTCTAGTCATCTGGAGTCTAGCTCTTAACCTGCTGGGCACGTGCAGTTCACACATTTATGTATCCATTTCTCTATGCATTCTTTCATCAAACACTGACTGCACACCCAGAGGGGCCGGGTTCTGTGCTAAATGCCGGGGCCCCTTTGCTCGAAGCCTCTGAGTCTAAGTAGTTCCAAGTGCTGAAAGCAGTGGCATCGCCCAGTGCGTTGGAGCGTGGGAATCTCTAGGCACAAGCGTGGCAGCAAGCCGAGGGACACCCTTCTGTCCAGGAAGAGAAAAGCTGCCGTCACGAGGGCTAGATGGGCACGTTGGCCATTTTCTCATCAGCTCGAATCGGTCTGCCTCCTTATTACTTTTGCAAACACCTGGATTTTGAAAGGCCTCATTGGGCTGGGGTTCAGCTGGAAGATGCCTCACCCCTCTGGGGCCCTTAGGGAAAATGCAGACGGATTTGGGGTTGTTCTAGTGACCGAGAAACATACTGGTGACTAGAATGTAGAAGGCAGGCGCTGGGACATGGCCCAGGACAGCCCTCCTCGGTGAAGAACTTGCTTGGTCAGACATGTTGGACGGTACAGCTCTGCCGAGGGGAAATGCCAAGGGTTTGATGCGAGGAAGTGGGGAGACTGGAGACCCTGGCAGATAGGAATGACTGAAAAAGCCTCCAGCAGGCTGAGAGATGGAGAGGGGGGCTGTAAGAGGCGAGGGGCCAGGATGAATCCACAGTCTGATGTGGCTCTGGAGTGCAGTGGACTGGAGCCCAGCCAGCATCCTCTGTCCTCACGAGGGTCCCCGGGCCCCAGACTCGAGCACTACCAGCTCACCCTCCACCAGCCACTATCCTCCCAGTGGGACTCAGGATAGGGAGCTGGGTTCCCCAGGGGGCAGGGGTGGAAGGACCTCCTCCTTGGTTTCACATCAGTCTGCATGGGGTCCAAACTTCCTCCCCTATATCCAACTCACGATACGCTTTAGGACTGCGAGTCTGCCTCGGTTTCCCAGTTGTGAACTAAGGATGGTCCTCCTGGTCAGTGTGTTCCGGCCCCCAGGGCTGCCTTGAGAATTCAGTGAATTCCTGCGTGCCTCGTGTTGGCCATAGCACTTGGCACCTGCAGGCTTGTGGCAAGGACGGGTACCCGGGCCCCACAGTCAGCATCTCTGCATGTGGGCTTCTGGAGAGGGTTTTAGATGTTGCCGGCAGAGCAACAGTAATTCACATCTTTACTGTGTGCGCGGTGTACGTGTTCGAGTAGGTGGACCCGTCTGTTTGGAACCTTGCAGATACAAGTTCCTGGGGCTCGTGGCCGCTCTGTAGAGTCCAGACGCTCCCTGGTGCACCCAAGGCCAGTGGATCCGCCCGCAGCCCGGGAAGGTCCCCGGTGGGATGACGGGGCCGAGAACGGGGCTCCGTCCAGGTCGCCAGGCGCAGGGATAACGGCCACTCGTTCCTCACCTTGGGTTTTAATCCCCAGGTCAGCTGGTCGGCCTGTTGAGGGAGCAGATACTTGTGCATGTGACGGCAGGAGCAGGGCAGGGCGAGCCCCCCGACACACCCTCCTGGCACCCTGGTCTGCCTCGCCCCAGGTGCTCTGCTCATGGTCCTCCAGGCAGGCCATGGACCTCCCACTGGTCCCCCAGGCCTCGCTCTGCCCTAGTTCACCACCCCCCTCGGAATCCCTTTGAGAACCCCCTCCCACCCCACCCCAGGGAGCCACCCTCCAGGGTGTGGCTGTGTGAGACCAGGGTCGGACGCTGCGTGCAGGCTGCCGTTAGGACCAGGCCTGCCTGACCCAGACCCGTGTGCTGGGGACCCGGCTTCTGAGAGGCTCGTGTGGCCCCAGTTTCTCTAGCTGGGGTGTCTTGCCAAGCACCTTGTCCAGGGAGCAGCGCAGAGCCCCGGTTTCACAGCACCTGTCGAGCTGGGTCGCAGATCTGCCGAAGTGCACTGTCTCCTGCCAGGTCAGGGCGGTCGCCCCACATCCTCAGAGCCACCCCGCCCTCATTTCCTGTATCCCCCCCTCACCGGCCCAGCTTGACTGTGGTGTTACCCACCCACCACCTCCCCACGCCCGCGAAAAGAAGTCCTCGGTCACGTAGGCGCTGAACCCCTCGTGGACTGGCGCGGGGCTGGAGGCCTGGGTCTCCTGCTCAGAGGGCCTCATTCAAGTGCAGCTTCTTCCTCGTCAGCTCCGTGACCTTCCGCCAGTGTCCTGGCCTCTCTGGACCTGTCCCGCCTCTGTAAATGGGTTAGGGGAGTCAGTGTGTGCTGTTTGGCCCGCAGGGTACATCAGAGGCCATGAGGATGCCGAAGGGCCCCTGGTCCACTCTCGCCTTCCTCCCTGAGCCCGGGGAGGCCTGGCTGTCCTGTGCTTCCCGGGGCTTGGACCAGGCTACTCCCAGCCCGGCCGGCAGCTCTCCCTGCACCCCCCAGTCCGGCCCTGTTCTCAGGGTGCTCGTGACAGGCGCTCTGCTGACCACGGGGGTCCCACCCCCATCCCGTGACCCTGGCCAGCCCCCGGGCTCCGTGCGCCCGGCCTCGACCCAACACTGCCACTGGACCCTCCAGACTGGTCACACTGGGCATTTGGGGCAGGTCCAGGAGCCAGCCACAGACTCGGAGCTGAGCAGGGCCGCAGCCAGGAAGGAAGTCTGTCTGCCCTCCCCCTTGTCCTTCGCCCCCGTCCTCCTCCTGGTCCTGCCTGAGCTGCCATGCTGGGCTGGGCACCCGCTTCCACCCAGACCCCAGCCCAGCCACCCACTGGGTGCCAGGTGATGCACGCTGCTCACCGAGCAGTGTTGTGGACGTCCCCTTCGGTTCAGAAGCGAGCCCGGGCCAGGCAGGTCCTACCGGGAGCCCGGCAGGCACACACACTCCCCACCCAACCCCGGCTCTGGGCCTCTGACACCTACTCTGGTTTGTGGTGGTTGTTCAGCCGCCCGGTCGTGTCCGACTCTTTGTGACCCCATGGACTGCAGCATGCCCACCCTCCCTGTCCTCACTATCTCTTGGAGCTTGCCCAAGTCCATGTCCACTCTGATTATGGAGGATTTAAACATTGCTTAGAATTTTCTGTATTTAGCAGCATTTCCACACTGAGTGTTTTTTATTATCTTAGAGCACAAGAAAAACTAGTATGTGCCCCTTTTTGAGAACGGGAATGGGCCTGCCTCTGCAGATGCGAACAGTGGGCCAGAGCACAGACTCAGGAGCCAGGCTTCCGGGTGACTGTGTGACCTGGGGCCTGTGCTCACCAAGACTCAGTCTTTGGCTGTAGAATGGGGAGCTCACCGGGTACCCTGGAGGAACGCAGGTCCGATCCACACATGTGCCCGGAATAGCCTCTGGCTTGTGACGGGCACTGTCTACAGCGTTTGCACCAGTTATTCTTAAATTTTTCTGGAAACCATGAGTACATCAGTGACAGGTGGGGGCTGGGGGAGGGGTTCAGAGGGAGACGAGGCACCTACCAAAATCGGCAATGGCAGGTCTGAGGTCAGGGGTTTCCATGTCCTGACGGGGGCTCCCTGAGCCCAGCCCCCCCCGCCCCGGGCAGCGGATACCCAGCCTCGGGCACTGCAGTCTAAGGACCTGGCTGGGTATCCTTGCTCCCAGCCTCCCAGCTGCCTGATCTCGGCCAGGCTGGGAGGCATCCCGGGCCTCACTTCCTCACCTGGGGGGCAGGTATGATCCTCCCGTCCTCAGGAGCCTGTCCTGGGGACTCAGAGAGCCCAGCTGGGCCCACTCTGAGGACTTATCTCAGGCCCACAGGCCTTTCTGGAAATCCTTTCCTGTGCGTCCAGGGCTTGCGTTTTTCCTCGGCACACTCCAGGGTGTGCGCTGGACTCCAAAGGCTGCCGCGTTATCGCCGCTTTATGTGGAGGAAGTGGGGCTGGGAGCACTTCCCACCCGGGGGTTATCTAAACTGTGCTGGGTGAAAAGATCTTCCTCCTTTTTTGGGAATGAAGTACAGGCAGACACACGGCGTGTAGACAGATACTATGTGCTGAGAGCGCAGTCAGGGGAAAGTGCTGAGAAAGCTCCTTGGGGCGGGGAACAGGAAGGCCCAACTCCGGGAAAGATTGAGAAACTGAATTCTGGGAATTCCCAGGGGTAGGGTCTGTGCTACCCCTGCTAGAGGCCCAAGTTCAACTCCTGGCTGGGGAAGTAAGATCCCACAAACTGCAGGGTGCAGCCAAAAAAAAAAACCACCCCAAAACAGAAAACCATCGAATTCTATATACAACGGAGTCCTGGGGCCATAGGACCAAGAATTAGGTCTGGGCTCTGGGGCCAGCCTCTGCCTAGGCCAGGCTCTCACAGAGACCCGGGGGCCTAGAAACAACAAAAGTGCATTTTCTTTCATTTCCGGGGGGGCTGGCACTCTGGAATCTCTGTGTGGCTACTGTTGGTTTTGTCTGAGGCCTCTCTGCTTGGCTGGGAGGTGGTCACCCCTCTTTGTGGGCCTGTGTCCCGAGCTCTGCTTATGGGGACACTGGTTGGATTGAATTAGGACCCGCCCCAGTGAGCTCAGTTTTACCTTGATCATGTCTTTGAAGGCCCCACCTCCGTAAAGCTACCATCTGGGGTCTCGGCGTTAGGCCTTCAATGTGTGAATCTGCAGGGGCGCGTTTCAGCCCATAGCTGAATGGTGGTCTGGGAGCTGGCTGCAGCAGCTGGGAGGTGGAGTCCGGGAGCTGGGTGGCTGGCCCGTTCGGTGGCCGCGGTCAAGTCTCTGGACAGGCTTGACAGGCTCCGCCACCACGTTGCAGATAACAGGTGCTTGTCCCTCGGGGTCCCTGGGAGCCGAGGTGACCGAGAAGAGTCGGGGCCGTGTGGTCTGTGCCTGACTCTCACCCCGTCTCTGACCCTCTGTGATGAGGCACCGTTAACCTCCCCGGGTCCAGAGCACACCTGACCGTCATCCCTTCTCTTTCCAGGTCGGACTATGATGACTGGAGACCGTCTCTGGCCAGCCTGCTTCAACCCATTCCATTCCCCAAAGAGTAAGTCCCCCACACATCCCTGGAAACCTTTGGCCTAAGAGAACAGCCTCCATCATCCACCCTGGCCTTAGCAGGGGACTGGTCAGGTCGTGGGACGCACCTGGGGACACCACAGATGACGGAGGTGGAAGTGTTGGTCCTCGGCCGTAGGGCCCCTGGCAATGTTCACCTCCTCACCCTGAGAAATGGGGCACCACCTCATTGCATGGTTGGATGGCTTTGCTGGGCCACGAATACAAAGCTCTCTGCACTGGCCTTCAGGCGGTCAAGTTAGCAGGTGCTTATGGAGCATCAGATGGAGTTGGGCGCCTGCCCCTCCTGTCTCCAAGGACCAGAGTGAAGATAACGCAGGTGGGACCACTCCATCTGGGGTATAGCCAGACGCTGAGCCCTCCCTTGTTATCCCCATGATGGTGATCTCCACAGTGAGCTGAGCCAGGAATGGACCCTTCGGTCTCTCTGAACAGTGCTCATCCCAGTATCGAATTTATTTCGGGGAAAAGAGGGAGAAAGCTGTCTGGTGGATGATGGCCCGAGGGGAAGGCTCTGTCTCCATCACCAGGCCCTGAAATGCCTGCAGGCCTCTGTTTTGATAGATGTGAAGCAGCGGGCCCCAGGAGGCCACCACGAGCTCTCTGCGGAGCCGATTAACGAGCCCGTGTTTATGAAATGCGGCCCTCCAAGGGGACATTACCCTCGGTAATTGCCCCATTTGCCGGCCTGGCTGGTCCCTGGAGCCCCCAGGATGTGAGACCGGAGAAATCCGACTCCCGAGGGCAGTGGCGTCATTGGCTGCAGCCCTGGCCCCACGGCCCGGGGGACGCACCCAACAGTGAGCCATGATGCAACGCTGCCCCGGGAACGGTCCCCGACCGCCGCTCCGATGCGAGCCGGTAATTAGCGCGGCCGTGCCTTAATGGTGGAGCGATTAACAGACACACCTGGGTCCCTGGTGCCCACGTGCAGACACACGCACGTGCACCCCGCTGAGCGCCGCTCCTCTCCACCGGGGTGGGCCCCAGGGGCTCAGCCTGTTCCCGTTCTGACCCACGTGGTGTCGAGTCGGGACACGATGTCCGTGTTGCCCGCTCAACTTCCTGTTCGCTCCTGGAACCAGGCCTGCCATCCCCAGAGGCAGGCCTGTGGGTTACTGTGCTGTCGTCGCGAGCGCCCCACTCACTGCAGTCTTCCCCTTGTTTCTGTTCCAGAGCTCTCGCGCACGAGAAGTTCACCAAGTGAGTATTCGGGCAACACCCATTACCCCCTTCCGGGACACATGTCCCCTGTCCTGCGGGCATCCCCCAGTGACCAGCCACCCTTTTGGCCGGTCCTCCACACTTGCGTCTGGGGAGGTGAGGATGGCGCCCCTAGAAATTCTCCCGAGACCCGTGTCCATCCAGGCCCGTCTGGGCATCTCCTGATCCTATCAGCTCAGCCGGCACCCCACCCCATCCTCAGCGCCCCCATGCTGGTCCACCCTAGCCAGGACCTCAGGCATGACTGTCCCTACACCGTCTCTTTCAGGGAACTGAAGTACGTGATTCAGAGGTTCGCCGAAGACCCTCGACAAGAGGTGAGGCCGCCCAGTCCCTGGCGAGCACACTGTCCTGCAGCAGGGCGCCTCCCTGACCCCCTTGGGCATCCCGACAGTTCACATGGGCCCCCTGCCTTCACTCAGACACAGCCCCTGTCCTGTGTGTCCGAGCCCAGCCCGTGACGCGAGCATTCTCCTGTAAACACGGGCTCACCAGAGGTGCTTCCCAGCAGTGGTTTCTCCTTGGAGCACAGACAGGCCTCGCTTTGGGGCCAGGCCAGCACCAGGGCTCCTAACCGCATCTGAGGTCGCGGCACATCCTCTCTGCCGTTCTGAGGGTCAGCGGGCCAGGACAACACTGGGCTGGGATCTTCCCGGACACGGTGGCTGAGGGCCGCCCCGAGGGGCCACTCCCTGCCTCCAGCAGCTGGCCTTCAAGGGCAGCGAAGCCTTGCAGCCCAGAGCCCCTGCATGTGAACGGGGACTCGGAGTGGGCTGGGTGCCCACCCCAGCCGTGCTCCCATCACGTCAGTGTAAGGGCAACTGCCAGCCTTCGTGAGGGGCTCACCCCATGTCAGGCACACACGTGTGCTCATTTAATCCTCATAGCAGCCCTAAGAGTAGGTGTTATTATCACCCCCATTTTGCACCAGAATCACCCTCCTTTCAGAGTTGAGAAAACCAAGGGTACCTGCCCAGGGTCACAGGACGGGTGCCCTGGCTGGGACGGGAGCCGCACCCTGGGAGTCGGGTTCCGGAGCCTGTGTAGGACCCAGCCCTGCAGCGCGCACACTGGGTGAGGGGGGAGAGGGGCTGCAGGGGCTGCCCTGGGGGTCTCAGGCGCCTTCTCCGCACGTGGAGTCTGGGACATGAGGGGGACCTGGGCATCCCCAACAGAGCCAGAGGACGAGGAAGGCAGAGGAGGTGGGGGTTATTCTCAGTGAGGCCGAGGCCACGCTGCAAAGCCTTGTTCTGGAAGGATCCGGAAGGATCTAGTTCTAAAGCAGCATGATCCCACCCTGACTCTAAAAGTGGTCCTCAGGCACGAGCAGCAGACAGAGCTTCTGAGCGTCCGGGTCCCAGGGATGGCCTCCGCCGCTCTTAAACCTGAGCCGTGCCCTGCTGGAGGCAGTCTGAGTCCTCCCGGAAAGGGAGGCTTCATTCCAGACTGACTTTGATGTTGATGAATGAAAGCGGTGCCAGCTGCTTCCCAGAGCGGAGCCGCAGCCCGAGCGCCGGGAGCGGCCTCTCCCAGCCGGGGTCGCCCCGCGAGGACACGGCCCACAGCAGGCTCGCCCCGCCTTGCCTCCCTCTCCCGCTGCCTCCCCTCTCCCCATCCCTCTGCCCTCCTCCCCTCTTCTCCATCCCAGATGGAGCCAGTGGCGGTTTTCTTATAAATCATTTGCTGGGTCTGCTGCACAGAGTCCCGTACTCTGGATCTCTCGTTTCTTTGAAGTAGCTCAGTTGACGTTCGGAGGGGAAATCAGAGCCTGGCCGCCCCTGCACGCTGTTTACTTGTGCGGGGGTTGTGATCAGGGAACTGTCTGTGAGTAAGTGGCTCTTGGCAGCAGGTCGGCCTTCACTCCTGAAGGAAGTGATGGGGCTCTCGCCTCCCTCTCTGCTGAGGAAGAGGAGGAGGAGGAGGAATACAGGCCTTTGTCTGTCTCTCTGCAGTCACAGCGGGGCCAGGGTGGGTGTGGGGTTCCTCCCCACACGTGTTTGCACACACGCACGTGCCCACAGGCGGACACACGGCACTCTGGGAAGGGAGCTGACAGCCACAGAGAGAGCTGGGGGCATGGAGATTGCCCATGCTCTGCCCAGACCATTTTTCCTAAAAGAGGGCATCAGGGTCCCAGAGAGAGAGAGGGGTCAGTGGGGCAGCGTCCACACAAGGGGACGGCGCCCGTGAGGGTGGAGCAGGGGAGAGGCCGACCCCCAGGGTTGGAGAGACAGATGCCCCAAAAGTGAGGGTGAGGAATTCAGGGAGTGGACACCCCAGTAGTGAGGGGGCGGGGCGGAGGTTCAGAAAGAGCAGAGTGTGAGAGCGGCGACTTGGAGACACAGGGCCGGTCAGAGGCCCCGACAGACAGAGGGAAGAGCAGCGTCCCCATCAGAGGCACAGGAGAACGCTGTGAAGGTCCCTTCACCTCTGCCCCGACTTGGCCCCAGACTGGCTTCATTCTGGGCGACTGGACTAGCCAGGGCGTGGCCGTCCATCTCTAGGAGCTGGTGGCAAATGGCTGGAGTTCCCCCGTGTGTGGTTATCAGTTTTTCCCTAAAGGCCTTCCCTGGATTAGGAGAAGGCTGGGCGTATCTGGGCTAAACCAGGTTGAACAGATTCCTGGAGCATGAGCGTGGGGCTCATCCGGGCCTTGGCTGTTGGCGTGTGTGGGTCCTGGGCCCCCGTCATCGCGGGTGCGTGGGACTGACCGAGTGCGTCTCCTCTGCTGCAGGTCCACTCGTGCCTGCTGAGCGTGCGAGCCGGCAAGGACGGCTGGTTTCAGCTCTACAGCCCCGGAGGGGTGGCCTGCGATGATGACGGGGAGCTGTTTGCCAGCATGGTACGTGGGGCGGTGGGGGGGCACTGGAGCTCTGTGTGGGCGCTGGGTTCACCCCTTCTGAGCAGTGAGATCTGCCCCGTGCCTGCTGGGGCCTGCCCCGAAATTTCCAGGCCGTAAGGATGCTAGTGATGAAGGCGGTGATGGCGACACCAGCCCCGAGTGTCACCTTCCCATGTCTCACCCGAGTGGGCACTGAGCCAGAGGTGCCCCATTTTACAGATGAGGCGCTACCCGCTCAAGCTACTGGGTTCACTCTGCACCCCAGTGCTGTGTAGGTTCAGGGGACCGAGCGCTGACTGGTAGAGGGGCCCCAGAAGTCGTTGCAGGTCCACCCGCTTGTCTGATCCTTGCACCGAGATGTCAGGGTCGGGATGAGCAGCCCACCTTGGAGATGAGGGCTCTAGAGGTCACCAAACCCATAAGCACACCCTTTTGGTGGCTTCCGGTCCTTTCCCCGTGCACGGTGGCCAGCACCTCACCTGACCACGCACCATCTTTCTTCGTCTCCACGGCAACCCATTCCCTTAACTACTTCTGTGTTGACAACAAGCACAGGGGGGAGCAGTGGCGTGCCCGAGGTCACACAGGCCTCTGGCCTCCACGAGCCTCCCTGCGCCGGGCGCACGCTGTCCGGAGCCGCCCTCCTTCCAGCAGCAGAGGGAGCACAAACGCCCCTTCCCCAGGGCAGACGCTCCTCCAGGCAGGCGGTGCGCTCACCGAGCCCGCTTCCTGACACAGCTCTGCTCCACAATCACGCTTGTCCCGGAGCGTGAAAAGGCCAAGCCTCGGCCAGCCATGGCCAAGGTCGCAGCCCTGCCCCGCGCTAGCCTGATGACCTTGGACCAGTATCTTTCCACTCTGGGCTTCAGTGTCCTCGTCTGTGAAATGGGGATCGTAGTCCTGGCATCTTGGGATTACCTTGGTGATTGTGATACTAGATGCGTGGCGCCTGGCGCTCTGTCAGCGCACGCCAGTGATGGCTGTGTTTCCTCTCATCTCTGCTGGGCAGCTGGTTCAGCGGGGTGAGCAGCTTGTAATGCCCTCCGCCATGAACTTAGGGTGGTGTTTGCGCTGTGACAGACCCCAGCGCTGCCCCTGGATCCTTGCTTGGAAAGGGGCTTATTTTTAGGTTCCTTTTCTTACGCACTCACTCACCACAGCTCGCTCACCTGCTGCCTGAAGGCTCCCTTCAGAGTGCCCTGTGCATCCTGGAAATGCCAGCCTTGCCTGCCAGCACCAGCTCTCTCTCACTTCTCCTGGGCTCCTCTGATGTCACAGCGTCACCATGGCAACGTTTCATGGTGCCCCCCCCCCCAATGCAGTGACTGTGAACGAGAGAAGCGGGAGCTGGCAGCTCCCCAGCCTGAGAGATCGCATTTGTGAGCCAGAATTGTTAATGATGGAGCGGAAAAGGGTCTATGTGGGGAAGGAAGCAGGCGGCCCCTGGATGGCGGTGCAGCGTTGCCATGGAGACACGTGGCTCGGACGCCGTCCCCTGGACGAGGCTGCCGCTTCCAACCGTGGCCGGGCATCTGCTCCACTGTGAAGTCAGGAAGCGCAAGCCAGGTGGCTGGGGACCCTGACCCTGAGCCCCACCCACTGGTGTGCTGGGAAGCAGCACAGACCCCTGTGCCGAGCGCAGGTGATTTACGGCATCATGGTGCTTCCAGGGTGCAGCGAGGGGCGTCAGCCACACGCACACATACATCCACTCTTTCTAAGATTCGTTGCCCAACTAGGTCATTATGGAGTCCTGAGCATAGAGTTCCCTGTGCTAGACAGCAGGTCCTCACTTGTTAGCTGTTTCATACACAGCAGTGTCAATCCCAATATCCCAGTTTGTCCCCCGCCCCGACCCTTTCCTGCCAGTAACTGTGTGTGTTTTCTACATCGGTGACTCCTGTTTTGTATGTAAGTTCATTTGTACCCCTCCTTCTTATTAGATTCCACATATACGCAATATCACAGGATGTTTGTCTTTCTGCATCTGACTTACTTCACTCACTATGACAATCTCCAGGTCCACCCAAGAAACACAGTTTTCTTAACAGCTGTCCCGCACGTAACCCAGACAGAGCAGAATTGACCAGTTCTGGGATTTCTGGGGCAGGCGCCTTCGGGGCCTTGGGGGGCACTGGGGGTGGGGAGACAGGGCTCCACGACATCCCCGGCCCCGCGGGTGCGGCCGGGCCCTGTGCACCCTGAGCACGGGTCTCCAGAAGTTCCTGCCAGGCGTGACCCTGCTGAGAACCCAGGGCGTCAGATGTCAGCACAGCCCCGAGGGCAACGGGAGAGGGGGCTCCTGTGTGTGTACAGGGCGCGGGTAAAACGCACATACCGTGAATCCTGCCACCTTAACCGCTTTTTTATGTTTTACTGAAGTATGGCTGATTCACAGTGCTGTCTTCATTTCCGCCCGCCGGAACCCTTTCTACGTGTCCAGTCTGTTAGCAACAAGTGCCCTGACACCGTCCTGCAGTCATCACAGACCTTCATCTTCTCAAACTGAAACTGACCCCTGTCTACACTCACTCACTCCCCGCTGGCCCCCACCTGGCCCCCCGCCCGCCCCCTTCTGTGTCTGCGGTCTGACTCTGCATCCCTCCCAGGAGTGGACCCTGCAGGGCGTGTCCTTCTAGGACTGGCTGACCCCAGGCAGCGGTGACCACAGGGTTCATCCCCGTGGGAGCCAATGTCAGAGGGGTCCTCTGAACCCCCGGGGAGGGTCTGGTGATGGGTTCAGATCTGCTGTCCAGACAGGGTGTGGGGTGCGTCTGGTCAGCATCTTCCAGCCTCAGTCTCTGGGCCACAGGCAGGCACCGCGGGGCGCAGCCCGTGGCGGTCGCGCCCCTCACCTGGCCCGTGTCTCCTCACAGGTGCACATCCTCATGGGCTCCTGTTACAAGACCAAAAAGTTCCTGCTCTCCCTGGCGGAGAACAAGCTGGGACCGTGCATGCTCCTGGCGCTAAGGGGGAACCAGACCATGGTGGAGGTGAGGAGCCGGCCCCACGCCCTGGCCAGGCGGCCGACTCTCCCAGGCCTTTGTCCTTGCTGACGCAGCACCTTCCAGGAGCTTCCAGGCGCCCAGAGCTACTGCAGGAGCTGGGCCATGGCAGCAGACGAGGCAGCCCTCCTGATCCTGGCGGGGCAGGAGGCCCTCGTCAGACTGTCTGTTCATTTCACGTTCATTTAACTCGTGATCGTCTGTCGGTCCCAGGGATTGAGCAGGTTTCTGTTCTGTCTGCCTTTTGCTGCAGAACAGACCGCCTCCAAGCGGGGGCTCCAAACAGTGATGCTCATCTGTTTTGCTCCTGGGTCTTCAGATGGTTGGGCTCTGCTGACCGCTTCTCACTGTGGTCTGTCATGGGGTGGCGGCGGATGGGGGCGGGCGGGCTGGGTCTTCCTGAGGCTGCCTCCTCTGCATGTCCAGCGCCGTCCTGAGGGGACTCAGCCCACGGAGACGGAGCAGCTGGGGCTCCCAGGCCACTGTCGGCACTGCAGCCCTGGCCTAACCTGTCCACTCGCCAGCCCCGGGCACTCGGTCACCTCTCTGTTCCCCAGAGCCCCCAGCAGCCTGGGGCTCCCAGAGCCACTGCAGAGAGACCAGGCAGAAGCCACGTCTCTCCTCTGGCCTCCACCTCAGGGTCAGGCAGAGTCACTTTCTAGCCACCAGAAGGGGGTCAGCTAGGCTAGACCCAGGGGCAAGGACAGGAGTTAGACTTCACCTGTTGGCGGGGAGGGCGTCAAGCAATCAGAAAGCCGAGGGGAGAGAGCGTGGTCTGTCTCTCGGGCTTCCCCAGCCCCCGGGCCTGGCCACATCATGCGTGCGCTGTTGGCCAGGTGCTGCCGGGCGTGCCCATGACACGGAGAGGGCACCGGGGCAGGCGATCCCCCAGCATCGTGCAGAGGGCGGGGGGAGGACAGGACCTCCGATCGCAGGACGCCCCGACCCCGGCCCTCCACAGGCGCGCGGGGCTCTCGGGACAGGCTGAGGGTTGGGCCCCCGCAGCCTTGGTGGAGCAGCCCTGCCCGGGGTCCCAGCCGGTGGTGACGCTCCTCCCGGTCTCGGCAGATCCTGTGCTTGATGCTGGAGTACAACATCATCGACAACAACGACACGCAGCTGCAGATCATCTCGACCCTGGAGAGCACGGGCGTGGGGAAGCGCATGTACGAGCAGCTGTGCGACCGGCAGCGGGAGCTGAAGGAGCTGGTGAGAGCGTGCGGCTCCGCCCCACCGGGGCCTCTGCCTCCCCAACTCCTCTGATGTCCCAGAGCCCCAGGGGCCGGCTGGGCTGGCCGCCCCCTCTCCCTTCAGGGGCCTTCACGGCCTCAGTTCCCTGCTCTCCTGCTGGTGTTCCTTGGAATCGCCTCTCTGATAAACCACCTGCACTCGGGCCTGGCCTCGGGGTCTGCCCTGAGACCAAGACCATCATGTTGTCTGCCGCTGCTGCCCTGAGAGGTGTTCACTGGAGGTGGGGGTCCAGGGGGGACGCTCAGGGAAAAGTGGGTCCTAACCAGCTGGCTTCTCTTTGCAGCAAAGGAAAGGCGGGCCCACCAGGCTAACACTGCCCTCCAAGTCCACAGTGAGTTGGTTTCCTCCTGGAGGCTGGGTGGAGGGAAGAAGGTGGGCTAGTCCTCCCTGGAGGGGAGCAGCAGACAGCCTGTCTTGGAGGTGATGGGGAGAGGGGAACAGGGACTCAGCCGTACTTGACAAGCCAGCTTTTCTAGGCTAGAACTGTGTTGCAGGAAACCAAAAGTGATAAAGATTACATGTTACAAGTTATTCATAATGATGACAATAATAGCTCACATACGTTGTGCATTCGTGTGCCAGATTCTGTGCTAATAGTTCATTTTATCTTGACACTAAGCTTATCAAGTCGGTGCCTCTTTCCTTCTCCATTTTATAAGGTCTTCAGGGATCTTAGTTCTTTCCTCCTACTGCCCCCCTGTCCTTGGCACGTAGCTTCCACTTCACAGTCCAAAAGAGCTGCTGAAGCTCCAGCCATCTCATTTCCATTCAAGCCATGAGCAAGAGGCAAATAACACCCCTCTTCCCTTTATGGACCTTCCTGGACGTTCCAATGGACACATCTGCTTATATATCATTGTCTGGGTTTAGTACATGGCCCCATCTAGCTAGGATGTTAGCCTTAATTCAGGGCAACCAGTTGGCAGCTAACACTCAAGGATTCTATCACAAAGATGGAAGGGACCCTCAGCGACCTCAGAATCTAATGCTCACATACTCGCTGATCCCCACAGGCCTTAGTGTTGAGGGGACCTCAGTGTTTGCAGGCAGGGAATGGGCACAAGCCTGGGAAAGAAAGAGGGTCAGACACACACACACACACACACACGCTGTGGGAGGGACGTGGCCTAGGAAACCCCAGTGGTGACTCAGGGTGTGACTCAGCGCTCCCAAGGCTTTCTCCAGCCAGACAGATGCCACCCACAGAGACGTGGAGGCAGCCCCGCCCTCCTGGACAACCCACTGGGCCATGCTGTCCCCCCATTTAGAGCTCTTGATGGGGAGGTGGTGGTGGGGAGGCCCCAGGCCTCCCCTGAGACCCCGCCTGCCCATTCACCCACATGCAGGACGCTGACTTGGCTCGTTTGCTGAGCTCTGGCTCCTTCGGAAACCTGGAGAACCTCAGTTTGGCCTTCACCAACGTAACCAGTGCCTGCGCTGAGCACCTCATCAAACTGCCTTCTCTCAAGCAGCTAAACCTGTGGTCCACTCAGGTACGCATGGCCTGCCCACTGTCCACTGCGCCCTCCTCTGTGCCCACCCTGCACCCCTGCCCCAGGCCTGCCCTGCACCATCCTCCATGGCCAGCTTTCTGCCCAAGACCCGTGGGTCCAGCCGCTTGATCCCCACGCCCCTCTGCAGCCCAGCACCCGCGCCCCCCAGGGTCCCAGGCCAGAGGAGGGCTAGGCCCCCGTGAAGCCCAGTGGCCCGTCTCACAGTTGGAGCTGCCGAGGCCCAGAGCAGGGAAGGGACATGCCAGGCAGAGCCTGGGGGAGCTGACGTGGGTCTCAGGCCCCCGCCTGGGGAGTTGCAGGTGGCCTGTGGGTCTCCTCCGGGTGATGATGAATGCAGGGCACACAGTGCCCTCTGTCCTGCCCACACCAGTCTGGCTCTTAAGCACTCATCACCAGCACGTGTGGTCTCTGTGAGGTGCAGGCCCACCGACACCACCTCACAGCCGGGGCCCCCAGCTGCCCCCCGTCCTGCTCGGGGAAGGACCGTCTTGGCTCCCACTCAGAGCCGCAAGTCGCTGGGTTCACAGCCTCCCTTGACAGATGGCAACACCGACTCTGGTGGGGGAGCAGGGCCCTTGTCGGGGCCACGGCCCCAGCAGACCCGGCCTGGTGTGAACCCAGGTCAGGGAAGTGGAGTCTCTGAAATGACTGAGGGCAGCCTGTGTCTAGCGGCGTACAGGCCATGGGCCTCAGGCCTGGGCCAGGTCCCGTCCCCTTCCTGGGCCGCTGCCCCAGCCCCAGGTGCCCGGGGGGGCCCCAGGCGGGCCCCAGACTGAGGGCGTCTGTCCCGCAGTTCGGAGACGCCGGCCTGCGGCTCCTGTCGGAACACCTCACGATGCTCCAGGTGCTGAACCTGTGCGAGACGCCCGTCACCGACGCCGGCCTGCTGGCCCTCAGCTGTGAGTCCACGCGCCCATCCCCCGTCCTCTCTCCATCCCCACGGCACACGGGGCACCGCGTGCTCACCGAGGACCTCCTCCGGGCCAGGAGCAAGGCGGGTGACTCTCCCTGCCCTCCTGGAGCTGATGTCGTTGAGGACAGGAAACATGAGCGAGGCCCAGCCCAACCCCTCACATGGTCACAGCCCCGAGGGCCGTGGTCACAGCTGGGTCCCTTTGGGCCAGTCCACAGTGGGCAGCAAGCCCTGGGGACACTGGGGTACAGGTGCCCCTGGCGGGGTCTCACTGACCTGATGACTGTCTGTCCGTTCCCATACAGCCATGAAGAGTCTCTGCAGCTTAAACATGAACAGCACCAAGCTCTCGGCAGACACCTACGAAGACCTGAAGGTAATCCCTTCCCCCACTCCTTCCTGCCTTTGCACGTGCAAAGGTCCTGAGGCAGAGAAGGGTCGGCATGCACTGGCTCTGCAGCAGATGTGACTAGAGAACAAGATTGGGGCCAGACGGCATCAGCCCTTACAGGTCGCGGCAGGACCCTGGATTTTTATTTGAGTTCAGTAGAAAGCTTGCCGAGGCTCCGAGAAGGGCAGTGCATTATGCTAAAAGCTTGTTCTGGCTGTTAGGTGGTGAACGGGGTTTCTGAGGGAGAGTACAAGCGGAGGTAGTGCCACAGAGTAGGGTTGTAGGACTGGAACTGTCACATGGGCGAGAGTTGGGACCGGCCTGCTGTGCTTGGCTGGCAACTTAAAACTGGGGAAAGACAGAGAATCTGAATGGTAGAAGGCAGACACGTTTGTTTGTTAAAAAAAAAAAGCATGTCTCATCAGGGCCGGAGATTCCCAGGCCCAGTGCCCTGGGAAGGAAGGGCTGGGCCAGGAGACACAGTGCCATGAGTGCACTGGCCCCTGGGCACCCTGGAAGCCCACCTCCAGCATGGCCCCCTGCCCGCCAGCTCAGTCTGACCCACAGCCCAGGGCTCGCTCACTGGCCAAGCCTCCAGATGGCCTTCAGAGCACCTACTGTGTGCCAGGCCCATGCTGAGAATGGGGGCAAGAAGGTGCAGCCAGTTTATCCCTACCCAGGAGAGAGCTCAGACCCAGCGGACAAACACGCGCAGCAAACTGAGGGAGGTCAGGGCTTGGGGGCCAGCAGGGAGGGGACCACCTGCTCGGCCCACCATTGGGCCGAAGGAGCCTATACAGAAAGGAGGAGTTAGAAGTGAGCCTGCCGGGCAGGCCAGTGCGCAGGAAGCTGGGGAGACAGGATGTAAAGGCAGGAGACCAGCAGCCTCTCTGTAGAGCAAAGGCTTGCCATTAAAAAAAAAAAGTCAACTGTTTATAAAAGAAGGCAGAGCAGGAGTACGGCTGGGCGGCAGGGGTGGGGAGCAGGAAGCCTCCCTGAGGAGCTGCAGGTGGGACTGTATAGTCCAGTGACATCCCGTCAGAGAGCCTGGGTGTGAAGGCTTTCTGCCGACCCCCAGGAACCTGCAACTCAGGGATCCTCCTCCATTCTCCTCGCCCAACTCCTGGCAGCCTTGAGGGCACATTATCATAGACAAGTGAGAACAGTCTGTGTGCTGAGCACGCAGTGTGGTCTCACACAGGGCGCTCTGGGTTTAGTCCCTCGTCCCATCCTGTGAGCCACAACTGGACCTGGAGTCCCTCCACAGAGGAGGAATTCCGCTCTAGAGGCCCAGACCCTGCCCATGGGCACGTAGTCTGCAAGTGACAGCGGAGGGCACACACCTCAGGCTCCCCACCCCCAGAGCTAGTGATTTGAAGCCCCTCTGGGCTGTGGACGTGGACTCACCAGCAGCCGTCACCTGCTATCCTGGGGCTGGCCACATCCCACCTGCTGGGTTCTCCCCAAGGTCCCCCAGTTCTGGGCTTCGGAGCCCCAGGCAGTGACAAAGTGGGGAGGGCTCAGTGGGAACGGTAGTCACTGGTGTACAGGTGGAGCTCCGCGCCACTAGGTTCTGGAAGGGACCGGATCCTTCTTGCTCCCCCAGGCCAAGCTGCCCAACCTGAAGGAGGTGGACGTCCGCTACACGGAAGCCTGGTGAAGCTCCCGTCGGCAGGAAGCAGTTTGCAACCGCAACTCACAACTCCTGACTAATAGCCGTAGAGCAGCGGGTCTCGGGGTCCCACCCCCGTCCTGGCTGTGAGATAGATGGGGGAGTCTTTCTGGGGGCAGAGGGCGGAGGGGGGAGGGGTGGGGAGGGGGGGTCCGTAAGCACGCCCAGCCCCCGCCTGATTCTTGTAGCTTCATAATCGGAAACCTTGACCTGATCTAAAACGGACTTCGTAGCAACCGGAGAGTGGCAGTGGGTGGGGGAGAGGGTGGGGGTGGGGGCTTGGGGAAGGGGGACCCTTTGTGGATTTTCTTTGCCTTTGTGTTCAATGCTGTGTGGGAACAGTCAAGTCCGACCCCACATCACGCGACCCCACTGGGCCCAGAGGCCGAGGAAGGATGCTGTCCTCCTCCGAGGCCCGCCGAGAACTTGCCCCACCATCGCCATCGGACAAGACCCAGTCCCATCACCCCACCCGTCCTGTGTTCTCGCCATTGCTATGCAAAGTGATTCTTGTTGTACATAAGATTTAAATAACGCGCCTATTTAAGAAATGTTGACAAATTGCAGGTCTGGGACCTGCCTGTTATTTATGAAGTCTTTGACCCGCCCGCCCGCCCACCCGCCTGCCCGCCGGCCGCCCCTGGCGTGTAGTACTGTACAAACCAGTCAGCTGGTAGTGGTAGTATTCTTGTTATTTTTTTAAAGGAAACAAACAGACGGAAAAGAAAAAAAAAAAGAACCTCCTTGGAAATTTAATTGCTTTTTTTGTAAGGGATTCTGTCTGCTAATGCTCTCTTGTCCGTCCGTCTGTCCGTCCCCCTGCCCACCCCGCCACCGTGCATTTTGATTCCAGAAGTCTCCAGTTTCCTCACAGGGTGGGGGTCAGACTGGGGGAGGAGAAGTGGGGTCCCCACATTGTCTTCTTGCTCCTCTAAGGCCCCATCGTCCTCTCGGCCCCCATTTACGAATCTGGAGGGGTGGGGTGCTAACCTGTCCCCCCGTCCGTCCCGTAAGAGAGCTGCCCCCACCCCCTCCCCCCGAGCACTCCCGTCTCTGGTGGCCTCTGCCATCCCCCTCCCGACTGAGACTCTGCCGCCCGTGGCCTCCCCGCCGTCCTGTGCCTCCCGTGGTCCCTCATGCATGCCCGCCTTTCTGCATGGTCTCTTGGGAGAAGAGAGACATCTCCTCCACCGGCCTGACTGCCCCCACCCCATGAATGTGACCACTGCAACGCAGACTCCCTCCCGCCCTTCTCTGCCCCTCCACCTGCCCCAAAGACATACCCACCTCCGTTTCTTTTATAAACAAGCCCTCACTGTACAGAACAGCCCTCATGGTTTACTTGGGGTCCCCTCTCCCCCAAGCCCCGTCTTCTGTTGGTTTAGCACAAATACTCCCCTCTTTCAGCACCTCCAGACCTAACCCCCAGTCAATGTAATTGTTTTATATATATTTAATCTTATTCAATGGAAACCATGCTTTTGTCGTTTTATACTTTGCTAGGTAGACTTTATTAGCCCCCCCAACTATGCCCTCATTTTTTTAAAAAAGGAAAAAAAAAAGAAATTGGGTTTCAGTCTTAATTCATTTTCTGTGCCAGGTTTGATTTCGTGCGTGCGTGTGAATGTGTTCTGTCTCGTGTTTTGTTTTTGTTGTTGTTGTTTTCTGTTGTTTGGTTTTGTTCGCTCCCCTCTGGTCCCATACTTTACAGCACTCTGGTGCAGGAAGAAGCAGAAGCAAAAAAATAAAAAATCTAAAAAGAAAAAAAAAAGAAGAAGAGCCGAGACATGCCACCTTTTCCCTTCGCACTGTTGCTTTTCCTGATGGTTAATACTACTGTCACGTAGCTGTGTTCAGAGATGTGAAAAACTTTCAGGCAAAAATAAACTGTAAGTGACTCATTGACATCTGGCCTTTCTGTGTGGCTTTGAGGGGGCCTGGTGCGGGGACAGGAAGGGCCAAGACCTAGGCCAAGAGTTGGGGGGCTCACAGCAGAGCCTCTACACCCTCTTGTCAGTGTCCAGGGCTCCATACCCTGCACACTTGGGAGCCAGATCTTTGTTGTGGGGCCACCCCGGGCTTCAAAGCCAGGTCCTCAACCCCCACGCACTGGATTCCAGGAGCACCCACCCCCACCCCAGCAGATAGAACAACCAAAAATGTCTCCAGAGGGTGCCCAGTGCCCCTGGGGGACAGTCATCCCCAGGAGAGAGCCTGGCTCTCCACCTGTGCCGCAGGACCCCCAGGGACGCTCTAGTCCAGTGAGGTGCCTGGGAAAATGCAGGGTCTGGGGTGGGGCCCCAGACTCTGCATTTCTGAGGAGCTCTGGGCGACATAGATGCTTCCACCCAGCCTCCTCTGCCCCCTAATCCCCCTACACCATCTTCCAAGCCCTGAGGACGCTCTGCCTCACCGCACACCTGCTCTCACTTCCCGAGACCGTTTCAGCTGACCTGCGCGACGCCCTCTGGCCGATCAGGGAAGGCAGGTGCCCTGCGGGAGGCTCGGGACAGCCCAGACTGGCAGGGCCGGCAGGCGCTTCGGGACCTCCCGTCTTCAGGCCAGATGGGCCGGAAGTCACGAAGGCCCGCTGCAGGCCGGGGTGCAGGGCCTCAAGGCACCGCAACCCGCCACCTTCCCGCCCAACAGAGGCCCTGGCTTAGCAGGCGCTCATCACCTCCCAGAGGAAACGGAGGACCCTGCCCTCTGCCCTCCGCTGTCACCTCAGCTCCTCCGGCCCAGCGGGAAGAATGCAGACTGCCGGGCGGACGCAGGGCCAGGGGAGAGGGCGTTTCCTCCCCCGTGCTGTTCTGTCAGGAGCCTCCTCTTCCCTGAGATTTGATTCCAGCTCCCACAGAACAACCGCCACCTTCAGCCTAGGCCTGGCAGATCTGCGGTAGTCCCAGGAGCCTCACTTGACTCAACCCCGCCCACCCACGTGCCTCAGAGAGCTCTCGACCCCACCCATCCGCAGCCTCGCAGCTCTTAGCCCCGCCCGCCCACGTGACTCGCAGCTCTTAGCCCCGCCTACTCCACATGCCTCACAGCTCCTGAACTGGAAAGCTCTCCGCTTGCGGAAACTGAGTTACCCGGTGTCTTCCCCTTGCCCCGCTGACCTACACGTGGAAGCAGCCCCTGCTGCAAGTTTCTGGACCTCAGCATCCCTTGTCAGGTCGCTAACCGTAGCCCTGCCCCACACCCCCACCCCCCACCCCCAGGAGTTAGCCCGTCCTCACACGCTTTGCACAGCCCACCAGAGTGGGCCTTCCGTTTCATGCCAAGACCCTGCTTTCCTCCACCAACACACAAGCAACCCCCGCAGCTGATGTGAGTGCCCCACTGAGAGCCCAGTGGAGCGCTGGGCTCTGGAGCTGGGGGGGGACGTTCGTCAGGAAATTTCAGGGAAAATCCTGAATTAGGGACAGGGAGAAACACTCTAAAGAGAGTGGCTGTTGGATTAGTGGGAGCTGAATTCTTGTGGTCCACAGGCCAGCTTGATACCCCGCTCACAGTGACTGCTCTAGAATGCGCTGTCTTCCAGTCATTTAGGGTGTGAATGGTACACCTTGGAGTCATGCCAAGTGGGAACCTGGTTGTTATTTGTGTCTACCAGACTGCTCTAAAGTTAAGCTGTGCTAGAAGTTTCTCTGAAGGCCAGCAGGGAAGGGGATCAGAAAAGGGCCTGGTTTCATTCATTCATTCATGCATTCAACCATTCTTTGTTGAACACCTGCTTCTAGGCGGTGCTAGCAGGTTCTAGACAACATGCTAGAAGAAGCAAGAAACATGACTCTTGCCCTCCGGGGCCCCAGTGACCTGGAGCATGCTGGCGAGGAGTCAGATAGCGTTGATATTGTGTGGCAATGGCAACAGCAGGAAGCTCTGGCAGACACAGAAGGTGATAGCTAACCCAAGCTTTGGAAGTCAAGAGGGCTTCCTGGAGGAGGTGGTATTGTTGACAGTGAAGAACGAGAATATATGTCAAATCATCAGAGAGGAAGGGGAGTGTGCAAAGATGTGGCAACAGACTGGAGCCAGATCTGTGTTGGGAACTGCAGATGGAGAGTGTGGTGGGCACAGGGGTGAGGGGGGATTCGGTAGGAGTTGTTATTGTTGGGGCTGGATTGTGTCCCTTAAAAAAGAGATGTCAAGGAGGAAGGGAACAAAAAAAAAAGATATTGAAGTCCTAACCACCCCCCCACCGCCCCCAGTACCTAAGAGTAGGACTGTATTTGGAAACAAGGTCTTCACAGAGTATTCAAGTTAAAATGACGTAATTAAGGTTGGCCCTAAGATCATGGCATCTGGTCCCATCACCTCATGGGAAACAGATGGGGAGACTGTGGAAACAGTGGCAGACTTTATTTTTTTGGGCTCCAAAATCACTGCAGATGGTGACTGCAGCCATGAAATTAAAAGACGCTTACTCCTTGGAAGGAAAGTTATGACCAACCTAGATAGCATATTAAAAAGGGAAGACATTACTTTGCCAACAAAGGTCCATCTGGTCAAGGCTATGGTTTTTCCAGTGGTCATGTATGGATGTGAGAATTGGACTGTGAAGAAAGCTGAGCACCGAAAAATTGATGCTTCTGAACTGTGGTGTTGGAGAAGACTCTTGAGAGTCCCTTGGACTGCAAGGAGATCCAGCCAGTCCATCCTAAAGGAGATCAGTCCTAGATGTTCATTGGAAAGACTGATGCTGAAGCTGAAACTCCAGAACTTGGCCACCTCATGGGAAGAGTTGACTCATTGGAAAAGACCCTGATGCTGGGAGGGATTGGGGGCAGGAGGAGAAGGGGACGACAGAGGATGAGATGGCTGGATGGCATCCCCGACTCGATGGGCATGAGTTTGAGTAGACTCCAGGAGTTTGTGATGGACAGGGAGGCCTGGCATGCTGTGATTCATGGGGTCGCAAAGAGTCGGACATGACTGAGCGACTGAACTGAACTGAACTGAATCCAATATGACTGGTGTCCCTGTAGAAAGAGGAAGTTTGGACCCAAAAGCAGACATGCACAGCGGGAAATCTACCAGACGAGACCGGCACACAGGGAGAAGGCCATGTGAAGATGAGGGCGGAGACGGGACTGAGGCCTCTTCCACAGCAAAGATGGTCAATAAACCCCCAGAGGCTGGGAAGAGAGGCCTGCAGCAGACCTTGCCTCACAGCCCCTGCCGACACCTTGAATTCGGTGTTCTGTGAGAGAACCGTGAGAGAATACGCCCCTGTTATTTTAAGTGCCCCCCACCCCCAGTCCATGCTGCCTTCTCACAGCAGCCCTAAGACAGAGTACATCTGTTTTCCTGGGCCACCACACAAGAGTACCCCAAACCCAGTGGTTGAAAACACAGAGATATATTCTCTTGTTTCTGGAGACCAGAAGTCCAAGATCAAGATGTCAGAAGGGGGGCCTTCCTTTCCTTCTCTTCCAGCTTCTGGAGCCCCCCACGCTCCTGGCTGGCCGTTGCATCATGTCCATCTCTGCCTCTGTCTCATGTGCCCCCCCCCTTCTCCACCTCACCCCTCCCTCTGCCTTTCTCCTTCAAGGACATTTGACGTTGGATTTAGCGCCCACCTGGATAATCCAGGGCTTCCCTCATAGCTCAGACGGTAAAGAATCTGCCTGCAATGCAGGAGACCAGGGTTCGATTCCTGGATTGGGAAGATCCCCTGGGGTAAGAAATAGCAACCCATTCCAGTATTCTTGTCTGAGAAATCCCATGGACAGAGAAGCCTGGCAGGCTACAGTCCATGGGGCCACATCCTGGATAATCCAGGGTGATCTCACATCCAGAGCCTTAACACAATCACGTGATCTGTAAAGAAGCTTTTTTTTCCATATAAGGTCCCAGTCACTGGTTCCAGGTGAAGGCACCTTCTGGGGCCATTATTCCGCATGCTGCACAGTGGGGGCGAGACCAGCCATCATCTCCTTAGTCACATTTAGAAGCCTGGGATTTACCCAAGGGCTCTGAGAGACTGTTAGGACATTGCAGTTATCTTACTCATTTTCTGACAAAGCATGTATATAGCCCCTCCTATGTGCCAGGCACAGCAACAGAGTTTTGTAACTCTGAACTCATTCTTTCCTCCTGCCAAACCTTTGAGGCAGGTGATAACATGATCCCTCTTGACCACTGGGGAAGTGGAGGTCAGGAGATGCTGCATCCTTCAGTCAAGGTCATACAGGGAGCAGGGGACCAAGGCAAACTTATGACCCAGGCATTATGGGAAGATCGATCTACCGCTGACTGGTAAATGGATGGGGCTGAAGCTGGAGCTTGGACCACATAGAGAAACAAATTCAAGAAAGCTTAGGAGTAAAACTGCAGAATGTGGGGATTGGTATGGAGGGAGGGCCAGCAAGGAGTGAAGGAAGAAGTTCAATTTCCTTGTCTTGTTTCCTGAAGCTCTGTGAGCTCCAGAATTGCACCTCTGCCAGGCAGCAGCCCTCGTGGCAGGCGGGGCTGGTGTGTGAACACTCTGGCTCTAAGTCCTGGTGGGGGCGGAGAGCTCCAAGGCTCCTGTCCTTCCCTGGAGTCCTTCCCTGGGGTTCATCTCCAGCTGCCCCCAGGGTTCTCTTGCTGGTTAAGACTTCCTATCCTTCTCTCACTTTCCCATGGTCCCATTCCTGGTTCTGGGGTCACTTCCCACATAAGCTTATTTGGGCTGGAGGAAATCATTGTTTTAGAGCCGACTTCTGGGTAAGCCCCAAACTAAGACAGTGCCTGGCCCTGCCAGGGGACAGAGGGCCAGGATGGAGGGGAGCGCCTCCATGACAGACTGGGAAATCCCTCCCCAGGGGACCAGGTCACCCGGTATTCCTGCCCAGTCCTTGGTGACACAGGCACTGCTGAGCTTTGCCAGAAGGGCTCTGCAGCTAGGGTCCCTAGAACCAACTTGCACCCATTTCCAGAGGTGGGGGTGGCAGCTGACAGGAGCTCCTAGACATTGCTGGTGGAACTAGAAATCGGTTTGACTGCTTTGGGAAGTGTATCTAATCAATACTAAAGCTAAACATCTGTCAACATTGTGACCCCAGAGTTCTGCTCCTGGGGAGACGGCCAAGAGGGCTGAGCTCACATGTCCACCAGAGACACAAACAAGAATGTTTATAGCAGTGTATTCACAATAGCCCAGAGTGGAAACAACCCCATGTCCACTCACAGGAGAATGAATAAACTAACTGTGGAACAGATACACAGTGGACGACGCAAATGCCTCCATCAGCGGGAGGAAAAATAAATACACCATGACACATCCATATGCTGGGGTTCTGCAGGAAAAATGACCCAACAGATACACACAATCGGGTAAATGCATTGGACAGGCGTTATATTGTGTGAAAGGAGGCAGACATAAATGAGGGTTTGCCGTGTGATTACATTTATATAAAGTTCACCCACAGCCACAGATCATTAGTAATTACAGAGGTCACAGAAGTGGTATCTCTGCAAGGGTGGGGATCATTGTTGATCAGGAAGACAGGAGGGAATCTTCTGGGGGTGATGAAAACACACTGCATCTTGATACACAAATATTTATACACATGGAGTTCTACACTTAAAAGACTTGTGTAGTTTACTGCATATGTTCACATCAGCTTTTTTTGGGGGGCGGGGCATGCTGTGTAACTAGCAGGGTTTGAGTTCCTCAACCAGGGATCAAACTTGTGCCCCCTGCAGTGAAAGCATGGTATCTTAACCTCTGGCTCACTAGCAAATCCCAACATCAACTTTTTTTTTTGATGTGGACCATTTTTGAAGTCTTTATTGAATTTGTTTTATAACATTATTTCTGTTTTATGTTTGGTGTTTTGGCCTCGAGGCATGTGGGATCTTGGCTCCCCTATCAGGGGTCGAACCTGCATCCCGTGCATTGGAAGGTGAAGTCTTAACCACTGGACTACGAGGGATGTTCTTCAACATTAACTTCTGAAAAGTAGCAGCAGGTGGAAACAATCCAAATGCCCATTCACAGATGAACAGATAAATAACCGGGATGTATACTCACAGTGGACTCTTAGCCACGCATAGGAAGGAACGAAGCACCGTTACTTGCTCCAACATGGATGAACCTTGAGAACATTATGTTAAATAAGCCAGACACAAAAGACCACCTACTGTATGGTTCGATTTATCTGAAATACCCAGAACAGGAACGTCTATACAGACAGAAAGCAGATTAGGGTTTACCAGCATCTGGGGCGTGACCACTTAGTGGGTGTGGGGTTTTATGTGGGGGCAGTCGTACGGTCAGGCCAGCCAAGATGGCGGTTCTCTCGCTCTCTGTACCGGCCCTGCCCGACCTGGGCCTGCTTCACACACAGCTCGCCTTCCTACATGCTTGCCCCAGGCCCCAGCTAGTGATTAGTCTTTTCAAAGCGGCCGTGAGGAGCCTCCTGTTCCACTGCTGCTCTCCCTAATAGCTAAGGAGCCCACCTGACGCCATTTCCCCCCGGAACTGGTGACCTCGCCCTGACCCCGGAAGCAAAGCCTGCGGCCATGCTTTGCCCTCTGCCGAAGTCTGCACAAGGTGGGTGTTGCTCCAGGACCTTAACTTCAGACAAGTAAGCTCCCCCATCCACTAAACTTTTAACGTCTCTGTGGCTGACTCTGGGCTCTTTCGCCCTGTTTTAAAGCTGGGCAAGTGAAGGGTTTTTGTTTGTTTGTTTGAAGTGCCATTCTTACAGGTCTTATGGGCCTGTGGGCTGTAGGGCCTTGTAGAACCTTTTAGGCCTGTGCGGTACAGCCCAACGATTAGGAAAAATTTTAGGAACTAAATAAGAGGTGGTGATGGCACAACACGGTGAATGTTCGAAATGCCACGTTAGAGCAATCTCCTGAATATGAATTTTGTGCCAGTTTTTAAAAAGCAGCATCAAAACAGTACTTTTTAAATGAAAAGGTGGCTGCTGCTGGTCTCTGCTCTGTCTGGTCTGGGGAGGGTGAGGGGTGCCGTCGCCAAAATCTTGGCTCCCTGTCCACCGGAGCCAAATAACAATAGAGAGACAGAGTTTGGAGGAAATAGAAAGATGGCTTTAGTCTCTGCTGGGCAAGGGGAGAACACAGCAGACCAGCGCCTTGAGGACTGTGCCCCCTCCCTAGGAGAACCGGGAGACTTTATGTAGCCTGGGTCTCAGACTTAGAGTAAATGATAAGGCTCCAAGTAATGAGGGTCTTGCATTTTTCTTCTTCCCGCGTTACTTCAAAACAGTAATAGCTGGCATCAGGCAGCTTTGTCCGTTTGTCTCTGCGTTATTGGCCTGCGACCTTCTTTCTGAAATGCAAACAATTCTAAGGGGTGATTTGCTACAAGAGAATGTAGGGTGTAATTTACATAGTATCAGGGGGTGATAGGTTTCCTTTGTGAAGGAAATTCTAGTTACAGACACTGTAGATTAGTAACGTTTAAACAGGGAGTGATTAACTCTGATTAACTTTTGTCTGTTCTCTAGCTTGTTCACTGTTCCTTTTACTTTCCATGTTCTCAAGAGAGGGAAAACTTCTTTTCTGTTTTTGCTGCAGCAGTGCCAATGCCACCATGACATTGCCTGTTGGAGCCATACTTGTCCATCCTTATGAAGCCTCTTGGTGAAGGGTTGTATCCCTGCCTCAAGAAACTCTCTACTGCCATCTCCTGGAAATTGTCATAGTAGACATACAAGTTTGTACAATAAACACACCTACTCCTCAATGTGGTGCTCTTGTGCAGTGCACAGTCTGCACAGCTGTCCATGGCGGGATAGGTGACTTGGCTCTGCTTTTCAGTGTACGCTATCCAGATATGAATGGGCCCTTGAGCACCTCAAGGCTGACCTACCCTCCGTTCCACACTAATGCCCAATAAGTCTAGCCTAGGCTAGCCTCTTCCAGGGAGATGTCATGGAGATGAGATCCACATGGTCCCTAGTTCAGTCATCAGTATATTGAAATCTGCCTTTCAGAGCCACCTCCGGAAATGAAACCTTCCCCAGGGCACTTTTGGTCATCACCGAAGCAGGAGCTTAGAGGATGGGCTAGAAGGTCTTGTGGACTTAAAAGTCTTCATAACCTCACAGTTGAGAGTTCTGTTTTATTCAGTGGGAATTTTTAGGACTTCAAGCCAAGGAGACAGCATCTCCAGTAACCCTGAGAGAACTGCTCCGAGGAGGTGAAGGGAGGAGGCAGGTTATATGGACATTTTGTAACAAAGGGCAGGTAATCAGAACATCAAAAGAAAAAAAAAAAACACACAGGTATTCCAAGTGAAGGAATTTAGTGCTTTTCTGTGTATGGAAAGATGCAAAACTCTGGGCTCACTGAAGTCATTCCTTTGATATGTGCATGCTAAGTCGCTTCAGTCTCCCATTTCTACTTTTTTAGTTGCTCAGTCATGTCTGACTCTTTGTAACCCGATGGACTGTAGCCTGCCAAGCTCCTCTGTCCCCTGGATTCTGCAGGCAAGAATACTGGAGTGGGTTGCCACGCCCTTCTCCAGGGGATCTTCCTGACCCGGGGACTGAACCTGTGTCTCCTGTATCACCTGCATTGCAGGCAGATTCTTTACTGCTGAGCCACTGGGGAAGCCCTTTCTTTGATAGGCACCTCACCTATCTGGGGCCAGCATCCTGCCTGTTCACAACACTCTCAGTTTCCTCAGGGCTCACTGTAGGGAGTGGCTGCAGTCTGCTGGATCGCAGGTATTCTTTTCCTTCCCAGGTTCCCTCAGGCTTAGCTGCCTCTGCTGGGGCTGCAATCACTGACAGGAAACGTTCCGTTTCTCAGGTTCCGCCAAGCTCCTAGCCACAGGCATCTTGGCGGTTTTTTTCTCTGTTGTAACGGTAGGGACAAGGAGCTGAACATGCCTAAAACACCGGGTTGTGTCTCATCTCTGACTTGCCAGGATTTGCCAGGGAGGGGAACGGGCTGTAGGATCCAGTGGGAAGGAGCTTCAGCCCAGAGGGCCCTGTGCTGGGCACACCTTACACCGCCACCTTGATGCCAGAAATTCAGCCTCTGTGAAGCCGATGCCAAATCTGATTTCAGAGACAGAGTTTTGGGTGAAGTAGAAAAGAATAGCTTTATTGCTTTGCCAGGCAAAGGGGGCCACAGCAGGTCTGTGCCCTGAAAAACCATGTCCGACCTGGGAGGATTTGGTGGGGAGTTTTATCCCAGTGGTTCAAGGGCTGGGTTGCTGATAAGGATCAGGGTCTCAGGTGACCAATCTCTTGATGGGCTTTTTTTGTTCCCTTGATCTGGCCTCAGGTGACCTCTTCTTTTTATTTTTAATTTTTAACATAAATTTATTTTAATTGGAAGCTAATTACTTAACAATATTGTAGTGGTTTTGCCATTCATCCGCCACGGGTGTACATGTGTTCCTGATCCTGAGCTCCCCACCACCTCCCTCCCCATCCCATCTTTGTTGATGAGCTTCTTCAGGCCATCAAACTGAGATTCTCTGGAATAAAGAATGCTCACATCTTCCATTTGTTGGGGGTTTCAGTTCTGCAAAGATTTAGCTCAAATCTTTATATCCTTCGACCTGGGGCTTCCTAGGTGGCTCAGTGGTGAAGAACCCTCCTGCCAATGCAAGAGATGCAGGTCTGACCCCTGGGGGCAACCTGCTCCAGTATTGTTGCCTGGAGAACCCCATGGACAGAAGAGCCTGGTGGGCTACAGTTCATGGGGTCACATAGAGTGCAGGGGATTTGCTGGGGTGGGAGGTGAGTCTTTTGTGGACATCAGCAATGCATCTTAAGCCAGCCCCTCACTGCCCTGAAGTTCTAGTGGTGTCACAACTATGAGATGAGGGGCCGGCTTCCCTGGTGGGTATCTCTCCGAGACTACAGCTGTCCTAGAGAAATAGACTGCAAACCACACATGTGGAGTGGGCTCATAGCCACATTTTAAAAGTTAAAGGAAAACAGGCCACATTCACTTTAATAGCATATATTTTTTTACCCTAACATACTCAATGAAATCAATCAATGCTCAATCACTCAATCATGTCCAGCTTTTTGTGATCCCCATGGACAGTAGCTCACCAGGCTCCTCTGTTCATGGAATTTTCCAGGCAAGAATACTGCAGTGGGTTGCCATTTCCTTCTCCGGGGGATCTCAAACATTATCATTTCAACATGCAATCCATATAAAAATTATTGAGATATTTTACATCCTTTTTTTTTTTTCAATATACAGAGTCTTCAAAACCTGGTGTGTAATTTGCCCTACTAGGGCATCTCAGTCAGGACCAGTCATGTTCAGGTGCCCTGCAGCCATAAGCAGCCAGTGGCTCTTGTGTGGACAGCATGTTTCCAGAATTTCTGTAACCCAGGAGTGGGGCAGTGGCACCTTGGTGGGGAGTGGGGAGAGCAGCAGGGAGCAGGACTTGAGCCAGCACTTACACAGCCATAAGTGGTTTGTACTGAGGTGGTGTGAATTGAGAAGCTGTTACAGAACAGCTCTGTGCTGTGTCTATGTGCCCAACGCACAGTGAGGACAGACTAGCAGAGAAATGCTTACTGCAGGCCAAGCAAGGAGAATGGGTGGCTTGCACTCAGAAACCATAAATTCCCCAGTGGTTTTGGGGTTGGGTCGGGGGAGAAATTTTTATAGGCAAAATGTGAGATGAGATCTATAGGGTATGTGACTTTCATTTGACAGCTGAAGTAACCATCCTCCACCTGGGAGGGGGCCTTAGTTTCTGCAGAACTCAAAGGTATTGTTATACGTTTCTTGAGGAGGAACCAGGACCCTGCCCCAAAGGCTGGACTATTGTTTCTTGACGGCTCCTCCCTTGTTTCTGTGTCCCCTCCCTTCCCCGATTAGCGGCTGTTTGGATCTGCCCTGGAACTCAGGGAAGGTCCAGGAGGCTGAATGAAGCCTATTTCCTACACACAAGGAAGGAGGGGGGAGGACCCCACAGGGTCCCACTCAGTTCCAAGGCCCCTCAGGAAAGGTTGGACCCCACTGTGGGACTCCTCCTACAGAACTGATGTCCAGAGCTGCCAGGTTTGTGGGTCTGATCTTAAGTCCCCCTGGAAAGCAAGCATCTATTTCAATTGATTTTTTAAAAAAGAAATGTATATTCATTTACAAGAAAAAAACTTACAGGTGATAACTTACAGGAAGGGCGACCCCATTCTAGGGCCTGAGAGTGGGCTCTTGTCTAACTCTCAGAAGTGAATTGTCCGAGGAGACACACATGCTGACAAAGCAAGAGCCTTTCCTGGGAAGAGGTGCCCATGGAGAGAGCAGCAGGGTGACAGAGCCCAGGAGAAGTGCCCTGCCCTGTGGCTTGTGATCTCAGGGTTTATGGTAATGGGCTCAGTTCTGGGGTGTCTCTGGCCAGTCATTGTGACTCAGGGTCCTTCCTGGTGGTGCACGCAGCCAAGATGGATTCCAGCGAGGACTCTGGGAGATTGGTAGGACACATGGACTGGTGTCTCCTCTCCCCTTTTGACCTTTCCTGAATTCTTTCAGATGGCTTGTTAGTTCCACTTTCCTTACCAGGACCTCCTGTTCTAAGATAATTCATACAAGTGGTGACTATCCTGTCTGGCCAGGTGGGCAGTTTTGGTCAGCAGTTCCGTTAACATAACAATGCATTTTTGTAGCATGAATGAATGAATGAGTGAAAAACTTCAATATGAAGACCAGAAAGCACCTGTGCCGATGAGGGGCAGTAGGCATCAGACCTACATCTAATGTCAGGGGCTAGGCAGGGAGACTGGAATCTCCACGTTGAGACGAGGAAGTGTGTATGTGGGCAGCCAGGCTGCAGGCGCATTCTGGCCTGTCCCTTCTTAGCTGTGGATCCCATGACAGTCCCAGGTTCTCCCTCACACTGCCCATCAGTCCACCCAGAAGAGCGCCTTACCTTTGCTCTCCATGGCCTTTCATTCATTCAGTCACCTGCTCATTCATTCGTTCCTTGAGCAAAAATATATATACTCTGAACCCTGGAAGCAGTGCCCAGTGAAGTAAGCCAAAGTCCAGCCGTCTGAGTGTCCAGTTCAGGGGAATCTAGGGAAGCAGAAAGTTGACTGATGGCTGCTTAGGTCTGAGCGATGGCGGAAGGGGGGATGGGATGGGGGACAGGAAGGTGAGAGCTGAAGGGAAGAGGTTTCTTAAAAAAAAAAATATATATATATATATATATATATAATTTATTTATTTGGCTGTACCAGGTCTTAGTTGTGGCATGTGGGATTGCGTTCCCTGACCAGGGATTGAACTTGGGCCCCCTGCACTGGAAGCGTGGACCACCAGGGAAGTCCTGAGAGGTTTTTTGGGTTTTTTTTTCTTTGGTGAGGAACATGTTCTAAAATTGATTCTGGTAAAGCCTGCACAGCTGTGTAAATATGCTAAAAACCATGGAATTGTACAAATTACTTGGATGGATTGTATTGTATGTGAATTCTATCTCAATAGCCTACTTAAAAAATATATATATACACATATATATATATATTTATTTATTGAGTACCTACTGTGTGCCAGGTAAACTAGGGGCTCAGGAGTGGATAAAAGTGAACACAGTCCACCACCACATAGTCTGACCACGAGGAGGCAGCCACTAGACAAATCATCCCAGAAATGTTTTTCACAAGGGCAGTGTATAGACCTAAAGGAAGGTGCAGGCTGGAGTGAGCACCTCCCAGGACCGGGCAGCACAGAGCTGACCCAGAGGAGCTGGAAATGACCAGCCCTGCGGGGAGACAGGGAGGTGGGAACAGCCTTCCAGACCAAGGGGAGGCTGAGGGTGGAGGCCCCGAGGCAGCGCCCGGCACTTGGAAGGAATGGCCGAGGAGGAGGAAGTATGGGGGCAGGAGACAGGCCAGGCCCCTGAGGTCTTTGTCCTCCTGCGTGGGAAGCACTGGGGGCTGCGGCTGGGCAGTGAGGGGAAGTGGGGTACGTGATCCTTTCGGAGGACAGAATCTCTGGGTTTTATGTGTAATGGACCGAGGGCCCCAGACGCAGTGGAGGCAGGAGGGGCCGGCACCTCACCTCCCACATTGTATTAAGAAGTGTTTTCTCCCAGGGAGGGGGGCTTCCTGTTCATGAAACAGGAAGTAAGGTCTGTTTAGCTAGCAGCCGGCTGGGAGCAGACTGAGGACAGAGGGGCCCGAGGAAGCGGGGATCGGGCAGGCAGCCGCAGGTGAGGCCTGGCTGGCTCGGGTCACACCTGCCTGCCTCTGGTGGCCAGGATGAGCGAGGGCAGGGCGGCTGCTCCAACGCCCCTGGGCCCGGGGCTGCTGCCGAACCAGGCTCTGGGGGCGGGAGGCAGCGTTCCAGGACTCCAGGCCCGTGACGTCAGTGTTGCCATGGAGACCCCTGCTTCCATCAGCACGCGTGGCAGCTGCAGGAGACCCCTGGGCAGGGAAGGCTCGCGGGGTGGAGGGAAGCAGAAAAGAGCAGGCCCCCACGGGCCTGCAGTCCTGCCCCTGAGCAGGGCCCCAGAGAGGGCAGGGGTGCCAGTCCTGGAGGGCACCCTCCAGCTCTCTTATCCGGCCGGCGGCTTTCCTGCAGTCTGAGAGATGCCTCGGTATGAAACAGCTCAGGCTGTGGCCCTTGCCCACTGCAGCAGCCAAGGAAGGTTGGGGGTGGGGGTGAGTGTGCTCCCTCTACTGACCCCTCCCACCCCCACACTCCCAGCTTCATTGTTGGGTTTCAGATGCCTCTTCATTCAACCGTTTCCTGAGCCCTCCACGGGTCAGATGCTCTGTGAGCGCCTCTGATCCCAGCGAGGGACGCTGGCCTGCTGCTCATGGGTCCAGCGCATCTATGAAATGGTGTTTCCTTTGTCTCTAAACCTTGTCCTCTGAAATCTTTCTTTGCAGTTTCTTAAAGACACCTTAAGTGGCAAAATGCCCAGGCTAGTTGAGCACTTCAGCCTCCCATTCAGCTTCCCGTTCATTTCACACCTCTTCTGGTTTCTCAGTCCCTGGCTCCTCCCTGGGGTGGGGTGAAGGTGAAGAGGGACCATTGTCCTTGTCCTTGCTGTTTCTCTGAGTGGCCACGGGGCTGTTGAGTGAAAAAAACAACACAAAAAATAACCCCACCTAAAAGCTGAGAATTATGTTAGATTTGAGGACGTTACTGAGAACTAGAGCCCACGCAGGCAGCTCTCATTGCTCTGAGGGACTGTTCCAGAGAAACGAGGGAGAAGCCAGGACTTAAAGGAGTTTTTGCTGGGAAAAGTAGAAAGACTAGAGAAGGTTATTGCTAACCACAAAAGCAAACATCTCAAGTTAATGATTTTAGTGTCTTTCTATGTATGGGGCAGTGTGAGTGTCTAGGCTCATTGGAATAATTCCTTTGATAGGCATCTTAGCTGTCTTGGGGCCTCCCAGGTGGCGTTAGTAGTAAAGAGCCCACCTGCCAATGCAGGAGAGGTGAGAAACGTGGGCTTGGTCCCTGTCTCAGGAAGATCCCCTGGAGGAGGGTGTGGCAGCCCACTCCGGTGTTCTTGCCTGGAGATTCCCCACGGCAGAGGAGCCTGGCGGGCTACAGTGCACAGGGTCGCAAAGAGTCAAACACCACTGAATCGACTTTGCCCGCGCTTAGCTAGCTAGGGCCAGTACCCTGTGTTTTCCCATGCTGAATCCCCTCGGGGTGTACCACTGATTGGCTGCAGTGGTTCATGGCCTGATGACTGGCAACGTTCCCTGCTTCTCAGAATGGCAGGCACATTCTTTGTTTACTGAAATGGCAGGTACTCTGTTTCTGTCACTGGGGTAGCCCAAATGTGTGCTTTTGTGGGACCTGCGTGGGTGTGGGCAGAGGTGAGGGTTCCCACGGCGTGCTCCCCTGTGGCCCCCTCTCCCTGCATCCTGTCTCCCACCTTCCACTCCCCCTTGGGGCTGGGGGCAGAGGTCTCCTCACCCTGGGGCCAACAAGCCTTTGGGATAGAATGATGCTGGGAAAGTGCCTCGGGCCCTGCTGGCTTCCTGGTGCCGGTGGGATTCCCAGACCCTCACACGTCCCCGACCTGTTGTGGTCACCTCCTACATCCTGGCACCTCTCGCCAGCTCTTCTCTACTGTGGGAAGGGAGGGGGGTGGTTCTCAGCAGGAGGAAATGAGGCTGCCAGGATCAGCTGGGCAGGACCCTCCCCACGAGGGGGCCAGCCGTCTCCTACATACATATGTTCCTGGGCGGGGCAGGCTTGTCCGGCAGGACCAGGTACCAGCCATGTATGATCTGAGAGCCGTGTTTCTCGGTAAGTCCTCTGGCCAATCTCAGGCCTTAACACAGGGGACACATTTAGAAATCGTCTACTCATTCACTTGACATGAGTCTCCTCTGTGCTCGGCCCCGTGTTCTGGGATGGATGGATGGATGGGTGGGTGTGTGCGTGAATAAATGAATGAATAGGTAGGTAGATCACGGATGGAGAGGTTGGAAAATGAATGGACAGGCGGGGGAGTGGATGGGTTGGTAAATGGAAGCTGTGCACAGGATCGGCAGTTGGTTCAGTGACTCCTGATCGGGTGTGTTTACTGTCTGTCGTGCAACAGATTATTCCAAAGTTTATTGGCCTAAAACAGACGCTGTCTTACCACTTTTGTGGGATTGGAATTCGGAAATAACTTAACTGGGTAGTTCTGACTCAGGATTGCTCCTGTGGTTGCAACCAGAGTGTCAGATGGGACTTGACCGGGACTGCAGCATCTGCTTATTTATTTTCTTTTGTCTTTTTTTGGCTGTGCTGGGTCTTCGTTGCGGAGCATGGGTTTCTCTTGTTGTGGTGAACCAGCTCCGGAGCACCCAGGCGCAGGACTTGTGGCACATGGACTCTCTGGCTGCAGTGCAGGGCTTAGTTCCCCCACAGCGTGTGAGATCGTAGTTCCCTGACCGGGGATCAAACCCGCTTGCCCTGCATTGGTAGGTGGGTTCTTAACCACCGGACTACCAGGGAAGTCCCAGTTTCCGCTTCTGTACTGGCTCCCTCTTGGGGCTGTTGGTGGACAACCTATTTCTCCATCACCATCATCCCTCCTCTTATTTATTTTTCCTCTTTGTTAGAAGCAAGTCACTAAGTCCTTCACACTCAGGGGAGGGGAGTTGAGCTCCATCTTTTGAAGGAGGGACATCAGAGAATTTGGGGACAGATTTTAAAACCATCACAACAGATGGAGGGATTGGCATGCCCACTCTTCTTCCTGGATGCTGGAGTCTTCAATAATCTTAGACCAGGGACACTGCCCCCCTCCCCCGATCATGACTCTATGTTAAATTCATCTAGGACACTTAGAACATATCAGTGTCCAGGGCTCAACCCCCAGACCACCTTCTTAGTCTGATGAAACCTGTGGACGTTTGTGTTTTGTTTTGTAACCTTATGCTGGGGAAGATTGAGTGCAGGAGGAAAATGGGGTGACAGAGGATGAAATGGTTGGATGGCACCATCGACTCAATGGACATGAGTTTGAGCAAACTCAGAGAGATCGTGACGGACAGGGAAGCATGGTGGGCCATGGCCCGCGGGGTCACAGAGAGTCGGACACGACTGAGCGACTGAACAAAAACAACAAACTTTAATCATGAAACCCAGCACTTGTGTTCCCACTACGTGGGTTTTTTCTTTATTGTGGTAAAATATACACAACACAAAATTTACCATTGAAACCATTTTTAAATTTAATTTTTATTTTATATTATAGTTGGTTTACAACGCTGTGTGAGTTTCCAGTGTACAGCGAAGTGATTCAGTTACATATATACATATACTAGTTCTCTTTCGGATTCTTTTCCCATATGTGTTATTTCCGAGGACTGAGTAGGGTCCCTTGTGCTATGCAGTAGGTCCTTGTTGATTATCTATTTTATATGTAGTAGACTGTGTATGTTAACTCCCAACTCCTGATTTTTCCCTCCCCTGACCTTTCCCCGTTGGTAGCCATAAATTTATTTTCAAAGTCTGTGAGTCTGTTTTTGTCTTGTAAATGAGTTCATTTGTATCACTTTTTTTAGGTTTCACATATAAGTGATACCATATGAAATTTGTCTTTCTCTGTCTGACTTCAGGGCTTCCCCTGTGGCTCAGTGGTATAAAGAATCTGTAATGCAGGAGCTACAGGAGATACACATTTGATCCCTGGGTCAGGAAGATCCCCTGGAGAAGGGCATGGCAACCCACTCCAGTATTCTTGCTTGGATAATCCCATGGACAGAGGAGCCTGGTGGGTTACAGTCCATGGGGTTGTGGAACGAGAAGTCAAGTGGGCCTTAGGAAGCATCACTACGAACAAAGCTAGTGGAGGTCTTGGAATTCCAGTTGAGCTGGAATTTCAAATTCTAAAAGATGATGCTGTGAAAGTGCTGCACTCAATAAGCCAGCAAATTTTGAAAGCTCAGCAGTGGCCACAGGACTGGAAAAGGTCAGTTTTCATTCCAATCCCAAAGAAAGGCAATGCCAAAGAATGCTTAAAAAACCACACAATTGTACTCATCTCACATGTTAGCAAAGTAATGCTCAAACTTCTCCAAGCCGGCCTTCAACAGTACGTGAATTGTGAACTTCCAGATGTTCAAGCTGGATTTAGAAAAGGCAGAGGAACCAGAAATCAAATTGCCCAGATTCGTTGGATCATTGAAAAAGCAAGAGAGTTCCAGAAAAACATCTACTTCTGCTTTATTGACTACGCCAAAGCCTTTGACTGTGTGGATCACAATAAACTGTGGAAAATTCTGAAAGAGATGGGAATACCAGACCACTTGACCTGCCTCCTGCAAAATCTGTATGCAGGTCAGGAAGCAACAGTTAGAACTGGACGTGGAACAACAGACTAGTTCCAAATCGGGAAAGGAGTACGTCAAGGCTGTATATTGTCACCCTGCTTATTTAACTTATATGCAGAGTACATCATGAGAAATGCTGGGCTGGGTGAAGCACAAGCGGGAATCAAGATTGCTGGGAGAAATATCAATAACCTCAGATATGCAGATGACACCACCCTTATGGCAGAAAGTGAAGAACTAAAGAGCCTCTTGATGAAAGTGAAAGAGGGGTGTGAAAAAATTGGCTTAAAACTCAACATTCAGAAAATTAAGATCATGGCATCTGGTCCCGTCACTTCATGGCAAATAGATGGGGAAACAGTGGAAACAGTGACAGACTTTATTTTTGGGGGGCTCCAAAATCACTGCAGATGGTGATTGCAGCCATGAAATTAAAAGACGCTTGCCCCTTGGAAGAAAAGCTATGACAAACTTAGACAGCATATTAAAAAGCAGAGACATTACTTTGCCAACAAAGGCCCGTCTAGTCAAAGCTACAGATTTTCCATTAGTCTTGTATGGATGTGAGAGTTAGACTATAAAGAAAGCTGAGCGCTGAAGAATTGATGCTTTTGAACTGTGGTTTTGGAGAAGACTCTTGAGAGTCCCTTGGATAGCAAGGAGATCCAACCAGTCCCTCCTAAAGAAAATCAGTCCTAAAAAAAAAAATAAGGAAAGAAAATCAGTCCTGACTATTCCTTGGAAGGACTGATTTTGAAGCTGAAACTCCAATACTTTGACCACCAATGCGAAGAGCTGACTCATTTGAAAAGACCCTGATGCTGGGAAAGATTGAAGGTGGGAGGAGAAGGGGACGACAGAGGATGAGATGGTTGGATGGTATCACCGACTCAATGGGCATGAATTTGAGTAAATTCCGGGAGTTGGTGATGGACAGGAAGGCCTGGCGTGCTGTAGTCCATGGGGTAGCAAAGAGTCAGACATGATTGAACTGAACTGAACTGACTTCACTTAGAATGATAATCTTCAGGTTGATCCACGTTGCTGCAAATGACATTACTTCATTCTTTTTTGTGGCTGAGTAATATTCCATTATATATACTACATATTATGTATCTTACATATTATATATATTATGTTGTTATTGTTCAGTTGCTAAGTCGTGTCCAACTTCTGTGAGCCCATGGACTGGAGCATGTCAGGCTTTCCTGTCCTTCGCTATCTCCCAGAGTTTGCTCAGTACATGCCTACTGAGTCAGTGATGCTATCTACTCATCTCAACCTTTGTCACCCCTTCTTTTGCCTTCAATCTTTCCCAGTATCAGTCTTTTCCAATGACTCGGCTCATAGGCACACGTGCGTGTGCGCACACATACACACACACACACACACACACACGCAGTGGTGGAGGATAACCATCACCACTCCCTCTGACACACACACCCCGCATCGTCTTTATCCATTCCTCTGCTGATGGTCATTCAGGTTGCTTCCATGTCTTGACTATTGTAAACAGTGCTGCGGTGAACATTGCAGGGTGCATTTTAACCAGTCCCTGATCATCTCTGTTCTCCTTTCTGTCTCTGTGAATTTGACTGCTCTAGGAACCTCATATAAATGGAGTCATACAGATCTGTCCTTTTGTGTCTGGCTATCAATTCAGGAAGCATAGTGTGTTCCAGCTCCAAGCAGGTAGCAGGTGTCAGATTTCACTTCTCTCATGGAAGAGTAATATCCGCTGTATATGCCACATTTCGTTTATCCCTTCCTCTGTCGATGGACATATGGGTCGTTTCCATATTGGTATTGATATTTTTTAAAAGCTCCAAAGTGATTCTGATGTGAAAGCAGGCATGAAAACTGAGGCCTTAGTTCTCAATCCTGGCTGCCCATTAGAGTTACCTGGGAGCTGTAAAACACAGACAGAAAAACTCCCACAAACCCGATGCTGGTGCCCGTGCAGACAGACCCGCCTCAGTGGCAGTGTCTCTGCAGGCAGACCCCAGGAGTCCGGATGAACACCCAGTTCCTTCCAGTAACAGAAGGCGCAGACGCCTGGAATCATTTCCAAGTCTCTGCTGCCCCCTGGTGGCACAGCTGACAATATTCCTGGGAGCCTGGCTCTCTAGGACAGGCTTGCCCACCCACTGGGAGCCCACAGTGCCAGCCCTGCCCGGGGGCCTGTGGACCCTGCAGAGCTCGACCTGTACCCCCGCCCCCACTGCACTTCCTTTCTGGCCCTGTGTGGCTCCTTGTCTGGAAGGAGAGAGGAGAGGACATAGACAGGCGGAAGACTCCACTTTGTGTGACTTTGAACAAGCCATTTAAACTGTGCCTCGGTCTCCCAGGCTTTCAGGTGAGGATAACCACCACCACTCCCTCACCCTGAGACCGCCGGTGGGTACGTGTGTCTGCCTCTGGAAGGACCCAGGGCCGGTGTGTCCACCTCGGGCGTTTGGGGCTGGGTCTTCCCTGTACCGGAGCCGTCCTGGGCGTGGTGGGGTGCTGAGCAGCTGCTGGGCTTCCGCCCACTAGCTGCCAATAGAAGCCCTCCATTGTGATCCTAAAAAATGTCTCCAAATGTGGACAGATGTCCCCCAAGTACAAGGTTGCCAGAAAAAATACAAGTTTCTCAGTTACATTTGCATTGCAAATAAAAAGCTCATAACTTTTTAGGGGAATCATTTTGCAAAGACTGCATCTTTATTTGTTAAGTCGAGAAACCCTACCTGGGGACAGAATCACCCATTCGAGAGCCCCCATCCTGGCGAGCTGTTGATAACTGTTTAGGAGGCTCAGATATCAGATGGGGAGGTTGTGAAGAAGGAATTCATAGGGCCTGGACTCCATCTCAGGCCTGTCTGTGCTGATCGTGCTCGGCCACCTCTCCAGTGGACTCTGAACTCTCTGCTTAGTGCCTGTGGGAACGACAATGGAAGGATAAGACCCCCTCCGGACAGGGGAACCTTGAAGATCATATCCAGGTTACTCATCACCTAAGAGAAAACAGACACTAATCACCCCTGCCTCCGGACACTATCTATCAGAATGTAAGCACAGGCTTATCGGTTATTAACTATTTGGAATGTAACTGCGGGCTTATTGATTATTGACTGTTTGAACACATAACATGTGAATGATGGGGTTATTGTAGTTGTATTTACCCTTCCTTTGTTCATGTAAGTCTCAAGGGAATTGGGGTGGTGGGTTTGGACACGTACACATCGTACGCATGGGGTATAAAAGATTTTCACAAATGCTGGTCGGGGTCCTTGGCTAAGAGGAGACTCTGCCTTGGGCCCGCCGGTGTAATAAACTGCACTCCACTATCTGCATTGTCCTTCTGAGTGAGTTTGTTTCCCGGAAAGCGTGGCTATAACAGTTGCATCTGGGTGGAACTAGGTTGAGAACACCATGGGTGTCGGCTGGGGGCGCGCCCAGCAACGGTCAGCCCAGGATTCCGGGCCACTGTCGGGATGGAAGCTGGGCTGAGGATTGGGCCTTCTTGGTGATGTACTGAGGGAGGGGCTGGGGGGGCCACCCTGCTTTCCCACACTGGGGGCTGTTGGGGACAGGGCAGCTTGTGGCCGACCACAGGTCAGAGCAGCGCACCCCCCAGCTCTTCCCCAGGGGGAGCCCAGGCCCTCAGTGACGAGGTTCAGGCCCAGCTTACTCACTTGCAAGAGGGAGAAACTGGGTCAGAGACAGGCAATGACGGGCCCCGGGTCACACAGCCAGCTCGTGGTGGTGCAGAGCTAGGGTCTAGGCCTTCAGGCCAGGACTCTCGCCCCTGGGGTGGAGCCTGGGAGTGTCCTCAGTTTCTGGTAAGTTCTCTAGGAGCTCCCAGCATTTTCAGACACAACAAGAGGCACTCAACACAGGCTTCATGGCCCCTGTGGTCCTCAGCTGCCCCCTCATTCTACTCCAGGGGAGCCCTGGGCCTCCTTCTGGGGCTGTCCCTGTGATGACCGGCTCTTGTTTCTATCTGATGGGGAGAAGTGACTTGGGGAAGTGGAGACGCACATGGGTTTGGAGCCAGATGGACTGGGGCTGGAGACTGACTGTCTCTCCCTGACTGTGGCCTGAGGCACTCAGGGAGCTGTTTTACAAAGGCACTCACACTTTGTAGAGCTGTTTTAAGGATTCAATGGCTTAACAATTATGAGTGCTTAAGACAGTATGTGACAGGTAGGAAGGTTTACTATTTATCTAACTTTCATCCCTTCTTGTGATATCAAGCCCCTGTCCCTCGGGGAGCTGGTTCAGTGGGCCTGTCAGTCATAACCCTCCCCTAAGGGGTATATGACTCAGCAAGACCCATCACTGTACCCTATTGCCCCAGGAAGTCACTGGGTTAGTGAGTGAGACCAGCCTGATGAAGGTCTAGTTCGGTCCCTGGATCCAGCCTAACCTGAAGCCCATGACCTCCCTGGGATTCCCAACATGTAAGACCATAATGCTCTTATTTTGTTTAAACAAGTTTGAGTAGAGTTCTGATCCATATCCCTTCTTAGCTCCATAGGATGTGAAGGGTTTCCCCAGGACAGTCCCCTTCTCCCATGGTCTAGGGTCCCCAGCCTTGGTTTCGATCCAGCCCCACACTGGATCACTGCTGCTCACTCAGAGAGGCAGGTCTTCTGGGTCTGAGCTGCGATCAGGGCTCACAACAAAAGGAACCAGACTAGTGTAGAGTACCGCCGTGCCCCAGATATTGTGCTGGGGCTTTCGTCGTATTTACAGCGGAGGCAACTGTGATTCAGAGAGGTGCAGTGACTTGCCCGTGGCCACACAGCAAGGAAGTAGAATCCCTTCCATTTGAACCCAGCCAGTCTGGCTTCAAGCAGAGGTGTACTTCTCACAGCACCCAGCGGCTTCCTATTGGTGGGGGCATTTTTTTTTTTCCATTAAAAAGTGTATAATATAAAATTCACCATCTCAGGGGATTTTGAAAGGCAGATATAGCCAAAAGATGACATAGAGAATTCACTACTCCCAGTGGAGAATGGAGGCCCGGGCTCATTCATTCACGCAACACGTGTTACAGGGCCCTTACTAGGTGTCTGGTGGAGTCCGAGGCAGGGCTCAGCATTCATGATGAGGCCACAAGAGGCCTTAGGTGAAGAGTTTAAGGTGATGCTCCTTCTCAGGGTTGACCCTGCCCCTGCACAGCCCCCCCCCCCCCCCAAGGTGACCCCACCCCAAATCCTGCGCCAGCAGCCTAGCTTGGTCACTCTCGTCCCAGCCCAGGTTCGAGATCAGACTTTGCACTTCTGCTGCAGGGGCCATGGGTGTTCGATACCTGGTCGGGGAACTCAAGTCCCACAAGCACCCGACCCCACCCCCCATAAAAAGATCAAGGAGAGTTTAGATAACCTGGCAGACACCCAGTCCAGCCAGGAAAGGCGCTTCCGACACACTGTCCCTGAGGAATGATTGTTGGCAAGGTTTCCAGCGGGGCCACTTGGCACAACACGGCCAAATCACTGGGGGGTCTGGAGGGGAGACTGAAGGCAGGCTCACCCCTGCTCGCGGGCACACCAGCTTACCACCTGTGACAGCATCCTCAAGGGCAGGGACGCCCACTGTCCGGCCCCTCTCCAGGGTGCTGATGTTCCAACTGCGGCCCCCAAGCTGACTGGCCCCTCCTCAGAGGCCTGGGGCCAGCTCCGAGACCCCCTCTAAGCTTCCCGTGTTCCTCCAGCCCCAGGAGTGGTGGCCGCCCTGGGTCACGTTAGCCCACAGTACCTCATTGTCCCCGTGTTGTCTTTTGGGTTCGCAACCCCTGGCTGGCAGTTCGATCACACTGTCTCTCATCAAAGAACCAGGGTGCTTTCTGTGTCCTGGAGGGAGTCTCAGTGATGCCGGAGGAAAGGGCATCAGCTGGGCAAGGAGCTGAAGGCAGTGCAGGCAGAGGCGCCCGCAGGGCTGGAAGCCATGAGGCTGGAGGGAGCCAGGCATGTTCCAAAGCCGAGGGCTCTGGAAGAATGACGGGGTGACAGAAAAAGGTGAGGCTGCATGGGTCGGCCCTTGTGGGCCGTGGAATGGAGTGTCGATGAGATCCTGAGGGCACCGGGGAGCCATGGAAGTGTCAAGTGACTGAGTGATGTGATCTGATTTATTTTCCAAAGGATTGCCTTGGAACAGTGAGCCTCCCTTATTAGAGGAGCCTACCTCCCTGGAGGAGGCAGGAGTGGGTGTGGGTCCATTCGAGGGTGGGGTCACTCCGATGGTGAGGAGCAGTCTGCCTGTGGGAAGCCTCAGGCTTGTGTTCCTGTAACCCCCATCTTGGGCCCTCGCTCCTAACTGCAGACATCCCTGGGGATTTGCTGGCGGCCTGGATGTCCCCAGGGCTTACGTGCTTTGGGCAGAACCTTGTGAGTCCATCAGTGGTTCTTTCCGTGAGAAGTCATAACAAGGAAGAAAACAGTTACTCCCCAGGCTGCTTCTAGGCCCACACCTGTGTCCTTCAAATAATTTATAAAGATTTTTAAAATTTATTTGTGTATTTATTTTTGGCTGCACTGGGTCTTCATTGCTGGGTGTGGGCTTCTCTGGTTGTGGCAAGTGGGGGCTACTCTCTAGTTGCATGGCCCTCTCTTCATTGTAGTGACTTCTCTGTTAGCAGTGCACAGGCCTTAGGCATGAGGGCTCAGTAGTTATGGCACGTGGGCTCAGTTGCCCTGCAGCATGTTGGATCTTCCCGGACCAGGGATTGAACCCATGTCCCCTGCATTGGCAGGCAGAGTGTTAACCACTGTACCATCAGGAAAGCTCTTCAAATAGTATTTTTTTTTTTTTAACTGAAGAACATTTATTTGTTTTTCACCAAGACTTTATCTTGAGGATGTAACTAAACTGCGCCTCCACTCCCCACCCCAATTTGAAGGAGGATTAGTACAGTGGATGTTATAAAGCAGGTATGAACAGTTTGAGGGACTGGAACCAACGTTAACTGACAAAAACCAACTTCCATCTAAATCATCATAAAAATGTTTAAGTAAAAAAAAGGGGGGGAGGGGGGCAAAGGGGTTTTCAGATTGGACAAGATCATCACATTTTATCTAATACATTCAATTCTGGCTAGGGTATACCAAAATGGAAACAGGATAACTATAATACAAAACTTCCACTACAGCACACTGCACATATCTGTGTTCCAAGCCCACCCCCGTTCCCCTAATGCTTCCAAACTCAACTATTTCCCAGCCTGTTGGGCCTGTCGACGAAGGAGCACGTAGATCTTCTCTTTAATCCAATCTTTGTTATAAGGCTGGTATGTCTGGGTATCAGCTCGGTAAACAAGGCAGCTGAGGTCTGCCAGGTCATCAATAAAATCAAACAACTGACTGATAATCATATGTGATAGAGGGGCTGTTGGCATTCATTCTCTTCAGATGTTCTTCATACATTTTACAAACACCTTCCATACACTCATTCACAGATTCATAGTCAGCGTAAGTTCTGCCTTCTGGCCTCTTGGTAGGCTGTACCAGCAAGATGGTGTGAGACATCGCGCCAAAGTCTCCCGCTGCAGCCGATGCCGACTCCGCCGCCACACACGAGCTTCAAATAGTATTTTTAAGTGTATAAAATAAAGTTCAAGGAGTCTTGAGGACGCCAGTTATATTGAATACAGTTAAGATAAAAAGCATCCAAATTTGTGATATAATAATTCCTGTGCTTGTTAGTAACATATTTAATAACCAGCTCTAGCAAGCAGTCTAATAACGTTAGACTTTCCAAGAAGTGATGAGCATCAATGATATTTTCAGATGTCAGTAACAACTATAACGTGATGTGAAGACATCTGCAGTTTCTGAGAGTGAGGAAGTCACAGGCCTTGCCGATACTCCTGTGTCCTTTGCCTACAGTCGTCATGGAAGGAAATGTGAAATATCAGTTAAAGGTCAGTGTACATGAAGGTGTCATTTTTTCCCCCACATCTGTATTAGTCAGCCCTGGCTGCCATAATAAAATACCATAGACTGAGTGACTTCAGTCAATATCAGTAACCTCAGATATGCAGATGACACCACCCTTATGTCAGAAAGCAAAGGGGAACTAAAGAGTCTCTTAATGAAAGTGAAAGAGGAGAGTGAAAAAGCTGGCTTAAAACTCAACATTCAAAAAACAAAGATCATGGCATCCGGTCCCATCACTTCAAGGCAAGTACATGGGGAAACAATGGAAACAGTGACAGACTTTATTTTCTTGGGCTCCAAAATCACTGCAGATGGTGACTGCAGCCATGGAATTAAAAGACCCTTGCTCCTTGGAAGAAAATCTATGACCAACAACCTAGACAGCATATTAAAAAGCAGAGACATTACTTTGCCGACAAAGGTCCGTCTAGTCAAAGCTATGGTTTTCCCAGTAGTCATGTATGGATGTGAGAGTTGAACTATAAGGAAAGCTGAGCACTGAAGAATTGATGCTTTTGAACTGCGGTTTTGGAGAAGACTCTTGAGAGTCCTTTGGACTGCAAGGAGATCAAACCAGTCAATCCTAAAGGAAATCAGTCCTGAATATTCATTGGAAGGACTGATGCTGAAGCTGAGACTCCAGTACTTTGGCCACCTGATGCGAAGAACTGACTCATTTGAAAAGACCCTGATGCTGGGAAAGATTGAAGGCAGGAGGAGCAGGGGATGACAGAGGAAGAGATGGTTGGATGGCATCACTGACTTGATGGATATGAGTCTGAGCAAGCTCTGGGAGTTAGTGATGGACAGGGAAGCCGGTGTGCTGCAGTCCATGGGTTCACAAAGAGTCAGACATGACTGAGTGACTGATCTAATTGAACTGAGTGGCTTCAATGCCAGATACTTATTTCTCACAGTGCTGGAGGCTGGAAGCCTGAGATCAAGGTGCTGGCCAATTTAGTTCCCGGTGAGAACCCACTTCCTGGTTGTCAAACAGCTGCTTTATCGCTGCGTCCCAACATGGCACTAATCCCATGATAGAGGGTCCCACCCTCTTGACTTTTAACTCTATTCATCTCCCAAAGCCCCCTCTCCCCCACTTAAGTATCATCATGTGGAGGATATCAGGGGCACACAGACTTTCATCAGAAATAGCATCCAAATTCATGGACCCCTTTAACCACAATCCTCAAAATAAACTGTTCTAGTGGAAAGGGCCATGTATGTTTATTAGAAATACTTTCTTGAGCTGCTTAGGGTTGAAGGTGCACCCCTGAAGTTACGTTCAAGTGGCAGCGACCGCTAAACTGCCTGCTGGGGGATGGTGTCCTGTTGACTGGAAGACCCTTCCCTTTGCTGAGCACCCAAATGCCCTGGCTCTGGAGTTAGGACTGCCTGGGTGTAAACCTCATCATCTCCCTACTGACCTCAGTTTACTCACCAATTTGATGGCATAATAGTCCCTCTGGTGAGTGTTTTTGTTTGCTTGGTTGGTTGGTTGGTTGTACCAGCTGTGTGTTGAGGTACATGGAATCTTTGATCATCATTGCAACATATTGGTGTCTTTTAGATGTGGCATGTGGAATCTAATCCCCTGATCAGGGATTGAACCCCGCCCAGCCCCCTGCATTGGGAGCACAAAATTTTAGCCAGTGGACCACCAGGGAGGTAGTGTCCTTGGGGTGATTAACTGGCTCGTCTGTGTGAGGTGTCACCCAGCGTGCATCCGAGCAGACAGGCACCGTCCAACCCAACATCCACCTTCCTGTCTTTGCAGTCAGTCTCCCGCCTGCCTTGAGGGGACAAGTTCGCATGCACTCCAGGTCCGTGGGTTGATGGCGCGGACTGCCCCTAACCTGATGATTGCAGGTGTAATCACCCGACCCATCTCCATTCAGAAGGGGGCTCAGGCAGGGGCACTTCGTCCATGCTGGGGGCTGATGAGAACTTGGGCTCAGGGCTTTCACCTGACCTGCTGGGTCAGGAGCTCTCCTTCCTTGTGGATAGGAAGCTGGGAGAAGGGACACTTGGAGCTCCCGAGGCTACTGTGGGAGATAACCTGCCTGAGGGCAAAGTCCCCATCAAGGGAAATGACGGGGTGAGATGGAGAGAGGCTGCGTATTATGACATCGTCGGACCTCCTGGGTCCAGCTGTGACCACAGGCCTGGGCTCTTAGCTACATGAGCTGATCACCTCCCTTCTTGTTCAAGCCAGTTTGGTTGACTTTTCCCTCACTTGCAACAAGATTCCAGTTGTACAGCAGTAGTCTCCATAAGTGCTGCCGTCGACCCTCGAACAGCATGAGTCTGACTTCTGTCAATGTGTCCTTACTGCGCAACTCACAGTTGTATCCCTGGATGCAGAACCTGGGGTTGTGGGGTGGGGTGCGACTGACTGCAAGGTTATAGGCGGGTTTTTGACTTCGAGGGGGTCGGCGCCAGAAGCCTCTCGTTGTTCAAGGGTCACCTGTGGTAGTGATGGGGGTGATGAGGCAGGTGTGGGAAAGGCGCTGAGAAAGACCTGAATTGCTCTGAATGATGACGGGAAAAGGAATTTTAAATTTTGAGAGACATGTGGAGAGCTGGAAAGGGAAGGAAGGGGAGATACAAAAAAGTGGTGCTTTTTCTAGAACAAAAAGGTCTAATCTTAACCCCAACACTATTGTGGATTTTAAAAAGAATTGTGCAGTGGGACTTTCCATCCTTCCATAAACATTCGGTGAAGAATATAGGAATCGTTAAATGCTTGTTGTAAATGAACCCCAGAGAAGGGGCTGTGTTCAGTTACACTTGGTGTCACAAGTTCCCTTTCTTTTGTTGCGACCCCACACCAGGGTGCCCAGCCGCAGAGATTGAATCTTGGTTGGTCTAAGCCGAGGTGATATTCCTCATCTTCTTCCCACTGGTTGGACATGTGCTCTTAGTTACATGAGCTGATTACCTCCTTGGTCCTGACCTATGAGAAGTAGGTAGGGTTTCCAGAAGCCTTCCATGATGACCTGTGGCCGCATAGATCTTTGTTTTCTCTGAGTTCCGGTATTCTCTGAGTGTTGCCATCGAATATCTCTGCCTCTGACGATTCTCCGCCTCTGACCATTCTCTGTCTCTCCCAGCTTGAATTTTCTTGAATTCCACCTACACCCCCTGAAGTGTGCTTGTGCATACACACACACACCCCCTTTCAAAACAATGACTATAACTTTTAGGAACTGTATTCAAAATATTCAACATCCAGGAAGACTCGAGCACTGAACAATGAACGGCCACTGGCCACAGACAACTGGCCATCTGGTAAATGCCAGCTGCATACCAACCCCAAGGACAGCATGGGCTGGGTCCTGGGGATGCAGTGATAAATCATGTACATTTACTGCCCTCAAATCAGGCAGTCTGGTAGCTTCTTTAAGAAAATGTAGGTAAATCTAAAATAAACAAATGGGACCTAATGAAACTTAAAAGCTTTTGCAGAACAAAGGAAATTATAAGTAAGGTGAAAAGACAGCCCTCAGATTGGGAGAAAACAATAGCAAATGAAGCAACAGACAAAGGATTAATCTCAAAAATATACAAGCAACTCCTGAAGCTCAATTCCAGAAAAATAAATGACCCAATCAAAAAATGGGCCAAAGAACTAAACAGACATTTCTCCAAAGAAGACATACAGATGGCTAACAAACACATGAAAAGATGCTCAACATCACTCATTATCAGAGAAATGCAAATCAAAACCACAATGAGGTACCATTACACGCCAGTCAGGATGGCTGCTATCCAAAAGTCTACAAGCAACAAATGCTGGAGAGGGTGTGGAGAAAAGGGAACCCTCTTACACTGTTGGTGGGAATGCAAACTAGTACAGCCACTATGGAAAACAGTGTGGAGATTTCTTAAAAAACTGGAAATAGAACTGCCATATGACCCAGCAATCCCACTTCTGGGCATACACACTGAGGAAACCAGATCTGAAAGAGACACATGCACCCCAATGTTCATCGCAGCACTGTTCATAATAGCCAGGACATGGAAGCAACCTAGATGCCCATCAGCAGACGAATGGATAAGGAAGCTGTGGTACATATACACCATGGAATATTACTCAGCCATTAAAAAGAATTCATTTGAATCAGTTCTAATGAGATGGATGAAACTGGAGCCAATTATACAGAGTGAAGTAAGCCAGAAAGATAAAGAACATTACAGTATACTAACACATATATATGGAATTTAGAAAGATGGTAATGATAACCCTATATGCAAAACAGAAAAAGAGACACAGATGTACAGAACAGACTTTTGGACTCTGTGGGAGAAGGCGAGGCTGGGATGTTTCGAGAGAACAGCATGTATATTATCTATAGAGAAACAGATCACCAGCCCAGGTGGGATGCATGAAACAAGTGCTCGGGCCTGGTGCACTGGGAAGACCCAGAGGAATCGGGTGGAGAGGGAGGTGGGAGGGGGGTTCGGGATGGGGAATACATGTAACTCCATGGCTGATTCATGTCATTGTATGACAAAACCCACTGCAATGTTGTGAAGTAATTAGCCTCCAACAAATAAAAATAAATGAAAAATAAAAATTAAAAAAAAAAAAGGAAAATGTAGGTAAATCTAGAATATAAGCATCTAGTATTTTCCCTGTAAACCTGAGGCTTTGACCTTGGCTGCAGCTCACATGAGGAGCTTTCTCCAAACGGATTCAGCTTAGTCGGGACTGAGTCAGCGGATCTCCGTTGGCATGGGCATGTGGGTTTTAACAAAGAGGAGGTTGAGAACTCTGCTTTCAGCTATTGATTCAGAAGCCGACTTCAGTCACCAGACTATTCTTGAACTTCCTGCCTGTAATAATACAACTATCTGAAAGAACCAGATAACTTTTAAAAGGTGCTTCCTTTTTTTCTTTTTTCTTTACTGCTTAGAAGGTGCGGGTGTGTCAAAGAGAAAGAAACAGGGTGCGCTTCTGAGGAAATATGATGCCATAGGAACCAAAGGACCGAACCTTAGGGCCTTTAGAAGACTCAGCAGTGAAGTGAATACCATGATCCTCCTAAAAGAACCTCTGCTGACCCTGAAGTCCGTCAGAGGTAGTCGCAACCGATAGATCCCCGGGGTGGCATGGTCACAGAGCCAGTCTGCTGGATAAAGGGAAGTGGAAAGTGATTTCAGGCCTGCCCAGTGCCTTCGGTTTATAAAGACAGTGTCTATTCCCACCCCAAGTCTTTGTGCCACGTGGGCTTACCCCCAGGACTCTTTCCAGCCTCTTCAACACCAGTACCGTTTGAGACCACAACTCCCAGAAAACACCTAGGCCGGAAGCGGAAGCATGCAGGCGGACGTGGCTTCACTGTATTCTGGGAAGTGTAGTCCACAGAGGTCGAAAGAGCCCTGAGAGTGATGTGTTCTGGGGAAGGTAGTTTTCAGGTAGCTTGAGAATGGGAAGGTGAAAAACAGGTCGATGTCATCTGAGCAGAAAGCTTCGGCCAGAGATTGGCAGTTTTGGGATTTGGAGGTACTTTGTAGGGTTTTTGTTGTTTTTTTTTTTTTGGTATCTGTCCACCTCTCCCAACATCAAGGAGGCTATTCTCACTTCTGTGATGGCAAGCTGGTCTGGATTGGTTATTGCTTGCTCAAATTGTAGTCTTAATAGATGCAGGTTCTCTCACTGGGGCAGGAAGATCCCCTGGAGGCGGGATGGCAGCCCACTCCAGTATTCTTGCCTGGAGAATCCCATAGACAGAAGGGCCTGGTAGGCCACAGTTCATAACGTCACAAAGAGTCAGACACAACTCCGCAACTGAGCACACAAACTGTAGTGACCAGGCTACTTGACCTCCTGAGCCTGTTTGCATATCTGTAAAATGAGCATGTTAAGAATGCACACTTTGCAGGCATACATCAGGTGTTGCTTAACAAACCTCCTTTTTGAATCGTAGCAGCTTACTTAACAAACAGATATGTTTTGTAACAAAGATCAAGAATTCTGCTCCAGGAGAATTCTTTGGGCTTTGTCTTTGGAAGACGGGATTTTCTTTGGATTCTAGCCCCAACTCACAGGGGAAAATGTAAGGAAATCTTATCAGACAGTGGCTCAGCAAGGCTGCGAGGCCTAGCCAGGACACAGAGGAAAAGTTTGAAAGTATGACAAGCTTCAGGGGCAAGCATCCTCACAGTGTACGTGGAAGTATTAATAAATATATCCTCTGTAATGGGCTATTTAGCAATAGCGTTCAGGATTACAAATGTGTATATATGTAAGTACAGTGATGATTCTTCTAGGTGTATATCCTATAGATCTACTCTATATTCAGAAACTTTCAAGATGACAGTTTTAAAAATGTTCATTGTGTCACTTTGTATAAAACAAATTATTGGAAATCATCTAGACCTCTTTGGATAGAGGACTAACTATACAATTTGTATACACTGGGTACTCTGTTGTCATCAAAAATAATGAGGTATAATGTCAACTGTATACTATTTCTGCAAAAAAAACAAAAATGTCTTGAAGGATTTGGGGAAATCCAAATTGAGGGATAGTTTGCAAAACTGGCCTGGACACTTAAAAATGTCACTGTTCTGAAAGACTGGAGAAGCTGAGACTGTTCTAGATTTAGAGACATGACCATAAGTGCAATGGGAAATCCTTCATTGGAACCTGAATATTTTAAAAGCTTTTTTAAATTAGATACCTGGGGCAGTTTGATTATAGGCAGTATAGTACATGATAGCATCGTACTGATACTGAGTTTCCTGAATGTGATCATCATAATGTGGTTATGGAGGAGAATATCGTTCTTCTTAGGAGATACCTGATGAAATATTTAGGATTGAAATACTAACTCTTGGATAGCTTAGGAAAAAAAAAGAAAGATAAAACAAACGTGACCTGTATTAATAATTGTTGCTGTTGTTCAGTTACTGAGTCACATCCAATTCTCTGCAACCCCATGGACTGCAGCACACCAGGCTTCCCTGTCCTTCACCATCTCCTGGAGTTTGCTCAAACTCATGTCCATTGAGTCAGTGATGCCATCCAACCATCTCATCCTCTGTCGCTCCCTTCTCTTCCTGCCTTCAATCTTTCCCAGCATCAGGGTCTTTTCCAGTGAGTTGGATCTTCGCATCAGGTGGTCAAAGTATTGGAGCTTCAGCTTCAGCATCAGTCCTTCCAGTTAATATTCAGGGTTAGATTTCCTTTAGAATTGACTGGTTTGATCTTGCTGTCCAAGGGACTCTCTCAAGAAGTTAAAAATATGGTTGTTTATTTTCCTATTCTTGCAACTTTTTTTTTTTAAATAGCATTAAAATATTTCAAAGTAGAAAGTAGGGAGGAAAAAGAAAGAGGAAGCGCCATATGAACCCATAGGGGAAAAGCTTCAACAAATGTTGGTGAACTCTTTAAAAAGCAAGATGCAGAGTAATAGATGTAGAATGCTGCATTTTTGTGAAAGAGCACAAAAACTGACCCCAGAGGAAAACAGAAGAAAGAGCTGGCAAAGGCTGCCTCTGGGAAGGGGAAGTAGGGGGTGAGGGGGCAGGAGGGGGAAGAGGATGCTTCTCACACTTAGCCTTCTAGATCTTTTGAATTTTGTATTGCATGTATAATCTATTCAGATTAAAAAAAAAAAAAACCTAAGAACTTCAGAGAAGATTGTTTCTGGGAAAGCACTTGTGGTCAGAAAACCCCAGACTGGGCTCCCCGATTCCCCAGCTGTAGACCTGACGGCAAACCCAAAACAGAAGGAAGGAAAACCAGTTACTTTCACATCCTTCCCCACGTCTGATCCCCATCACAACCAGTGAGTCAGGCAGGTTTTATTGGGCCCATTTTACAGACTAGGAAAACTGAGGCTCAGAGAGTCTTAGCAACTGGTGCAAAGTCATCCGGTAGCCCACTGCCAGAGCTGGGGTTGAAACGGAGTCTTTTCTAGTGACCCAGCCTGGCTCCTTCCTCCCTCAGGGTACCTGTCTCAGCCCTGAGGGCTGGGGCTGGCAGGAGAGGGCCCAGGGTGGAGCCTGCATGTCAGCCCAGCTGCCTTCCCATTGCTGCTTTTACACGGGGCTCTCCAGGCAGGAAACAGAAGTTGATGCTGGGCGTCCAAAGCATTTACATGTTCATGCATTACTGGTTTGGGGGTTTATTTGGGGGACCTGAGGTAACTCAGCCAAAGAACCTCAAACCGAGCCCATCTGGGCTTGTTTTTACCATCTCTGTAATCTTAGATCTTAAAGTGGTCTTTTTATTAAAAAAGTTAAAGTGTTAGATGGATATTGTTATCAATTCAGCAGTGAAGTATTTAGAGGGCAACTTGTGGCTGTCAAAATTTAAAATGAGCGCACACACACACACATATATATGTTATATATTATATGTTATGTATTATATATATGTCATATATGTGTGTTATATGTTATATATATATAATATGTTTTGCTACATGAGCCAGCATTTATGGGTGTTGGTTTTTCCTATGATTATGCTCACTCAGGTATTCAAACATACATGTGCAAAGATGCATTGCTTATGAAAGAAAGACCCAAAACTGTAAACAGCCCATCAGTAGGCAACCGCTAAACACAGTGGGTTGCCATCCACACAAGGGAATGACAGGTGACATGGTGATTCAACACAAAACTAAACAAAACAAAGCATCATGAAGTTGGCTGCATTTGCTGGCCCAGAAAGAGGTCCTCAATATAGTGAGTTAAAAATGACTTCATATTGGGGGAAAAAAGCTAGCTAAAAGCATATATACACAGAGCTATATGTGACTGAATAAACATAAAAAACAATTTATAAGATTAGATAGCAAATTATTTGACTGGAATGTAAAAATGGCATTTCATTTTCATTTCTTTGATTAGTGAGGTTGACCTCACTAATCTTTTTTTTTCTTTTTTTTGAGCTGGCCAATTGGGTTTCCTCTTGTGTGAATTGTTGAAATGTTACTGTCCCTTGCTGTTCGGTCACATACAAATAGTGTGAAATTCTGCCCCATGTCTCATAAGAGTTTCTATTTAGATGCCCAGTGCTTCCTTCACGAGGGTATTTTGGAAAAGAGGTTTCTGAACTTGAAGTAGAGGGCACTCTCCATCTTAATGTGATGAATTAGCCTGTGAAATGAGGTGCTCACTCTCGCGGGCCCATCCTGGGTACTTCACGAACGACCTGTCATCAGCTGTCGCACTCGGGGCTGCGGTGGTGCTGACCATTTCTGCTCAACTAGATTCACCGTGGTGGAGGGGCAGACACAGCTAATTCTGCCTGCGGTCAAGGCTACAGAGTGTGGGCTCAGCTCCGAGATGGGGTCCCAGACCCCTTGCGCTGTGCCGTTCGGCGTGTTGGGTGATGCCAGCATGTTGTCTCGAGGTGTGCAGGATTAATTAAATTGTGCTTCGAAGGGGATTCAGAGTAGGTCTCTGGGGAGATGGAGACCATCTGTTTTTGTCCCTCAGATTTTTATGATTCTCTCTCCATTCGTGGTAGCAGCATGGCTACCTCTGTCTGGACCCACCCCGTGCGCAGTCTCTGCCTGCTGCCAGCCCTCGGCCCTGCCTCCCAGAGAGGAGAGGCAACCTGCCGGCCTCAGAGATCCCCCTGACATGGCAGTGGCTAACACAGGACTTCTCTGGTGGCTCAGCAGCTAAGACTCCATGCCCGGGTTCGATCCCTGGTCAGGGAACTAGATTTCACGTGCTGCAACGAAGATCTGGTGCAACCAAAAAAGCCCCAAACAAGAGCTGACACTGGTCAGGCTATCACCGCCTACCACGCATGGCATTTAGCATTTGGTATCTCAAGCCTCACTGAATTCTCACCACAAGCTGGGGGCTCTTGCTGTTTCTAGGTTGCTGATGAGGAAACAGCCTGTCTGACCACAGAGCTAACAGGGGCGAGCAGGATTTGAACCCAGAACCCCACGATGCCCATCGTCCCTTCTCGTGGTCGTGAGCTTGCTGGCTGCTGGGCACTGGCCTGGGGACTCCCACGGTCCTCTGTCCCCAGACCTCGGGGCTCCCCAGGGCCGGAGGGTTCTAGAGTGTCTTCAGGACATCGGAGTGGGGTTAAAGCAGGTTTCCTCTTGGCCGGCCGGAGGTTCCAAGAGGCGCTTGGCCAGCTTGGCTCCCTTTCCTCCGAGGGGAGGGGGCAGGTTGGGACACGTCCTCTTTTAAGGCTCTCTCTCTCTCCTCTCATGCTGCTTCTGACCACTTCCTCTTTGCCCTGGGGCGGAGGCAGCTGTGACCGCACTCATGGCAGCAGTCCAGAGAGTGGCCTCGGAGGCTGTCCTGGAAGGGCCCTCCCGCTGGCTGGGGGTCTTCTCTGCCTTCACTTCCAGGGTCCCGCCTTGAGCCCCAGAGCAGTGGAGGGTGGGTGGGCTCCCCAGCGCTCCCTCCTGGACCAAAAATACTGACCCAGTGCTGCCCACCTTCCCTCAGGCTCTGCCTGGGCTGAAGCCGTTCCAAGCAGCTTCCGTGGAGGATGTGCCCCAAGTCCAGGACCCCTGCCCAGCGGCCAGACATCCCCACAGCCCGAGGGATACCCACAGAGGTGAAGGCGCGGCACCAGGCTCTCTAGCAGCGAATGCTGCCCCCCGAGGCAGAGGAGACGCGGCCTGGGAAGACAGCGGGCGCCCAGAGACACAGGCCTGGCTTGGCCACTTGTTAGCTGGGGGCCTGGGGCAGGCTGCTTTTCTTCTTGGAGCCTCAGTTTCTGCACCTGTGCAATGGACGGAAATAACACCTCCAAAGGTTGTAGTAAGAAACAAATGAGGCACTACATGAATAGTGCTGACTACAGGGTCTGGTACGCAGCAGTTGCTTAATAATGGTATCAGCTATTAATAGGCCGAGAAGGATGGACCTCCTCGACTGTAGCCCACCAGTCTGGAAATGGAAATTTCCAGGCAAGAATACTGGAGTGGGTTGCCATTTCCTACTCCAGGGCATCTTCCTGACGTAGGGGTCAAGCCCAGGTCTCCCGCCCTGCGGGTGGGTGCTTTACCAGCTGAGCCACCAGGGAGGCCCCGTTGTTAGGAAGAGCCTGCAGCTGGCCTGATCCTCTGAGGATGCCCCCACCCCACTAGTCACAGCCGTGGGCCCGGCTTGTGGCCTCCGCCCTGTCTCCACTCCCACCCGTGCGGCTGCCCTGGCTCCCTTCCCCGAGCAGGCATGGCCTGAAGCTCGGGTCCATAGGGAGCACGCCTTTCTCTGGTTGGCAGCGTCTCAGCCCCACCTAGCCAGTTTGGAAAAAGATCAATGTCAGTTATTGTTGGGGTGTCCGGCCCAGTATTGTGCCAAAACCTGGGGTCTGTCTTTTTTTTTTAGTTTGTTGATTTATGGCTGCACTGGGACTTTGTTGTTGCGAGCGGCTTTCTCGAGTTGTGGCGAGTAGGGGCTGCCCTCCGTTGCGGCGCGTGGGCTTCTCTCTGCGGGGGCTTCTCTCGCTGCGACGCACGGGCTTAGTTGCTCCGTGGCTTGTGGGCTGTTTTCCCACCAGGAGTCAACCTGTGTCGTCTGCATTAGCAGGCAGACTCTTAACCCCTGGACCACCAGGGAAGACCTGTGTTAATTCTTGTGGTCAGAATTACATAACATAAAATCGACATCTTAACCATTGTTAAGTACAGTTCTGTGGCATTGCGTGCGTTCACATGGCTCTACGGTCATCACTAGTGCCCGTCTCTGGAGCTTTTTTTTTAATCTTCTGTGATTTAGACTCCGTCCCCATGAAGCACTAACCCCCCAGCCTCCTCTTCCAGTTCCTGGCACCCACCCTTCTGCGTTCTGTCTCTATGAATCTAACTGCTCTATGTGCCTCATATAGGAGGAATCACACAGTATTTTGTCTTTTGCACCTGGCTTGTTTCAATTGCCATAATGTCCTCAGGGTTTATCCGTGGTGTGGCAGGTGTCAGAATTTCTCTTCTTTTTGTGGTTGGATAACATTTCTAAAATACATTTTTAAAAGACTTATTTGTTTTGTTTTTGGCTGTGCTCAGGTCCTGGTCGTTACGTGCGGGCTCTCCCTAGCGGTGGTGAGCGGGGGCTCCTCTTCGTTGCGGTGTGTGAGCGTCTCAGCGCAGGGGCTTCTCTAGTTGTGAAGCACGGGCTGCAGGGCATGCGGGTTTCGTAGCCGCAGCATGTGGGCTCAGCGGTGTGGCGCATGGACTTAGTTACTCTGCGGCATGTGGGGTCCTCCCAGGCCAGGGATCGAACCCGTGTCCCTTGCATTGCAAGGCGGATTCCTGACCACCGGACCCCCAGGGGAGCCCTGGATGATATTCCTGTTCTGTCTAGACCATGTTTTGCTTATCCCCTCGTTCATCAGCGGCCACTGGGGTTGCTTCTGCATCTTGGCTACTTGTGGATAACACTGCTACTGCTGCTGTGCAAGTGTCTGTTCTCAACCCCACTTTGACTTTTGGGGTGTACCTAGAAGTGGTGTGGGACATGGGGATGGCTGGGGCATGTTGCATTGATTTTTTCTCTTTTTTGAGGAGTTGCCCAAAGTCTTGGGGTTTTCCTCCTTGGGGAGGCCCCCCTAGCTGTACTGAGGACAGAGGGCGGTGGACTCAGAAGGAGTGTGACGACGTGGACACCAGCCCTGACTCTGCTGCTTACCAGGGCTGCGACCTGGGCAGGCCCCTTGCCCTCCGTGTGCCTCAGTTTCCTCCACCGCAACAGGGGATGCGCAGCGCTGCCTCGTGGGCGGTGATGGTGGACAGAGGATTTCCCTGGACCGGTGCCTGGCACCCAGGAAGCTCTGGTAACTGTTCACTCTGGTTACTGGTGCATCTCTGTGCTTGCTGAGATCCAGTCCTGCAGGCTCACTGCTTCTGCAGCACCGCACCAGCCTGACTCCTCCATGGAGCGTCCCTAGCAGGGATGCTTCTCCCCAGGACTCGTTTCTTTTTCCCCGTTTCCAGGTTCCTGGGACTCTCTCTTCATCTGGAGAGAGTCCCTGTCTCCCTGGACATGGCTTAAGCCTTTGAAGACAAAAGTCAAAAAGCAGTGCCTTGGACCACGTGTGGGGGAGCCTGAGCCAGGACCGGAGGGGACCCGGAGGGGACACTGTGCTGACCAACGCGGGCCCTGGTGCAGGTGGGGAGGAGCCCTCTTCTCTTCCCTTTAGCCTGGACCGTATCCTTCTCCATGCCCGGGTCCAGTCGGAGCCCCGAGTCTGGGAGGGGACGAGGGAGCTAGCAGGATGAATGTAGACAGGCCACAGCCAGGATGACAGGGGCGGGGAGAGGTGCTTGGGGCAAGAAATGAGCACTGGTTTGGAGCCTTATCCTGAGGAGCGTTAGCTGGGGGGCTCGGGTGCCGGGCAGGGGCTGGGCAGGGAGAGGAGGTGGTCGGAGCCGGGACAGTCCCACCTGTGCATGAAGGCTAAGCTGGCGTGAGGGCGCTGTCTGGCCAGTGGGCCTGCACTGGGTCCCCCTAAGCCCCGCTGACCTGGGGCATTCCAGGAGGAAGGGACGGCCAGACCTGGCGGGCGAGGACGTTGGTGCTTGGAGCCCTTGCCTGGGAGTCGACTCGGGGAAGCCAGGTCCTGGGGGCCCACCTGTAGGTTTGCCGCATTCACCTGTGACAGGAGGGAACAGAGAAGCCTCTGGAATACCCCTCCCACCCCTTCCCCCCAGCAGCCCCCCAGCATTGCCTTCCTCCAGCATCCTTTCTCCTTTGTGTTTGTCTTTGCCTTTCACCTCCTCCCGGGTGGTAGGTACTTTGGAAATTCCCAAAGCAGTGCACGCCACAGTTTATCTGCATCAAGGACCTGGTAAGAAGTCAGCACTCAGGACCTGCTTCAGTGAGTGACTCTTTGCACGGCCCTCTGGCAGAGCTCACTAATGGGGACCCCCCCCCCCCCCGCCTCCCCACACTTCTCCCTAGCTTTGTCAAAACCAGGCCTGTCTTAAATGTCTGCAGAAATCCCCAAAGGAGCACTAATACCTGCTCTGGGGTAGTAAATAGAATATGCCATGAAGATTAAGCAGAATAACATGAAGAAACTGCCTGGTTACCACATTGCAGTTTTGTTTTTTTAAAAATTAGTTATTTTAAAAAATAATTATGTGAAAAAAGGGGATTTAAAAAAAAATGTTTATTGAACACCTACTCTATCCCAGGCATACTGCAGCATGTGCACTCTGGCCTGAGAGTCGAGCTGACTTTCCAGCCCGGCTCAGCAGTGGTGACGCCCATCAAGGTCATCTCCCCGGGAGCAGCACAAACAGGGGATGTGGAGGAGAAGGAGGCAGCTGTGTGTCCTCAGGAAGAGTGCCTGGCCTCTCTGAGCCCCTGTTTCCTGATCTGTAAAAGCGAGATCGGAAAAGCCCTCTCCCACTTCTCGTGGGTTGGGGGTCAGTCTTGGCAAAAGCTGGAAGGTACTGTCCCGCCAAGCAGGGAGGTGGGCATCCAGGGGAGACCAGCCCGCCTGTGCCTGTCACTGGAGCACCTGCCCTCAAGCTCCTGAAGCCACGACTGCAAGCTCAGAGCACACCCCTCAAGGACACCAGCCTGTCTGGAAAAGAACATTCCTCCGAGTCCATGGAAAGACAGTCATTCCCCTGGTGCCCCGGGTGAGGGCGTGTCGATGCCCCCAGTCATCCCAGTGCTACCCTGACTCCAGAGTGGTCCATGGAGTCTGTTTCCATGGAGACCAGGGAAGGAGACAGCAATTCTGGGAGGAAAGGTGAGCTTTTTGTTTAAGGTTTCAGAGGTTGAGGAGGGCGGTGCTCAGCTGAGTGGTGGAGCCGTGTTGTTCCATCAGGATGAAGTGTCGGGTGGCCAAGCCCAGGACAGTCAGGGAGGCCGGGGGGATGGCAGCTTTGTCCCTGGAGGGCCCAGCAGATAACTCATTACCGCCCCTCCTGCCTTTCAGACAGAGCTTGGTGTGGTGGTCGTGATGCGCTGTGTTCTTGTCATCTGTATTATTACTGCCAGTGTTCAGCATGCTATGTGTAAGTCATCGACCTTAGTGATTATAAGATTATCGCCTTTAATGCTCACAACAAAATTATGAGGCAGTTGCTATTGCCATCCCCATTTTACAGATGATGAAACTGAGGCACAGAGGGGTTTGGTATTGTGTCCAAGTTTACACAGGAGAGGAGCAGAGCCTGGAGTCCAGCCCAGGTCATCTGAAGCCGGAGCTGGTGACCATGCCATGCACTGGCACGGGCCCCGGGGGACAAGCAGGGAGCTGAGGCAGGGAAAGAAGAAAAGTAAGTCCTAGCACCCAGGTCCCACCTGGATCTCTTGTTAGTATTGGTGTGGAAGAGTCACCGACTTCATGAAGGGGTGTCACGGCTCTCATAGATGAGGAGCTGGGAGCGCAGGGAGGCTCAGTGAGTCGCCCGAGCAAGGGAGCTACAATCTGAACCAGATGTGTGGCTTGTTCAGTGACCCCCTGCCCCCCACCCTGCCACTGTGTCTTGCTTCTTTGGCCATCTGTTCCAAATCTGATCCTTCTTGGGAGCCCTGGACCTGGAGCAGACACACCAGGAATCTACACGTGTTTTCTGAGATCACGGACAAGACCCCAGGCACTTCCATTTGCTGCTGCTTTGGGCAAGGAAGAGGACGGGTGGTAGGAAGTGTAGTGACCTCGTATCTTTGGTGCCTGGATCTTTCCCTGAGCCTGATCTCTGCTGAAATGGAGAGTTTGGAAATGAGAATCATGTTGGAGTATTGCATCTTTACTTGTGTGTGAGTCAAAGAAAGAGGAAATCTCTAGGAGGGACCTGAATTGAAAATTCCACTCACCCATCTGTCCTTCTTTCCAGTCTCCAACCATCCATCACCAATCCACCCACTCACCCATCCTTCCATCTAGCCATCCATCCCTCCACCCACCCTCCATCCATCCTTCCTTCCATCCATACATTCATCCACCAACTTATCCATCTACCCATCCTTCCATCTGTCCCCCTCCCATCCATCCACCCACTCACCCATCCGTCCTTTCTTCCATCCACATATCCACCCACCCCTCCACCCACTCATCCATCCTTCCATCTGTCCCCCACCCATCCATCATCCATCTATCCATCTCTTTATAAATCTTTATTAGTAATCCATTGCTTCCTGACTCCAAAACTTAGTGGTATAAACAACAATAGTAATTTATTGTCTCGTGGTTTCCGAGAGTCAGGAATTCAGGAGTGGCTGTCTAGTCGGTGCTTGCTGTTGGTGAGAAGCCTCAGTCCCTCTCCACAGGAGCCTCTCCACAACGTAGTGGCTGGGCCTGAGAGAGTGGCCCAAGGGAACAAAGCAGAACCACCATGCCTTCATAACCTAGCCTCACATGTCACACACTGGCCCTTCCACGGGATTCTGCTAAGGCAGAGTCAGCCCTTGTTCAGTGTTGGGGGAGGCATCCCAGGTCATAAATCCAGGAGGTGGAGATCAGGAGCAGCCATCATGGAGGTTGGCCACTACCATCCATCCATTCATCCTTTTGTCAGCCATCCATCCGTTCATTCAGTAAACATTTTCTGGACTCCAGTTTTTTGCCAGACCTGGAAGCCACACACACACACACATAATCCGAAAACAAACAAAAAAGACATTGTTTGACATTTTTTACATTTTTGATCAGTTTTATTGAGATGTAATTCATATACCATACCATTCACCCATTTGAAGTGTATATTCAATGGCTTTTAGTGTGTTCACAGAGTTGTAAAACCATCACCACAATCGATTTTAGAACGTTTTTAATCACCCCAAACAGAAACCCCACACCCATTGCAGTCACTCCTCATTTCCCCTTTCCCCAACCACCTTCAATCACAAATTCACGTCCTATGTCTATAGATTTGCTTATTCTAGGTGGTTCATGTAAGTGGAATCTCACACTAGGTGGTCTTTAGTGACTGAGTTTCACTTCACATGATGTTTTCAAGGTTCGTTCATGTTGTAGTGTGTATCAGCGCTTAATTTCTTTTCATTGCTGAAAATATTCCATCATGCGGATATTCCATAATTTGTTTATCCATTCATTCGTTGATGGACATCTGAGTCATTTCCACCTTTCGTCTATTATGAATAATGCCGATATTAACGTCCTGTACAAGTTTTTGTGTGAACATACATTTTCAGTTCTCTTGGGTATCCACCTGGGCGTGGAATTGCTGAGTCATATAGTAACTCTATTTTTAACCTTTTGAGGAACTGCCAGACTATTTTCCAAAGCAGCTACACTATTTTACATTCCCACCAGCCATATATGAGGGTTCTAATTGCTCCCTCATCCTTGCCAACACTTGTTATTGTCTTTCTTAGATCTGCAGTCCTAGTGGGTGTGAAGTGGTATCTCATGTGATTTCACTTTGCATTTCCCAAATGGCTGATGATGAAGAGCACCTTTTCATGCTCTTATCAACCATTTGTATATCTTCTTGGGAAAAATGTGTGTTTGAATTATTTTGCTCGTTTTTAAAATGGGTTCAGGGACTTCCCAGGTGGTTCAATGGTGAAGACTCCACACTCCCAATGCAAGGGACCCGAGTTCGATCCCTGGTCAGGGAACTAGATCCCACATGCTGTAACTAAGACGCAGTGAAGTCTAATAAAGAAACCAATAAATATTTAAAAAAAAAAAATGGGTTCAGTTGAGTTCAGTCGCTCACGAAGGGCGATTGTTCTCGACCCCATGGACTGCAGCACCCCAGGCCTCCCTGTCCATCACCAACTCCCAGAGTTTACTCAAACTCATCTCCATCGAGTCAGTGATGATATCCAACCATTGCATCCTCTGTCATCCCCTTCTCCTCCCGCCTTCTATCTTTCCCAGCATCAGGGTCTTTACAAATGAGTCAGCTCTTCGCATCAGGTGGCCAAGGTATTGGAGTTTCAGCTTCAACATCAACGTCAGTTCTTCCAATGAACACTCAGGACTGATCTCCTTTAGGATAGACTGCTTGGATCACCTTGCTGTCCAAGGGACTCTCAAGAATCTTTTCCAACACCACAGTTCAAAGGCATCAATTCTTTGGTGCTCAGCTTTCTTTATAGTCCAACTCTCACATCCATACATGACCACTGGAGAAACCACAGCCTTGACTAGACAGACCTTTGTTGACAAAGTAATGTCTCTGCTTTTTAATATGCTGTCTAGGTTGGTCATAACTTTCCTTCTAAGGAGTAAGCGTCTCCTAATTTCATGGCTGCAGTCACCATCTGCAGTGATTTTGGAGCCCCCAAAAATAAAGTCTGTCACTGTTTCCACTGTTTCCCCATCTATTTGCCATGAAGTGATGGGACCAGATGCCAGGATCTTAGTTTTCTGAATGTTGAGCTTTAAGCTGACTTTTTGACTCTCCTCTTTCACTTTCGTCAAGAGGCTCTTTAGTTCTTCTTCACTTTCTGCCATAAGGGTGGTGTCGTCTGCATATCTGAGGTTATTGATATTTCTCCCAGCAATCTTAATTCCAGCTTGTGCTTCATCCAGCCCAGCGTTTCTCAAGATGTACTCTGCATAGAAGTTAAATAAACAGGGTGACAATAGACAGCCTTGATGTACTCCTTTTCCTATTTGGAACCAGTCTGTTGTTCCACGTCCAGTTCTCACTGTTGATTCTTCACCTGCATACAGATTTCTTAAGAGGCAGGTCAGGTGGTCTGGTATTCCCATCTCTTTCAGAATTTTCCACAGTTTATTGTGATCCACACAGTCAAAGGCTTTGGCATAGTCAATAAAACAGAAATAGATGTTTTTCTGGAACTCTCTTGCTTTTTGATGAGCCAACGGATCTTGCCAATTTGATCTCTGGTTCCTCTGCCTTTTCTAAAACCAGCTTCAACATCTGGAATTTCATGATTCATGTATTGCTGAAGCCTGGCTCAGAGAATTTTGAGCGTTACTTTACTAGCGTGTGAGATGAGTGCAATTGTGCAGTAGTTTGAGCATTCTTTGGCATTGCCTTTCTTAGGGATTGGAATGAAAACTGACCTTTTCCAGTCCTGTGGCCACTGTTGAGTTTTCCAAATTTGCTGGCATATTGAGTGCAGCACCTTCACAGCATCATCTTTCAGGATTTTATATAGCTCAACTGGAATTCCATCACCTTCACTAGCTTTGTTCATAGTGATCCTTCCTAAGGCCCATTTGACTTCACATTCCAGGATGTCTGGCTCTAGGTGAGTGATCACACCATCGTGATTATCTGAGTCATGAAGGTCTTTTTTGTACAGTTCTTCTGCGTATTCTTGCCACCTCTTCTTAATATCTTCTGCTTCTGTTAGGTCCATACCATTTCTGTCCTTTATTGATCCCATCTTTGCATGAAATGTTCCCTTGGTATCTCTAATTTTCTTGAAGAGGTCTCTAGTCTTTCCTATTTTATTGTTTTCCTCTATTTCTTTGCACTGATCATTGAGGAAGGCTTTCTTATCTCTTTGCTATTCTTTGGAACTCTGCATTCAAATGGGAATATCTTTCCTTTTCTCCTTTGCTTTTCACTTCTCTCATTTTCTCAGCTATTTGTAAGGCCTCCTCAGACAGCCATTTTGCTTTTTTACATTTCTTTTCCATGGGGATGGTCTTGATCCCTGTCTGCTGTAAAAAGTCACGAACCTCCATCCATAGTTCATCAGGCACTCTGTCTATCAGAGTGCCTAGTCAGATCTAGTCCCTTAAATCTATTTGTCACTTCCACTGTATAATGGTAAGGGATTTGATTATGGTCATACCTGAATGATCTAGTGGTTTTCCCTACTTTCTTTTTTTTTTTTTTTTTTCCTACTTTCTTCAGTTGAAGTCTGAATTTGGCAATAAGGAGTTCATGATCTGAGCCACAGTCAGCTCCCAGTATTGTTTTTTCTGGCTGTATAGAGCTTCTCCATCTTTGGCTGCAAAGAATATAATCAATCTGATTTTATTGTTGGCCATCTGATGATGTCCATGTATAGAGTCTTCTCTTGTACTGTTGGAAGAGGGTGTTTACTATGACCAGTGCGTTCTCTTGGCGAAACTCTATTAGCCTTTGCCCTGCTTCATTCTGCACTCTAAGGCCAAATTTGCCTGTTACTCCAGATGTTTCTTGACTTCCTGGTTTTGCATTCCAGTCCCCTATAATGAAAATGACATCTTTTTTGGGTGTTAGTTCTAAAAGGTCTTGTAGGTCTTCATAGAACAGTTCAGCTTCAGCTTCTTCAGTATTACTGGTTGGGGCATAGACTGGGATTACCATGATATTGAACGGTCTGCCTTGGAAAGGAACAGAGATCATTCTGTCGCTTTTGAGATTGCATTGGGTTATTGGTCTTATTATTATTGAGTTGTATATTCTAGATACAAGATACAGATACATGATTTTCGGAGATCTTCTTCCATTCTGTGGGCTTCAGTTCTTTTTCATTATATCTTATTTTCTGATTATTGAAGTATACATTCTCACACTAAGATATTCAAAAGATGGAGAAATATATAAAGAGGTGAAGAAATAACCACCCCAAGACCACCATGATTAGTATTTAATGATGTTTCCTTTTTTCTTTATCCTTTTAATCAATTCAGTTATGTATTTATTTTCTGACAGGTAATATTTGCACAAGTAGAAACTGCACAAGTGAATTCCAAAGGTTTAAAATAAGTCTCCTGCCCTGAGCCCCAGCCACCCAAACTCTTTCTAGGAACATACACTATTACCATGTTCTTGGTGATTTTTTTGGAGCTGGTTTATACATACAGACGTATACATGTCAATTTCCCCTTAAACTGCATGGTATATCATCCTTTACACCCCGCACTTGTCCAGTCTTTTATCTCCTTTCCAGTCTTCCAGCTCTACATGGTTTTCCTTAAATAGTTAGGAGTCATCCTGATGATACAGTGTATCCGTTAGTTATTGGAGGTGGAGGACAAACCCATTCCAGTGTTAGCAACACCAGGGCGTTTATGGTAGGATAATAGGTGACTTGCAGACTCTCTGCAAGGGCAGAGATCCAGGTCTGGAATCTACATGACATGAAGCAAAGCAAAACAAGGCATAAGCTGCCCCTGCCAGGGTCAGACACAGACTGCACAGCTAATTCCCCTGGGCTCAGAGGCTCTAGCCTCTGGACCTGCTGCTGTTGAGCGCTGGGTGTCTCTGCTGCTGCCTTTGTCAGGCACGTGCCCTCTGACACCTGCTTCTCCCATCTCCAGCTTCTGATCACAAGCCTGGCGTTCAGAAGCCCTGCCTTGCTTCCACGGCCTTGGACGATTCTGCTCTGTCCTAGACTTCCAAACCCCATTCAGCAAAGCAGACCCCTTGTACCAGTTATATGTTGCTGCATAACAAAGTCCCCCTGGCTTGGAATCACATTGCTCATTGATCATCTATCACGGTTCCTGTGGGTCAGGGATTTGGGAGAGGCAGGGCACCTCTGGCTAGGGTGGGGAGTCTCTCGAGCAACAGCAGGTGGGTGCTGATTTGTTTGGGGACCATCTCAAAGGCTGCTTCACTCTCATATCTGGCACAGAGTGGGGCTGGGGCAGCTGGGGCTCCTGGGTATCTCGGGGCAGTCTCTGCAGACTGCAGCGCAGTGAGTTCAGCGGTGCTGGTCTTCTTAAATCAGCCTGGGGCTCCTAAGGTGTGTGTCCTGAGCTGGGCAGAAGCTTTGCACACTGTCCCTTCTGCGCCCTTCTATTGGGGTGCAGTTACAAAGATTGGCCAGGTTCCAGGGAAGGGGAGCTGGACGCCACCTCTCAGAGGAGAAAAGTCAGGCGGGATGGAAAACACAGTCGCCCCCAGGTGGCTTCTAGGTAACCTCCACCTCCCGGGAAGGCGGTGTAGCCACTAGGGCTTACCCTGAGGTGGGTGTCTCACCCTCACCCCTGTGGTTGTCTTCTCAGCTGCCAGCTGAGCTCTCCGGTCATTCCAGCTCCCTGGGCAGCTGGTGGCAAGCCCTGTTCTCTTCATCTGTCTGTGACCTCCTGTGCTAGGTTGAGTAGGGTCCATTCCAAATTCACACCCACCGGGAACCTCAGAAGGTCACTGCCTTCGGAAACAGGGTCTTGGCCAGTGTAATCAAGTTAAGATGAGATCATATTGGGTTGGGGTGAGCTCTAAATCAGATGGCTGGTGTCCTTACGGAAAGAAGAGAGGACGGACCTTCCTGGTGGTCCAGTGGTTAAGACTCCGCGCTCCCAGCGCGGGATGCCCGTGTTCAAAACCTGGTCAGAACTAGATCCCTTATGCCGCCACTAAAGATCCTTCACGCTGCTACTAAGGCACAGCGCAGCCAAAATAAATAAATATTTAAAAAAATGAGAGAGAGGACACAGAGGAAAGATAGTATACAGACCCAGACTCACAGGGAGAAACCACGTGACAAGAGAGGCTCAGACGGCAGCGACGCATCCGGCTGCCAAGGACACCAAGGGCGGTTGGCAGCCACAGAGACTGGCAGAGGCTCAGCCCAGGTCCGCCCCCAGCGCCTGCAGGGGGCGCCACCTGCGGACACCTTAATTACGGACTGCTGGCTCCTGAAGGATTGGAGAACGCATTCCTGTTGTTTTAAGCTCCCGGTTAGAGGTTTGTTACAGCAGACCCAGGAGATCTGCGCACTTGATAGTGACATTTTGGTCCCTGACAAATTGAGGGGCTGGCTGGCTGGTTGGCGGCTTAATTCCCGCCTGATGCAAAGGCTCAGGACGCGCAGGCATGAGGCCCGGGGACACTGTGCCGAGTGGCCGAAGGAGGTCACAGTCCCGGAGACACAAGGGCGGCGCCCGCTCTGTGGACGGACAGGACTCGGGTGACGCGTGAGTCACCGGCCCCTGGTGTGTGTTTGCTTGCTCCGGCCTCTTAGGTTCTAACTGTGAAAATCCAGACTGGCCTTCCCAGGTGCGTCCTGCGGCTCCCGCCTCTGGAGCAGCCCGGCTTCTGTCAACACAGGTGCTGTTTACAGTGGCCACAGCTGTGACCTTCAGGGCCTGGAGAACGGCTGCCCTGGTGAGGTCAGGCTGTGCTTCCACGCTCACACTCGGGGCCTCGTTATTCTCTAAAACACCGAGGAACGGTGACTCACCCCGGGGCTTGAGGGAGGGCTCCCACGTCCTTTGCGCCTGGTGTGACCCTCGGAAGTGATGGGGCATCTTCCTCTTGGAGCCTCCCCTTCTCTGCAGGTCGGCTCAGACGTCACCTCCCCTGAGAGGCGTCTGTGTGCCTCATCCAAACACTGCCCTCACCTCCCCTGTTTTATTCGTCTGCTCTCACCCCAAGGTCATCTGCAGTGACCTTGTTACTGTGTTTCCTTGTTTTTATTTATTTATATTTTTTGGCTGCTCCCTGGGGCATGTGGGAATCTCAGTTCCACGACCGGGACTTGAACCTGCGCCCCTGCATTGGAAGAAGCCTTCATGCTTCTTCCAGAATCTGCTATGAATGGGACCCTGGCTCTGTGGGGGACGGATTGACTACAAACAGCACAAGGGAATTTGCAGGGTTGGGGGGAGTGGGGTCGTTTTATTGTTGGTTGTGGTGGAGTTACAGGATTTAATGAAGTTACCAAAACTCATAGAACTGTGTACCCAAAAGGATGTTTTACTGAGTGTAAATCGTATTTTACTAAAAAAAAAAAAAAAAAAAAAGATGTTTACAAGTGATAAGGCCAAGGGTGAGGCCAAGAATAATTAATGCAGGTTTGGGGAAGAAATGGAAAGCGAGGATCCGGAACTCTTCCTGGAGGTGGTGGTCCTTACGCTGAGACTAGAGGAAGGACGAGTGTTTGTTGAACTTGAACCAGGAGGAGAGGAGAGAGGGCGGGATTTCAGGCGGAGGAACAGCCGAGTGACACACTCAGTTCTGCAGAAGTTGAAGGCTGGATGTGCCCGAAGGGGAAGGCAGGCCTGGCTCCACTCCTGCAGGGCCAGCTCAGGCTTGCTCAGGCATTTGGACTTGACAGTGACCTCGTTGGTCTCTGGTTTGGAACACTCACTATGGAGCAGAAGGGTGGGATGAGGGAGCTGGGCTAAAGGCGGGAGGGCTGGTCCAGATGTTCTTTGCCTACCATTGTACATCCTTGACTGAGGCATTTTGTCATTTTGTCGCTCCCAGACATTAACGAAGCACGTGCCACTTCACCAGTAGAACGCAGGAGACACAGGGGAGTTTCAGCCCTTTCTTGTCTCCCCAGCTTCTGTTAACAGTGCCTGGCAAGTGGCAAGTACTTGGCTAGTATCTGTTGAGTGACAGAGTGGTCTTTCACTTAGCAGAGTGCATTGGAGATTCATCCTTGGTCTCATGTGTTTTCTTCTCTTTTGTCCATGGGTGCTATTTCCATGTATGAATGTTTGTTTATCCCTTCACTAGCTGAAAGACATTAGTGCTGTTTCCGGTTATCATTGATTATACAGTGTTAATCACTCAGTGGTGTCTGACTCTTTGTGACCCCTGTAGCCTACCAGGCTCCTCTGTCCATGGGATTCTCCAGGCAAGAATACTGGAGTGGGTTGTCACGCCCTTTGCCACAGGATCTTCCCAACCCAAGGATCGAACCCAGGCCTCCTGCATTACAGGCAGATTTTTTAACTGTCTGACTCACCAGGGAAGCCCAAGCTGCTATAAACATGAGGGTACAGATCTTTGGGATGATTGTATGTTTTCATTTCTCTTGGGTAAATACCCATATGTGGGGTTGGTGTGTCATATAGTAAGTGTGCATTTAACTTGTTAGAAAAAACTGCCTAGCTGTCTTCTAAAGAGGCTGTACCGTTTTGCACTCCCATCACTGGCTCCATGATGTGTTTCTTCCTTGTTGTTTCAGCAGAAGGCACTGGTGTACACACCAGAGGGTACAGAATCATAGGCTGGGGTGGTTAGAATGCAGATTCCCCAGATCCTCCCCTCGAGGTTCTGACTGCATAGGCCCAGCATCCCTGGGTGTGTCTTAGACCGCCCTGAGAGCCCCCAGGAGAAGCAGGAGTCCTTTGTGGGGGTGGAAATAATCCGGATCTTGATGCAGGGACTCGGTGTCAGTGCCCAGCTCTGCCGCTAACTTTCGGGTCACCTCTGCATCATCTATCGCCTCCGAGCCTCAGTTTCCTCATTGGTAAAATAGATGTGAAAATCAATGAGCTTCCTAGTTTGCTGTGAGGACTTAATGCATTTGCTGTGTGAAAGGTCCTGGTTCTAGGTAGGTATTCAATAAATGTTACCAACTTTGGTAAGCTGCAAAGATTTTAAATGCTTCCTTCCATCTTTAGCTAACGGCCTTATATTTTAATGTTTTTATTGATGCGTAACATAATGAAGAAAGCGTACAGTTCAGTGAATTTTCACACGTAGCACTCATCCGTGACGCCAGCGCCCCACCAAAATGGGACGTGACCACATCCCTGGGGCTCCCCTCAGTTCACGCTGATCAACCGCCTTCCAGACTGACCTCTCCTGGACCTGTGACTGTAACAGCCTTGATTGTGAAACACTTTTGTTTTTCTAGTATAGCTAAGATGTGCTCAGTGGAGTTTATGTTGAAAACACGGAAGGCAGAAGCATAGAGACAGCCTGTTAATCTATTGAACAGTCTTTTAAAATGCTAATTTTTTAATTGAGATCTAACATAAGATTGCACAGGTTGTAAGCATAAGGCCCAATACACTTTCACTGGGTGACCGCCTCATGTTAATCACCAGATTGAAACTGAGAACAACATGGCTAGAACCACTGTTCCAAGGGCATTGATCAGCTTTGCCCAAACAGCCTTGTTTATCTTATTTATAGTTTTTGAAAATTTATTTTATTCAGGGATAGTTGATTTACATTGTCGCATTAATTTCTGCTGCTCAGCAAATTCACTTAGTTATACCTACACATACACATATACGTACCTATACACACACACACACACTCTTTTTCACATTCTTTACCATTTGGCCTATCGCAGGATATTGAATATAGTCCCCTGTGCCATACAGTAGGACCCTGTTGTTTATCCATCCTATAGATAATAGTTCGCATCTCCTAACCCCAGACTCTCAGTCCATCCCTGCCCCGCATCCTCCTGGGCACCTGCACGTCTGTTCTCTGTGTCCATGAGTCTGTTTCTTAAATAAGTTTATTGGTGTCATGTTTTATTTTTTATTATTATTTTTTATATTTATTTTATGTATTTGACTGTTATAGGCCTTACTGCAGCATGCAGTATCTTTTAGTTTTGGCATGTGGAATCTAGTTCCCTGACCGTGGACTGAACCTGAGCCCCCTGCATTGGGAACGTGGAGTCTTAGCCACTGGACCACCGAGGAAGTCCCCAGTTTGTACCATATTTTAGATTCCACAATGTAAGTGACATCATATGATATTTGTCTTTGTCTGTCTGACTTAACTTCACTTAGTATGATAATCTCTAGGTCCAACCATATTGCTGACTATGGAATTATTTAATTCTTTTTTATGGTTGAGTAATATTCCATTGTATATATGTACCACATCTTCTTTATCCATTCATCTGTCTGTCGATGGTTGTTTCCATATCTTGGTTATTGTGACTAGTGCTGCTATGAACACAGGGGTGCATGTATCTTTTTGGATTAGTTTTGTCTGGATATATGCTCAGGAGTGGGATTGCTAGATCATATGATAATTCTATTTTTAGTTTTTTGAGGAACCTCCATATTGTTTTCCACAGTAGCTGCACCAACTTACATTCCCACCAACAGTGTAGGAGGGTTCCTGTTTCTCCATGCCCTCTCCAGCATTTGTTATTTGTTGACTTTTAAATTATGGCCATTCTGACTGGTGTGAGGTGGTACCTCATTGTAGTTTTGATTTGCGTTTCTCTGATAATGAGGTGTTGAGCATATTTTCATGTGCCTGTCGGCCATCTGTATGTCTTCTTTGGAGAGATGTCTATTTAGGTCTCTTCTGCCTATTTTTTGAGAAGCCCAAATTAAAACTACAGTAACAGAGGCTTTTCCAAGCATCCCTCAATTTGAATAGCAGACTCCTACAACTCAATAGCAAAAAACAAGCAATCAAAACCCAAATAAGCTGCTTTTAAAAATGGGCAAAACAAGACAGCAATAATAAATCCCTAAGAAATTTTTGAAGGTGATGGGTATTTATTGCTTTGAATGCGGTGATGGTTTCATGGGTGTTTGCAGAAGTCCAAATTCATCAGATTGTGTACTTTGATTGTGTGCAGGGTTTTTTTTTTTTTGGTATACTAATTATACCTCAGTAAAGCTGGGAAAAAATGGGGTGTGGGGGTCTGACCACTCCCATGCAAAAGCTTCTATGTCGGGCCTGACCCTGGCCAGGTCTGGAAGCCAGTTCTGGGTGGTACTTCCTCTCAGAGTCCTGCCACCCAGCAGCTGAGACTCGGCTTGTCCCCGGGGGACATGCACTTCTCTGAACAATATCGGGAAAGGAAGCCAAACGCAAAGCCTCTCAGGGGTTTTCTGGCTGTTTTTGGCTGTGGGGGTAGAGGGAGGAGGCTGGCAAGGCCCTGGGGCAGGGCAGTGGGCCTTGGCCTGGCTGCTGCAGAGACGGGTGGGGTGAGGACGGCTAGGTTCAGAAGACCTACTCTCTAATAATTATTATTATGTGAGCAACTGCTACTTTATTGAAGTCTGTATTGTGCTAAGCCGTGTTAGCCATTAATTCTTTAAACAGCCTTCTAAGGAAGGTTTTGTTTTTTTTTTTCAATAGCTTTATAAAGACATAATTCACATCACATACAGTTCACCCATTTAAAGCCTACAGTTCAGTGGCCTTTAGCATCTTCACAGAGCTGTTCAGCCATTATCACAGTCAATTTTAGAATATTTTCATCCCTCCACAGAGACACCCTGTACCCCTTCCAAGACCCCCCACGTTCTCCTAGGTCCCAGGCAACTACTAATCTACTTTCCATCCCTACAGCTTGCCTGTTTTCGGTATCCCAAAAGTAGATTGAATGATGGGGAAATTGAAGGTTCAGAGAGGGTAACTGACCAGCTTCAGGTCACACAGCTCAGGAAGTGGCCTTGGAATTTGAACCCAGATCTCCCTGTCCTCCAAATCCACACTTTCTCACTGCAGCATGGGCCTTTTTCTTCTTCCTGCCAATAACAATACTGAAAATAGTCAACCCTGATGGCTGAACTGTTTTGCCTGTTTTATCGCTCCGTTGTCTCATTTAATCCTTATAATCACCCCTGGGAGGCAGGTACAGTTATTATACCCATTTTTGCAGAGAGGGAAACGGAGGCACAGGGTGGAGGGTGCTAATGGTCCAATACACCATGGGTGCTAGCAAATGGAAGAGGGTTATGAGGAAAAACACAATCATCCTTGAAGACTGGTGAGGGAGGCAGAATAGAAAGCCCAGACAATGCTGATTAAAACACAGTTTTCTTTCCGATTATTCCCTCCCTCCCTCTTCTTCTTTCTTTTTATATGAAAAGGAAAAGAAAGTTCCCTCCACCCTTTGAGGTCACTTCCTGACCCGTTTGTGAATCTATGTGGAGTGGTTACACGCGCACTTCTCCCTGCCTGCATTCCCCCTAGTAATGCCGGGGATGGGCCACGGGCCTGTGCGCCCATGGGCTCTAGCACCAGACAGACTCGGGTTCAAATTCTGCTTCCACCGCCGCCCCCCCACCCCGCCCCCATTTAATGCCCTTGAGCCCTAGAATAGCTAACTTGTGATGGGGACTTTCCACCACATGTATATCTGAATATACAGGGTGGCTTCTCCCCCCACCCCTTATGCCTTGGAGAAGAAATGTCATTTTGTATTCGAGCCCTCCCAGAACCAGGGCTACTATCTCAGTGACTTTATTTTGAACAAACGAGTTGCAGAAAAAGAGGTAATGTGGAGCCCCAAACACTCCCATTCATCACACTGGATTCCTTTAGCTGTTCACCTGAAAAAGTGAAAACCGTGAAAAAGAGGAAAAGCAATTAAAAATATGAAAAAAATCAAACTGCCATCTCAAACACAACAGACATTTCAACTCCAAAACTGCCGTAGGCTCACAAGCACAGTAAGCTGAAGTAGGTGCTCCGTGCTCTTCTTGCTTGCTTGATTCCTGGGGACCAGGGAGATCTCCAATCAGAATCAGCACCTGTCCGGACCGAGAAGAGGAGCCAGGGCTTCCCACAGTGGTTTCCAAAGCCAGTTGCCTTTAGTTTCATCTGGTCAGCAAGAAATTTAACATGGTCCATTATACATGTGGACTTTGTAATAATAAATTCTACACATACACGGTTGTACCACTAGATCATGTACATTAGATAACATGTACCAAAATAGAAATGATAAAAAGGATTGATGGAAATATAAATTGAAGTTCTTAAAAAAAAAAAAAAAAAAGCAAAGAAATTTAACCCAGATTTACCATTCCTGGGGAGGTGGCCCCATGGTTTCAAGTGGTTTCAAGGATTTCTTTAAAAAGCGGTGCAATAAGTGATCTATAGGAAATAGCAAGTGTACACCCCTGGGCTAGGAGCAGTGAAAAATGAGTCCAGCTTGCCTAAAGTCAGCACATGAGCCCTGTGGCTTTAGATGTCATATTTTCAGCCAGAGCAACATTTAAAAAGATTTAAAAAATCTTTAGCAAGATTTTAAAAAATGCTGTAAGTCAAGTGGCTCAGGAGTAGAACTGACGTGTCCTGACTGCTCCACAGGTGATAGAAAGGCTGACTCTAGTCACAATGGACACGTCCAAGATGCATATGAAAGGTCTGAATAACAGCTTCATGAAACAGGAAAGAGGAAAAGAGCAATATTTCTCAAAGAATATGTTACATCATACAATATGCGACTTGAAATAGGCTTGGTGTAGCTCAATAATCAACTAAATCCCATCACTAGGCACTTGACGGTGTCATCTATATATGCTTAGAAGTTTATAGAGTGAGCCATAAAATAATCTCTCATTGGGAAAACAAGAAATCAGTTCTCATGGTATTCCATGTTCCCTAGAACAAACTTTTGGGACTTTGATCCTGTCTGACAGATGAGGAAGCTGAGCTTAGGGTATTTATGTGGTTTGCCCCACGTAGCAAGAGGCGGTCAGACACCTGCGCAGACTCAGTGACGATCTCACAGTAGGACCATGAATGGCCAATTCACGGGGATTACAGGGGAGCATATTAAATGCATGTAAAATACACGTGTGCAGTAAGCGCTCCATAAATGCTGGTCCTTCTGGAAGTTCTCGCTCCACCTTGCAAGGGACCTGGGGCAGGCAGGTCGAACCCTTCCCGCTGCCTCAGTTTCTTCCTCCACCCGCAGAGGCGCGGTCCCGAGGCTGGCCCGCCCCCGGGGAGGGAGCACGCGGCGCCCAGGGTGCTCCCAGCAGCGGGCGGCGCTGGGCCCGCCTCGGGGCCGGGGGTGGGGCGGGCCGGGGCGCGGGGGGCGGCCCCGGAGGAGTCACGTGGCGCGCGGCCGCGGCCGAAGGAGAAGTAGCAGCGCCCGCGTCGGAGGGCGTGCGCGGCAGGGAGTCCCGGGAGCCCGGACGGCGGGCGGCTGCGCGCGGGACCCCGGAGCCGGGACCCGCGGCAGGGGCGCAGCCAGGTGAGTGGCCGGGTCGGGCGGGGGCGCCCGGGGGACGCGCGCCCCGGGGACGCGCGCCCGGGGGAAGCCGCGTCCAGGGCGGGGGTCCTGCGCGGGGCGCAGCTGGCGCGGGCAGGGGTGGGGCGCGCTGCCCGGCCCCCGGCTCGCTGTGCCCAGCGTCCGGGCGGGGACGGCCACTTCCTCACCCCGGACCGGCGCCACTCCGTCGGTTGATGCCCCGGGGCAGCCCGGCTTTGAATGGGAACCGGAGGAAGCGGCGCGGCTTGCGGTCTGGGGTTCGCGCGAGCGCCGGCGTTCTAGGCTCCGGTGGCCCTGGGGGTCCCGCGTGGGGGGCCGGGCGTGTTTCCTGGCCACCACTGTGCCCAGGGCTGTGGACTCCAGGCGCAGGCCGGCCCCTGGCACTTCCTCGCACTACACAGGTGGTTGCGGGTGGCAAGCGGTACCAAGGAAGGCGCAGCCCCTCGCCCTGAGAGATTGGAGAGTTTTCGGGGGATCCAAGGTTCCCTGTCCCGCCCCACAGTGGTGTGCAGAATTACGTTTGTGCGACTGTGCGTTTTCCTGGTTATGTTGTGGAATCGCGGAGAGGTGGTTCCCCCCACAGCGGAAGAATTCGAGGAAAAGACTAGTCCGGTGTGGACCCTGGGGTCGGGGCGGGGGCGGTTGGCAGCTGGATTCCAGAGGCGGCCTGGGATGGCTCTTCTAGCACCCTGATCTTGAACTTAGAGTAAGAAAGTGGGGGGGGGGGGGGGGGAGGTGACGCGCACGGGAAACAGGTGGCCTTGTTAGTCAACGTAATTCGAATTTCGGTTCCAGCTGTGTAACCTTGGGCACGTCGAAGACTCTCTGAGCCCCAGTTTCTTCCCCTGGATACTTGGGCCACCGAAGCCTACTACATCGCAGGGCTATGTGCAAAGTTGGGGCTTATCTGCCACTTCTTGACCCTCTGGTTAAGAGCCCTGCGTGGGGGCCCGGGCCAGCATCCGTATGCTACAGCCTTGCAGGCAGTCTTGAGTCCCTGGCTGTCCCAGGCAGTTCTTATTAGAGCGACGAATGCGACGTGTGTACCACTGCAGGGTTCCCTGATGCTCAAATTGCCTAATGATACCCGCCCCGCTTCCCCCCAGCTTGTGAAACTCCTCTGGAGGAGGCAAAGCCAGGACCCCCATAAATAGCCCTTGGGCTGAGTGGAGTTGGTGGAAAATTGAAACTGAGAAAACTTTTGAAACCGTGTCTTCATTTAGAAAACTCTAAAAACTCAAAGCAGAAAAGCTCATCCATTATATTAGCATTTAAATCAGTCACGAGCGGATGGTCAGACCCTTTACCTGCTCCCACTCTCCAAAAATAACCATTCCTCCTAGGTTTATAAGCAGACAGCCTTTTTAAAAAAATCATTTAAAAAAATTAATTTAATTGGAGGCTAATTACTTTCCAATATTCTAGTGGTTTTTGCCATACATTGACATGAATCAGCCATGGGTGTACATGTGTCCCCCATCCTGAACCCCCCTCCCACCTCCCTCCCCAGCCCATCCCTCAGGGTCATCCCAGTGCATTGGCCCTGAGCGCCCTGTCTCATGCATTGAACCTGGACTGCTGATCTGTTTCACATATGGCAACAGACAGTCTTTTTAAACATGTAATAATATTTATTAGTTTGCAACTCTTTTTCATCTGCCTCACAAATCTTTCCAGATCACAGTACTTGTAAATCTTCCTCCTCCTTTTCAGTAGCTAGTGAACATTCTTTAATGTGGGCTTCCCTGGTGGCTCAGTGGTAAAGAATCTGCCTGCCAATTCAGGAGACATGAGTTTGATCCCTGGATCAGGAGGCTCCTCAGGAGATGGAAATGGCAACCCACTCTGGTATTACTGTCTGTGAAATCCCATGGACAGAGGAGCCTGGCCGGCTACAGCCTGTGGGGTCGTAAAAGAGTTGGATGCGACTGAGCAGCTAAACAATTCTTTAACGTGTGTATCCCTTCATGTAAGGGATTCCTACCCCCCCCCAACCCATTCATGAGCAGCTGAATTGTTTCCTGTTCTTTCCTCTTACAAATATTTTTGTGCATTTTTCTGCACAACGCTGGATCAAAGCAGATGCATGTTTTACATTTTAATAGATACTCGCAGGTTGCCCTAAAAAAAAAAAAAAGTGGAACTAATGCACACCCGTACCTGCCATGGCTGACCCTGCCGAGCTCCTCCAGTGAGAATATGAATCACCCTGTTTCTGCAGGTAGGTGTGACATGCAGCGATAACACCCCTCCTGCCCTCAGAGGGGCTGTCACCTCTCAGGGTGCCACTGTGCCGGGAGTCCAAGAGAATTGTCTTGTAGGATTTTGTATGAAATCCTGCCCTGCTCTGACGTGTGCAGAGAGCCTTGAAGAGAAGAAAGCTCTCCTGTTTCCTGGTTTTGGGTCCTTGCATTATTTTTTTTTTTAATCTTTATTGGACTATAGTTGACTTAAAATGTTGTGTTAGTTTCTGTTGTACAGCAAAATGAAGCAATTATATATACACACATGTGTTACGTGTGCTCAGTCGCTTCTCTTGTCTCTGACTCTTTGCCACCCTATGGACTGTAGCCCTCCAGGCTCCTCTGTCCGTGGGATTTTCCATGGCAAGAATACTGGAATGGGTTGCCATGCCCTCCTCCAGGGGATCTCCCCAACCCAGGGATCGAAGCCATGTCTCCAGCATTGCAGGCGGATTCTTTACAGTTGAGCCACTGAGGAAGTCCATGTATATGCATATATTTACTCTTTTTTAGATTCTTTCCCATACAGGTCGTTACAGAGTATTGAGTAGAGTTCCTTGAGCTATACGGTAGGACCTTATTAGTTACCTCCTCTATGTATAGTAGTGTGTATATGTCAATACCAGGCTCTCAGTCTATGCCCCCCATTCACCCAGGAACCATAAGTTTGTTTTCTACATCTGTGAGTCTTATTTGTTTTGTAGATGACTTCATTTGTACCTTATTCCACATATGAACGATGTCATATGATAATTTGTCTTTCCCAGAAGTTTATTTCAAAGAGAAGAACATGAAAAGTAGGATCTTATTAAATCTCAGCCTCATTTGTGTTTAACACCATAAGTCATTTTATAAAATTACCCAGGGAGGATGAGAAACAGGAACAAGAAAGGGATTTCAAGCCTATGTCATTTTTTTTTTTTTTTTTGAAAGCAGAAGCAAAATAGAAATTGCCTGTGATGGCCAGTGCCCTCCTCCGGGGTCAAGGCCTTGGAGACCTTGTCTTAGTTGCTGAAGTGTTGAACCCTGAAAGCCCGAGTTGGGAGCTGGTGGGTTTTAGTGGTTGACTCCAGGGATCTTGTGGCCAGGAGGATGCTTTCCTGGTTCTTAGAGAAGGACATGAGACACTTGATGTTTATAGTTGAGCCAGTCCACTGGGCTTCTGCATGGGGAGTGACCAGAATCCTGAGAAGATGAGTCCAGGGCCCTCCCAGAGTCAGAAAGAACTGAGAGCCCTGGTGCTCCCAGGTCGGCTGGTTTAAGGGGCAGTGTTGTGAGGCGGGGCGTGTTCCCTGTTTGCACCCTGCTGCCCCTGGGAGTGGGGAACTTGAGAGGTGTGTCCTGCTCCTGACACTGCAGCTGTGTGACCATGGACGAGTCGGTTGACCTCTCTGCGCTGTTAGTTACTATCTGACCAGATTGTGAATTCCAGAAGGGGGTTGCAGAAGGAGCAGGGGCATGGGATTCAGACCGGGGCTCCCATCCTGATGTTACCACATGTCTCCGTGACCTTGATCACGTGATTTCACCTCCCAGGCCTTGAGTTTGCAGCCCAAGTATTTCTCACTGAGATGAATGAGATGAACCTGATACCAGGTGCAGGCACCCGGGAGGGCCAATAAACAGCAGGTTTTCCAGGGTGGAGACTGGCCTCAGGCCCCTTGCTTGTCCCCTGACCTGGAATAGGGGGTGGTGAGGCAGGAGGCTCCCATCAGGCAGGGTTCCTGCACACCCTTGGTCCCTGGGCTTTTGTTTCATCGAGTTCCTCGGACTAGAGCACCGTCCCCCCCCCACCCCGCTTCATCTCTTTTAAACATTGGATTCAGATGCCGTCTTCCCCTAGAAGCTTCCTCTGAACACTGTTAAGTTCCCAGCCTCACCTTAGACTCAGTTGGGAACCCCTTCCTGCTGCTCCCTCGAGACCCCATGTCTCTGCTTCTGCAGAATCATGGAGCTGACTGTTTCCTAGTGGGTGGAGAGCGGGTGTAACTCATGACTTTATTGCTGGACTGTCAGCACCCCGGGGAGGTGCCCTGACTGTGGGTGTGAGGTGGAGGGGGACGGGGGCAAAGGACAGGGTCCGGGCCTCACCCCTCATTTGCGTGCGAGTCCACCGTCCCTGCCTGTCATAGAGCTGACTCTTGGCTAGTGCTTTGATCAGCTGGCTGATTAATATCATCGGAGGCCCTGCTAGACGCTGGTTTTGTTGTTGTTCAGTCACTGAGTCGTGTCCAGCTCTCTGTGACCCCGTGGACTGGAGCACGCCAGGCTACCCTGTCCTTCACCATCTTCTGGAGTTTGCTCAAACTCACGTCCTTTGAGTTGGTGATGCTGTCCAACGTTCTCATCCTCTGTCGTCCCCTTCTCCTGTCCTCAGTCTTTCCCAGCATCAGGGTCTTTTCCAGTGACTTGGCTCTTTGCATCACGTGGTGGTCAAAGTATTGGGAGCTTCAGCTTCAGCATCAGTCCTTCCAGTGAATATTCAGGATTGATTTCCTGTAGGGTTGACTGGGGGCTGTACAAACACTGTGGGGTCTAGTCCATCCAGAGCCCCTGGAGGGTGGTGTTATTCCCATTATACAGCTGGGACAGCCGAGGCCCTGATTTTGAGCAGCTTGGCACAGCGGCTCTGGGGTGGCCCAGGAGCCCTGGCTGAACACCCGGCTTCTCTGCAAGGTAAGAACTGCAGGAGCCTAAAGGGGTTTGCAGGTGGGGACGAGATAATAAAGATACAGGGATAGAGATGCACTCGGGGAGGAAGGGCAGGGTGGGACGCACTGAGGGGGTGACGTGTACACACCCTGCCACATGTGAGATAAATGGCTCATGGGAAGCTGCTGTAGGGCATGGGGGGCTTAGCTCCGTGCTCTGTGATGACGGAGGGGGGTGGGATGGGGCGGGGGGTGGGCAGGAAGTCCTAACGGGAACGGGCATACAGTGTACACACCTGTGTGCGTGCTCAGTCGTGTCTGACTCTCTGAGACCCCACGGACTGCAGCCCGCCAGGCTCCTCTGTCCATGGGGTTTCCCAGGCAAGAATACTGGGGTGGGGTGCCACTTCCTTCTCCAGTGTGTGGTACGCAGAGAGCTGATTCACTTTGTTGTACACAGCAGAAGCTTACACAACATTGTAAAGCAATTATACTCATATTATATATATATATATAAAGCCTGAGTGGAAAAGGGGGAAAAAAAGATACAGGAAACAGTGGATGGTAACAGGAGCTAAACCTGAGCATCGCTGACTATGAATCTTTGTTTTAAGGGCCGAGATATCTGGTTTAATCTGCAGAAGAACCTTCAGCCTTCCTTGAAGGAGAATCCTGCATCTGTTTTCTTCCCCTTTACAAGGGTGGAATCCAGCCCTGGGGGTGTAGTGACTTGGGGTAGGGGCTGTGGTCAAGTCCCCTCGGAGCGAGGGGCACTGAACCTTCGGACACTGGGGAGGCAGGATGTTGTGGGGGTGGGGTCGTGCAGAGCGTAGCTCGGAGCGGCCTGAATCCACTCATTCTTTTTGTTTGTGTGTGTTATTTTGGGGCTGTGCGGGTCTTCATTGCTTTGCTAGGGTTCCTCTAGTTGTGGCCAGTGGGGGCCACTCTTGATTACACTGCTCTGGGCTCCTCACCGCGGTGGCGTCTCTTGGTGCGGAGCGCGGGCTGTAGGCACGCAGGCTTCAGTAGTTGTGATGTGCAGGCTCAGTTGCTCTACGGCGTGTGGAGTCTTCCCGGACCAGGGATGAACCTGTGTCCCCTCCGTTGGCAGGTGGAGTCTTATCCACTGCACCACTGGGGAAGTCCCAATCTTTAATTTTTTTTAAATTCATTTATTTTTAATCGGAGGATAATTGCTTTATAATATTGTGTTGGTTTCTGCCATACATCAATATGAATAAGCCATAGGTATGCCTATGTCCCCTTCCACTCTTCTTCTTAAAGCATCCTTTTGGTTCCTGGTCTGAGAATTCACTCCAGGGTCGGGGGGGGGGAGCAGGCGACCAGAGTGACCCATGAATATAAGATCCCTGGAGGAAGTGGGGAAGGAGACCCCCTGCTTTCTGGGTTTGCTGGTGGGCTAGATGCGGGCGTGAGAGGAGCCAGACAAGGGAGGCTCTGGGATCTGGGGCCCAGGCTCCTCTCTGGGAAGCTCTGAGTGTTCAGGAGGATGAGGGATGACCAGGGACACCCCGGGAAGCTGAGCCGCACACCAGGTGCTTCGCTAGTGGCTTCTTGACTGTCCCAGTCAGAGTGGGGCTCCCAGGGGTCACGCGGCCTGCTCAGGGCCACACAGTCAGCGGGAGCCTCCACGTGGGGCTGCCGGGCCCTGCTGTTTTCTGCTCTTTCTGCTCCATTTCCACACGGAGGTCTCCACGGACCCATTTGGGAGGTTTTTTCTTCTATTCCCAGCTCCACTTGGGAAGTAAAGGAATGGTTAGAAGTCTCTGGGCAGGGTGTCAGGGGTGGGGACAGGAGCCAGCCTGGGGTCCTTTGGCTATTCAAATATTCTACAGCATAAAAGTGCGTGGGGAGGGAGAGATGGCGGCCCAGGTTGGGGTGATTTGGTTATTCAAAGCCGGGATAACGGTTGGGTCACTGAGGTCAAGGGCTCCACCCACACCTTGCTTCCATTTAAACATCTGAGCAGCTGGTGAGCCCCCCTGCCACCTGCACCTTCTCCCCAAGCTCATCCTGGTGGGCATGAGACAGGATTTTGGCTTCTGAAGCTCCCTCCTGCTAACCGAAGCCGGCTAAGTTAACTGAAACGAGTTCCCCCTTGCTTCCTTCCTCCAGCCTCCTTGTTCACCCCCTTCCTCCTCACCTCCCCCCTGGGGAGCAGACGACCACGAGCACCATGGCCAACGTGGACACCCTCCCGGAGTATGAGAAGAGTCAGATCAAGCGGGCCCTGGAGCTGGGCACCGTCATGACCGTGTTCAGCTTCCGCAAGTCCACCCCGGAGCGGAGGACCGTCCAGGTGATCATGGAGACGCGGCAGGTGGCCTGGAGCAAGACGGCCGACAAGATCGAGGGCTTCCGTGAGTACCTCTCACCTCCCCGCCCTGGGCAGCAGGCTCGGCAGCTCTCATTGGTTTGACACCTTCTTCTGAAAAGGAGAAGTGGCGTTGCTCTGTCTGGGTCTCTGACTGGGGTTTGGAGCAGGTGGGGACGTCGGCCAGCAAAGCCCTGGCGAGGGAGCGGAGGCGTGCGTGGGCCAGCTGGGAAATGACCTCCAGACAGCTCACCTGGGCTGCTGGCGGCTGAGCGCCCCACGTCACGGCGTCAAGGACCGTTTGGTCTGTGTTGATGGTCAAGCCGTCTGCCCTCTTGAGGGCTCACTGGCCAGAGCTTGTGGAAAGTCATCGCTTGGTGGTCAGATGTTGGGTTTAGTGCAGACAGCAGAGCGAGAGCTCTACTCCACGTGGGCAGTTTGCTGAGTGTGTGTAGCCCTCCGGTGAAGCTCTGCTCCAAGTGGGGGCAACTTCTTTTTTCCTTCCCCCTTACATTGGGCAGTGGGTTCAGATCCTCAAGTTTCTAAGGCCCCTTTTCACTCAGAGTCCGGAGACTTAAGCAATGTACAGTTGCAGAGACTTGCTTTAATAACTTTTTGTTGACTCCTTTTAAATTGAGAAATTAGAGCGTACGCTTGGGGGGAAAATCAGACAATTTATAAGCAAATGTCTGTCTTCCCCAGTCCCACCCCAGGCTCCAGAGGCCCGCTCCCGCCCAGCTCTGTGGTCTTCCGGATGTATTCTCTGCTTGTGTGATATGTCTGTTGTTTTTTTACACAAATGAGTACCTACTGCATATATACTTCCGCACTGCGATTTCTTTTTTGAATTTAATAGTTTTCTTTTAAAAAATTTTTATTTACTTCTTTGTTTTTCGCTGTGCTGGGTCTTCGTTGCTGCATGGACCTTTCTCTAGCTGTGGCGAGCTGGGGTCGCTCTCTAGCCGTGGCGTGCAGGCTTCTCCTTGCAGTGGCTTCTCTTGCTGTGGATCACAGGCTCTGGGGCGCGGGCTTCAGTAGTTGTGGTCCCCGCGGCTCTAGAGCAGAGGCTGTATAGTTATGGTGCATGTGCTTAGTTGCTCCGAGGCATGTGGGATCTTCCTGGATCAGAGATTAAATCTGTGTCTCCTGCACCGGCAGGCAGATTCTTTACCACTGAGCTGCCAGGGGAAGCCCCCTAATAGTTAACCATTGAGGTGTTTTCTTATCAGCATATTGATCTGCCTTTTGCTTTCATCACCACATAGCATTCTGGCTACAGTGTGATAGTTTAACCCCTAGAGATGGACACTTTGGGTTTTTCCAGTCTTTTGCTATTAGCTGTAGCGACTATACATGGATTCTTCTTCGGTTTTTTTTTTTTTTTGCTAACAGATTTATGGAGACACAATTCACATACCTTATAATTCATCCATTCACGGTTCGGTGTATTCCCAGATATGTGCAGCCACCACAGTTTTAGAATGTTTCATCACCCCTAGAAGAAACCCTGTACCCTCCAGCCATCCATCTGGTCCTCCTCCACCTCTCCTGCCTAAGCAACCTTTCATCTCCTTTCCATTTCCCTGTTCTGGACACTTCCTATAAAAGAAATCACATACTATGTGGTCTTTTGCCACTGGCTTCTTTCACTTAACAGAATGTTTCCCACATTTTCACGATCCGTCCGTGCTGTGTGTGTCTCAGGACTTCATTCCTTTATGTGGCCGGCTAATATTCCTTTCTACAAATATTCCACAGTTTGTTGACCCATTCATCTGTTGATGGAAATTTGGGTTGTTTGCTCTTTTTGGCTGGTGTGAATCCTGCCGCTGTGAGCTTTCGTGAATGATTTTTTGTGTGGCTGTGTGTTTTCATTTCTCCTGGGTGTATGCCCAGGGGTAGGGCTGCTCCTCAGCCAATGCAGTAACTTTGTTTGATCATTTTAGGAACCCCCCCCAGGCTGTTTCCCAAGTGGCCGCACTATTTTACATTTCCACCAGCTGTGTGTGGGGGTCACCTTTGCATTATTCTTTCATGCACGCATGTTGGGTTTATCTGAAGGACAGTGTCCTCCATGTGTAATTTCTGAGTTAGAGGGCACGGGGTGTTTTTAACTTTGGAGGACGGTTGGATCACATCCCGCAGAAGCTCCTGAGGTGTTGGGGGCCCCTCTAGTTCCCCCCATCTCCTCCCACGCTGCCATGGGGTTCTGAACTTGGCGGTTCACAGGTGGACTCTGATAGCGCAACGTGGCTCTTCGTTTGGTTTTTTTATCATGAGTGAGACTAAGTAGCTTTCCAAAAGGTTTCTCCTGACTCTGGAGCCAAGCCAGCCTCCAGCGGCCCTGAGCCAGAGGGCCTGCTTTGAAAGTGCCCGTGTCTGGAGGCCGCCGGCCTTCCCCCTGACTTTGTTTACATTGGCCTCACGACCTCCCCGGTGGCCCAGACCTGTGGCAGCTGGGGCGGGGGCGGGGGCCTGCAGGGGCAGGGCGGGCCCAGCGGTAAACACAGGTGTCCCGCCCACTGACTGTGGACGGCCTGGCCCTTGCCGGCCAGCTGGCTGAGCGCCAGAAATACCTGGTGAGGGGGCATTTGAAGGTGCAGGCCTCTGGCGCTTTCTCCTGATGGTTCTGATAGCGTGAGACAGGATTTTGCCTCCTGAAACCCACACCCTATGGTTCTCCCCAGTCACTAGGTAAGAGCAGTTCCTCCTCCTCTTTGGGGTGGCTGAGGGCGACTGTCATTCATCAGGTTGGTTGGGATTCAGTATTTTAATGAACTCCCCAGGTGATCCTGGTAGCTAGCCAGGTTTGGTAGCTACTGTGCTAGCGACTCCCTCCTCCCACCGCAACCCACCCTGTCCTCCCCCCCAACCCCGTCCTCCCACCCCTCCACCCTCCCCTCCTTCCAGCCTTCCTTCTTTCCTTCCACTGGGAGCTTCCCTCCCTCCTTTCATCTATCCATATTTGAATGCCTGCTCTGCCGGGCACTATTCTAGGTACTGGAGATATGACAGTAATTGAATAAGACTCCTGTCCTCACAGAGCCTGCATTGTTGGATTAGGTACAAGCAGCGTGGAGCCTGACTCCAGCAGGGTCTGATGATCTTGGCCACGTGAGCATAGGCACGTTCCATCCCCTTGCTGAGATCCGGTTCTCCTGTCTGCAGAACGGGGGCGGTATTGGCGTCCACGCACAGTGTCACAGCTGCGAATGGACAGATGAGTCGCTGGATCAGAAGGCTGAGCATGGCGTGCAGCCCTGGACCGGTGCAAACTGCTGCTTTTGCTTTTGCCGTTGTTGTGGGCGACGAGCGGCAGCCAGCCTGTCTGGGGCAGCAGAGTCTTGCTTAGGTGTTTGGACTTTCTCTGGAGAGCAGTAGGGCTCCGCCGAAGGGTCTTCAGACGAGGGGTGGTGTGAACGCCTTTGTGTTTTTGAACCTGCACTGGCGAGCCTGTGTGAGAGGGCTGTGTCGTGGTGTTTGTAAAGTGACACAGAAGCCGACGTTGGGGTAAAGTGCTTTAAAAGGGTGCTCCCCTGACCACCTAGAGGGAACAGGCCTTGAGCCCTGGACGGGGCCACTCAGCACCTCATTTCCAGCCTCTTGATATAGGGGTGGTGTCCTGGGGGGCTGCAGCTGTGGTGTTGCCTTAGGGGTCTGAGTTAGCAGGACCCTGCAGGTTACTCTGGGGTCTGCAGAAGACAGCACCCGTGTGTGGTTCTGGGGTCATTGGCAGGTGGCCTCTGACCTCTGGACAGGTGTCACGGCCTCCTGTGTGGGCCTGGGTGAAGGTAGACACCCACGGGTCTCCCTGTGCACAGCAGTGAATGGTTCTCAGCCAGGGCGATCCCGTCCCACCCATGCAGGGGCATTCGGCAATGCCTGGAGATACTTTTAGTCCTGGTTATTTGGAGGGGGTAGCTTCTGGCATCTATCAGGTTGAGCCCAGGGATACTGCTAAACATCTTACAATGCACAGGACAGCCCCCACCCCAAATAATTATCCGGTATAAAATTATAAGATATCAGTGGTGCCAAGCTTAGAAACCCTGGCCTAGGAACTTCCCTGGTGGTCCGGTGGCTGAGACTCTGCACTTCGATGCAGGGGTTGTTGTTTAGTTGCTAAGCTGTGTCCAACTCCTTTGCAAACCTATGGACTGTAGCCTACCAGGCTCCTCTGTCCTTGGGATTTTTCCAGGCAAGAATACTGGAGTGGGTTGCCATTTCTCCAGGGGGTCTCCCCAACCGAGGGATCGGACCCACATCTCTTGAGTCTCCTGCATTGGCAGGCAGGTTCCTTACCACTAAGCTACTTGGGAAGCACAGTTCCTGGTCAGGGAACTATATCCCGCATGCCACAACTGAGACCTGGCACAGCCATGTAAAATTAAAAAAAAAATATTAAAATGGAAGAAGAAAAAGTGTATTTCTTCCTTAAAAAAAATTAAGAAACCTTGGTGTGAGGTCATGTGTTTGCTTTGCTTAGAACCGTAAAATGTCACTGGATATATTAGACTTCCCCGTTGGACTGTGTCATGACGGAGCTGTTCTGTGTGTAGTGCCATGCCCCTGTTTGCCATCACACCGGGCCCCCAGCTTTGCTAAGAGAGAGGAGGAAGGACGGGGTCCCTGTCCTGGAGGGAGCAGGTGAAATCCCACAGATAGAGGAGCCTGGTGGGCTTTAGTTCATGGGGTGGCAAAAGAGTCAGACACGACTCAGTGACTAAGCAACAGCAGCTGGGTGGTTCTTCTCTCTGCGGCCTGGACCGAGGTGGTACTTGGCTGGCGTGTCCCTTGGCCTGGAAGTTTCCAGAGTCTTTCCTCCTGTGTCTGGTGCTGTGGTGATGATGGCCAGTAGCCCGGGCTCAGCTGAAAATGTTGGCTGAGCACCTACTGCGTGGCGGTCCCAGGATCATCGGGCTCCTTACGCGGTGCGGGATCATCGGGCTCCTTACGCGGTGCCTGGCGTTCCCCCGGTATGTGTGTTCCAAGAGTCACAGGGCTTCTTGTGACCTAGCCCGAGGAAGTCACCTGTTCAGGTCTGCAGGGCCAACTCAGGTTCAAAGAATGGGGAATCTCCTCTTGGAGAAGGTGAGACTGTCCCAGGTGGGGAGGAAGTTGACAGCAGCCACCTTGGTGCTAAACGACCACAAGGACACGTGGACTCTGGGTCCAGACTCATAGTTCAGATCCCCGCGCCACCACCTCCTAGGAGCTGTGTGATCTGAGGCAGGTTTGCTTGACCTGTCTGTGCCTCAGTTTCTCTGTTGGTCAAGTGAGATGACAATAGTTTCTATCAATGAGATAAGGGTGAGAAGCAAGTGGATTTTATTTAAGTACTTTTTTGTATGTATTTACGTATTTTATCTGTATATAAAAGGTGCATATTTTAAACAGTAGGAGTCCCAAGGCCTGGCTTCTGACAAAGAAGATGAACTTCAGCCAGACACTGACGTCTTGGCCATCATTCTCCTGTTGACTTTTCCAAGGCCGCTGGGCAAGATGGTGCACTGGATTCCCTTCTGTGTGGGCCTCCTGAGAGCCTCTGGGTGTGGGACGGGAGCTTGTGCTAGGAAGTCCTGCCTCTCTGGTTTTTCTTTCCCTCCGGGCGCTAGTGGGACAGACTCCGACTAGAAGGGAGTCCGCCGGAGCATCTTTCTGAGTTGAACTTTGGGGTCACCTGGCACGTTGTCTGTTTGGGGGGGTGGCCTGGGACGTGTCCTGGGAGCCCCAGTGGTCCACCTGCCCGTGGGGTGTGGACGGGCTGGTTGTGCGATGAACCACCTGCGAGGGCGTGGGCCGCGTCCATCTGGCTGGCTGGGCTTTGCTCTCAGGTTTTCTCTTCTGCTCCTGCACATTTTCTCCATCTGCTTGTTTTTGGCGAGTGGGGGCTGTCTGCGAACGAGGGGTGCTCACAAACAGGAGCTGCTCTGTTTCCCCAGTATTAGGCTCTTGGCTTGCCTGCCTCACAACAATAAGTGAACGGTAGTGATGGTGATGATGGTGTTGGTGATGAGAGCCGCCTGAGTGCTCTCCGTGGCCTAGTCCCTGTGTGAATGCATCACGCATCGCTGCTCTTTAAAGCCTCACGGTGACCCTGTGAGCAGGAATCATGCCCACCTTATTTATGAGGAAACCAAGTCCTGGGGAGACTCGGGGACATGCCCAAGGCCACACAGCCAGGAAGGGGCAGCACCCTGATTTGCTTTCCTTCTACCTACCTTTTGGAGTCTCATGTCTTCTGTCTGGGTTGCCTTCTCCTCCTGTGTGATCTCAGGGACGTCTGAGTTCTGTATGGGATAGCGGAGAGCCCTGCTGGGGACCGGAGAAGGACGGCCTTGCTCAGCCTTTGTTACAGCAAGAGGGAAGGCACTGATTCCCCCTTCCCACAGAGGACACGCCCTGCCCGGCGCTGAGATGCCAAGGGCAGGAGACTTGAGAGGTGTCTGGTTAGCTGGAAGCCAGACGTGCTTGCTGGAGCCCCCACAGTGGGGACAAGTGTGGACCCAACCAGGGGCGCTGAAATGGGCTTGTACTCTATCTTGGCTGCTTCTGAGATCCATCTTTGAGCTACTTATCCATTAAAAAAAATGAGTATTTTGCAAAGTTCTTATTTTAACAATGCGTTTTTGAAACAGTGGAGCAGGTGTTTTTTCACCGGCATCTTCTGTCTACAAAATCCATTGTCTGAAAGTGGTTCCCAAGCTGCATTAGTCAAGTGTCCCATCAGAAATAAGATTCAGCCAGTGCTCCCAGTGTATTACAAAATAGTGATTATAGTTCCCTGTGCTATACCATAGGTCCTTGTTGGTACAGTATAGTATTAATCTCAACCTCCTGATTTATTCCTGTCTTTTTTCCCCTTTGGTAGCCATGGCTTGTCTTCTGTGTCAGTGATTCTGCTTTATACATAAGTTCATTTGTATCATGTTTTGATTCCACATATAAGGGCTATCGTATGATCCGTCTCTCTCTGCCTCACTTTGCTCAGTGTGATAATCTCTTGGTCCATCCATGTTGCTGCAGATGCCATTCAGTTCAGTTCAGTCGCTCAGTCGTGTCCGACTCTTTGCAACCCCATGACCCGCAGCACGCCAGGCTTCCCTGAGCTTGCTGAAACTCCCGGAGCTTGCTCAAAGTCACGTCCTTCGCGTTGGTGATGCCATCCAACCATCTCATCCTCTGTAGTCCCCTTTTCGTCCTGCCTTCAGTCTTTCCCAGCATCAGGATCTTTTCCATTGAGTCAGTTCTTCGCATCAGGTGGCCAAAGTATTGAAGTTTCAGCTTCAGCATCAGTTCTTCCAGTGAATATTCAGGATTGATTTCCTTTAGGATTGACTGGTTTGATCTCCTTGCAGTCCAAGAGATTCTCAAGAGTCTGCTCCAACACCACAGTTTAAAAGCATCAGTTCTTCAGTGCTCAGCTTTCTTTATGGTCCAACTCTCATATCCACACATGACTACTGGAAAAACCATAGCTTTGACTAGACGGACCTTTGTCGGCAAAGTAATGTCTCTTCTTTATAATATGTTGTCTAGGTTGGTCATAGTTTTTCTTCCAAGGAGCAAGCGTCTTTTAATTTCATGGCGGCAGTCACCATCTGCAGTGATTTTGGAGCCCAAGAAAATAGTTGCTCACTGTTTCCATTGTTTTACCATCTATTTGCAAATGGCATTATTCCATTCTCTTTTTTATGGCTGAGTAGTATTCCTGTGTGTGTGTCTGTGTGAGTGTGTGAGTGAGTGAGTGGAGGGGAATTAAAAGATTAAATGAAGTAATTAAAAAATTAAACAAAATAATCCCTATAATCTGTTCTCAGTCACACAGAGGAGACAGGTGCTCAAGTATTCACTGCTCTTGTCAGCATCAGACATAAAGGGAAATGGCATCGTGGAAAGGCTGAGGTGACTGTGAGAGTGCCTGTGTATATAATGAAATCACTTTGCTTGCTGCATCCATGTGGGTCATCCTGCTCCCCTTCCCCAGTACGAATTCTCCACGTGGAGCCTGCTGGTGTGAGAAATAGAGCTGGTGTTTTTATCCCTGACCCTGATACAGACCTGCCTGTCCGCCATTCAGCTGAGGAGTTGGTTTCTGTGGCCGTTCAAGGATTGTCTTTTATCCTGGGTGACAGTCACTTGACATCCTTAGAATTCATCTCTTTGTCATTATTTTTTAAAATGTATTTGGCCATGCTGCGTGGCGTATGGTATCTTAGTTCCTTAACCAGAAGTTGAACCTGTGCCCGTTGCATCAGAAGCTCGGAGTCTTAACCATTGGACCACCAGGGAAGTCCCTCGTCCCTTCTTTGACTTAGCAAATACTCAGAGGACCGGTGTGTGTCGGATATGAGCATTGTCACTGGGGACGCCTGGTGAGTGGGACGGCGGGGACCCCAGAGGAGCTTATGGTGTCACAGGAAAGACAAGGCCAGACTAAGCATTCAGGGCTGTGCCGGACGCCAGGGAAGGAAGAAGCAGAGCCCATGACAGAGTGACCAGTGAAGAGCGTAGTGTTGGGAGGGCAGTTCTCAGGGGAGTGTGTCCACGGAGGTGACGTTTGAGCTGAGACTTGAAGGGTGATAAGGGAGCCATGGGAAGCTCTGGCCGGGGGCGGGGGGGAGCATTCCTCGCTGAGGACACAGCAATGAGGCTTCCATATGAGTCTGTGTAGACGAATGGCAGTAACAAATGTCTTCCTCTTTAAAATTACTTTTTAAATTTATTTTTAATGGCAGGATAATTGCTTTACAATGTTGTGTTGGGTACTGCCATACGTCAGCATGAGTCAGCCACAGGTACACACATGTCCCCTCCCTCCTGAGCCTCCCGCCCCACCCCCCCTCGGTTGTCACAGAACCCTGGTTTCAGCTCCATGAGTCATCCGGCACATCCCCGCTGTCTGTCCGTCTCACATGTGGCGGTGTGTGTGTGTCCCTGCTGCTCTCTCCATCCGTCCCACCCTCTCCTTCCGCTTTATGTCCACGAGTCTGTTCTCCTTGTCTGTGGCTCCATTGCTGTCCTACAGATAGGTTCGTCAGCACCATCTCCCTAGATTCTGCTTATATGTGTTAATATATGATATTTGTCTTTCTCTCTCTGACTTGCTTCACTTTGTATAATAGGCTCTAGGTCTGTCCACCTCATTGGAACCGACTCAAATGCATTCATTTTTCTAGCTGAGTAATATTCCACTGTGTACATGTCCCACAACTTCTTTACCCTCTCATCTGCACATGGACATATGTTGCTTCCATGTCCTAGCTATTGTAAATAGCACTGCAGCGAACACGGGGGTACACGTGTCTTTTTCAGTTGTGGTTTCCTCAGGCCATGTGCCCAGTAGTGGAACTGCTGGGTCGTATGGTAGCTTTAGTCCTCAATTTTTTTTTTTTTTTTTTTAGTCCTCATTTTTTAAAGTAATCTCCATACTGTTACCCGTAGAGGCTGTATCAACTTGCATTCCCACCAACTGTGCAAGAGCGTTCCCTGTTCCCCACACCCTCTCCGACATTATTATTTGTAGACCTTTTGCTGATGGCCGTTCTGACGGGTGTGAAGTGGTACTTCATTGGTTTGATTTGCATTTCTCTAATAATGAGCAGTGGTGAGCATCTTTTCCTGTGTGTCTTAGCCACCTGTATGCCTTCTTTGGGGAAACGTCTGTTTAGGTCTTCTGCCCACTTTTTGATTGGGTTGTTTGTTTTTCTGGTATTGAGTTCCATGAGCCACTTGTGTAGACAAATGCCTTCCTGATATAAATGTTTCACTCAAGTCATGACCTAGTGGGTTTGGACTGGGCCACTCTGCTGTCTGGTGACACCGCCATCCCCTAAGGCGTCTGAGGCCACTGCAGGACCCTGGTGCGGCCAGCATGTGGAGTAAGAGGACGAGTGGAGGATGGCTTAGGAGGTGCTAGGGGGTCAGGCCTGGAACCAGCGTGCCTCTTCCCCCTGCCTTCCGTTGACCAGAGCTCGGCACGGGACTGGCTGCAAAGGCGGCTGGGAAGTGTGGTCCTGTTGTGTGCCGGCAGAATGGCGTGTGGGCGTGGTGGGCGTCCCCCAGGCTCTTCGCGGCCCCTCATTTTGGAGGATGCAGACGTAGAATGATTGTAGGAACTTAGGGACTCCTGCAGGAATTCAGGGAGGGTGCAGAGCCTTTACCCTGGGCCTCCTGGGAACGGGAGGTGGTGGCATTGAGGTCTCTCCCATCCTGTTTGTGATGGAAACTGCTGTGGTGATGACGTCTACCCATACAGACCGGCCTCGTTAGCCCTCTTAGGTTTCCTTGGAGCAATGGTTAGACTGTCCCCAGCAAAGCTCTCCACCTTGACTCTGTCGCCCCATTAGCAAAGGCTCAGGTTTCCCAGCCTCCCAGTGACGGATGCCCAAGAGAGGCCGCCGATGCTCTTCTGAGCCAGCGCACGAGGCTTGGCTGCCTCTGAGAACAGTGTCTGCTCCGGTCAGCTTTGATGTGGAAGCTGGGTTAGATGGGTCTTCTGATCGAGAACACGGCCTGGCTTCTTCAGGGCTTCTGGGTGGAGGTGGATCCCTGTTATGGGTGGACTGTGTCTCCCTTCCAAATTCATGTGGTGAAGCCCTAACTCCCAGGCCCTCTGAATGTGGCCTTATTTGGAGATCCGGTCAGTGCAGAGGTGATTAGCCAAGATGAGGTCATACTGTCATAGAGTGGGCCGCTGATCCCTTGCGACTGGTATCCTTGTACGAAGAGGACAGTACTTCCCTGGTGGTCCAGTGGTTGAGGATCCGCCCGCCAGTCCAGGAGACACGGTCTGATCCCTGGTCCAGGAAAAGCCGCACACTGCGGGGCTACTGAGCTCGTGCGCCTCAACGGCTGAGCCCGCACTCTGGAGCCCACGAGCCGAAACTCCTGAAGCTCTGGAGCCTGTGCTTCTCGTCAAGAGAAGCCACCGCAGTGAGAAGCCCACCCATCACATCAAAGAGTAGCCCCCACTCCCCGAAACTAGAGAAAGACAGCGTGTAGCAATGAAGACCCAGCACAGGCGTAAGTAAATAAATAAGAAGATGTACACACAATATTAAAAAAAAATTAAGATCATGGCATCCAGTCCAATCACTTGATGGCAAATAGAAGGGGAAACAGTGGAAACAGTGAGAGACTTTGTTTTCTTAGGCTCTAAAATCACTGCGGATGATGGCTGCAGCCATGAAATTAAAAGATACTTGCTCCTTGGAAGAAAAGTTATGACAAACCTAGACAGCGTATTAAAAAGCAGAGAGATATCACTTTGCCAACAAAGGTCCGTATAGTCAAAGCTATGGTTTTTCCAGTTGCCATGTATGAATGTGAGAGTGAGTGAGTGAGTGAAGTCGCTCAGTCTTGTCTGACTCTTTGCGACCCCATGGACTGTAGCCTACCAGGCTCCTCCGTCCATGGGATTTTCCAGGCAAGAATACTGGAGTAGGTTGCCATTTCCTTCTCCAATGAATGTGAGAGTTGGATCGTAAAGAAGGCTGAGCGCCGAAGAATTGATGCTTTTAAACTGTGGTGTTGGAGAAGACTCGAGAATCCCTTGCTGCAAGGAGATCAATCCAGTAAATCGTAAAGGAAATCAACCCTGAATGTTCATTGGAAGGACTGATGCTGAAGCTCTAATACTTTGGCCACCTGATATGAAGAGCTGACTCACTGGAAAAGACCCTGCTACTGTGAAAGATGGCAGGCAGGCAGGAGAAGGGATGACAGAGGATGAGATGGTTGGATGGCATCACTGACTCAATGGACATGAGTCCATTGAGGATTTCTGGCATCACCAGAAGCCAGGAGGGAATTGGGGAGTTGTTTCCCCATGATAGCCACAGAAGGAGCCTCCCCTGCTAACTCCTTGATCTGAGCTGTGAGACAGTCCGTTTCTGTTGTAGAACACAGTACGTTTTTGGTTGGGGCCATTTTGCTGCAGCAGCCATAGCATACCAACACACTGCCCTTTAAAAGGGGCCTGAGGGATGGGGAGAGTGGTGAGCTTGGCAATTGATGTGTCCACATGGCCGCAGATACCATGGACGAGCTGGACTTTGTTGTAAAGAAATTTAAGAGCCCTGTTTCTATTCCAAGCGTCATCTTGTTTCCCAGATGCATTGGTCTTGGCTGTGAGGGTGTGAGAGGCAGCATTGTATCCTGGTTAACCGCGGGGACTGGAGCCAGCATCCGTGGGCTTGAATCCTGACCCTGTGGCTTGGGCCGGAGACTGCCCCCTCTGTGCCTCAGCTTCCTCACCTGTAAAATGGGAAGAATGAGAGTACCCAGCTTCGATGGTCTTCAGGAGGATCAGATGAGCTCCTGAAAGGTCGGGAGGGGGAGTGCCCTGTGTGGTTTGCTCTTGTCAGTGGCTCAAGCATCTTCCTCATCTCTTGGGGGCACGTCCCTTGAAGTCTGTTCTGCAAGTCACCAGCCCCCACCCCCACCCCAGAGGACGCTGTGCTTGTCTGTTAGCTGTGGTCCATCCAGTTCTCCCACACATACTCTGGGAATGTGTGCACGCGATTCTATTTCCCTCTGGGTTTTTGGGGATCTCAGTGTCCCCACCAGAAGTCCGTCTGGGTGTTGGAGAGGAGAGGACAGAAGGAGAGGGGCAGCTGGGCTGTGGACACATCTGCCCTGAGAAGCCCAAGGCCGCACCTGGAGCATCTGAGGGCAGGGCCAAGCCCTGGGAAGGCAGATCCCAGATCTCTTATCTCTTATGCATGTCTGATTGTGGGGGGGAGCTGTTAGAGGCATCCTCTGCTGAATCCTTCAGGACAGGCCCTCCTGCCGCCACACCACGTTCTAGCTTAGCTGTAAGTGAACATTTTTGCATGTTGGGCTGGTGAAGTGACATGTCTTTTTTTCATCTTGGGAGAGACCTAAGCACTGTGTGCATTGAAGTTGAAGCCAGAAATCTTGGTATCGACTCTCCCTGCCCCCCGGCAATGCCTGGTCCCGGAGCCAGGCCCCCTGGTGGCTGTCACCCCAGGCGGTGAGCTCCCAGAGGCAGGGACCCATCGGTTCTGCTCACCGGGAGGAGTCCCAGCTCCTGGCCCACACCTGACCTGTCGCTGGCGCTTCCCAGAGAGCGGTCAGCCGACGAGCCAGGGGAAGGACCTGGCTACCGCCCTCTCAGCCTCTGTACCCTGCTCTCTCTGCAGAGATGGCAGTGTCTGTGGTTAAGGTAGGGCGGCTCTGTGACTTCTCCTTCTTGCTTGTATATTTCTTCTTGTTTTTAATTTTTAGTTGGAGAATAATTGCTTTACAGGATTGCGTTGGTTTCTGCCATACATCAACATGAATCAGCCATAGGTGCACATATGTCCCTTTTGAACCTCCCTCCCACCTCCCACCCACCCCACCCGCCTCGGGTGTCACAGAGCCCTTGATCTGAGCTCCCTGCATCATGAAGCAAATCCCCCTGGCTGGCTGTTCTCCATGTGGTGATTTCTGTTTCCATGCTGCTCTTTCAGTTCGTCCCACCCTCTCCTTCCCGCGCTGTGTCCACCGTCTGTTCTTTTATGTCTGCGTCTCCACTGTGCGGTCGTTTCAGTCGTGTCCAACTCTTGGTGACCCCATGGACCCTCACCTGCCAGGCTCCTCTGTCTGTGGGGTTCTCCAGGCAAGAATACTGGGGTGGGTTGCCATGCCCTCCTCCAGGGGATCTTCCATTGTGTCTCTATTCCTGTCCTGCAGATAGGCTCATCAGTACCATCTTTCTAGATTCCAACTATATATATTAATGCATGATATTTGCTTTTCTCTTTACAGAGTACTTCACTCTGTATAGTGAGCTGTAGATGCATCCACCTCATTAGGACTGACTCACATGTGTTCTTTTTTATGGCTGAGTAATATTCCATCGTGTATGTGTACCACAGCTTCTTTACCCATTCATCTGTTGATGGACGTATGTTGCTTCCGTGTTCTAGGTATTGTAAATAGCGCTGCAGTGAACACTGGGGTGCATGTGTCTCTTTCAGTTTATGGTTTCCTCAGGGTACCTCCCAGTAGTGGGATCGTTGGATCATATGGTAGTTCTATTCCTAGTTTTTTAAGGGCATCTCTCTAGAATCTCTGACAGAATCTTACTGTTCTTTACAGTGGCTGTATCAATTTACATTCCCACCAACAGTGCAAGAGGGCTCCCTTTTCTGTGCATCCTCTTCAGCATTTATTGTTTGTGGACTTTTTGATGATGGACTTTCTGACCGGTGTGAAGTGATACCTCACTGTAGTTTTGGTTTGCATTTCTCTAATAGTGAGCGATGTTGAGCATCTTTTCATGTGTGTCCCAGCCATCTGGATGTCTTCCTTGGGGAAATGTCTGTGTAGATCTTGTGCCCACTTTTTGATTGGGCTGTTTGTTTTCCTGGTATTGAGCTATATGAGCCGCTTATGTATTCCGGAGATCAGTCCTTTGTCAACTATTTTATTTGCAATTGTTTTCTCATTCTCAGGGCTGTCTTTTAATCTTATTCCTTGTTTCCTTTGCTGTGCAAAAGCGTTTAATTGATGAAGTCCCCTTCATTTATTTTTGCTTTTATTTCCATTACTCTAGAAGGTGGGTCACAGAGGCTCTTGCTGTGATGCGTGTCGAGGAGGGGACTGCCTATGCTTTCCTCTCACGACCGCTGCTTTAACCACACACGGTGTTTCTGGCCCAGGCCTGTGCTGGCCTGTTTTCTCCTCTGTGAGGTGGGTAGCGGCCGGGCTGCCTTGCAGGATGGTGGTGAGGATTACATTTGTCAGTGCATCTCACGCCCATGGTGTGTACCTCACATAGCTCGTCTGTGGTGCATCTTTGTCTGATTGGGGGCACTGGGGGGGCTGTGGTGTCGCCCCCCCGTGTAGAAGCTGGTCCCTTCTGGTGCGTGTGGGGAGGGTCCCTACGAGGTTAAGGTCCTCAGTTTGAGCCCGAGTGTCACTGGGCAGCCCCCCTCCTTGCCTTTGTCCTTCTGCAAGCCTGGGGAGGCCTGGCCTTGGAGGAAGAGCGTCTGCGGGGCAGCGGTGACGTCGTTTTGTAAACAGAGTCAGTGCGGATGCCAGCTGAGAGCAGGGGGCCCTCTTCCATGCTCCCCGCACAGCGGGAAGAAGCGGGACGATGCCTTCGTCTTGCATGGTGTGCTGGTGGCCACGGTGGGAGTGAATATTCGGGGGTGAATTGTCTGCGTGCGAAGGACTCTTTTCTGAGAAAGAAAAGTCTGGGAACTTGCTGATCCATAGAGTGGAAACTAGCGAAGTCAGCACAACAGGGCCAAGAGCATGTGGCGGGGGGACAGGCCGCCTCAGGACCGAGAGGCCCGCTGGCATCTTCCTGCTTCAGCTTCTCTGGTTGGATTTTACCAGCCAGGTGTCACGTGCCCACCATGCCTGGCCAGCGTCTGCTGGTGGTTAGCAGAGACCTGGTCGGGGAAGGGCCAGTGTCCCTGGGGAGGCCTGAGCTGGGGTGGCTGATGGTAAAAGCTACACCGGTTTCCTGTTGAAGACAGCCCTGAGCCAGGCTTTTCTGTCTGACCTGGTTTTATTTCCCCTAATTAAGTGGGTTTCCTTGAAGCAGTAACATGTGTTCATGAGTAGAAAGATTTTAAACTCTACAGTGAGGATTACCCACCTACCCCCAGAACTGATGTGTGTTCACACCTGGTATAACCCTTCAACATTTCTTTTCTTTCAAGATATAGATATATTTTTACAAAACGTGACCCTCTTATAATACTCTTTAGTTACATGCCTTTTTATTTTGTGCTGTATCGTGACCACCATCTTTTTTGAGTTATTTAAAATGTAGTGATTGGCAGAGAGATGCCTTTGTACTTAAGAGCATGTCCTCTAGGGTCCGACTGCAGGGTGCAGGTCTTGGCTCTGCCACTTAAAGTTTTGTGACCATGGACAAATTTTTTAGCCTCTCATTTTCCCATCTATGGAATGGGACCATAGTAATGCCTCCCTCACCACATTCTCATGGGGGTTAGGAGAACTACCTCTGTAGCACTCTTGGGATAGGACCTCACAGATAGCCCAGATCACTCAGTAACAGATAGCTGCTGCTACTATACTGTTATTATTTCTATGTACTTTGTGGACAGCAGAATACTCCCCGCCCCCAGATAGGTTCTAAGCCTTAGAACCTGTGACTCTGTTATCCTATGTGGCCAAAGGCTCTTGGTAGGGGTAATAAAATTGAGCATCTTGAGATAAGATTATTCTGGATTGTCTGGGGGGCCTGATGTCATCCCACGGGTGCTTATGAGTGAAAGGGAGGGAGGAGGGTCAGATTCAGAGGAGATAGGATGACGGAAGCAGAGGTCAGAGTGATGACGTCCGTGCTTTCAAGGTGGAAGGGGTCCATGAGCCAAGGGATGCAGGTGGCCCCCAGAAACTGAAAAAGGCGGGGAGGTGAATTCTCCCCTGGAGCCCCCAGAAGGAAGGGAGCCTTGCTGACACCTTGATTTTAGTCCAGTGAGACCCATTTTTGACTTCTGACCTCCAGAACTCAGATAATAATTGGCAGCATTGAGTTTGTGGTAAATCATCACAGCAGCAATAGGAAATGAGTGTACCCTTCTCACCAAGTTAGATACATCGTAGTATTTGGTTTGGGTCTTTTTCTTTTGTTTTTAAGAAATAAGGTTTTACATTTAAGTCCTCATGTGTACCCCTCCTTCCCTAGAGAAACCAGTAGCATGCTTTGATAACTGTCATTCCTGTGCATGTGTTTTACCCTTATTTAAAAAATTTTAGCCTGCAGTTGATACAGCGTATTGTGTGCGAGGCATCCACATTGCATCAGTAGCTCTATCTGAACTGCCCCGAGCTGGCCACTCAGTGAGCGCACCTTGATACATTCCCCAGTCCTTTCATTTATGGATGTTTAGGTTGTTTCCAGTTGCAAAAATCTTTCCATTCCAAGTGTATGCCTTCCATCTTGTTTCATTTATTTTTTGTCACTGCAGGTTTATGGGATCTTCATTTACCAATCAGGGATCTAATCTGTGCCCCCTTCAGTGGAAGCTTGGAGTCCTGACCACTGGACCACCAGGGAATCCCCCATTTTGTTTTAAATAGCTGTGGTTTTCTACCTGATTTCTTAATGTTTTTTTAATTTTTAAAATCAGTCTTCTATTTTTGGACATCTTGTAGTTTATTATTTTGCCACATCAAACAGTAATCCCAGGGACAGTTTCATTCCTAGCTGCTAAGCATATCCCTGGTAATTTCCTAGGATAAATTTCTAAAAGAATTTCTGGGAGGAAGGACAGGCTGCGTCCCAGTCTCTGGGCACAGAGTTCTCTTGGCCCCAGGAAAGCTGCACCGACTTGTATGTCCACCCACCACCCTTGCCAGGCTGTGGACATCGTGGGCTCTCACGTCTTTTGTGAAATTCACAGGAAGATGAAGTGTTATCCTGAGTGTCGGTTGCCCATCCTTCTGCTCCTGGTTTGCATTTGTTCTGTCCCAGGACGTGACACCAGCAGCTTGATTCCCTGTTGGCTGACGGCTGTGGGTCTCATCATGACGTCAGCAGGACCACTTCAGATGGTGGTAGAAAACTTAGGAGCCCGTCCTGGGGGGCCAGAGCTGCTGACGGGCCCTCACTATAGCCCCGTGAAGTTGGTAAGAGAAATGTGACCTTGAGGGAAGCTGAGGAACTTTCCAAGGTTGACAGCAGGGATTTAGTTCCAGTTACTGTCACTGCTCAGCTCACTCGCTTTACTAGCAGGGTGGGCTCTATTCTGGGATGTGAGCTGGGTATCATTTTCCTGTCTTGAGAGTAAGGCTTCAGATGACCTCCCCTTTTGAAGTTGGTTCCAAAAATGTATGGCTGTGCAGAGTTGCTGACCAGAGTTGAGTCTGGAATGCAAAGATTGGACCCCAGTTCCTTGGGGTGGGGTGTGTCTTGTTGGTCTCGGTAATTCCAGCTTGTGGCACCAGTTCCATCAGGAGGCGCTCGATAAATGTGTGCCCCTGAGTGAGTATTTTCCACTATGAGCTACCACTTAAAAAGTTTTTATTTGTTTAGTTGTCTGGCTGCGCCAGGATCTTCAGTCTTTAGTTGAGGCATGGGGGCATCTTAACTGTGGCATGCGAGCTTCTTCGCTGCAGCATGTGGAATCTAGTTCCCCGACCAGGGATCGAACCCGAGCCCCCTGCATTTGGAATGTGGAGTCTGAGCCACTGGACCGTCAAGGAAGTCCTTTTTTTTTTTTTTTTTTTGGAGGAACCACTTTCTCTTCTATAGTCTTGCCCAGTTTGGACATTTTTTTTTAAATACAACTACAGTATTCTTGCCTGGGAAATTCCATAGCCTGGTCGGCTACAGTCCATGGGGTTGCACATGAGAAGGACACAACTTAGCAACTAAAGATGAGACGTTACCCTCTGCACCTGATTGCTTTCATTTAATGTGATGTTGTCAAGATTCACCCGTGCCGTGGCGTGGCAGTATCACTCCTTTTTATGGCTGAGTGATACTCACCTGTAAGGATAGACAGTATTTGCTCATTGCTTCATGGACACTGGAGTTTTTCCCACTTTTTGGCCATCATGGATAGTGTTGCTGTGAATATTTGTGTACAAGCTTTTGTGTGGATGTACTTTCATTCTCTTGGATGTGTCCCTCAGAGTGGATTTTCCAGGTCACACGTAGCCCTTCAGTCGTTTGAGGAGTTGCCAGGCTGTTTTCTGAAGTGGCTATGCCGTTTTACGTTCCTGCCAGCAGTGGATGAGGGTTCTGATTTCTCTGCAACCTCACCATCACTTGTTGCTGTGTCTTCCTTTTTTGTTGTTTTTTAAAACGTTTATTTATTTGGGCTTCCCTGGTGGCTCAGACGGTTAAGAATCTGCCTGCAGTGTGGGATACCCAGGTTCAATCCCTGGGTCGGGAAGATCCCCTGGAAAAGGAATGGCAACCCACTCCAGTATTCTTGCCAGGAGAACTCCATGGGCAGAGGGGCCTGGCAGGCTGCGGTCCGTGGGGTCGCAGAGTCAGACGCGACTGAGGGACTGACACTTTGTGTATTTGGCTGCACCGGCTCTTAGTTGCAGCATGCAGGATCACTTAGTTGTGGTACGTGGGATCTAGTTCCCTGACCAGAGATTGAACCTGGGTCCCCTGCATCGGGAGCTCTTAGCCACTGGACCGCCAGGAAAGTCCCTGCTGTCTGTCTTCTTGATCTTAGCCTTCTGTTCTCGGTGGAGGTAAAGTCATATCTCCTGGTGGTTCTGATTTGCATTTCTCTGATGGCTCATTGTTCTATTTTAAATGGAGCTGATTGTACAGTGTACTTTTGAGCTGATGCAGTGCTTTCCCATCAAATGCTTGCTTTCCACAGCAGCATCCAGTCTTACTTTCACTTGCCTGGGGTCTGGCATTCCCATCTGGGTGCTTATTACTACAGGGCAAATGAACAAAGAATCCCTGAAAAGGCTAGCGTGGAGCACCCGTGGGTGAACACTGGTCATCAGGGGTGCTATTCCTGCCTTCAGTCTAGAGCCATACATTTTAACCTTTACTTCTGTTTTTGGGGGACAAAGGACCAGTTTTTCATGGGGGTAGCTCATCTTAGTTTTCTTAGTAAATGTTCAGAGTCAGCACAGATTTACTCTCACTTCAAGGTTTAATGCCTTGGCCCCAGTACCCAGTGGAAAAGAGATACATAGTGAATCTCTTCACAGAACCCTGGAGGTGCCTCCTCCCTTCTGAACTGTCTGCTTGAGCCCCTCTGCTTGCCATTTGGCTGCCAGCTACCCCTAAGGGGTATGCGGATGACACCACACTTGTGGCAGAAAGTGAAGCAGGACTAAAGAGCCTCTTGATGAGGGTGAAAGAGGAGAGTGAAAAAGCTGGCTTAAAACTCAGCATTCAGAAAACAAAGATCATGGCATCCAGTCCCATCACTTCATGGCAAATAGTTGGGGAAACAGTGGAAACAGTGAGAGACTTTATTTCCTTGGGCCCCAAAATCATTGTGGATGGTGACTGCAGCTATGAAATTAAAGGACGTTTGCTCCTTGGAAAAAAAGCTATGATAAACCTAGATAGTGTGTTGAAAAGCAGAGATGTTACTTTGCTGACAAAGGTCCGTCTAGTCAAGGCTATGGTCCTCCCATTGATCATATATGGTTGGGAGAGCTGGACTGTAAAGAAGGCAGAGTACGGAAGAATTGATGCCTTCGAAATGTGGTGTTGGAGAAGACTCTTGAGAGTCCCTTGGACTGCAGGGAGATCAAACCAGTCAATCTTAAGGGAAATCAACCCTGAATATTTATTGGAAGGACTGATGCTGAAGGTGAAACTCCAGTATTTTGGCGACCTGATGCGAAGAGTTGACTCATTAGAAAAGACCCTGGTGCTGGGAAAGATTGAGGGCAGGAGGAGAGGGGGACGACAGAGGATGAGATGGTTGGATGGTATCACTGACTCAGTGGACATGAACTTGGACAAACTTTGGGAGACGGTGAAGGACAGGGAAGCCTGGCGTGCTGCAGTCCATGGGGTCACAAAGGATTGGACATGACTGAGTGACTAAACAGTAACAACAAATCAATAGTGTGTAGGGCTTCCTCGGCAGTGCTAGTGGTAAAGAACTTGCCTGCCAACTCAGGAGACTCAAGAGACATGGGTTCAGTCCCTGGGTTGGGAAGATCCCGTGGAGGAGGACATGGCAACCCACTCCAGTATTCTTGCCTGGAGAATCCCCGTGGACAGAGGAACCTGACGGGTTATAGTCCATAGCATCGCAAAGACTCAGACATGACCGAAGTGACTTAGCATACTCACACATCAGTAGTGTATATGTATCAATCCCAATCTCCCAATTCACTTCCCTCCCCCAAAACCAAGGTTTTGTGTTGATTGAGAAAAATGTTGTGACCAGAGGCTCTCAGGAACCCAACCTTGTATTCCTCCCTGGGGTGATGGTTCATTATTTGCCAATGCAGTGTTTACAGTGACTTTACAGAATGTGATGGTTGTGGAAGATGAGACTTGCTCCTATATGTCAACACAGGAGTAAGACTGGTTCTGCTTTTGTCTTGGGCTCCTCACCTGACGTGAACTCCAGAAGAGGGTCACTAGAGGCCAGAGGGCGAGTGGGAGTGTGTGCCTGGCCGCTTCCCTGGGCTTGAGAGCGTATCTCCTGCCACGAAAGCCACCTACTGGGAGTCTCAACGTGAAACTCAGCCCCCCATCCTGCTTTCTAGTACCTTCTGCCTGCTCTTCCCACAGCCCCAGGAGGTCTGAGAGGGAAGAAGTTCTGCTGCTTTAGAGTTAGCCTTTTCTACTGCAAGGTTGTGAAGGCTTTTTGGTCTCAAGGACATGTCTAGACCATGGCTCTCAAAGGCTGGTCAGGGAGAAGGGCCACCAGCCAAGTGGTCACCTCTTTTATTCATCATTGCTGAATTCATTCCTCCCACCATTAATTCATTTAGTAACTACTTACTGATTGTTGGGCTTTCCCGATGACTCAGCAGGTTAAGAATCTGCCTGCAATGCGGGAGACACAGGAGTTGTGGGTTCGATCCCTGGATGGGGAAGATCCCCGGAGAAGGGCATGGCAGCCCACTCCAGTACTCTTGCCTGGAGAATCCCATGGACAGAGGAGCCTGGTGGGCCACAGTCCATCCGGTTGCAAAGAGTCAGACATGACTGAGTGACTAAGCCCGGCGCAGCAGATACTGATCATCTACCAAGGGTGAGGAAACTGCCTTCTGATTGAAATAAACACGGCCTTTAATGACACGGACATTACTGTTTTGGAGGATGGGCAAGCGTTGGTGGAACACACACATGAACACATTTGTGATGAAAACGGAGATAAGTTCTGGCCCTTTCTTGGAGGGACCCCGGGAGGTTTTATATCTGGTTGGGGCCCAGGAGACAGCAGCCGAGCTGAGCCCCCTGTGGCCTGTCGGTCCCACTGGCTGCGCTCTGTGGCGGCAGCCCAAGTCTGCCCTGTGTCCCAGGGGGCTGTGAGCGTGCGCATCCAGGGGTGCCGCTGGGGTGGTTGCTGGGCTGCCGGAGGGCGCGTGACATCACGTGTGCGAGCAGGACTGGAGTGCTCAAGCCTGGGCTTGAGTCCCAGCTCTGCCGCTCTGTCCTGTGACTTCCTGCCTCAGGGTCTGCATCTGTGAAATGGGCACAGCCGTGGCACCTGCCTTGTGGGTTGGTGTGCAGACCGGAGGTTGCTTCCTGGAGCTTTTTGCTCGGTGTTAATTGAGTGCTTTTGTTGGTCGTGTCATCAGTAGGGCATGGCTTTGCTTACCCAGGGTCCAGGACTCACAGGGAGGACGGTCTTCCCTGGTGTCAGTCTCTTGGGAAGGTGATGTGGCCTCTGCCCTGCTCCTCCCCACCCCCCGCCCCCCAGCCTGGAGACTGGTTTGAGAATCCTGCTTCATTTCTCTATTGCTGCATAACAAGCCTTACCGAACACTGGGCCTGAATTCCGTGGGTCAGGAATTTGGGCAGGGCTCAGCTGGGCGTGGGTCTGCTCCTGGGGGTTGACTGGACTCACCGGGGTGTAGTCAGCTGGTGGCTGGGCTGGAAGCCCCCAGGGGGCTCTCTCCCGGTGTCTGTTCTCCACACTCCTCCCTGCAGTCCGTCCGTCTGCCTGCCTCTCTCCTTCCACATGGCTAGCTTGGGCTCCCTAACAGCTTGGTGGTCTCGCAGTAGCTGAGCTTCTTGCACCGGACAGGCTCCTGTGGAGAGGGACCTGGGGCTCACCTTCAGGGTTCGGGGCGAAGGGTGGCCCAGTGTCACTTCAGCTGCATTCTCCTGGTCAAAGCAAGTCACAGGGTCAGCCCAGAGTCGAGGGGAAGGAAGTAGACCCTACCCCCTCATGGGGTGAGTGGCACAGAATTTGTGGCCGTCTTTAACCCCCAGAGAGAACGACCCTGGTAGCCAGGGAGTCTCTCTGCCTTTCTGGGCCTTGACCCTGGATGCACCTGGGTGTCCCAGGGGCATCTCTGATAAGGGGGTATTTAGAGGGTCTCCTCCCCAGCGAGAGAGGGTGGGAGGTGGAGGGTGGGCTGTCTCTTTGCTGTTTGTTTTCTGTCCACTGTTTATGGCCCTGCTCCCCTGGGTGGGTATAAAGTCTTAGGCGGGGATCTGCCTGTTACCTGGAAAGGGGGCACAGGTATAGTTTTAGGTCAGTGCGTTCGGGAGTGGAGGACCTGCCTGGGGAGGTCAGCGAGGTGGGGTGTAGCGGGGACCGGACTGAAGGCCGCCCAGTGGGAGGTGAAGCGCAGGGAGGCTGGAGAGCAGAGACCCCGGCTCCTGTCGGGGCCACGTGCTGCCTTGCTGTGTGGCCATGGGCCGTAGACTTACCCTCTCTGAACTCAGATTCTCTGTATTCCGTGGGGATCATCACGGCTCCCACCCACAGGGTTGGGGTGAGATCACGTGAGCTCACGTGCTGGGTGTGCAGCCTAGGGTTTGGCCCAGAGAAGGTGCTCCGTGAACGCTCGTCCTGAGGATCCTGCCAGCACAGAGTTACCTCTGCTGTGGCCGGGACTGCTTGTTTCGGAGTCATGCCAGCCTAACAAATGGCCTCCCAGGTGATTTGTTGCTGAGGTTAACTTTTAAGTTTTCTTTTTCCCCCCGTTACCAAAGGAGTGGTGAGGACTGGCAATGGCTAGTCATGCTGAGAGTGAGTGAAGGGAGGCTTTCTGATGGGAGAGGGGAGCGGCCCTTTGGCTGGAGGGTCTCGGCCCTCTCTTGGGGGGCTGCCCAGGTTAGCCTGCGAGCCTCCCAGCCCTCCCCAAGGGGTCTCAGCCTGAGCAGCTGGGGGCCACCTAGGACAGCGAGCTGCTCGTGCTTGGCTGGGCTCTGGGAATCCCAGGATCAGAAGGTGCAGCCCCAGGGTGACCTGTCCCTCTGGGAGGAAGCCTGGGGACTGTGAAGCCACCCCCCAGGGCTGTCTGATTTGTTTCTTTAGAATTGCCATGGTCGGGGGCTACTTTGCCTCCTGCTAACCCCTGCATGGGGGCTGCCCACTCACCCTGTTGCTTGGGGGTCCTCCTGGCTCTTTCAAAGGTGAAGGGTGCTCTGGAACCACCTGAAACACAGGTCCCCTTCCAGAAGCTGCGGCTCTGAGCCCCTGAGGATCCTGTCTCCTTGGGGGGATCCCGCCTCCTCGGGGGCATCCCTGTGTTCCGAGTTGCTGGGCAAAACCCAGTTTGGGGCTATGAAAGGGCCACCTGACAGGCCTGAGAAAAGGACCCTGTCCCCCATTAGAGACGACCACTCACTCCCAAGACGACGGGGCTCCAGAACGGAGAGCCGAGAGCTGTGGACGCGTGGTGACCATGTGTAGGGCGGGACTCAGACGCCCGGGGCCGTGTGCTGGTTCCTTAGCTGGGCTGTGGGTCTCCTCCGAGTCGGGTTCTTTGCTTCTGTATCCGTTGCTCTGCTACCCGCTTAGAGCCTGGGAGGTGACAGGCACTTAATGTATTGGATGCTGCGTAAATGGGTAAATAACAGTGAGAAGGTCCTTCTCACGACTCTTATAGGCTGGTGGGAAGAGATGGGTAATGAATTGAAGACCAAGACCCGTCCTTACTAATGAAGTCAGCTCAAGGGGTGTGAGACCACCCGCAGTGGGGGTGGTCAATGAAGACCCCTCTCTGAGGACATTGAGGTCTCAGCCAACCCACATGTAAAATGGGAGTGTTAGCATCCATGTCCTTGGCAGCTGTAAAGATAGAATGATTATGGCCTAAGCATCTACCCGCTAAGTAAGCACAAAAGGCTTTTATGGGTATCATTATTTTTATTTTATTATTATGCTAAAGAGGAGTCTTATACTCTTTCTCCTGGGAAACCTGAGTGTGAGAGAGAGAGTGTGTGTGTGTGTGTGTGTGTGTGTGAGTGTGTGTGTGTGTATGTGTGAGTGTGTGTGTGTGTGAGTGTGTATATGAGTGTGTGCGTGTGTGTATGAGTGTATGAGTGTGAGTGTGTGTGTATGAGTGTGAGAGTGTGTGAGTGTGTGTGAATGTGTGTGTGTGTGACTGAGTGTGTGAGTGAGTGTGTGTATTAGTGTGTGTGTGTGAATGTGAGTGTGAGTGAGTGTGTGTGTGACTTAGTGTGTGAGTGTGAGTGTGTGTGTGTATGAGTGTGTGTGTGTGAATGTGAGTGAGTGTGTGAGTGTGTGTGCATGTGATGCCCAAAGACCAGGAATGTGTTCTGGCCTGTTTGTGAAGCTTGGGCGTGAGCCGTGTCAGACTGGTATGTGGTGCGTGCCCTCAGCATATCTGACAGAGAAGTGGGCGGTGTTGATGAAAAGACGGATGGTGCTGTGGCTTTTCGGTTGCCGTTGCCGGGAGTGGTTCAGAAGCAGGACCCTGGAACCACACAGCCTGTCCAGATCCTGGCACGCTCTCCCTTCTGCTGGGTGACCGGGGGCATGTAGGGTCACCTCTCCGGGCTTTCCCCTCATCTGTAAAGTGAGGATAATCACAACTACCTTGCCGATTGTGATGAATTTTTAGTGAGTTAATGCACACGAAGTGTTTTGTTGAATTGCTGGCATCCAGAGGGGGCTGAAGAAATGTAAGCTGTTACTAGTTGTAAGGAATTAAGATCCTGAGCTTGAATCAGAGGAGCTGAGTTCAAATGGTCACCCTGGGTGACCTGGGGTAAGTCACTTCACCTCTTGACACCCTGGCTTCCCCTTTATGTGTAGTAGGGGAAAACATCACCCACCTTATCAGAATGTTGCGCTGATTAAATGAGTTAATGTACGAGTGATTAGAAGACTGCCCGGCAGGTAGTAACTACTGCACGGTCCATGGTTTTTGTTGGTAGTGGTCACAGTGGTTTCAGTCAGCTGTGGGTCTATAACAAACTGCCCCAAAGCTCAGTGGCTTAAGCCTGCGACGACTTGTCGTTTTGTTGGTTCTGAGGCTGTTCCTCTCTGGTTGCTGGGGCCTTGCTCACGTGGCGGACAGGTGGTCCTGGCTCTTGGCCTCTGCTCTCTGTGTGGCCTCTCATCCTCCAGCAGGCCCAGCCTGGGTCCTCACATGGCGGTCTCAGAGAAGTGTTTTGAGAGGCAGAAGCAGCAAGGTTTCCTGAGATTTCGACCCTGGGCCTTGCACGGTGTCACTTCAGTCTCGTCCTGTTGATCAGAGCAGGTCATGAGGCCCAGATTCGAGGAGAGGGATATCCTCCTTGGCGGGAGGAGCCGTGAGGCGGGCCGTGCTTCATGGTATGCTCTCCGGCCACGATCGCCACCCTGAGTGTCACCGTCTGATCCCTCGTCCTGGTGCTTCCTCAGTTGCATGCTGTGTGACCACAGCTTCAGTTGACACAGTTGGTCACTCCCTCCTCAAGGCACTTTATCCGTTCGTGTGTTGCGTGACCACAGCTTCAGTTAATACAGCTGGTCACAGTTCTCACGCTGCACCTGCTCTTCTAGAACACTCTAGACGTGAGTGCACTGTTTCAGAGGGTACGGGGTACTTCTCTCCCACGACGCGCTCCCTGAGTGCTTCTGACAGCCCAGGCCGGGCCAGGGCGTTCCCAGTCGCGCCAAGCTCCCTGCTCTTGTGGAGCGCTGAGTCTAGTGTCCCTTACTCTTCAGGGGAGGGAGGGAAAGAGATTCAGTGAGCCTTTGGGGTTGAGAGCGAGCCTGAAAGGAGAAGTCAGGCTCTGGGAGGGAGGGGTGAGATGTGGAGTGCTGGGTGTCATCCCCCCGCTGCCCCTTCCCGCCACGTGACTGGGCCCAGTCACTTCCTCTCTGCGAGCCCAAGCCCTTGATCTGTCAAGCGACGCTTGCCGTCCTTGGCCGGGCGGTGGTGAGGATTCAGCGAGCTGGTGTCTGAAAACCTTTGAGTTGTTCTGACCACTTCCACCTGCAGCGCCTTGGTTTCCTCATTGGTGAGGGCCTTTCTGACTCAGAGGACCTGAGTTGAGTTGAATCCTCACCTCCTGCCTCCCCGTCTGGTCTCCCGTTCCTCCGTCCAGCTCATCATAGTCCTTTCTCATTGCACCGTGGCCTTCTGCCGGGGAGCTTTGTCAGCGTTGTTGACAGTCACTCCTCATTTCTGTGCCCGCTCCATTTGTGTTAGCCCGTGGTGTGGAGGGGGCGTGTTTGTTCTCTTCACTGCTTCAGCGTGCTCCATGATGACTAACATACACCAGCTACACCGTAGACATCGTCTGAGTGGGTGAATGCCATCCTTTCCCTGCCCAGCCTGGGGATACCCTTCCGCTGCAGTGAAATGCAGCTCTGGAGGCCTGAGCTTCAGGAACCATCTGTCCAGCAAGGGCACTGTATCTGCAGACCTCTGTGGTCTGGATGAGAGCCAGGCCAGAGCCACCCATCCGGACCCAGCCTCCGTCAGCCTGGTTGGCACTCACAGGCAGAAGGAAGTGGCTTCCATGAGGGTGCCCCTTGTCATGAGTTTCTATGGAAACCGAAGGCTGCCTACCTCGTCAGCTTGGCATAAGGGAGGAGGATGGAGCTGGTGTTTAGCTAAAGCATGAATGGGGGAGATTTGCTTCCTTTTCCATAAACTAGTGGGGACTCATTGAATTTTTTTTGGTGGGGGAATCTTTGAATCAAAAGTGAAAACAGGGACTTACCTGGTGGTGGTCCAGTGGCTAAGACTCCGAGCTCCCAATGCAGGGGGCCCAGGTTCGATCCCTGGTTGGGGTACTAGATCCCACATGCTGCAGTTAAGAGTTCACATGCTGCAGCTAAAGATCCTGCATGCTGTGAGTAAGACCCAGCGCAGCCAAATAAATAAAGAAAGAAAAGTAAAAAGAAGTACAGGTTTTTAGTGGGAATTTAGGGTATACCCCATCATTGTTTCATTTTATTTTTCCAGCCCTTTCATAAGCAGGAATACCTCCTCTGATTTGCAGATGAGGAAACTGAGGCTCAGGTCCAGTGACTTGTTCGAGACCACACAGCAAGGGGATGGCAGCGGTGGGATCCAGTTCCTGGCCGGCCTGCCCCTGGGGTTTAGCAGGGGGACGGCAGGGCTTCCGAGTGGAGCACAAAGACCTATCTGGGTGCATGGCTGCTTCTGGGGACACGTGGAGGGTGACCTGTGTCCCTTTTAGAGCAGATGGTCTGGCAGAATTGTCAGGAGGGTCTCACATGAGCCCCCTTATACTGCCAGGCTCACAGAAGTTAAGGATCAGGCCCAAGACGTCCAGGAAGCTCCAGACTGAACCCAGGACACCTCCTGACTCCTCTCCACGCTTCCTTGGGGAAGGCGGTCATCCGAGTCATCTCAGGAAGGCTGGATGACCTCCCACTTGAGTTTAAAAAATTACACTGAGGGTAGCTTTATTTTCCACTTTACAAGTGAAGAAATTTTCATTGTAGAACCTTTGGCAGGTACAGAAAAACCCAGATAAAAGAAAAATATCTCCCATTGCCTGTGATCTAGGCATCCGCTCAGGAACCAAGCTAGTATTTGGTTGCTTCTCTGTGAAGATATGATGTTTCATGTCTAAGGGTTATGATCTCCTGGGAGATAGCTGTGCCTGGTATTTAAAACATGGGCTTTATTGAGGGGTAATCTGCATGCAGTGCAGTACTCCCATTTTAAGTATGTGGTTTGGTGCACTCTGACACACGTGCACACGTGTAATCACCACCCCCGATCACCCCAGAGAGCTCCCTCTTGTTCCTCTGCCGTCAGTACCCCCGCCCCGCCCCACTCCTGCCCCAGGGAGCTCCTCATCTGCCTTCTTTCCATCCTTAGCTTGTTTTGTGTGTGTGAGAATTTCACGTAAATGGAACCCTACAGTCTGTGCTCTTTGGTGGTCAGCTGCTTCCACTCAGCATGATGTTCTTGAGGTTCATGCGTGTCGTCGCAGGCCCTAGTAGCCTGTTCTTTCCTACTGGTGAATGGTATTCCACCCACCCTTCTGATGGATGACCTAGGGCACCTCAGTTTCCCCTTCTGTAAAATGGGGGGAAATAGGTTCACTCTGCTGGGTCACTGTGAGGATTTAATGATTGCTGTGGGTGATGCGAAGACTGCTTGGCCCATGGCAAGTGCTAAATGACAGGGGTTGTTCCTGAGAGTAATAATGGGTTCAGTTACCTGTTGCTTGTAACAAACTACCCCAGAAACTGAGTGGTAAACATAGGGGGCGTTTTCAGCGTGAGGAGCTTTTGAATAATATGAACGATTGAATAAAGTCGGCATGCATCTTGGCAACAGGCTAACAGGCAGATGCTGCCGCTTTGAACACGGGCGGGTTTTGTTTGGAGGTGGGTCCTGGGGGCTCTGATCTGCTCAGTACCGGCCCTGCTTCTCACCCTGCGTCCTGCCCTGTGCCTGGCTCTGGCCCTGCTGAGACGACCCACCAACTTGCCTCATTTGGGCCTCAGGAAGTGGCCTCTGTAGAAAAAAAAAAAAAATGTATAAGCAGCGGGTGGTGGTGAGCTTTAGGCCAAGAAAGCAGATCACTGGAGCGCAAAGCCCCAAAATAGATCTTTCTCTGCTGAGTCTCCAAGCCAGTGGAGGCAGTGGTGAATGCTTTGCATAATTTCCTACCCGAAAGGAAAGGTTTTTACTGTGAACAACTTTTGGGGACCAAAAGGGGAAAAAAAAATCTCAGGAAGATCCCAGTTTTTTTCTGAGGAGCCCAGAGTAAGAGGCCTGAATCGTAATCCCAGATGCACCATCACCAGGCTGTGGGTTCTTGGGCAGGTTCCTTAACCTGTCTGGGCCTCACTTTTCCTCTGTGCTCACTGGCAGTGATGAGACCAGGCTCTCAAGCGTGCATGCAGAGCACCTTGCCCTGCGTTTGACACGTGGTGGGCTGCTGCAAGTAGGAAGTATCCTTTTTTTTTTTTTTACCCTCTTTTCTTGTCCCAGCACTTGGGCCTTGGTGTCTGTAAATGTGGTAGGCATGAGGGGGAGGGGTAAGCTTCGGCTTTCCTAGGAAAGTACTTGCAAGGGTGCCTTTGAAGTAATGCCCTCCTCCTCTGCAGGTCGCTGATAGGGAGAGTTGAAAGGCAGAGCTTTAACAGTGGCCCAGATGTCCCAGAACTTGTGGACGTGTTCCTTTCTGTGGTAGCAGCGCCTTTGCTGATGGGGTTGAGTTAAGCATCTTGCCATGGGAAGGTCATTCTAGATGATCTGTCTACGGGGCGGTGGGGATGGGGGTCCAGTGTCATCACAAGGGTCCTTCTAAGTGCGAGGTCAGAGTTCACAGAGATGTGGGAGGAGCAGGGGTTGCAGAGATGTCCTGGAGGAAGGGGCCACGAGCCAAGGCGTGCAGATGGCCAGGCCCCTGGATGCTGAGAACAGTGTGGGTAGATGGATTCTCCCCGCAGGCCCCCAGACAAGACCAGCCCTCAGCCCAGTGAGACTGCTCGCGACCTTGGGACAGAAGGAGCGTCAGTGTCTGTCGCTGCCAGCCGCTCCAGCTGCAGCCGTTTGTCACAGCAGCCATGGGAGACTCGCACAGCCCGCCAGGTCCGTGCTGTGATGTCTCCGTAGGAAGGTGGCCTCCGAGGTGGTGGCCCCTGTGCCCGTGTGTAAGCGTCTCCCTTTCTGACTCGGATGGACTGCTTTGGTCAGGCCTGTGGGACTTGAGATGCTCTGGCCTCTCTGGGGCCCGGCCTCGGCCCCTGTGGTCAGGCGGCCACGAGCCTCCCCCCGAGCTGGGGGCGCTGCTGCAGACGGGCTTCCTCTCTCCAGCAGGAAGAGAAACGAGCCGAGCGGCGTCGGGGGCCAGCTTGCTGTGTGCTGCCTCCGCCCGCCGGCGCGCCGGGGTCCAGGTGGGGTGGGAGGGCACTCTGATGTCCGGTGTCCTCTGACGCGGGCGCCTCTCTCTGCCCGGTGTGGGTCTGTGGGTAGTCTTTTAAATGATTGTTTTATTGTGATGTGGCACCACCCGGCCCCTGGAGGTGTGAGTGTCAAGGCCAGCCTCCGTGGAGGCGCAAGAGTGGGGCTGCAGAGCTGGCCGCCGCTCTCTGCGAGAACCCTGTTCGGGTCCGTCTTGGGCAGTCTTGGTGGTTTTCCTCATGTCCCGCTTGTGTGAGGTGCTAGGCCGTGGTGGGCATTCCAATGTAGTAATCATTGTTCTAATGAAGGAGCAGCCCCAAGGCTGAGAAATGAGGCGCGTGCCATGGCTGGGTCATCTCACTGGTTGTGAGATGGACATCGTGTGACCTTTGCCCTTTTGGTCCTTTCCAGGATACCCCTGCCCCCGCCACCGAGTGGGCAGAATAGTGGTCCTCAGTGATGTCCAGGTTCTAATCCCCGGAACCTGTGGATACGTGACTGATGTGGTAAAAGGGACTTTGCAGGTGTGATTAAGTTAAAGCGCTTGAGATGGGAGATGATGCTGGACGATCCCCGTGGGCCCGTGTCATCACCAGGATCTGTAAAAGGTGGAAAAGGGAGGTAGAAGGTCAGAGTCAGAGAGAGGCTGAGAGATTCTGGCCTTGATCGAGGAAGGGTCCACAGCCAAGGGATGAGGCGGCCCCAGAAGCTCAAAAAGGCGAGTGTTCTGCCCAGAGCCTCCAGGAAGGGCAGCCCTGGCCACACCTGCTTTGGAATTCTGGTCTGTATTGTTTTAAGCCTCTAAGTTTGTGGTCAGTTGTTAGAGCAGTAACAGGAAGTGAATACACTCCCAAATACGCATCTCCTTTCAAGCTCTTTCAGACGGGTCCACTTGGTAGAGATTTATCAACCATGATCGAGACACTCTGCTGGGCATCGAGGTGAGCAGGTTGAATACAGCAGGATCCTGTCTCTCAGGGGTTCACAATCTGCGGGGGAGATGGGCAAGGGGTGATGACGCCTGAGTGCAGGGTGCCCTGGAATATTGTCGGGGAAGACATGGAACCACACCCGGGGGAGGGCATGGGAGGGTTGTGGTGAGAGTCATTGGGAGAATCCCTGAACTCGGAGTAGGAATTCTAGAAATGGCCCGTCATCTCTTGGTTATCCCTACTTGGACGAATAGTTAAGTCTTTTAAGCTGAAACTGTTCAAGATGGAATTTGTCACCAAAAAAAAAAAAAAGCAAAAAACCAAACTTGAGGCTGCCTTCGTTTATTTATTTCTGTTCGGCTGCACTGGGTCTTGGTCGCTGCACACGGGCTTTCTCCAGTTGTGGCGAGTGGGGGCCGCGCTTTGTTGCTGTGGGTGAACCTCTCGTTGCAGTGACTTTGGTTGCTGCAGAGCACCCGCCTAGGCACTCAGGCTTCAGGGGTTGTGGTGTGTGGGCTCAGTCATGGTGGCTCTCAGGTGTTGGAGCACGGATAGGCTCAGTAACTATGGCCCAGCGGCTTAGCTGCTCTGTGGCCTGTGGGGTCTTCCCGGACCAGGGATGGATCCCACGTCCCCAGCATTGGCAGGTGGATTCCTATCCCACGGCGGAGTCCCAGGGCCTCCTTCTTTAAAGCCTACTCCGCGCTTCCCCACCTCGGTGAGAGGCTGTCCACACCCACCCAGCAGCCCACACCAGACACCCAGCCCACACCAGACAAACTGACTCCGCTGGCTCCTCCGCTTCCGATACCAAAGCCACCCCCGAGGGCTGTGGGTTTGTCCCCGTCTGGAGGTCCTTTCCCTGCCTGCCAGGTTCCCGGCACTGAGATCCAGGGTCAGAGATGCAGGAAATGGAGAAAAACCTGTATGACTGCCTCCCTCATACAGGTAGCGGAGGCCCCAGGGGTCACGGCCAGAGGGCGGGCCCGAGGACGGACTTCCCGGGTTGAGGCCCCAGCTCTGCACTTAATGTGCTCGTGGACAGTCACTCTGTCGTGTCCGACTCTTTGTGACCCCGTGGACTGTGGCCCTCCAGGCTCCTCTGTCCATGGGGTTCTTCCGGCAAGAACACTGGAGTGGGTTGCCACTTCCTTCCCCAGGGGATCTTCCCGACCCAGGGATTGAACCCACGTCTCCTGGGGACTCTTCACCACTGCTCCACCTGGGCAGCCCAGCAGCGTGCTCCTGAGGTCACATCACTTCATTTCGAGTGGCCCAGCCTCCTCACTGATAAAATGGTAATAGAAGTAGTACTGATGTCCCAGGGATGTCATGGAATTAAACGTGTTAAAGTGCAGAAAGCACTTAGAATGACACCCTCCGTAAATGGTGGAGAAGCACTGAAGATCCTCACAGCAGTGGCCACTTTCTAACTGTGTCTTCTGAGGGGTCTTACGACCGCTATCCTTGGTGCCTTTATCAGTCCTCACTGTGCCTTTATAAAGCCTCCCCATTTTACAGATGGGGAAACTGAGTCTCACAGAGTACCCTGACCTTCCTGAAGCCACTTAGCTGGTAAAACTGCTGTGATTTCTTCCAGTATGTCTCAGTGCGGCCTGGGACCATTTTCAGCACCTCTTGGGTGTTTTGAAGGTTTCTTCCTGTAACCACTTGGAAGTCTGGATCTTACTACTGGAGAAGAGCAAAACCAGGCTCCTGCTTCCTGTGGATTAGTTGACTGACACCAGGGAACTTGGCCCTGAACTCCTCTCTAGATGCTACCTCCTCAGTCCCCGAAGATAGCAGTCCCCAACCTTTTGTTAATTTATTTATTGTTTTGGTGGGGAAGGGGCTGTGCTGGGTCTTCACAGCTGTGCGGAGAGCAGGCGCTACTCTCTCATTGCAGTGCATGGGCTTCTCATCGCAGTGGGGACCGCTGGGCTAAGGAATTGCCTCGTAATCTACAGACTCTCTGTCACCATGTTTGTGAGGTCTCTAGATGCCTTTCGCTGTGACCTTGTGCTGAAATCAGACTCACTGGACGTTTTCCGGGACCTCATAGATGAGATGTGTGGGAAGGAGCCTGGTGAATTCACGTCTACTGCAGTTAGAAAGGGTCTGTGTTGTTTGGGAACTCTGGCTACTTCTGTACTTCTGTGTCAATTAAGTTTTCAGACCCCAAAATAGAACTTTGCATTTATTCTTTTAAAATTCCACCTCCTCCATTCCAGATGGGGGAACCAGAAACTCGTCTGCTTGTAGGAGGCTGGGCAGGTGACCTACCTAAGAGAACCGGACAGGGTCTAGGGGATGAGTGACGGCATACCTGGGCTGCAGAGACGTGAGGGCGGGTGGGAACCGTGGTGCCCGGCGTGCGAGATGGGCAGATCATGCCCAGTGCTGCAGGCTCAGGGTCAACAGACCTGCGGCTGAAAACGCTGGTCATCACTGTGAAATCAGCTCAGTTTTAAAAAGTGCTGACTCATTTAAACAAATAAATAAGCAACATGGCCTTGTCCTACCTAAACATGTCTGCAGCCAGATGCAGCCCCCAGCCAATGAATGTAAACTCTGTTTTAGACTATTGAGGATCAGTTCAGTTCAGTCTAGTTGCTCAGTTGCGTCCAACTCTTTGCGACCCCATGGACTGCAGCACGCCAGGCTTCCCTGTCCATCACCAGTTCCCGGAGCTTGCTCAGATTCATGTCCATCGAGTCGGTGATGCCATCCAACCAGCTCATCCTCTGTCATCCCCTTCTCCTCCTGCCTTCAATCTTTCTCAGCATCAGGATCTTTTCCAGTGAGTCAGTTCTTCACATCAGGTGGCCAAAGTATTGGAGCTTCAGCATCAGTCCTTCCAATGAATATTCAGGACTGATTTCCTTTAGGATGGACTGGTTTGATCTCCTTGCAGTCCAAGGGATTCTCAAGAGTCTTCTCCAACACCATAGTTCAAAAGCATCAATTCTTTGGTGCTCAGCTTTCTTTATGGTTTAACTCACATCCATACATGACTACTGGAAAAATCATGGCTTTGACTATACAGACCTTTGCTGGCAAAGTAATGTCTTTGCTTTTTAATATTCTGTCTAGGTTAGTCATAGCTTTTCTTCCAAGGAACAAGTGTCTTTTAATTTCATGGCTGCAGTCACCATCTGCAGTGATTTTGGAGCCCAAGAGAATAAAGGCTCTCACTTTCCACTGTTTCCCCATCTATTTGCCATGAAGTGATGGGACCAGATGCCACAATCTTAGTTTTTATAATGTTGAGTTTTAAGCCAGCTTTTTCGCCGTTTTTACTGTTCTGTGGCAGGTGGTGCCTCCTCCTTTATTTCAGCCACAATTTTGATCAGTGTGTTCTTGGGGTCCACAGAGGAGCCTGGGAAGACATGCTGGTGTGACCTTAAGCAAGTTACAGATCTCCGAGACTCGGCTGGCCTGTACAACACCAGCCTTCCAGAGCTGCTGTGACAGCTCAACTTGCATGTTTCTCGAGCATGAAAGGTGTGTTACATACAAGGTTTGAGTAAGGTGGAGTTCTTTTTTTTTTATAAGGTGGAGTTCTTTCCCATCTGTTTGCATTCCTTTTCTTTTCCACGTTTGGATTAAAATTTTTGAAACAAGGAGCCCACAACGGCCCAGTGCCCTTTTGGTTCATCACTAGAGACCTGTTTTTAGGGAGACATTGCAAGTCGCCCGGGATCTCTGTGTGGGCTTCACGTTGTGTGTGTTGCTCTTGTTCAGACTTGACTCCAGGTCTGGAGATGCACTTGGCAGGGTGGTCTAAAGGGAAGAGTGATCGCTGCAAGAGAAGGGATTCTGAATCCTGGCACGTGCCAGAGAGCTGTGTTTTTAACATGAATTGGATGTGTTTAAATAAAAAAAGGGCAAGGAGGCAGGGTGTTGATGAGGACCAGAGTGGCTGGAAGGGAGGTCAGTGAACTATGGGCATGTGGCCTTTATAGAGACTCTTCTGTGTCGACTATGTGTTTGTAAGCTTTTAAAAAATTTTTTTTATTTTGGGCTACGCTGGGTCTTTGCTGCTGAGAGTCGTCTTTCTCTGGTTGCAGTGAGTGGGAGCTACTCTTCATCGTGGTGCACAGACTTCTCCTTGCAGTGGCTTCTCTTGTTGAGGAGTGCAGGCTCGGTAGTTGTGGCGAATGGGCTTAGTTGGGATGGGCGGCATGTAGAATCTTCCCAGACCAGGGATCAAACCTGTATCCCTTGCATTGGCAGACAGATTCTTATGCACTGTACTGCTGGGGAAGTCCTGTAGGCTTTTTAAATTTTTTATATTTGAAATTGTTGTCGTTGTTTAGTTTCTCAGTCATGTCCGACTCTTTGCAGCCCCATGGACTGTAGCCGGCCAGGCCTCTCTGTCCATGAGATTTTCCAGGCAAGAAGAGTGGAATGGGTTGCCATTTCCTTCTCCAATTTGAAATAACACACGTTAAATATTCAGTATAATGAATGATTACAAGATGAACTACCATGTCACCATCAAATTGAGACCAAGAACATTGCAATTCCCAGAAGTTTCCTGTGTATTGTCCCGATCACCGGTCCTCCCTTGCCAACTAGCTCTTCACTTTTCTGTATAGTTTGACCAGCTATGTACACAGTGGGGTTTTCCATTTAATTTTTTTTTTTTTTTTTGCTTTTGTCACTCAGGAAATCTCCAATTCAGTTGACACAGGCAGTCTAATCTGCCCTTTTTGCTGGTTGCATAATAACCCATGGTGTGGCGGAACCACAGGTAGATCACCTATTCCTCCACCTTCACTGTGTGGTCAGGTTTTTGTTTTTTGTGCTAGCCGCTGTAAATGTTGAGATAAAGGGGCCGTATTGGTACAAAAGCATTACCTGCTTACTGTGCCAAGCTCAAACAATGCAAGTGAAGGAAAAACTGTTCTGTCCTTCTCCCGCATCTTGGAGGTAACCAGTATTAACCATTTAGTGTAAATTTTTTACGTCTTTCCTGTGTGTGTATGTGTCCATACACACACTGACGTGCATAAGTTTTTTAAGTTATTTATTTGGCTGTGTCAGTTCCTAGTTGCGGCATGCGGGATCTTCCATAGCAGCGCATGGGCTCTCTAGTTGTGGCGAGCGGCTGCGGAATGCATGGGCGCAGCAGTTGCAGCACATGGGCTGATTGATCCACGGCATGTGGGATCCTAATTCCCCAGCCAGGGATTGAACCCACGTCCCCTGCATTTCAAGGCGGATTCTCAACCACTGGACCACCAGGGAGGCCCCTGTACCTAGGTTTAGATACAGTTTTCTAAGCAGAAGCAGGACCACACGATGCCTGTTGTTCTGCGGCTTGCCGTTTCCCTTAACCGTGCTCTGGGCAGCTTTTGCATCAGGACACGCGGGTCTGTTCCATTCTTTTTTCACAGCTGCCTGGTATTCCAGACAGTGGCTGTGCTGTTGTTCTTTAACTCACGTGCCCCACTGGTGGACAGGAGGGCACCATTCAGAATAGAGACCCCCTGTACCAGCATCTGCATGCACCTGTGCTGCTATTTCTGCAGGATGGGTTCTTGGAGGTGGAATTCCTGGGCGTGCACATTGAACATTTTCATAGATTGTGTCATATTTTCTCACCAGCTGCAGCCTGGTTTTAGAGGAATCATTGAATGAATTCTCTGCTATGAATATTGACTCTCTTAATGGTGTCTAGACTCAGGAATAGATTGTCACAGAATCTGGGTTTTAGTGATGCTGAGGGCACGTGCCTTAGCTCTGCCCTTTTTCCTGCTTCTGTGCTTCTTATTCATTCATGAGCTTTGATTTAATTATTTTAATAAATACATGTTTGAGGTTTTTTTTTTTTAATTTGTTTATTTATTTGACAACATTGGGTCTTAGTTGTGGCATGCAGGATCTCTAGTTGTGGTGTGTGGGATCTGGTTCCCTGACCAAGGATCGAATCCTGGCCCCCCGCATTGGCAATGTGGAGTCTTAGCCACTGGGGATGTCCCAAGATTCTTTTTTGTCAAATGTCAAAGGGCTATAAATCCCTCTGTCAGTTCTCCCAGAAATAACCATTTTGTGATGGTATGTACCCTTTTATGTCTTAAAATTTCTATACCCTGGGGTAACTGGAATCACAGGAACCCGTGACAATTGACTTGTGTCTTTTAAATAAGTCATTACCATTTGTATAACTTTTCAAACTTTTGCAGCCTTTTCCCTGCTCAGCGTTTCTTGAAGCTAAGTGTTTTTGAGGCTGTGTTTTCGTTCACTTATGGCTGTGCAGGTCTTCGTTGCTGCCTGTGGGTTCTCTGTAGCTGTGGTGAGCAGGGCCGCTCTGGTGCAGCTCCGGCTTCTCACTGCAGGGGCTTCTCGGTGTGGAGCTCGGGCTCCATAGTTGGGCACATGGGCTCAGTTGCCCTGTGGAATGTTGGCTCTTCCTGGCACGGGGACCGAACCCATGTGCCTTGTGTTGGCAGGCCGACCCCTAACCACTGGACCACCGGGGAAGTCCTGGAATATTTTTTTTGATTTACAGAGGTGTTGCAAAGATACACCGAGTTCCCATGTGCCTTTCTCCCAGGCTGCCACCTTCTGTTGTGTGATGAATTTGCCCAAACCAAGAAACTAACATTGGTGAATGACTATTACCTAAATTCCAGACTTTATTTGGAGCTTAGCAGCTTTTCCACAAATGTTCTTATTCTGTTCCAGGATCCATCTGGAGCAGCCCCTTGCATTGAGTTGTTTTGATTTATCCATGTTGTTATGTATAGGTCTGTTTTTTTAATTGATGGAGAGGGATCCATTGATGATGAGAGCCCGTTTGCTCGCATTTCCAGTGTTGAACTCGGACGTTGATTCTGTTTCCCTTCTGCAGTTGTGGGTCGCACTGCCCTCAGCACAGGTGGGGTTTCTTGTGGGTGGATGGACACTGGGAGGTGGATTCGCCAGGTGGGAGGGAGACTGTTTGTAGTGTGATTGCTGGTTGCCAGGTCACTCTCCAGGGTCCTTGTTCTGCCTCTTGGCTGAGTTCCCTCTTTGGTGCCAGGCGCTGAATGCTGTGGACACAGAAATGAGGGAGACAGCTTTTTAGTAGATGTCCATAAATCATGGCAAGGCCATCCAGTGTGGGTCGCAGCTGACCCCAGAGGACCCTAGAAGAGCTGGGTGGACGGTGGAGAGGGCTGAGAAAGGTGTTGGGATGGGGCTCCAGGCAAGTGGGCTGACCGACTGGACCGAGGCGGGGTGGTGTGATCGGACTGTCCAGGCGGGGGAGGGGAGGTGAGCAGGCACGGGGGGCCACGGCGCTCCGGGGGCGCATGCCGTGCGTCCATAGCGCCCTCCTGCTCCTCACGCCAGGAGCTGGGTGGAGTGCAGGACAAAATGCACCCAGGCCCCCCTTGGTTCCTTTGTACTTGCTGTTTGCTTCTTTTTTTAATTTAAAATTTTATTTTATATTGGAGTATAGCCAATTTACAGTGCTGTGATAGTTTCAGGTGAATAGCAAAGGGAACTCAGCCGTGCATCCATTCTCCCCCAAACTCCCCTCCCATCCAGGCTGCCACGTAGCATTGAGCAGAGTTCCCTGTGCTACACAGTGGGCCTTGTTGGTGTCCCATTTTAAATACAGCAGTGTGTACATGTCCATCCCCCGAACTCCCTAACCATCCCTTCCCCCCATCCTCCCCCTGTTGTTTGATCTAGATGTCCGTGTGGCTCTGGCCTCGCTTCCTTCGGGCCGCAGTCTAGAGGGCATCTCCTTGGAGCTTCTCCGCTGCCCGTCACCCACCAGGCCTCACCCTGTGCTTCTGTGCTCAGTCGGGCCTGACTCTTGGCGACCCCAGCCTCCTCTGTCCGTGAGATTCTCCAGGCAGGAGTCCCGGGTAGAAAAGGTTGCCGTGCCCTCCTCCAGGGGATCTTCCCGACCCAGGGATCAAACCCACGTCTCTTGCATCTCCTGCATTGGTAGGTGGGTTCTTAACCGCCGCGGCACCTGAGAAGCCCCGGGCCTCACTCTGTTTTGGTTTAATTCTTGTAGCCCTTCTAGCTGGCAGGCATACTGTTGTTGTTCAGTCATTCAGTCATGTCCGACTCTTTGAAATCCCATGGATGGTAGCACTCCAGGCTTCCCTGTCCTCCACTATCTCCTGGAGTTTGGTCAGACTCATGTCCATTGATCTGTTGATGCCATCCTGGATGGCAGATATAATACATGTGGATTTATCTGTCAGCCTCCTTAGAGTGTGCTTCCTTGAGGGCAGGGATTTGGTCTGTTTGGATCTCCAGCCCCCACCCCGGACCCCAGGGTGCCGGGCCCTGGACCCTCGGCACCCCTGCCGACGGGATGAGTGGCTGGGTGGCTGGGTGTTCCCCTCGCTGGGGTGACCTGAGATGACAGCATTGAGCGTTTAGCACTGGTCAGATGCAGCTGTGTTGTGAGCTGTCTTCTCCTTCAATCCCCCCATCCCCTCTGTGAGCCCGGCCCAACTTATGGTGTCTCTTCTCTGCAGAGGGGGTGGGAGCTGGTGGGGCTGTGGGTGGTGTGACTGTGGGGCAGGGACTTGGCCATCCGCTGACCCGAGCTCCGGCTGGGAGCCCGGGCTGACTCCCTGGCAGATGCTGCAAAGAGGAGGCAGGCTGCGGGTTTCCGCTCTGGGCTGTGAAGGCAGACAAGAGCTTGTAGCCCTGGGCGGGACATGGGATCCTTGTGCCGGGAGGACACGGGTGGACCTGCCTGGCCTGGAGTGCTGGGGGGACCCTCTGGCCCCCATCCTGCCCTCTCCGAAGGGGAAGGAAGACTCTCACCTTCTAGCTCGTTGTAACAGGAACTGCCACCTCCCACCCCCCCAGCCTTGGTTTGCAAAACTCTGAGCCTGGTGGGGAAATGAAGGGCTGGCTCGCTAACCACAGTGAAAACTCATTTGCAAAGGCAAAGCAGGGGCCGCAGGGCCCTTCTCTGCCCTGGCAGAAGGGACCCACATCTGTAGGCAGCTGTCTTGCTGGGGCGGCTCATGCCCCACCATGGGGCCTGAGAGCCTTGAGATAGCTAATGGATTGTGGGCTTTGTCATCTTTCAGCCTCAGTCTTCCCCTCTGTTAAATGGGAGTAATCATGATAATATCATGGTGGTCCGATGGCTGCTCGGAGGAGGAGATGCACGCAGCACCTGACACCCTGTTCCTCCTGGGGGGTTCTTGGCATCATTCCTGGGGTGCTAACAGACAGTGGGCACCCCTCTCCTGGCCTGTGCTCCAGGCGGTAGCTGCTTTTTAGGAATAATCCTCAGGTGGAGCAACCAGGGGGGAAAGGGATATTTCCTGATGCATGCTTCCCTTTTCCTGTTTGAGCAGACCTGGCCAGTTTAGTCAAGCTCCCATGGGGCAGTCTGACATTGATTCAACGGAGGGCGTTGTGAGGGTCAGACCTCATGCCTGCAAAGCTGAACAAGGAGGCCAAGCTGGACCTCCCGCCTTGGGACCAGCAGGGGAGCCCGCGGGTGCCCAGTGAGCACCCCCACATCCCATGCCCAGAGGTTCGGCGTCCCCACCAGTAACTCTCTGGAGGCTCCCAGGGGGCCCAGCTCTCCCGAGGCCGGGGCCGGGTCAAGGCCGTAGCAGTAAAGCAGAGCAGCGAGTCATTACCGAAAGTGTGGTGAGAACCAGGAAAGGGGAAGTTGAGAAGAGGAAGGGAAGGCCTCCCAGAGGAGGGGGCATCGACTCGGGGCCCAGCCAGATGAACACTGTTTCCTGCTCCCCGGCTGCGTTCACCCTCCGGGGCCCCGGGTCGGCTCCGGAAAGAGCCGGGCCTTCCCTTGCAGGCTGCCCACGTCCCTCGGGGCCCTTCCCTCTGACCGTGGCTCCGTCGGTCAGGTCCCTAGGCACCTGAGCCCCTTTTCTCGCCAACATGGCCCAGGCCCTGCTGGAGGCTGGGAGGGTGTTCTGCTGACGACCCCTGGCCTGTCCTGATCAACAGCAGGGTGAAAAGGGGTTCCTCTGCCATCTCTTCCGGGGACTGAGCTTGGCATTGGGAGCCCTGAATGCTTCTGGCATCTCTCTCCAAAGCCTGTCAAGACTTGCCTTCAAAGAGGTCCCTTGAGTCAGTGTCTGTCCTGTTCACCCCAAAGGTTTTCCTGGAGACCGTCCTGGGAGCAGCCCGCCCCCCGAAACAGAAGTGGGGAGAGGAGAGAGGCAGGCTTCCCTGGGCGGCAGGCTCCCCTGGGCGGCGGGCTGTCTCTGTGTGACACCTCCATGTCACTGCCCTGCTGCCTTTGGCATCACGGTCTGGCCGGCCAGGTGGCCGTGAGGGGCTGACCTCACCTTCTCGAGTTGAGTCTGGAAGATGGGGGGTTGTTCCTGAGGTTGGTGGAGGATTAAGGAGCCAGTGAGCTCAGCTCTGGCAGCTAATAAATATTCCGTAAGAAGGGTCCTGTCTGTTAACTGTCCAGCTCAGGTGTTTTGACCTTGGGTCTTGACCTTGGCAGGGCTCCCCTTTTCTGCTGGTGGAATTGGGGAGCCTGCCTGGGTGGTGCTGGAGTTGGACTGGCAGGGCTTGGACCCGGGTCACCCAACCTGCCAGAGTCTGCTTCCTCCTCTGCAAAACGGGTGCTGGTAACAGTGGCCACTCACCCCTCAGGGCTGCAGGAGGCACCTCTGAGGTGATGGATACCGAGTCTTATTCTTGGCTGGTGTTTGGTGGACGGTGACCTGTCAGAGTGCTGCTGCCTGTGTGTAGGGGTTTTGGGGCCAGGATCCGAGCAAGGGTGTTTCTGAGACGAAGGACCCCGAGGGACACGACTGGGCCGGGGAGATCTGAGCAGGCAAGGGGTCTTCCCAGAAGAGGAGCTGGCCTTCCCTGAGGCGTGGTTAAGAGCACCTGCTGGGAGCCGGACTGCCAGGGTTCAAGTCCTGGCCGCACCAGGGTGGTGGTGACCTCATTTGCTGCCGTTTGGTCGCTCAGTCTTGTCTGACTCTGTGCGACCCCACGGACTGTAGCCCGCCAGGCTCCTCTGTCCATGGGATTCTCCAGGCAAGAATACTGGAGTGGGTTGCCATGCCCTCCTACGGGGGATCTTCCCAACCCAGGGATCAAACCTGCGTCTCCTGCTCGGCAAGTGGGTTCTTTACCACTGGGCCACCTGGGAAGCCTGGTGGTAGCCTTAGAAAGTCATGAATCTCTGCCTTAGTTTCCCCATCTTTGGAACCCAGATGACGATCTCTGGTCTCACGTGCATGTCAGAGTCTCTGGTGTGGTGCCTGGCCAGCCGTACTTGGCGTTTCTATGAATGTGGCTTTCCTGTCCTTTTGTGCCTGTTGGATTTCCACTGAAGCCAAGAGGTCCCTGGTAGAAAGATGAGGGCCAGCATTTTCCATCGAAGGCTTCAACATCAATCCACCTAGTGAATTTTCTCTACACACAGTGGTCAAAGTCGAGATAGTTGTGTATTCTCAGAACCTTTCTTTTTCTGTTTAAAAAAAAAACGATAAGAAAAGAACCATCTGACACAAAGGATGAGCATGTGTTTATGTGTCATGCTGCCTGCCTGAGCCCCTGGACAGAGGAGCCTGAAGGGCTACAGCCCACGGGGTCGCAAAGGGTCGGACATGACGGAGCAACTGAGCATGCACGCACGCTGGTTGGACTGAAGTCAGGGAGGGGTGATGTGATGAGAGGCTGTTGTCACAGGGGAGTTCACGCTGAGTGCTCGGTGCTGAGTGCTCGGGCTCCTCCCGGACGTTCATTGAAATTGTGTTCTTGGCAGCCGTCCTCGACCTCTGCAGAATGAGCGGGCCCCCAGGCTGGGCCCCGTCACGGGCCCCCTGCAGGCCACTTCCTCTGGGTTTGTGACTGGTTATCAGGCAGCCCCATGTGCGTCTATTTGTGGTCCGGCTAGAAATAGTATGGATCCTGGTGGAGGGAGGAATGGTCCACAGGGAGGGGTAAGGGACGCTGTCCCCAGTGCCCCCCGGAGACTGACTCAGCCCCGGGGGCGGGAGCCGGTGCTGGAAACACCATTCCCTCCAGAGCTCTTTTCTGGCCTTTCTGAGCACATCAAGGAGAACATCTGTGTGGTACTAGGACGGTTGGTTTGTTTCTTTCTTATTACTCTGTATTTTTAACTGAAAATTTTATTGAGGTCTTCGAAGGATCGTCTGTATGTGGACTGTGCTGTTTTCCCCAGTACTAATAACATCTTGCAAGGTTGTAATGTGACATCACAGCCAGTTCGCTGGCCCCGATCAGTCCTCAGCCTGTCTTACTCAGATGTCCCCAGTTTCCCTTTTACTTTTAATATTTATTTATTTGGCTGTGCTGGGTCTTAGTTGTGGCATGTGGGATCTAGTTCTCGGACCAGGGATCAAACCTGGGCCCCCTGCATCGGGAGCACAGAGTCTTAGCCACAGGACCACCAGAGAAGTCCCCCAGTTTTCCTTATGCTCTGTGTGCATTTATCTGTTCATTCTGTGCAGTTTTATCCCATGGATAGATCCTGCATCCCCCACCACAGTCAAGATCCCGAAGTTCATTACCATCAGCATCCCTCTTAATAACCACACCCACCTCCATTTCTAAAATTTTGACACATCTCACTTTGAAAGGCAAAGTTTTCTTCAGTAAGCTATAACTTAGCTATGGGAGAAATGCAAGCGAGGTGAGCGTGAGCTCAGATTCACACGTGTCCAGCTCTGGCCACTGTCCCCGGGAAGTGACCGCTGCTGTGCTTCTGTGTCCTTCTGTGAGCCTGAGTGCGATGGACTTGGCCTCACGCCCTCTAATAACTGCTCTGTCCTCTTGTAACTCAGAAGCACCCAAGGATTTGCTTTGGCATCAACTGTTTGTAGGCTGAATTTTAATAATATTGTCCCATTTCTACTGACTGCATTATTTCACAATTCCTATGATATACAAGGACTTCCCAGGTGGCTCAGTGGTAAAGAATCTGCCTGCCAATACAGGAGACTTGGATTTAATCCCTGGGTCAGGAAGATCCCCTGGAGAGGGAAATGGCAATCCACTCCAGCACTCTTGCCTGGAAAATCCCATGGACAGAGGAGCCTGGTAGGCTACAGTCCATGGGGTCACAAAGAGTTGGACATAACTGAGCGACTTCACTAAGACATAGACTCAGGATACTCAGATGAAAAGGCAAGTTGATTTAAAGATAAATATTAGACAAACGGTACCAGCACCATGCCATATGGCAGACTTTACTGAGCTGATAATCAGATGGCATTTGAGAAATAGTGTCAGAAACACACAGGGTTCCAAAAAACTCCAGACCCCAATTGGTCAGTCCAATGAGGGCCTTCTATGCAATTTTGATTCACAGTACTGGGTTTATTTAGGATTCTTTTTGATGTGGACCACTTTTAAAGTCCTCATTGAGTTTGTTACAGTATTGCTTCTGTTGTTTGATGTGGCTTTTTTGGCCATGTGGGATCTTCGCTTCTTGGCCAGGGATGAATCCCCACTCCCTGCATTGGAAGGCAAATATTTAACCACTGGACCACCAAGGAAGCCCCAGTACTGGGTATAAAGCAAAGCAAATTAAAATTTTATTAGGCCACGCACGCATAAAGGAGTGAGTCCTTTCTTTTAATGCCTTAATGATTTTTGTTGTATCTGCATACCACCTGTTTTCTATACCTAATGCATATTTTAAAATCAACTTTTTTAAACTTAAATTTGTATAGAAGGAACTTTGAGCTCACAGTTTAGAGGCTGCTAGATGTGTTTCAGTATGAATTGGAGAAATACACATCACAATTAAGACATGAAAAGAATGTAGGTCCTGTTAAAGTCATCTTCCACATCAGACGCGTAGGATCATTCTCGTTTTGTTTTCAGCAGGAGGGAGGAAACATCAAATTTAAGTGACTCTAAAACAATGAATACTTAAAGAACTGTGTTTGATGTTTTGGCTGGCCAGTTCACAAGGCTTCTCTTTCTGTCATCTTCTCCTGAGTTTGAACACGATGCAGAACTGAGACCCAGGTCGCTCATCACGGGCTATGAGAAGATTTGCTCTGTGTTTGAGCTGCCCCGAGAGTCTGGTTTAGCGCTGCTCTCTGACCCCTGACCTGCTCACCCTGGGCACGGTTGGATGCCCACTCCGAGCCACAGGGAGTGGGGCCGGGCGTGTGGTTCCTGGGGGGTAGGTTGGACCAGAGCTGGATAAGCAGCCTGAGCCGGGCAAGCCAGGTTCCTTAACCCAGACTCTCCTGTCGGAGAGCGTTCCCTCCTCTCTGGGGGAGAGGGAGTCCCCGAGGGTAAGAGAAGGCTGGTCAGTTTCTCCAGGATCACTTCAGACTCTTACACACCCCTAAATTGGCTCTTCAAACATTCCTGCATCGATGCAGAGCTTTCCAGGAGCAGCTCAATGTTTGTCGTTTTTCTGGAAAAGTCTCTGCGTGGAAGCAGGAGGCGGATGTCCTCAGCTGGGTGTCAGCACAGTCTCATCCATTTCGTGTTGCTTTCCTCAAAAAGGAAGGTGAGAGCAGCCCCCCTCACTCCCCATCTCTAGCCTTTAAAATAATTTTTTGAATATTTATTTATTTGGCTGTGATGGGTCTTAGTTGCAGCACGTGGACTCTAGTTCCTCGACCAGGGATTGAACCTGGGCTCCCTGACATTGGGAGTACAGAGTCTTAGCCACTGGACTGTACCAGGGAAGATCCTAAAATAATTTTTAATATCAAAAACTCACCTTTTTGGCATTTTACCAAGTTCTTTCAGGCATATCTACCTATGGGATGGATGTTATTTCCCCATTGCACCTATGAGAAAGTAGACGTCAAGTCAGAATAAAGGAACTTGTGCATAGCTGGGGATGACAGCATGCAACTTGAAGCTGTGTCTCCTCGATTTTTGTGGAGTTGGACTCTTCTGTGCCCCCACGTGCACCTCCTGTAACTGTGTGTTCCGTGGTGCATCTCAGTTATTTATCAAAGTAACCCCGTGCCCTTTGCCTTTTTAAAGCAGGGTCCTTCACTGAGACAGAGCGAAACCACCAGCGGTGGTGAAGGTGTTGCTGAGAGATGCTGTGGAGGAGCGTTCATCCCGACAGCTCAGCTAACCCTGACTCTGAGACCTCCCGGGGGCCACCGCAGTGTTCACTGACTGCCGTTTCATCTCGTTTGCAGAGCAGCTCAGGAAGGGCGCTGCTCTTAGCACTGTGCGTGCAGCTGGAGGGAGAAGGGAACTTGCCCAGGCTCCCAGGTGTCGTTGGGGAGCAGAGCTGGGCTTGGAACCGGGGTCTCTGCAGTGCAGACTCCTCCCAGGGCTTCCCCCTTAACCCACTCACAGGATAACTGCAGCTTGCAGAACCCAGCCGGGATGCACACAGCCTCGAGTAGCCTTCCTTCCCCTTGCTGGGCCGAAGCCCCTGTGTAGACTTGATCTTGTTGCTTTGCGATGTTTAGCTCGGTGGGAGGTTTATGTGCAAATCTGCTCAGGGTCTGTCCCCACTTCCAGCCTCAGAGCTTCCGGGGACGGGGACCGTGCCTGTCAGCTCCTTCCCTGGCACTCAGCAGACTGCTTGCTCCCCACCCAGTTGGTTGAATGACTGAAAGATGGAAAAGGGGACGGTGGGCATGTGCAGGGAGGTGCCCGAGCCTGGTCTGTCTCCTTCCCCTCGGTTATACCTGGAGCTTCCCTGAAGGTGTTTTGTTAAGCTTGTTGGCAGGTGGTGCCACCTGAGGTTGGGCAAGGAGATGGGGAGGAGGCCAGGCGAGCGCAGGAGGAGGTGCCAGGCATGGGGGCAGCCTGAGAGCGGCCCAGAGTCAAGAGTGAGAGGAGGAAGGAAACAGGAGCCGAGAAACAGGGTCATGGGGCAACCGACGCGGGGCACAGAAACCCCAAGCGCGCGCCTGCAGGTGATGGGTGAGTAGTGGTGGCTGGACGTGGGGAGACCCGGGGTGATGCCGGGAAGGGGGCTGTGCAGACCTCGCCCCTGTGGCTGTGTCGTCTCGCTTCTTCAAGCCGGAAGCGCGGCTGCGGAGCCTGACCACACGAGCCCCGCCGGCCCGGGCCCCGGCCCCCGGAGCCCACTCGGTAGTCGAGTCTGTGCTCTGCCTTAGCCCTTGGCCAAAACTCCCGCCCACACAGGTCAAGGTCCCCCGGCCGCCGCCCATCACCCTTCCCGTGAGTCACCCCTACTGTCAGCAACTTGGTGGGAACCTCTTTCTTTTTGAACCTCTTCTCACACTTTTACACACACATGCACACACATCCTTAGCTGAGCCTCGCGCATCCCTGAAGACGCAATGGAGAGTCTTGTGTTATGTCCTATTACATGAATACAAGTGGTGGTGCATCACCAACAGCTTGGGAAAAACCCAACCCATTTCCACAGTATTGCTTAACACCCTTAAGCAGCTAGGAACCAGCCCATCAAATATTTCTGCAAGAATATAGAGCATTGACAGCAACAAACAACTAATGGTTTGATGCTTTGATGACGTTATTACCCATGTATATGATGCTGTACAGTATTGGTCCTGAATTTTGATTTTTTGTTTCTGTCGTGTAACTGCTTTGTAACTTAATAGAAACAGACAGTGAAATCGCCTGTTAAAAATACTAAAGAGAGTATCTAAATTGCACTCTGGTTGGTAGTTGGCTTGCCAGAAGTAAACACCTGAGATGGACTAGGGTGGCAGGACACTAGCTTTGCTGCATGACGATTTTTACCACCAACAGCACTGGACGTGTTCCTCTCCAAGGCAGACTGATACGCAGTGATATTTCCACAGGTGCCTGCTTGTGACCTTCCTAGAGCAGCTGTGTGTGGTCCAGGTGGTGAATTTCAGGTGAAAAATGGTAACTTCTTGTTGTTCAGTGTCTAGGTCATTTTTAAGTCTTTGCGACCCCACGGACTACAGCATGCTTCCCTGTCCTTCACCATCTCCTGGAGTTTGCTCAAATGCATGTCCATTGAGTCAGTGATGCCATCCATCCACCTCATTGTCTCTCGCCCCCTTCTTCTCTTACCCTCAGTCTTTCCCAGCATTTGAGTCTTAGAGTAGACACTCATATGTGAGCATTGGAATAGCAATAGGCACCTATATACAGTATGTGCATGCCCATGTGTATACATACATGTGGATCCACACACAAGTCTCCCACACCTGGGAGACCCTCGGGAACATGTGGGTTTGCATCCCCAGCACTGGGGTTTTATTCCCACTGGCAGGTCGGTCAGAAAGGCGCTTTGGGGTTAACCTAGCCGAGTGTAGCCAGCGTTACCCACCTAAGTCTTGTACCCCTAAGTCAGTGGGACAACCCTTCAACAAGGAAGGTGTCCTGCTGCCCTGTGTGATGTAAGATCAAGTGCTGGGCATGTCAACAAAAATGCCCAAAGGGCTCCTGCAGCCTCTTCAGTCAGTTCAGTTCAGTCGCTCAGTCATGTCTGACTCTTTGCGACCCCATGGACCTTAGCACGCCAGGCCTCCCTGTCCATCACCAGTTCACGGAGTTTACTCAAGCTCATGTCCATTGAGTCGGTGGTGCCATCCAACCGTCTCATCCTATGTCATCCCCTTCTCCTTCTGCCTTCAATCTTCCCAGCATCAGGGTCTTTTCTGATGAGTCAGTTCTTCGCAGGTGGCCAAAGTATTGGAGTTTCAGCTTCAGAATCAGTCCTTCCAATGAACATCCAGGACTGATCTCCTTTAGGATGGACTGGTTGAATCTCCTTGCAGTCCAAGGGGCTCTCAAGGGTCTCCTCCAACACCACAGTTCAAAAGCATCAATTCTTCAGCGCTCAGCTTTCTTTATAGTCCAACTCTCACATCATACATGACTACTGGAAAAACCATAGCCTTGACGAGATGGATTTTGTTGACAAAGTAATGTCTCTGCTTTTTTTTTTTTTGTCTCTGCTTTTTAATATGCTGTCTAGGTTGGTCATAACTTTCCTTCCAAGGAGTAAGCGTCTCCTAATTTCATGGCTGCAGTCACCATCTGCAGTGATTTTGGAGCCCAGAAAAATAAAGTCTGACACTGTTTCTACTGTTTCCCCATCTATTTCCCCATGAAGTGATGGGACCAGATGCCATAATCTTAGCTTTCTGAATGTTGAGTTTTAAGCCAACTTTTTCACTCTCCTCTTTCACTTTCATCAAGAGGCTCTTTAGTTCTTTGCTTTCTGCCATAAAGGTGGTGTCATCTGCATATCTGAGGTTATTGATATTTCTCCTGGCAATCTTGATTCCAGCTTGTGCTTCATCCAGCCCAGCATTTCTCATGATGTACTCTGCATGTAAGTTAAATAAGCAGGGTGACAAATATACAGCCTTGACATACTCCTTTCTCTATTTGGAACCAGTCTGTTGTTCCACGTCCAGTTCTAACTGGTTGCTTCCTGACCTGCATACAGATTTCTCAGGAGGCAGGTCAGGTGGCCTGGTATTTCTTTCTCTTTAAGAATCAGCCTTTGCAGATTACCAATAGACAGCCACTCCCACTGGTCAGGGATTTCCTTCCTGGGGCTCCTGGTATTCAAGGGGTGGCCAGACAGTGGGCACCCCTGTGTCTCTGGAGGCGGCCCCTGCTCGCCCAGAATGCCTGGAAGTGGTGGTGACTGTTTTGAAGGAGGTGGTGGTGGTTCGCGGAGTCTCGGCCACAAGCCCACGCAAACAGGTGACTGTCCACCTAGGTATGAACCACTGCTGCCCCGGGTGGGCGGCTGGTCAGCCTTGTGGTGTGTAGGGGGCATGTCACCATCACACTTGCGGACTGAGAGTGTAAACAATAGGGGACCAGTTTCCGCTCCTACCAGAAACCCAAGATAACTGAAAACAGGTGTTCAAACAGAAACCTGCATGAGAATGTTCAGAACTGTAGTATTTACAATAGCCCAAACATGGAAACAACCCTAATATCCTACAGTGGATAAATGGTTAGATCAGATTCATATGATGGAATGTCATTCACTCATAAAAACGACACGTGCGGCAACACAGAAGGACCACGGAGATGTCCTGCCAAGTGAATGGAAGAGCCAGGCCCGGAAAGAAGACCGTGTATCCTGTGATTCCGTTTATATGAAACGTCCAGAATGGGCAACTGTGTGTAGACTGAAAGTGGATGAGTGGTTTCCAGGGGCTGGTGGGGCTGAGCGGGAATGTGGAGACAGAAGGGTACGGGCCGCTTTTCATGGAGATGAAAACGTTCTAGCATTGACTCCGGTGGCTGCACGAGTCTGAGAATCTGCTAGAAGCCACTGAAGTGTTTGCTCCAAGTGGATGGCATGGGCACTGTAGCTATGGCATGGGAACTATATTCCTTTAAAAAACTCGTTTGTTTCTGTTTGTGCTGGGTCTTCCTCGCGGTGAGCGGGTCCCCTCCCGTGTGGTGCGCGGGCTTCTCCGTGTGCGGGCTTCTCTGGCCGCGCGCGGGCTCTGGGTGTGCGGTCCTCAGTAGCTGCAGCACACGGGCTCGGTGGTTCCGGCGCTCGGTCCTAGTTGCCCTGCGGCGTGGGGAACCTTCCCAGACCAGGGGTCCAACTGCTGTGCCCTGCGTCGGCAGGATTCTTAACCGCTCCACCGCCCGGGAAGTCCTGAGCTATATCTTAATAAAGCTGTTATTTTTGAAGAGATTGAGTGGGAGAGTGCACTGCTTTCTGTAGTTCCAGGACACCTTCAGGGCTGCAGAATGTATGGAAGTAGTAACCTCTCATCCTGTCTCCATGCAGCAGCTCCACTCGGGGGGCCCAGAGACGCTGTTCTTGTCAATAACTGGGGCCTGTCCACATCCCCCAGTGTTCTGCCTGAACTGAGGATGCTGCAACTTTGATGCCGTCTGATCCCCGAGTTCCGCGAGGGTAGCACAGAACTACGGGGCTTCCCAGGAGGCTCAGTGGTAAAGAATCTACAGGGGACTTAGAAGAGTCAGGGTCAGTCCCTGGGTCGGGAAGATCCCCAGGAGAAGGAAATGGCAACTCGCTCCAGTATTCTTGCCTGGAGAATTCCACGGACAGAGGAGCCTGGCGGGCTACAGTCCATGCGGTTGCGAGGAATCGGACATGATTTAGCGGCTGAGCACACACAGCGCAGAAACTACCGGATTGAAAAGCTGATACAGCAGAGGATGCTGTGGGCTGACCCTCATGCTAGATGGTCACTGCTGCTCGTTGAAGGCACTTTGCTGTGAACGCTGCAGCCCTCTTCCCAAGGCCTGGGAGGGGGGTTAGGGCCTCCAGAAGCAGTCCTCGACCAATAGCAGGTGGAAGTTGGGGGATAAATACCCCAGCTCCCTCCCTCCTCCATGGGGCAGCCTTTAAGGGGCTCCTAATCCCCGTGGGGACAGCCCCCAGTGCCCCTGGGGTACCAGCTTGATAACATAGCAACTGTCTTGCTTCCCTGTGCCTCTGCTGGTGTTTCCTGGCATCCACTCCTGGGTGAACTGCATGTGCTGAAATCACGGTCTCAGAATCTGCTTCTGGGGGAAGCCAAGCCAAGCCACCTGGGAAACCTCGTTTGTTGCGCGGCAGTCTGAGTCTCTGCTCCAAGCCAGGCTGTGAGGCTCCAGGTGTGCGCAGGACGGACACGACCCTTTTCCTGCTGGGGCTTGGAGGAGAGAGCGGATGGGCAGTAAACAGATGCGCCTGAATTGCAGGTGGTGCTGGTGCGGAGCTTTCCAGGGAACCAGCCAATGACTCGGGCAAAGCACTGGCAGCGTGCTTGGCATTATGGTGTGTGCTGTGTGTGAGTTGCACATGATTATCATTGGTTGGATTTGTTTTCTCATGGTTGAAATCAGTGTGTCTGTAAGACCGTTGGCGGCCAGGACTGTGTACAGTCAGGGGATTGTCTGGCTGACAAGGCGTGATGAATCAATACTCTACCTTTGTGGATAGAAAGACTCGATATGTCAGTTCTCTGCAACCGAGTGTAGTCAACACAGTCTCCATCAGTATCCTAACAGGTTCTTCTGTAGATATTGACAGTCTGATCCTCAAGTTCATATAGAGAGGCAAGACACCTGGGACAGCCAATGCAGTGTTGAAGGACAAAGTCAGAGGGGGTTGCAGCCTCACTCTGAGACTGACAGTAAAGTCATAGTTATGAGGACAATCAGGGAAACAACAGATCCACGGGACAGAAGAGAGAGACCAGAAATACACTCACACCAATAGTCAGCTGACTTTGGATAGTGGAAGGGAGGCTCCAGTGGAGAGAGCATGGTCTTACTGGAAGTATGATGAATAGGCCAGGATTCATCTGGGCAAAGAAAGAGGGGAGCGGTCAGGGTGACGTCATGGAGGTGTCCAGTCCTGCTGACGAGGGTGGACACCTGCAGCCCTCTCCTGGGACAGGGCTGGCCTCCAAAGGGTGCTCGCTTGCACTGAAGTGAGGGGCGGTGGTGTAGGGGTCATCGGGGCTGTTTATGTCGTCAGAGTAGCTGCTGTATTTCATTCTCTTCCCATTTCCTGTTTTCTCTGTCTTCTAAAAACACGTTTATCTGTCTGGGTCTCAGTTGCGGCACGTGGGCTCTTTGCTGCAGCCCCGTAAACTCCGTGGTTGTGGTGCGCGAGCTCTGGAGGGCATGGGCTTAGTTGCTCCGTGATGTGTGGGATCTTCGTTCCCTGACCGGGGATCGAACCAGTGCCCTCTGCATTGGAAGGCTGATTCTTAACCACTGGACCTCCAGGGAAGTCCCTGGCCCCTTCCCCTTTTAACAGTCATATGTTTATTATAATTTTGCTGTAAGGAAAAAAGCTCCCAGTAGGCCAATTCAGAAATTCCCTCTTAGCAATATTTTATGGGGAAAGAGAATGGTTAGATAATCATTGCCAGACTAACTAGGGGGGAAGAAAAGAGTATTTACTTAAAGTTGCTAGACTCTTGACTGGCTGGGTGGGTGAGTGGTTTCTGAGAACAGACCTTAATACCTTAGATGTTCCCAGATAACTGCTAAAGCAGGTAGATCAGCACCGCTGGTCTGACCTCTCAGAAGGCGGTGCGTCTGAGCGCACACAAAGGCTCCTTGTGTTTTGTTGTTGGCTTTTGAGGAATGAGGATAAGAAGAAAAGATAAGATTCCCCGGTTTCAGGGTTGGATGAAGGGTGGGATTATACCTCCCTACCCTGCAAGGTTTAGAGACCCCCATCCAGTAATAGGACCATTCATAATTGCTAAGTGTCTCAAAAACTTTTTTTCGGCTTGAAACAAGTATAGATTCAAATAATACGAAGTTTCTGTGTGCCATTCATGTAATTTCCCCCCATGATAACATTTTTCATAACCATAGTTATCAAACCCAGGAAATTGACGCTGGTAAAATGTTATTAAACTGCAGACCATAATTAGTTTTTTTAAAATTTTTTTTATTGAAGTATAATTGAGTTACACTGTTATGTCAGTTACACTGTACAGCAGAGTGACTCACTTACACACATATATACATTCTTTTTCATTATGACTTATCACAGGATTCTCTGCAGTTGGGCCTCGTCATTTATTCATTCTGTATATACCAGCTTGCATCTGCTAATCCCAAGCTCCCAGTGCAGCTCCCTCTCACACCCGCCTCTGTTGGCAACCCAGGCTGTCCTCTTATGCCCCTGATTCTGTTTCTGGCTCATAGATAGGTTCGCTTGTGTCATATTTTTGATTGCACAAATTTGTGATGTGTGTGTGCCCCGTCGCTCAGTCGTGTCTGACTCTTTGCAACCCTCCTGGACTGTAGCCCACCAGGTTCCTCTGTCCGTGGGATTTCCCAGGCAAGAATCCTGGAGTGGGTTGCCATTTCCAACTCGAGGGGATCTTCCCAGCCCAGGGATCAAACTGTGCAGTGTCTCCTGCGTAGATGGTGGATTCTTTACCACTGAGTTACCGAGAAAGCCCATGTAAGTGATACCATGAAGTGTTTATCTTTCTCTCTGTGATTTACTCCCCTTACTGTGGTAATCTCGGGTTGCATCCAAGTTGCTGCAAATGGTATAATTTCGTTCTATTTTATGGCTGAGTGGTCAGGCCATAATGAGTTTTCAACATTTTTTTTATGTGGACTCAGTTTTGGTTTGTTTTTGTTTCGGTGGATAGTTTTAAGGAATTTTATCACATGTATAGACTTGTGTAACCACCACCACACACAGAGTGCAGAACAAATGCTGTTTATTTAAAGTTGTTTCTCTTCACTTCAGGACTCTTGTCCCCCAAACTGTTTCCAGTCTGGCTAGATCCATGGTAAGACAGTGGAAGCCTTTAGTTCGTTCCACCCGCTTCCTCCCCTAATTTAAGTGTCTCCCCTCTTCTGCTCCCTGTGTGTGGTGGTGGCTACATGAGTCTGTACTTTTGATAAAATTCCCTAAAACTATACACTGAAACAAAAGAAACCAAAATTGAGTCCATATAAAAAATGATGAAAATTTATGATGGCCTGACAACTCAGCCATAAAAAAAGAACGAAATTATACCGTTTCAGGTAGTGCTGGTGGTGGAGAATCCACCTTCCAATGCAGGAGATGCAAGGGATTCAGGTTCAATCCCTGGGTCGGGATGATCCCCTGGAGGAGGAAATGGCAACCCACTTTAGTGTTCTTGCGTGGAGAATCCCATGGACAGAGGAGCCTGGTGGGCTATAGTCCATGGGGTCGCAAAGACTTGGACATGACTGAGCACGCACATACCTCATTCTGCGGTTACGTGTGAACAGCTGTGAACCTTTCCTGCTGCTTCAACTCTGACTCTGAGATGCCCTGGTTCACATGGGTCTGTTTGCTTCTTGGACTCCAGGTCAAAGCTGAGGTCTCCTTCCTACCCTCTCATATCCAGGAATACCTCTCTTTACTGTTTCTCTGTTCAGTGCAATACTGGAGGTGTATGTCTCAGGATTCTTATGGTTGCATGCGACAGAAATTTCCCACTCACCAAAGCAAAAAAGAGAATCGATTAGGTCACATAGATAGCGTGTTCCAATGCAGATGAGGCTTCAGGCCCAAACGGACCCAGGAGTTCGATAGTGCATTGGGACTGAGTCATTTTGCTTTCCACGTGCCCAGCAGCGTGGACCCTGCCACCCCTCGACTCATGTTTTGTCAGCCTGCAGCAGCAGCAGCAGGAGAAATGTGATAAGTGGCTTTGGCCAAGTAAGTCCCAGGAGGATGCTGGCGGGCCCAGCTTAGGCCGCGTGCTCCTCTCTGAATCCTGACCAAGAGGTGGGATGCCGTGGTCATTTCTGGGACCCTGGGCCCCTCCTTTGGCCTGTTGTGGTGGGAGGGGAGTGGAGCACCTTCATCTCAGGCGTGGGAAGTGGGTCCATCCCAGGAAAAGGTACTTTGCTGACAGAAGAAAAGGAGGAAACGATGGAAAGACTTGTCTCTTTGTGACACTCCTTAGTTCACTGGACATCCTGAGATAGAAGGGGGGGGTCCATCTTGCAACAAATGGCCATCCTGTGAGGGGAAGGGCTCACCTTTGAGTCAGGGGCCGTCCTGACCTTTGCCCAGGAGAAAGTCAGAGTCCTGTGGCCGGGGTTCTGGGGAGGATGAATTTCCTCTTTTTCTGTCATCTAGGGCTTCCCCGGTGACTCAGATGGTAAAGAATCTGCCTGCAGTGTGGGAGACCTGGGTTCAATCCCTGGGATTGGGAGATCCCCTGGAGAAGGGAATGGCAACCCACTCCAGTATTCTTGCCTGGAGAATCCCATGGACGGAGGAGCTTGGCGGACTACAGTACAGTCCGTAGGGTCGTGACGAGTCAGACACGATGAGTGACTCGCAGCGTGGCTGTACAAAGCTCTCCCAGCCCTGAGCACCTGAGAACCGCACGCGTTTTATTATTTGCACACACAGCTGTGGACGGGCAGGGCCTGGGGCTGGTCGAGCTTGTCTTCACCCTGCGCAGTGAAGAGCTGGGCGGGGTGTCTGGGGTGCAGGCACGTGGCGGCCGCCTCAGAGGGAGTGACGTCCGGCTTCTGACCGGCTGCTGTTACTTTTCCTTCAGTGGACATCATGGAGATAAAGGAGATCCGGCCGGGGAAGAACTCCAAGGATTTCGAGCGCGCGAAAGCGGTCCGCCAGAAGGACGAGTGCTGCTTCACCATCCTCTACGGCACCCAGTTTGTGCTCAGCACGCTCAGCCTGGCAGGTGGGTGCCCGCCGTGTGCGCGTCCCTCCCTGGGCCTGGCTTTCCTCCTTCCGAGAGAGTGTTCTCCAGCGGGATGCTCAGCCCGTCCCCCCGCTAATGCGAGAGAGAGTTCTCCAGCGGGATGCTCAGCCCATCCCCCGGCTAATGCGTGTTTGCATCACGGTTCTGAATCCTGATCCTGCCCCTTTGTAGCTGTGTGGCTTTGAGTAAGTGACTCCGCCTCTCTGAGCTACAGTTTACTCAGTTGTAAGACAGGACCCAGTTGGTCCTCATGCTGACCTCGTGGGGGTGTTGAAAGGATTATGTTAAGGGCCTGTTTGGCTCATGCTGTGCTGAGAGCCGAAGGCAGGTTACATTTTTTTGTCCAGCCGAGTGTGGCCCGCACCATTTATTCAGCTTAACTGATCTAAAGGCACGATCCTGAAATCTATCTCATACATGTATACACGCACACACACAGTACACACTCATAGACACAATCTGGAGGTGTGACGTCTGGTCATCCTTGTGAATCCACCAGAAAGTCAAAGAGGCCTTTGAGTGGGAGAGGAACTGAAAAAGCTCAGGCACTTGGCTCAGGGGCGGAAGCTTATAGCTACCTTCAGGTCTAACCCCAGAATTTCTTGACTTAGAACTTGATATAAAATCATGGTGGACAAGAGAGAGAATAAGTAGCATTAAAAATAAACCAAAGTGGTGGGGAACTGTGGAAGCTAAGTAGCATTAGGGACTTTTAATTTCAGGTCCGATGACTCTCACTGGTTTAATTTCTCATTCATGCTTTCATCAGGCATCTTTTGAGCATATGCTCTGTTCGGGTTGTGCTAGATGTCGCTGGGGCTCTGATGAGACTTAGACCCCGTTACCACCTTTAAGGAGCTCACGGTCTACTTGCGGAGACAGATGTGTGGACAGGAACTTAGAGTCCTCTCTGATAAGAGCCGTAGTCTAAACGTAATACAGTGTGCTGGAGGAATACACGGTGCCTAATTCCCTGGAAGGCTTTGCTGGGGAGGTGACTTTTTTAAACTGGATTTTGAGGCATCAGTAGGAGTTGTGAGGAAAGAGGGAGGATGGTCCAGGGAGAGAGCATTGCATGTGCCAGGCTTGGAGGAGGGAAATGGTAAGCCGGATGTGGGAGGTGATGGGTGAATGTCTGATGGAGGGGGTGTGGCAGGAGGTGGGGACGGGACAGGAAAGAGGGGCCCGTGACCCTGAACCTTCAGAGCTTTGTCCACTTAGCCCGGCTGCAGGCTGAGGCCTGGTTGCTGTTCTTGGTAGGGAGGCCGTGAAAGCCCAAGCAAGATGTGGAGCCCAGGATGCCAGCTTGATGGCTGGATCCCTGCTTCTTCCCTTCACCCTTCCTAGCCACACCTTTCTCTTCCTCCACCTGGGAAGAATGAGACCAGAGACCTCGGCATGCTCTGTCCAGGCGAACAAAGCCCGTGGTGGTGTGAAAAGATGTTTAATAGCAGGACCACGTGTTTGCATTGCCAGCTCCATTTTATGATGAGGAAATGAGGCACAGAGAGGTTAAGTAACCAGCTGAACATCACACAGCCCTGAATTGCTACAGTGGGACTTGGGGATGATGCCACGCTCTTACCCACCACTTGTTGCTGCTTCCCTTCCAGGCATCAGCCTCGCCTACTTGGCGGCCCTCTCTCTCGGCTTGATGGGAAACAGGGGAGGTGCTGAGGGCTCTCAGGATCATGGTCCAAGTTGTCCTGAGTTCTGCCTCTTGTTCGTTAGTATAGGACTAGGACTAAAGCTAAAGCTCTAGTAACTTGTCACTCCTGCCATAGGAGGCTCACCATGGGCAAAAAGCAGGTCCCAAGGACCAACACAGGCTCCTCACATCCTCGTGGTCTGTGTGGGGTGGGAGTGTTCAAGCAGAGATCTTCCCAGGGAGTAACACTGCATTTCTGGCCCTTCCCCTCTCCAGCCGACTCGAAGGAAGATGCCGCTAAGTGGCTGTCTGGCTTGAAGATCTTACACCAGGAAGTGATGAGCGCGTCCACCCCCACCATCATCGAGAGGTAATGGCTTTGCCTGTTTCTCTCTGTATTCGCTCACTTGGGCGTCTGTTCTGCTCCCTCTAGCCAGTATGGCGAAAGAAAGGAAGAGGAGACATTTCGTCTTAGAGGCTCCTGGAGTGCCCTGTATGCAGTAGGTGTCCAGTCGTGGCTGTGGACACTCCAGCATCTCCCAGAAGAGCCTCCCATCTCCCTGGGCCTTGTTCTGCCGGGGTGAGAAGGGCACTGGGATTGAGACAGAAACTCGTCCTGGTGTTGGGTCTGAGGGGAGCGCCCCAGGCTTATTTCTCAGAGGATTTAAGAAGAGGTTAAGCTGACTGATCGAAGGACCTCTGGCTCGGGGTCTGGGGTTTTCCTCCTGGCTTGACGAGGGCCTTCTCAGGACAGTCCATCAGTGTCTTGGGTGTCCGGAGGGACTTGTGTATGAATTGCTGTCCATCCAGCGAATGGGAGCCCTCTGATCTCGACCGTTTCTCTTAACAGCTTTTTGGGAGATTAACAGAGAGCATCAGAGGGAACTGTCAGTTTAAAGAATCCAGCCTCTGTGAGTCCACGGGGCTGCTTGGCTTGGCAGGGCGACATTTCACCCACACGGAGAAGCTGCTGCTTCCCAGGTCACTGTTTAGAAAGTGGAAAGACCTTCGTTTTCATTTCCAGGCTCCGTGTCCCATCCTACAGAACTTCCTTGGACTTGTGAGTGTAGCTTTCTGATTTTCTAACTCTCTCTCTCTCTGTCTCATCTCTCTTCCCAGCTGGCTGAGAAAGCAGATTTATTCTGTGGACCAAACCAGGAGAAACAGGTAAGCTTCGCTCGCATTTTTGTGGTTTCCTCCCGATCATTTTGGATCATCTCATTCTTTCTTGAAATATTCTGAAGGGGTTGGAGTGAGTTCTGTGCTGTGGAAAGGTCCTCTTGAAGTCAGATTTGACTTAACAAGGCGGTAGACGCAGTGCTCAATGGTGTGGGTCATGGTGATAAAAAATCTCCACCCATGTGGGGTCTCATTGCAGTGGAAAATGCCACTCCATCTGCGGGGAGGACTTCTCTGCTACGTGAAGCACTCGGACCACGTCACTTAGGCCTTCACGTTTGAGCGTCTTCTGTGTCCTGGGGAGAAACAGGATCCCCACGGTGCCCGCCCATCCTTTGTGGTGGAGATTGACCATCAGAAGTAAACCCAGTTCGGGGGCGATGCTTCTAAGAGCTGGGTGAACACGAGACAGGCGATGTGACAGCCTGTAATTCAGCGTCCCTGACTGGTTCACTTAATAGCACGTCTTGGAGTGGTTCCCTCTTGGCACATACAAGGCTCTGTGCCACACATTTTTGGAACAAATGTGATTTGTCCCTGGATAGATGTGGTGTCATTGCCATATTGATGGGAAACCAGTTCCTTCCCGATGAACATCAGGTGGTTTCTTTGTTATAAAGCTGTGAAAACTTTTAGGTCTCCCTTTTAAAAAATATTATCATTTATTATTATTTGTTTGTTTGGCGGGGCCGGGTCTCAGTTGAGGTCTGCAGGATCTTCCATCTTCATTGTGCAGGTGGGATCTGTAGTTGTAGCCTGCAAGCTCTTACTTACAGCGTGTTGGATCTAATTCCCTGACCAGGGATCAAACCTGGGCCCCCTTCACTGGGACCGTGGAGTCTTAGCCACTGGACCACCAGAGAAATCCCTGGGTCTCCTTTTTGTAAATGTGTGTGACACAGATATGAACAGGATAAATTCCTAAGAGGAAGTCCAGAAGCCAGGCATCACCGGGTCTGACAGTTTGGGAGAGGTGATGGCAGTTTATGTTTCTACTAGCAGTTCAGAGGAGTCCTCTTTTCCATGTGTCACCAGACTTTGACCTTCATTAACCTGATGGGTGAAAAGCAGCAGTGGATATTTGGCTTAAATTTGCATTTCTTTCTTTATGGGAGAGGTTGAATATCCTCTCATCAATTTTTTTTGAGGGGGTTATGATCCAGTTCCCATTAATAGTGTAATGATAAAAACCACCATTTATGGAGCACCTCCCATGCCAGGCGCTGTCCTTAGCACTTGACAATCACTGTATCATTTTAGCCTCACATCAGACCTCTTTCAGCATTTTTAAATATCTTTCCTTCCTTCCGTTCTCCATTAAGAGATGTCAGCTTCATACACGAGGCAACAAGTAACCTCTGTAACGCTCTCCTCGTGTATTGCACAGCCCGTGGGAGCTAATTCCCCACCAGTGATTGAACCCACGCCCCCAACATTGAAAGGGCAGAGTTTTAACCACTGGACCACCAGGGAAGTCCCTACCCAGCTTGCTCCTGAAAGTCTTTCCATCTTTAAGGCATTTTGGTGTCAGGCCGGTGTCACCCATCACTTGTCAATTTCAGAGCCTCCGTGGTCCTCACATGCCCCGAGGGGTGATTTGCAAATGGTATAACCAGGAAGCTGTGGAGAGTTAACTGATGCTGTTAGGTCAGCCAGCATCTCCCTGTCTCTTTCCGTCTGCCTTTCCCTCCCTCCCTCTTCCTCCTCCTCCTCTCCGGCCAGCATCCTCTGTGGCCCCACACCCTGGGCTTGGGCCTGGCGTTCAGAGGCGGATCAAACGAGATCCCTGCACTGGGGGCCTTGGTACACACTGGGCTCGTTCAGCCTCAGGGCGGAGCCTCGCATGACCGTTTCCCTTCTCTGGCTGCCCGGAGATTCACAGCTGAGGTTGGCACAGAGCGGACGGAGGGAGCCCGCCAGGGCCCTGTCTCCACGACGTGGGGTACACGGCGTCATCGGTCTGGTTGCAGGGTCTGCTCTCCGTCTTATGTTGTCGAGAAACGGAAGCCCGGCTTTCTCTGCTCAGAACAATTCTTGCAATTCCTTCACTGAGAAGTGCTTTTCACAACCTTCCGCAGAGAGCGAGTCTGTCTGTGTCCTTGACGCCTTGTTCGCTGTTCCCCATCCCTGCCCCCCGACATCCCTCCTTCCCTCCCGGTGGGCCGAGCCCTGCTGCTCTGTCAGCATGTGGAAAATCCCGCCTTTCACGTGGCTCTGTGAGGCCCTGAGAGAGCTCTTCTAAAGGAGCTTTGCCCAAGGTGCCCATGAAAGGGCTCTTGACTCCGGCCAGTTTCCCCTCCTTTCCTGTCGCCCATGTGACATTTCCTGGAGGAGAACAAAGGCGCAGCAGGGGAGTAAAGCGTCCTCTGGGCAGGGAGGGCGGGCTTGGGCAGGGCCTGCTCCCAGGTTTTCCTTGGCCTGAACGTGTGTTTCACTTTTCACCCTTGGCGTCTGTTGAGAAGTGGCTTTGCGGCAGCCGCTGTTCTGAGCGCTCTCTGGACTTAGTGAGTTGGGGAGAGGTTATGGAACGGATGCTGGCAGACTGAGCAGCTAGGCATCCCCTGGGCCATTTTATGAGGATGCTGAGGCCACGAGCGGTTGTCATTTGAACAGAGCACCCCAGCCAGTCAGCCGTGGCTTATTGATCACTAAGCTGCTAAAAGGCAGAAATCTCTTCCCGCCGTGACTTCCTGTGACTGGAAGTTACTCATTCATTGTGATGAACTATCCATAGCATGAAACTTACCATTTTCAGGGTACATTTCTGTGCATTCATGTTGCCACTCTGCCTTCAATGTCCATCTCCAGAGCTCTTCTCATCTTGCAAAACTGAAACTCTCTACCCATCAAACCATTAGCCCATTTTCCCTCCTGCAGCCGCTGGTAACCTCTATTCTTTCTTCTGTCTCTGAATTTGCCTCCTATGGGTACTGCCTGAGTGGAAGGATGCTGTGTTTGTGACTGCCTTATTTTACTTAGTGTGATGTCTTCATGAATCATGTATGTTACTATAGCAGGTGTCAGAACTTCCTTCCTGTTTAAGGCTGAATGGTACTCCACGAGATGCACATAACATGATCTTCATTGCTGTGTGCAGAATCTTTTTTTTTCCTCTTAGTTGCAGCATGTGGTCTCTTAGTTGCAGCATGTGGGATCTAGTTCCCCACCCAGGGATCCAGCCCAGGCCCCCTGCATTGCGAGTGTGGAGTCTTAGCCCCTGGCCCACTGGAGAAGTCCCGACCGTGACAGTGTGGAGGAGTAGGTCTTGGGCATTCTGTAGCCTGCCCCTCCATTTGTGTGGGTCTGGCACTTTGTCACAGTTAGACTGGAGTTAAGGGTAACCCGAGGTTGTGTTTGGGAAGAACACATGGAGGCGAACATTGTGGAGGTGAAGGCTTTTCCTTCACCTCAGTCAAGGGCTGTCTGTTCTCACGTGGCCTGTCGAGGGTGATGGAAATCTTGACCATCTGGCCAAAGTGGTGTTTTCCAGATCTCTCCTTTGTAATGACCCGCCCGCCAACCCACCCCGGCCATCCCCACTCTATTTTCTGGGAATCAGTCACTAAGTCCAGCCCATGTGAAAGGAGGGCAAACTGTTTTTTTCACCTCCCCTTAAATCGTAAACATGTTTACATTTCCTTGTAACTCTTTTGGGACGGGTATCAATGCCTACATAATTCAACCAGTGGGATTTGATATCTAGCTTGAAAAGTTGCCTTTTGTTTGTCATTTGGTTTGTGTCTCGTGTTTCAAAGTGGATGTACGAAGTGGTAGGAAGTGCCCCTCACAAGAACCACTTCTGGGGTCACTGTAGGATTCTGGCCTTAGTGCCAGGCTCCGCAGTTCCGTCTGCTTTCTTAGAATTTCGTCCTCGTTGTTGCTGTTCACGTTGAAGGGGCTCCTTGAGGTCAGGGATCTGGCTGGTTGGTCAGATGAAACAAAAGGTCCTCCCTTTTCATTCCTTTGTGTAGCATCAGACAACTAGATCGTTCCCCCTTTGGAAGCTTTCCTTATGACATCTCCAGGCCTGGGGACACTGGGTCTAAGGCAGGAATGTTTTAACATTTACCCTGGCCAGATTTCCAGAAACCCCCTCTTTTTGAATCTGTAGAGTTTAGTTGCCTCTTATCTGGGAATTAGGTTTCTAAGGTCAGTGCATTAGGTGAAAACTTCTCCTGTCAAAATACCCCTTGAGAAAGCCCCTGGACCTTCTGGACGGCCCCTGGAACTGCATTCCTCAGGGTGGGGCTCACGAGTGGGTCCTGTGGAGGGGCCTGCAGCCCTCAGGGTTGTGGACCAGCCCTCAGGGTTGTGGATGTTTCTTTCCTACCTTGCCCTTGCCCCTTGGCCCATAACCCTGACTTTGCATAAGCCGAGCCTGCACTTCCTGTTCTTGCTCAGCGGGGCCTTCAGGATGCAGAAGGGGCAGGCTTACAGGTGTGTAGTCCGATTCTCTCTTCAACAGGAAGGCAAATCGGTTCCCCGTGGTCAGCAGTCCTGGCTCCAGGACAGCCTGGCGGGGGGCGGGTGGTGGCTGTTCCTGCCCCACAGAAACTCTGCTTCTGTCTGTTTGGGTGGGGATCACAGATTTTCATTTCCAGCAGATTCCCAGCTGATGCTGATACTGCCGGTCCAGGGACCCTACTTAGAGGAGCAAGCTTCTAGAGCTGTGCTGTCCACATGTGACTATTTAAATCTAAATTAATTACAGTTAAATAAAATTTAAAAAATTCGGTTCCTTGGTCGCCCTAGCTGCCTTAGACTGCTCCGATCTAGAACATTTGCAACACTGTAGAACATTCTGTCCGGCAGCACTAAGGTTTGCTCTCAGCTCTTCACACTCACTGGTTGGATGAGTTTGGGTAAATTGCTCAAATTCCCTGTGCCTTGGTTTCCTAATTTGTAAAAGAGATCCCGGTTCCTACCTCCTGGGATTGGTGTGAGGATTTAGTGGGTTAGTGTGTGAGAAGTGCTTGGCCAGCGCCCGGCCTGCGGTGGTGGGTGTGGTGGTGGTTTAGTCGCTCAGTCGTGTCCCACTCCCGCGGTCCCATGGAGTCCGCCAGGCTCCTCTGTCCATGGAGTTTTCCAGGCAAGAACGCTGCAGTGTGTTGCCATTTCCTTCTCCAGGGATCTTCCTGACCCAGGGATCCACACCCGGTCTCCTGCATGGCAGGCAGATTCTTCACCATCTGAGCCACCATTGTTACAATAAGCCAGGGATGGTGGGCCTGTTGGTAATCAGCTTCAGCGTGGCAGGGAAGTTTTCTGGGGCCATCAACCCCCCGGGGTGCAGTGTGGTGGGATCTGGGACCAGGCCAGCCTGAGGAGGGGAGGGGCCCTGGTTGTTTATTGCCTCTAGGGCAAGGAATCATTTTTTTGCCATCTCTCCCCAAAGGAATCGCCCCAGTTCCTAGCCCACTTCACAGGCCGAGCCTGCAGGGAACAACGTGAGCTGTGGGTTTGTGTGTGGGAAGCTTATGGAATGCGTAGGGGACCCGCACCCATGGAAGTGAAGGCCAGGAGAATTGTTGGGCTCGGATGCCGTCGCAACCACGGTCTCAGCTCCCTGGTGGACCTCCAGGATGGCCCTGCAGAACTGCCCCGAATCGAGGCCAGAGGGCAGGGCGTGACCGTGGCCAAGGCCCTCTCTTTCTTTGAGGACAAGTCCTGGACAGGGAGAGGGGTGAAGTTGGGAGCTGCTAGCTTCCTGCCCTCCAGTGGCTGAGAATCCGAGTGCCAGTCCTGGCTGGGGGTCAGGTGGGGCCTGACCACACGCCCAGGGCGGGGAGGGAGGGAGAGGTCCCTGCACCGGAGCCCGGAGGAGCTCTTCAGCCCCCGCCTTTACCTGGAGGCTCAGCTGCTCTGCTCTGAGGGGGGTCCATTGGAGCAGGCGGGCTCGGTCGTCCCAGCGCTCAGATTCTCACACCCCAGGAGGCTGTGTTTGCTCCCCTGGCCCCCAGCAGCTGCCCTGGCTCCCGGCTCCCCACTCTGTCTGTTCCTGGTTGTGGGAGAGTCTCTTGGCCCTGCTTCTGCCTGGAAGTTCTGGGTTTCGCAGGGCACTCTCTCCTCTCCTCTGGTCTTGGATGAGCCCCTGGGGCCACCGTCTTGGCCAGACCCTCACCCTGCCTTGCTTTGCAGCGCCAGCCCCCGCCCCCCAACTCCCCTCCCTTCACCCCACTCTGGCAGGCTCTTCGTGGACACCCCAGGGCAGGGTGGGAAAGGGGCCTCAGCCAGTCTGCTCGCTGCTCTGCCCGGCCAGCCCCGCCTGGCGCGCTGGGGACTTTGTGTGGCTCCCACCGTCTCTCGGGGGAAGCCCTGGATGCCAGCCCCAGGAGCAGGGGGCACAGGGGGCACCAGGCCCATGACGGTCTCTGGCGTCAGGGAGGCCGTTAGACGAGAGGCAAGGATGCTGGGGGTGGGGCCACGAGGCGGCCAGGAGGCTGCTTGGCCGTCTCCCGGGGTGGCTGCTGGCTGGGACGTGCCGCTTCCTTCTGGGCGAGTAGACGGGGTGGGGGAAGCGGGGCTGCCGTCTGCCCACAGCCTGGGCAGACTTCCTTCCTGGCTGCGCACAGCCCCTGTCTGGTCTGACGTCTCTGAGAACACGGCGCAGTTTTCTTTGGCCACAGCCAGAGGCTCCCCAGGACCACCCTTGCTCGCTCTGCTGAGCATTTGGCTCTGCAGCCACAAGGGTCTGGAACGCGTGCCCTTGACCACCTCCTCCCCGGACTCTGTTCCTGCCGTTCCCTGGGAGACAGCTAAATGCAGCGCTTACAGGCAGACCCAGAGGCCAGCTCCTCTGCAGTCTTATCTCCCACATGCCACACTGAACCTCTCTGAGCCCCCGTTTCTTCACCTGGAATGCGGAGGAATCATGGTTGTCCTTGTTCAATCTCTTAAATCATGTCCGAGTCTCTGCAACCCCATGGACAGCGGCACGCCAGGCTTCCTGGTCCTTCACTATCTTCCGGAGTTTGCTCCAACTCGTGTCCATCGAGTCGGTGATACCAATCAACCATCTCATCCTCTGTTGCCCCCTTCCTTGTCCTGCCTTCAGTCTTTCCCAGCATGAGGGTCTTTTCTAATGAGTCGGCTTTTTGCATCAGGTGGCCAAAGTATTGGAGCTTCTGCTTCAGTCCTTCCAGTGAATATTCAGGGTTGATTTCCTTTAGGATGGACTTGTGATAATGGTGATAATGATATCCGCCTTCTAAGGTCTTTAGGGCATCTCTGATCTTGAGTGTCCTGGCCCCCGCCCTCACTGCCTGTTCTGAACCCTGAGGGTTGAGTGCAGTGAGAGGCGAGGTGACATCATTGCTTGGAGGTGTCCAGGGCAGCCTGGCACATAGTAGGTGTTCAGAAAAGGTTGGCTTTTCCCCTTCCTCATCTCTGGCCTTCAGGGACCTCCTTTTGGTTTGAACCCCAGTGACATTTCCTATCTACCAAGGTCATCTGACAGTGTTTCTGCCCACTCCTTGCATCTCCACCGTGACCCGCGTCCACGGCCAGTCCCCTGACGGTGGGGACCACCCTTGCACATGGGGTGTCACCCCCACCTTGACCTCGGGCCCTCTGTCCCTAGTCAGCGGTCACTCAGAGCTGGTGGCAGGTCTTCTCGTTGAGGTGGGAGCTGGCGGGAGTAGCCAGACCTTCCACTGTTGAAAGCCCTCAAGTCTGACAGAGCTGGGGTTCCCCTCTTTTGCAGCATCAGCCTCCGGGAGTTGAAGACCATCTTGCCCCTGGTCAACTTCAAAGTGAGCAGTGCCAAGTTCCTCAAAGATAAGTTCGTGGTAAGTTTCGCGGCTCAGCCTGGCGATCCCGGGGTTATGTGCGCCTCTCCCACGAAGCCACCGCACGCCTTCAGGCGCTGTTGCGTGGTGTGCCCAGGAAAGCCCTCCGCCTCCAGACTCATCCGTCTTAGTCCAGACCAGGGGAGCATGTGAAGCTCTCAGGCCTGCGTTCTCCATCCTGACAGAGGGTGTCATCCAGGAAGACCATGTTTACCGAGCTGCTTGGCTCAGGATGTTTCCATCAGTCTAACTTTCCCTTGCCCTCACCAACCCACAGCCTGTTTTTCTTTTAATAATATGAACACATGTGTTTCATTTGGAAAATATTATGAACGATTCCTTATGGAGGTTGCCAGGGAGGTGGCATTTTGTATGCAAGCCCTGATAGTGGAGCTGTCGGAGTTGGCTCTTCTCTGCCCTTCCCCTCCTCCCAGCGCCCCCTCCACCTACCCATCCTTCCTTCCATCCCTTCTTCCACCATCATTTCATTTCTGTTCCTGTGTAGTTAAGCTGCTGGTAGATCTGGGGCAGGTTGTTCCATGAGTGAGGAGAGAGCATAGGTTGGGTGGGGTTCTTCTGAAGGGTTTAAGGATGGAGATGACCCCTGGGCATCCTTTCTGGCCTTCACAGAGGTCCGGACTCTTGTCAAGGACCCCCAGCAGGACTCCATCCCAAGAGTCCCAGTTGGAGGGTCTTGGGACCATGTCACAGGATTCCTCAGCTGAAAAAAGCTCATTCATTTTGTACCCATGAGTTCCCAGAAGAGTTAACCCATTTTTTTTTGGCCATCTTTTGGCCCACCCCCATCATTTCCAAGTAGTCCAAGAAGGCAAAACCAGAGAAGGGTGGGGATTGAGAGAAGAGAGATGGGAGAAGCATTTACCACTGGCCATCCCGTAATTGGGATTTTGTCCCTTATCCTGCCTTTACCAAGCAGGTGCTACGTGAATGTTACCTGGTTTGATTTCAGGAAAGTCCTAGTGGGGTAGTGGCAGTTCTCCCGTTTTACAGAGGAAGGAGCTGAGGGTCTGAGGGGGCTAAGTGAGTTGGACAAAGTAAAGTGAAAGTCACTCAGTCGTGTCCGACTCTTTGCAACCCCATGGACTATACAGTCCATGGAATTCTCCAGGCCAGAATACTGGAGGGAGTAGCCTTTCCCTTCTCCAGGGGATCTTCCCAACCCAGAGATTGAACCCAGGTCTCCCACGTTGCTGGTGGATTCTTTACCAGCTGAGCCACAATGGAAGCCCAAGAATACTGGAGTGGGTAGCCTATTCCTTCTCCAGCAGATCTTCCCGACCCAGGGATCAAACCTGGGTCTCCTGTATTGCAGGCAGATTCTTTACCATTCTCAGATGGTAAAGAATCTGAGCCACCTAGGAAGCTGTGCTTTTAAAAATGACCTGTGTGTGTACATACCCTATAAGTATGTCTAGATTTGAAAGATTCTCCTGCCCCAAAAGGAGGGCTTCTGCATTATGCCTGTTGGAGTTCTGGCTGAGACCCTTCCCTTTTGGGGAGCTGAAGGGTCTTACCTGGGGTCCCCGGTGGGTATGTTCTCCAAGCAGGGAGATTGGGTTCAGAGGAATGCAAGTTTGCTTTTAGCCAGTGTTGAAGCAGAGCTGGCCAAGTCTGTGAACAGGGAGGAGGCATTCTTGTGGTGGACACCAAAAATTGTGTGGTCACTTTTTTTTTTTTTTATATTTACAGGAAATAGGCGCACACAAAGATGAACTCAGCTTTGAACAGTTCCATCTCTTCTATAAAAAACTTATGTTTGAACAGCAAAAATCGGTAAGATGATTCTTTTTTTCCCCATTCAGTTTTTGAAGGTTTTGATAGTTTTGTTTGACCTTATTTTTTAAAATTGAAGTATAGTTGATGTATAATGTTATATAAATTATAGGTGTACACTTTTTAAAGGTTATACTCCATTTATAGTTATTATGGAAATATGGTTGTATTTCCTGTGTTGTACCACATATCCTTGTAGTTTATTTTGTACATAATATTACAGTTTGTACCTCTTAATCCCCTACCCCTGTCTTGTCTCTCCTCCCTTCCCTCCCTACTGATAACCACTAATTTGTTCTGTGTATCTGTGAATCTGTTTTTTTCTTTTTCTTTTTTGTTATAGTCGCTGGTCTGTTTTATTTTTTAGATTCCATGTGTAAGTGATATCGTACAGTGTTTGTCTTTCTCTGACTTATTTTACTTAGCATGATACTCTCTAAGTTCATCCATGTTGGGTATGGCAGTATTTCAATATTTCATAGAAATAATGCAATGTTTCATTCTTTTTATGGCTAAGTAGTATTCCATTGTGTGTGTGTGTGTGTGACATCTTTATCCATTCATCAGTTGATGGACATTTAGGTTGCTCCTGTATCTTGACAGTTATTAATAATGCTGCTATGAACATTGGGTTCATGTATCTCTTTGAATTAGGCTATTGTTCCTTTTGGAGGAGTGGATATGCTGGGTCATATGGTAACTCTGTGGTAAGTTTTTTTGAGAAACCTCCATACTGTTTTCCACAGTGGCTGCATCGGTTTATATTCCCACCAACAGTGTCTGAGCGTTTCCTTTTCTCCACATCCTCGCCAGTGTTTGTTATTCATGTTCTCTTTGACGATGGCCATTCTGACAAGTTTGAGGTGATAACTCATTGTGCTTTTGATTGACATTTCCCTGATGATTAGCGATGTTGAGCGTCTTTTCTTGTGCTTGTCAGCCATCGGCATGGGTAAGACGATTCCTAAGCCAATGATGAAACGATGCTTCTCTTTCCCCTGGGTTTTGAAGTCTGGCCCATTCCTAAGAGACCCATGAGAAGTGTTCTGTCTCCCTTCTAGTCCAGGACATAGACAGTGGGAATGTCCTGTTTTCATCTGTTAGATAGGCAAAGGTCTTGAATGGGATAGAGTTGAGGGGACAGGGTGGGGAAATGACCGTCTCCTACCTTCTTGGTGGGAATGTGAGTGCCTGTTAGTCTGATTGGAATTTAGTCTGAGACTATTAAAGTAAAAAGGTCCAGCTAACTCTACTGTGTCAGCTTGTTCTGGAAGGAAATTTACCGAAGTATTAATAGTTAACTACCTCTGGGTTGAGGGATTATGTGTGTGTGTTGTTCCTTTTACAGTTGTGTTCCTATAATGAGAATGTTTTTTGATTATGATAATATGCTATTTTAAAATTGAGATGGGCATGCATTTTGACCTGCCAGTGGCACTGGGGGCTCTGTTTTAGAGAAATGAAAGCACTGAGACCTAGGAATGTATTACCAGGCTGTTTACTGCAGCATTACTTATGCTGGCCGAATACCTGGGAGCCATCTGAATGCCTCTCAGGAGTGTAATAGCCTGGTAAGTTATGGTCCAGCCGTACTGTGGGACCCTGCAGCTGATTTAGAAGCCTGAGTTCATTGGGTTTCTGTCCTTCCTGAGAGCTGTTGATGGTATTTTATGAGGAAAACCAGCAGCAGAAATGAGGAGCCAGGTCTGACTTCTTGGTAACAAACAGTAATCCTTCTGTATACGTCTGCATGTGTTTCTATGAACAAGGAGAAGAGTACGCACACCTCACATTTAATGTTGATTTTCTGCATGTCCTGGAGGGATTTGGGAAAATATGCCGGCAAGATAATTAAATTTTTCTTTGCATCCCTCAGTTTTCTTCAGCTTGTTCCAAGTAGCACACTACTTTTGCAGTGAAAAAAAAAAAAAAGAAGTCCCATTAAGCATAAGGCGTAAAAAGGGAGGTGCCGGGTGCAGTGCACGGGGCAGTGTGCCTGGTGGTCGCCGCTGCTGTTGCTGTCGGGACAGGGCCCTGCAGGCGGCCGAGGTGGGTCTGGAGCAGGGAATGGGCAGGGCTCTGTGTGATCTTGGGCCAGCCACTGACCCCTCCCGGCCTCAGTCTTCCCATCCGTGCAGTGGGCGTGATGAGTCTCACCCCACCGGGCTCTGGGGAAGACGGAACGAGGGTTTGGAGGTCAGGAGTGCAGACGTTTTAAAGCGATGAGCATGGGAGACAGTTACCAGTCACCTTCTTCCAGCAGACTGGCCGCAGGGCCACACCTCTTGATAGTGACCACTGACTGTGGGTCTTTGGATGTATCTGAGGCAGAGAAATGGGAGAAGCATTTCTTGTCTGCCTAGATTGGGGAAAAATACATGATTGTATAGAGTAAAAGATTGAGTTGCAGTGTGTTCACTTTTTTACCCATGTAATAATTAGTGCTTGGTTTGCCAAGTAGAGTAGAAAGAAATGGTAGACTTTGGGAGTTGAAAGAGTTAAATTCCAGCCCCCAGGGGTTTTGGGGGAAGCCATCTTGCTCCATCACTCAACCTCCTCTATAAAATGAAAGTATTAAATCAGGTCTTTGGTTATACAACTTTTTAAACTATCCAACCCCCTCTTCTTTTTTATATGAAACTTTAAGACAATTCTGCTGCATAAAAGCTGATCAAAACACTTTTTAGATTTAAATCTACAGCTTTCATTTATAATCAGATTTTGAGAGCAATGAAAATGTTGTGATAATAGTGTGTAAACGAAGTCCAGAATAATGCCAATTGCTGTCTTAGGCAGTTGACCAGGACTGAGAAAAAGTTGATTCACTCAAGATAAGCAGTTGCAAAAAAACCAGTACTTATCATTTGCCGTGACATTTCAAGCTGCTGTCTCATCAGATGGAGGGCAGGCAACGCTTGGGAATACGTTTTGCATAAAAGCTTTGTACGTGCCAGTACAGGTTACCCACTGATAATCTCCACCATGATCAAATCCCACATAAGAGAACTTTTCATTGTGGTTCTTTCTAAAGCGAATGTTTGTATGTTTGAGAGGGAGGAGGGAGAGAGAAATTTAAGTCAAATTTCTGCATAATCCATGAGTCCTAGATGGCCAGTTTTTTGGGGGAAATGTCTGTACCTATCAGAAGTTACCCCTGATGGTCAGAATGCCACATTCAGCCGGCATTTGGTTGGTACTTAGCCTAGTGGTTGAAATATTTTTTTCCCATCCAAGTACTAACCAGGCCCGACCCTGCTTAGTTTCTGAGATCAGATGCGATCAGGCATGTTCAGGGTGGTATGGCTAAGTGTTTTTTAAATGAATTGTCTGTGTTTAAAACTTGGAAGGTTTCTTATTAAGATCCAGATTTTTTGCTTCTCTTGGGAAAAAACTATCATGTTCTGGCTATCTTTGGCAACCTCTGAGTGGAGGGAAGAATGCTTTCTGGTTTGTCCCAGCCCTGCCTGCCACCCCCATGCAGCTCTCTTTACTAATTTAGGGGCCAGGGTCACCCTCCCTGGTCCCTAAGACTTTTTGGGTCAACAGCCTCTTCTCTGTTTCATTGGCAGGTATAACTGTCCTGTCTGGCAACTGCATGTTTTAATTCAGTGAACTTGAAATTTGATTAACAAAGCCCCAGGCTCTATAGATAGTTGCTGGTCCACTTGAGAAGCCTCACTGCTCTTGTGTATGTAAATGCCTCTCCCCCAACTGTCAGCGGGCTTCCCTTGTGACTCAGCTGATAAAGAATCTGCCTGCAGTGTGGGAGACCTGGGTTTGATCCCTGGGTTGGGAAGATCCCCTGGAGAAGGGAAATGGAGAATCCCATGGACTATATAGTCCACGGGGTCGCAAAGAATTTCACTTTCACTTTCCAACTGTCAGCATATCATTTACTTCCCGAGTGCCTCGCTGGAAGCTCAGGGCAGAGAAAAGCATTACCTTGGTGCTCTTAGGGGTTCAGCTGGTTTTCTTGGGCTCCTTGGGGTGATAGAGCTGTTCATGATGGTTGGTGATCCCCAGACTTAAGTCCAGGGAGTGGAGTCCTGCTTATCAGTAGCTGTAGATTTCCAACTTGAAGTTGCCAGTTCCTCTTCCTGTCTATCTACCTCCTTACATTGCTGCACTGAAGCCTCAAAGCTTCTAAAACTTTGGCAGTAGAAGGAGGATAAGAACTTAAAATTTCATGTGTGTCCACCCTCGGGAGAGGGGTATATCTCTGACTAGGTTGTAATAATGGTGTTATAAATAAAAGATCACAACTAACATTTGCTAAGTGTAAACTCTATGTCGGGCACTGTGCTATGTCTTACATGCATTTAATTCTCCTCAAGACCCTGTAGGATAGGAACTCTTATTATCCTCATTTTATGGACCAAAGATGCTGACACGCAGAGAGGTCACTTGCTGGAGGTCAGGTGGCTACTACAGAGCTAGAGCTTCAGTTCTCCTTTGCTCAGCTTCACTGCCCACCCACTGATACTTCTTTTTATTTTTTATTACTTTAAAAATACTGTTTATTTAGCTCTGCTGGGTCTTAGTTGCAACATGCAGGATCTAGTTCCTTGACAAGGGATGGAACCTGGGCCCCCTGCAGTGGAGTCTTACCACTGGACCACCAGGGGTCCCTATTGGGGGGGGTGTGTGTGTATGTAGTTGTTCAGTTGTGTCCAACTCTTTGTGACCCCATGGACTGTAGCCCGCCAGGCTCCTCTGTCCACGGAATTCTCCAGGCAGGAATACTGGAGTGGGTAGCCATTCCCTCCTCCAGGGGATCTTCCTGATCCAACCCAGAGATGGATTTGGGTTATTGCAGGCAGATTCTTTGTCTTTTGAGCCCCTGGGGAAGCCCCTCCCGTTGATACTTTTTAATTTTTTAAACTTTTGTGTTAAGGGAAATTTCAGACATAGACAGGCAGAGACAATAGTGTGACAAACCCCTTTGCTTTCAGTCTGGTCCCTGCTCTGTACCCCAAGGGGCTGGTTCCTACAAACATGTTCTGCCTCTGCACACAGGCTTCTGGGGGTTCAGAAAGTGGGGTGATGTGACCGGGAAGCTGGAGTGTACCTCCAGGTCTTTCCTGGCTCTGGAGTCACCTCTGAAGTAGAGGCACCCCCCTCCTTCATCCTGGCTCCCCGTGTGGCTGGAATGGAGTGGAGCTTTTTCTCTGCTTCATTGCGTGGAGAGGAAGGGGCTGGCTTTAAGTAAGAACCACATGGAGTGGAAACACTTGGGAGGGGAGTCACAGGTGGCCTTTCTCCAGGTGTGGGGAACCAGTCTCGGGGTTTTTTGAGAGGATCTGTTCTTATGCCCCAGTTGACCCAGCGATGTAAGGGCCAAATGAGTCCAGAGAGCAAACAGCATGCCCTCCCTAAAATCCTACCTCCTTAAAAAAAAAAAATAGCCATGCTATAAATCAGGGATTCCCCAGCCTCTGGGATCTAATGCCTGATGATCTGAGGTGGAGCTGGTACAATAATAACAGAAGTAGAGTGCACAGTGAACGTAACGTGCTTGAATCATCCTGAAACCATCCCCCCTCCCCAGTCCTTGGAAGAATCGTCTTTCACAAAACCTTTCCCTGGTGCCAAAAAGGTTGGGGACCGCTGCTGTAAATGACATGTACGTGAAAGGAAGTCCTTCTAAGTCTTTCTAAAAGAGTGACTCCTAACCTTTTTTGGTGACCTACTTCTTTGAGATGCTGATTAAAGCTACAGACCATCTTTCCAGGAAAAGGAAAAAAAAAGTACATGCACAGACTCCTGCAGACCGCCTGAGGCTTCCTAGGGGCCAGTGGCTACCTTTTCTAGAACATTGATTTTCCACATGTCATCCTGGAGCGCAGGCTGTTTGGCAAGAGGACTGGGGCATCGAGGGCAGGAGTTGTTTTAGATTGTTAGCATTTATAGCCTGCCAGGAGCTGCGTTTCCGTCTGTGTCCTGAATTACTCCAGTGTTGATCCAACAGTCTCAGTAGAGACTGTTGCAATCATACTGCCTAACTGGAAATGGATGCAGCATGGGTGTGCATGTATGTGTGTGTGGTATGTGGGTGTGTGTGCATCCTTGCACATGTGTGTGTGAGATGCCTGCTAGGGAGCTGGTGTGGTGGTGGCTGGGGACAGGGGTGTCCCCGGTCCTCCTTGTGGAGGAGCTTACCGCCCTTCATCAACAGCTGGAGTACGAGCAGGCCCTGAAGCCTTGGACTAGAGCTCCCGATATTTTTTTTTTCTCTTGAATTCAAGGATGAGAAGTGAGCCCATTGAAATATTAAGGATTTGAAATGTAGTTGTGAGGGTGCAGAAAGGGGTGTGTATTTTCTGCTGGGCGTGCCAGGCAGGACAGCGGTTTAGAGAGTACTTTGGTGAATCTTTGAAAGGCAATGTGCACACCTGGTGTCCAGGTTCTTTCCCACCCAGGAATCCACCCCACGGAAGTGCTGGCACAAGTGGGTGAAGGTAGATATGTGGGCACATTCAGTGTGATACTGGATGTGTTAGCAGAAAATTGAAGGACAGACATGGAATACAGAGTGGGTTTTCAAAGTAGTGAGGCAGAGCAATTTGAAGTTGCTAAATAATGTCCAAAGTGTGAAACAACAGCAAAAATGTTGGAAGACATAGACGTAACATAAGATGATAAGATATAATTTGATAAGATATAATTAATTGAATATCTATAAAATGAACTCAAGATGGAGAACTACCAAATTATTATGAGTGATTGCTCCTCAGGAATCAGGCTGTGAAAGAGGTGAGGAAGACTTCCACCTTTTGTGTCAAGATGTAAATATTTGAATGTTTACAAGTCACATAAACGACCATGGTAATTTTTTAACAAAAACTCTGTTTATTTTCATTGTCCTGACACGTCTAATTTTCTTGTTTTGTGTGTGTGTGTTCTATTTTCTGTTTCAGATCCTTGACGAATTCAAAAAGGATTCTTCCGTGTTCCTCTTGGGGTGAGGCACCCTACTGGGTTGTAGTTCTGGGTGGCTGTGCCAGGCAGTGGCGCCCTTGTGGGTCTTCCCAGCCCAGCCACCTGACCTCCAGGAGGTCACCTCTCTGGCAGGCACTGGTCTCCACACAGACGGGGTCCCCTTGCTGGGGAACTGACTATCCTGACACTCAGTTCAGTTCAGTTGCTCAGTCGCGTCCGACTCTTTGCGACCCCACGGACTGCAGCATGCCAGGCTTCCGTGTCCATCACCAGTTCCTGGAGCTTGCTCAAACTCATGTCCATTGAGTCATGGACTCTAATCAATCCAGTGCCATGAATAAATGTGCACAGCAGCAGGACTTGTGGAGTGTTGGGAGGATGGCCCAGAAGGTTCTGTAGAGAAGCCTGCTTGCTTCAGGACGTCCTGGTTAAGCAGGTTGAATCGAATTAAAATGAGTCGAAGCACATAAAGTGCTTTGTGTGGTGCATGCCAAGGCTCATAAATAGTGGTGATGATATGATGGCTAAAACAAGTCTGCAGGACCTGTGAGGCCCTTTACTGAGCTTACTGATTCCCCAGGTGGGAGATCTGTAGTGTGCTGTGTCTCCCAAGCCTCTCCACCTGGGAGAAAGGTTTACTGTGGAGTTAACAGCACCTAGAATGTGATTTGTGGTCTGCCGACCCCGGCCTGCCTTTAGGAACCAGCCCTCATTGATGAAGATGCCCTGGCAACTGTTCCTCTGTTGAGTTCTAAACCAGAAACCTGAAAACTCCAAAGTATTCATTCATCTCAATGAATCTGATTTGTTTGCAGGGTTTTACTGAAAAGATTAGTGTTGAACCATGAGGCTGTTAAGAAAAAAGGCTAGAAATACACTCAGAGACAGTAGACTTTGGACCCTGAGTGTTTAGTAAAGGGATAAAACTTAAAGCGTGTTTTAGCTCCTGTATTTAAAACAAACCCTCCCACCCCCACTGCAGATGCTCAGGGAGAGGTATGCGTTTCCCTGGAGAGCCCTGTTTTACAGGACGTAGCTCGTAGCCCTCCTGGCCGCTTCTGCTGGTCCAGTGAGGTTCTTTGTCCAGCTGATCACCCTCTCCAGGAGGCCAGCGGTCAGGCTGAAGGAGTCCCTGTCTCAGGCGGAAGATTCTCCCATTAGAGGCCCTCCACTGGCTCCCTGGCCCTGGTCTCGCATATTCCAGCGGGTTCTCCCCACCCGCCCAGAGTCGGGGCTTCATCCAGGCCCCTCTCCTGCCTCAGAGCAGACTCTGGGGTCACTTCTCCAGCATTGCCACCCCCTAAATGCACTCCACGGCCAGCCCCACCCTGGCCTCCACTGTCCTGCCTGCCCTGCCTGCCCCTGCGGGACCGGCTGGGAGCAGCTGGGTGTGGATTCCAGGGCCTGATTCTCCGGGGTTCTGGTGTCAGCGCCCCTCTTTGCATCCTCCTGGGTCAAGGCTGTCATCTGAGTGACCTTTGTCTTCCCATCAGCCAGCCCACACCTGACCCCGTGGGGCAGCAGTGGGGGGCTCGGCTGGGCGCCCGGGTGGCTGCGGGCTGGGACCGCCTCCCAACTGCTGACCTCCCCTGTCTAAACACCATCTCTTTCCCCGAGGGCAGCAACACCGACCGGCCGGACGCCTCTGCTGTCCACCTGCACGACTTCCAGCGGTTTCTCTTGCATGAACAGCAGGTGAGGGGAGAGCAGGGTGGGGGGCGCTGTGCCCACAGTTTGTCACCTTGTCGGCATCTGCCGTCAGGAAACAGGAATCGTCTCCTTGCCCAGTGGCACCTGAGGGCTGTGGCTCTGGAATGAGGCTGGCCTCGCAGCAGCCCCTTCCCTGGGCGCAGATGGAGGAGGGGGCGATGGGGACCCTCACCTGCTGGCCTCTGCTCCCCCGCCTCCGGCTTGTCTTGGGGGGCCCTTCCCCGGGAAGCCATCCCTGGCTCGGGGAGGATGAGACTCAGGTGGACGAGCCTGCGGGTCCTGCGAGGGATAAGGCAGCATGCTGTCCTTAGGTGACCTGTGGGTGTCTCTCGGGGTGCTTGCGGGTGGGTCCCGTGCTGGTGGCTGAGTCGGTGTTTGTGTCGGGCAGTGGTTTTTTATGGTGCCATCCGGGCAGGGGCTGCAGAGTCAGGTCAGGGCTATTGGCGTCTAGTGGGGGGAGCCCAGGGCTGCTGTGAGGCAACTGCACCCCACCTTCGCCCCACTCCCGCAGGAAGGAATCCCCCAGCCCCGCGTGTCAGGAGTGCCTCAGGGAGAAGCCAAGCTAGACTGAGAGAAACCTGGCATCCTGTCACGAGCCGTGTGACCTTGGGCAGGTGGTTCGACCTGTCTGTGCCCCGCTTTCCTCCTCTTTGAATGGGGCTGAGAGCCCTGCCTCTCAGAATTGTGGGGTTCGGAGAAGATGGTGCTGACCTTTGCGTGCATGTGTGGGTATGTGTGTACACACATAGTCACATTGTCTGTTCAAAAATGTTATTTCTACCACTGGAGTTTCACGTATTTTATTCCCTTTAGTTGTTTTTAAAGATTTTAAAAGCCTTTATTGAATTTTTACAATACCGCGACTGTTTTGGATTTTGTATTTTTTGGCCCTGAAGCACGTGGGATTCTTAACTCCTTGATGAGGGATCGAACCCTCACCTGTGCATTGGAAGGCACAGTCTTAACCACTGGACTGTGAAGGACGTTCTTTATTTCTGTTTTAATAGACTTTTTAAGAGCAGCTTTAGATTCATGATGATATCCAGCTCATTTACTTTAAAAAATACTTTGTATGTACAGCATCTCAAACAAACACAAAAGTAGACAGGCTGGCATCATAAACTACTGTGGACCCGTCATTCAGATTACAGAATTATGAATGTTTTGCTACTTTCATTTCATCCCTCTTCCATCCCCACATGCACGTGTCTCCCTTCCCTTCCCTCCTCCTTCATTTCTTTGTTGGCAAATTCTAATGGAAACCCCAGACTCTGTATCATTCCATTTGTAAATACTCCAATATGTCTCTCTCGTGAATTGGAGGTTTTTTTTTTAACAAAACAGGACAATAGCACTCCTGTTAACACCTTTCGCAACCAGCGCTAACTTCTTAGTGTCAGCACCCATCCCGTGTTCAGATGCCATTGGTTGTAGGGAGATTGATGAACAGAGACACACACTTGGACGAGGCCGGCCGCAGGAAGGTCCAGGCGGAGCGGGTAGCTGCGGTGGTTCATGATGAATGGTGATCAGGATGCTGGGGTGCATGGGAGTGACCAAGGGAAGTCTTACTTGCCCGCCTGGGACTATGACACAGGGCAGGTGAAATGAGGGGGATAGATGAAGTCTCTTGGACCCAATTACATGTAAGGTGCTGAACTGCCCGGAGATTGAAGCAGAGAGAGAGGCACCCATGCTGTCTGCTTTTTCTCCATGCTCTTGCTTGCACTGAATTACTCAGTTTTGTAGGGAGGTGTTGGAGTTAAATGGTGAAACCCCTGGGGACAACTTACCATGTATCCTGGATCCACCGCCTTGTGCAGGGTAGTGATATTCCCGGGAGAGTCCGTTCCTGGATCCACCACCTCGTGCAGGGCAGTGATATTCCCGGCAGGGTCCATTCCTGGATCCACCGCCTCGTGCAGGGCAGTGACATTCCTGGGAGAGTCCGCTTGCCCCACACTGGCCCCATCACTGGGCTGCCCTCAGAGGTCAGGGTCACGGGCCGGCTGCAGAGTGCAGAGAGTTCGGATCCCACATCCGGGGGCCAGGACGCGGGCAGACTGCGTGCCTCCGTGTGCGTGTGCGTGGTGGGAGCAAGGGCTGGGGCCTGGGGCCATCAGTCACATGGACCCTAAATGTCTCTGTGGGTCGCTGAGCCGGTGACCCGGGGCCTGGAGGCTCATGTGAAATAACCGCTGCCACACTTGGTGTGCGAGTTAGTGCAAGTTTCTCAGAAAACACTTTGGGAAAAATGCAGTTAATATGGAAACTTTGAAAACAGCCTTCTGCACTTTAATAACTGCTCTCCTAGGAACTTATCCTAAAGAAATGACAGCAGCATATTTTTTTTTTGGAGGTAGGGTGTACTTAATACAATCAAATATTTCAAGTATAATTTACGTGAAACATAACTTGGAAAATACATGTGCTCCGATGCATATATTTTAAAAAGCTTTATGTAAACCTCATGTCAGGAAATGCCCATTAGTTATTGAAGATGGAGGGCAAGGAGATTATTATACAAAAGTATTTTGAGGGACTATCTTATGCTTCATTAAAACAAAGGTTTAGGTTGTTTGAAGTAATTAGGTAAGAGCAGATAGGAAAGCTACAGAAAAAGAAAGCAATCAGAATGATATCCACCAGATAAGATTTTGAATATTCCTTCACTCTGAATTCTTTGCCAGCTAAAATATTTTCTAGATCACTCCAATTTCCACGGTGAGACTTGTTTACATTTGGTATCAAAACTAATGATGACATTTATTATTTTGGTTTCACTTTCCTTTTGGCGTCTTTATGTTTCTTTGGACAGTCCATACTTAAGTTGTTTGTTCTGATTTCCCAAGAATTCCTGCTAATATTACTTCCCACTCCTCTCCAGAAAAAGTCTGAGCCATGAAGTCTGTCATCATTCTTAGAGAAGAGGAAAAATCTAGTAGTCTCTTTCTCAGGTAATGATACTTCTTCAGGGCTGTGCTTTTTGTCATCTTCTTCAGTAACGTCTTCCTCTTCTGAACTGCTGTCTTGGAAACCAGGGTCTCCCTGCCAGGTGATCTTCCCAGGTTTTACTGCTTCAACTCTATAGGTCTCTTCCTTTTCATCTTTGGCATCAGACTCAAAGGAAAATGTGAATCTGCTGGTTTGTTCATCCCAAATCATCAGAGCTGTAGGGTCCTGGACTACCTCAGCTTTCTCTCCATCAGAGTCCAAATTCCAAGATGTGTCATCTTCCTTTCCACTGGTATCTTTTACAGTCTGGAATATTTGTTTTAAATCTGTAGCAATGTTATAATCCTATCACTTCATGGCAAATAGATGGGGAAACAATGGAAACAGTGACAGATTTTATTTTTTGGGTTCCAAAATCACTGCAGATGGTGACTGCAGCCATGAAATTAAAAGACGCTTGCTCCTTGGAAGAAAAGCTATGACCAACCTAGACAGCATATTAAAAAGCAGAGACATTACTTTACCAACAAAGGTCCATCTAGTCAAAGCTGTGGTTTTTCCAGTGGTCATGTATGGATGTGAGAGTTGGACTATAAAGAAAGCTGAGTGCCGGAGAATTCATGTTTGTTTGTTTTTTTTCCCATTTATTTTTATTAGTTGGAGGCTAATTACTTTACAATATTGTAGTGGTTTTTGCCATACATTGACATGAATCAGCCATGGATTTTGAACTCTGGTGTTGGAGAAGACTCTTGAGAGTCCGCAAAAAGATCCAACCAGTCAATCCTAAAGGAAATTAGTCCTGAATATTCACTGGAAGGACTGATGCTGAAGCTGAAACTCCGATACTTTGGCCACCTGAGGCGAAGAGCTGACTAATTTGAAAAGACCCTGATGCTGGGAAAGATTGAAGGTGGGAGGAGAAGGGGACGACAGAGGATGAGATGGTTGGATGGCATCACCAACGCGATGGACATGAGTTGGAGCAAGCTCCAGGAGTTGGGATGGACAGGGAGGCCTGGCATGCTGTGGTTCATGGGGTCGCAGAGAGTCAGACACGCCAGAGACTGAGCTGAACTGAACTGAATGTTATAACACATTTCTTTAGACACCTCAGGTAGTTTCTCAGCTTCCTCCCTTTTCTTCTTTTGTTTTGCTTTACTTTCTTTGAGTTTATCATCTTGCCTTCTTTCATAAGCGGCATGGTCATGCCTCATTGAATCATAATGTCTGATGTCCTTAAATTTCTTTGCAGCTACTGATCCTTTGCTTGTAGAATTGCTTAAGCTGATCTGCAAAATGCTCTGCACAACATTCAGGGCTTTCAAAAAAACTTTTCTGCAGCAAGCTCTTCCTCCTCAGCAGTTTTCTTTTCATTTATTTCTTCCTGTTCCTCTTTACTATCACTTTCTAGAAATCGGGAGCCAGTGCCAAAGTGAGACTGCAAATTCATGAGCTTCTGTCCAGCTCTGCCCTCAAACTGAGGTTTAATTCTGAACCTGTTATTGTCATCTTCAGAACAAGATTCCTCATCATCACTGCTGTCAAAGAGCTTCCCAGAGGCTCTACCCATGGACTCTTACCAGTTCCTCTCCTGGATGGCTTTGCTTCTGAGTGGATATCTCCTGTTTCACTTTCACTATTGGAACCAAAGATGATGTGCGTCGGCTTGTCCTCTGCATGACTGTCCAAATTTGCCAGAGCATTGTGCACCAACTTCTTTTGGACTTCTTTTGCTTTCTGCCTTGCCTCTAAGGCTGCCAAATGTTTCTGATTATCTTCAGCATGCTTATCCTTAGCACTAACATCTGATGAACTGTTAACAGAAAGTGGGAAGTCAGTTTTGCTTCCCTGGGAGTCTCCTTGAGAAAACCTCTGGTGGTTTCTTAGGGGCCTTGGAGCTGCACAGATGTGGCCTCCGATCAGAGTCCTCTCCTGAGTTTCTAGTCCTGTGGCAACAGTCTTCATCAAGGCCTCTGCTGCGAGTCTTAGCACCAGCACTTAAAGATTTCTTATCTTTCAGTGGCAGCAGACTAGAAATAGGATTCCTGTTTGTCTTTTCTGAACTGTTAGGGGACACCTGCTTTGTGACCCTGGCTCTCAAAGGAAGACTGTGTCTTTTGAGGCTGAATTTGGTTTGAGTCATTTGACTCCTTTGCATGTTGGAAAGGAGTCTGTTCACTTGATGGGCCATTAGCACACAGGGACCATTTTTCCATGGACATGTTCTTGGGTTCCTCAAGTTTCAAGGAAATTTGATCTTTATTAATATTGTTAGAGGCGACACTCTCTTGCAAGGATTTTTTCATTGATTCCTTTCCGTGGAGACAGCCCACTCCTTTGAAAGCCTGAAATTTTGACTTTAAGGTATTTTCCTTTGGTTTCTGTTTTCCATGTGGGTTCTCTTTTCCTTCTAAAAGAGAAGCCACAATCTCCTCGGGACGACTATGCTGCTGGCCTCTGCGGAGGTCACCTGGAGTCCTGTGGCTCTTGGAGGCCCTGTCACGCTTGGCCGTGGTTTCCTGGCCATTGCTCTCAGTCTTTTGGAGCCTCCTGGTTACTGCCAGCCAACTGTTCCAAATCAGCCAAAGTCAGATCCACACGGAGACAGTTTTCCATCAAGGTGTTATACTCCTTATCTCCTTCAGACTCAGTTGATTCTGATATGGAATTAGCATCTTCACTGGACTCAATCAGAGATTTGCAACCAAGAGCCTTAACTCTGTGACTGAGGGCTATCTCTATTTTTTCTTTTTTGTACTTTATTACAGCCATCAGAAAGAGCATGCTTTTTTAATGTTTTTCAAATAAGTTTTCTTGTACATAGACTTTTCTGTCTGTGAAAAATCTACACTGTTTTTGATCTTGCCAGAACTTTTTTCCTTGCAGTGATTTCATCTGTGTCTCCTGAAGCAGAATCACAGCCACTTTCTATAACATTATTTTCACTGTTGAGACAAGAGACACTGTTTTTGAGGCCTAAACCTGCTGAAGTATGAAATTTGTGAAAATCAGATTTAAAAATCATCCCTTACAACTTCAAAGGAATCATTTTCAATTTCATTTGAGGACCATGTCGTTTTTCTCTAAGTTTTCCTCTCTTGCAATGATTAGTCTTAATTCATCTTCAGAATCAGTATCATCATCAGATAGGCTATTTCTGTTTTTGGTAGTTTCTAAACCAGAAGTCTGAAAAAATACATTTTAAAATTTCTGACCATCATCATCATCAGTTGTAGAGGGTGATTTAGGAGTAATGGAATTATGGGGTGTTTCTTGTGCAACCTGTTGTTTTAAATGTGGACTCTGTTACGCCGCGAGGTTTTGATCTGATGGTTAGAGATGCAGCGGGACCCTCATTCTTCTGCACTTTTATTGTCTTCTTGGCAGGGCTGTGAAAGTCAGAGAATTCTCCTTGCCGTTTCTTACTCATAGGATCATTCCCTCCTTCCAGTTCCCAAGTGAGGTTGGATATAGGGACAGCATTTGTGAAATCCTCCCCTATCTTCTTTAAGTTGTGGCAGTATTTTGAGGGATCATACTTCGGGATTTTACGTTTATGTTCATTCTTTAGATGAAGGACAGGGAAGACTCTTCCAGATTTACTCCCAACCCAGGTTTTGTGCCCTGGTACTTCTGTTCCTGGCAGTTTTCACATGGAAATCCACCACCTCCATCTTTTCTAACAAGCTGGTGTGATGGTGGCATTTTAATAGATGTGAGAATTTCAGAGAACCCGTCTGAATTTCCATCTGGGGACTGGTCAAGTGGGCTGCAGTCCAGCCCTGGGAGGGACAGGTGACGTGAACTGACCTGAATCTGATGTGTCTGGGACTCACTGTTGGGTCAGTTTATTTAATGACCTGAAGCCTCAGCTATCTTATTTATTTAACCAGAGAATAATATTATACGTAGCTCCTGGGCTTGTGTGAGTTCAAAATGAGCCACACATGACAAGGTTGAGGGCAAAGCCTGGCGTGCCGCCCTGCCCAGCGCGGACCACCTCACCGCAGTTAATTCTCTCCTCATATTCTCATCATTGCCATTATTGCAGTTGCCAGCACAATACCCCACACCACAGAGACACATTTTTTTTTTTCATTTTCAGCCATGTGGCATGTGGGGTCTTAGTACTCTGACTGGGGAACAAGCCGGTGCCCCCTGCATTGAAATGGTAGAGTTTTAACCACTGGACCACCAGGGAAGTCCCACCAAGTAGAAACATTTACTAACCCCCTAGGATATTCATATTTTAAACTCCTTTAGGCAGAAGATTTCTTTTTCACAGCCATTTCAGTTCCAGGTTATGTCGGCTCGGTACCCATGATTTTTTATGCAAAAGCTCTATAGGAGAAGGAAGTAGGAAGCTTCTGGCCTTTGCAGGGCATCTAGGCCTGGCAAGGTGTTTGCATTAAGTATCCTACAATTTGAGTCTCCTACTCTGGTATTCAAAGATTGTAACACCCTGGACACAAATGAACCAGCTGCTCCCCTGGCTCCTGGCTGTTGGGTGTCCTTCATCCAAGTCAATTTGCAAGAATCAACAGTGAGGCTTGTTGTTGACTTACACCTACCTCATTTGTGTCTGCCCGTATGCTCTTCTTTCAAACTTCCTGTTCTGACCTTCCCATCCAACCACACGTAGCTGGTAGCACATCTGGTTTTATTTTTCTTACAGATAGAGGTTTTAGAATATTAGGAATTCAGAAAACATGAGCCAAAATTGAATCCTTGGGTCATATTTTATCGTTTTGTCTAGGAATATTTGGGGATTTAGGGTTTGAAGAGAAAACAGTGAAGTTCTTTCCGTTATATGTTCTTTTTTCTAAGGGCTTCCGAATTTCTGAGACTGGGCAGAAGCTGTTTTTGAACTGGTCATGTATCTTTCAGACCTTATTGGTGTCTGAGTAGCAATACTTTGCTGATCTTGACCGATTCTGTGTCGGTTTTCCGAAGTTTGGTTATTTGGAAGCCTTGCTGTCCGAATTACTAGCTGTGTGAAGTTGGGATCATGTGATGTTCTGAGCTTCTGCGTCCTTATCTCTAAAATGACAGTGACAGTATGTGACTTGCAGAATTGTCTGGATGGAACCAGATGTCACAGGAGGATGACAACCGACCATTCATGTTGCTGTGATTTGAGCACCTTCTGTGTACCAGGTGCTGTTTTAAGCACAGAACTTTTTTTTTCCCATTTATTTTTATTAGTTGGAGGCTAATTACTTTACATTATTGTAGTGGTTTTTGTCATACATTGACATGAATCAGCCATGGATTTACATGTGTTCCCCATCCCGATCCCCCCTCCCACCTCCCTCCCCATCCCATCCCTCTGGGTCTTCCCAGTGCACCAGCTCTGAGCACTTGTCTCATGCATCCAGCCTGGGCTGGTGATCTGTTTCACACTAGATAATATACATGTTTCGATGCTGTTCTCTCGAAACATCCCAGCCTTGCCTTCTCCCAGAGTCCAAAAGTCTGTTCTGTACATCTGTGTCTCTTTTTCTGTTTTGCATATAGGGTTATCATTACCATCTTTATAAATTCCATATATATGTGTTAGTATACTGTATTGGTCTTTATCTTTCTGGCTTACTTCACTCTGTATAATGGGCTCCAGTTTCATCCATCTCATTAGAACTGATTCAAATGTATTCTTTTTAATGGCTGAGTAATATTCCATGGTGTATATGTACCACAGCTTCCTTATCCATTCGTCTGCTGATGGGCATCTAGGTTGCTTCCATGTCCTGGATATTATAAACAGTGCTGCGATGAACATTGGGGTGCACGTGTCTCTTTCAGATCTGGTTTCCTCAGTGTGTATGCCCAGAAGTGGGATTGCTGGGTCATATGGCAGTTCTATTTCCAGTTTTTTAAGGAATCTCCACACTGTTTTCCATAGTGGCTGTACTAGTTTGCATTCCCACCAACAGTGTAAGAGGGTTCCCTTTTCTCCACACCCTCTCCAGCATTTATTGCTTGTAGACTTTTGGATAGCAGCCATTCTGACTGGTGTGTAGTGGTACCTCATTGTGGTTTTGATTTGCATTTCTCTGATGATGAGTGATGTTGAGCATCTTTTCATGTGTTTGTTAGCCATCTGTATGTCTTCTTTGGAGAAATATCTGTTTAGTTCTCTGGCCCATTTTTTGATTGGGTCATTTATTTTTCTGGAATTGAGCTGCAGGAGTTGTTTTAAGCACAGAACTTTTATTTCATCCAGTCCTTCACAGCCTCTGTGCTTAGGTATCATTATTCCCAGGTAATGGACGAGGAGCTCAGAGAGGGTCTTTAACTTGCCCACCATCAGCCAGGGGAATAACCCTAGTTGTCTGACATAACTGTGCTCCCCTCCTCTTCAGGCTAGCAAGTGTGAAGAATTAGCTTAGAGCAGGAGTCGGCAGACTATAGCCACAGACCGCATCTGGCCCACAGCTTGTTCTTTATAAATAAAGTTTTATTTATAAACACAACCATGGCCATTTGTGTGCCTGTTGTCTGTGGTTCTTTCTGCACTATTATGGAAGAATTGAGTGGTTGCGGCCAAAAGCCTAAAATCTTTACTCTCTGGTCCGTTAGGGAAAATGTGTGCTGTGTGTAGGGTGAGGCCTTGATGGTATGCATGTCCAGAATACATCCATGTTTCAGTGATTGACTAAAACTGGATCCTGGGAGGTAACTGCTGCTGCTGCTGCTAAGTCACTTCAGTCGTGTCCGACTCTGTGTGACCCCGTAGATGGCAGCCCACCTGGCTCCCCCGTCCTTGGGATTCTCCAGGCAAGAACACTGGAGTGGGTTGCCATTTCCTTCTCCAATGCAGGAAAGTGAAAAGTGAAAGTGAAGTCGCTCAGTCGTGTCTGACTCTTAGCGACCCCATGGACTGCAGCCTACCAGGCTCCTCCGTCCATGGGATTTTCCAGGCAAGAGTACTGGAGTGGGTCACCATTGCCTTCTCCGTCTGGGAGGTAAAGAATTTTGCAAAGTCCTCTTTCTGATGATTTCACGTTCTTTTTATCATTCTAAGGAGCTTTGGGCTCAGGATCTGAGCAAAGTCCGTGAGCGGATGACGAAGTTTATTGACGACACCATGAGGGAAACTGCTGAACCCTTCTTGTTTGTGGATGAGGTGAGTGAGCTCCCTGTCCTGTGGGCATGGCTTCTGGATTCACATCGCTGTCCTCCAAAGTGTATCTTCTAGGTCTCTTCCCTTGGAGGGCTTTGCTGCTAGATGTCCCTAGACTGCCTCTCTCAGTCAAGAGCTGTTTTTTTCCTTGGTCCTAAACCATCATAGTCTTTGATCTTTCTCCTCCTCCTCTGATCACATAGGTGAAATCTTTTCTTTTGCCGCTAGAGGGAGTTGCTGCCAGCGAGCCTTAAACCATCACAAGGACAGCACTAGAATTGCAGGGTTTGTGTGGCTTTTTGCAGGATGTGGAAATGGGTGCCCTTGGCCCCGCGTGAGGCCGCAGGGGCTGAGGGGAACTGGGGAGCTCCCTTCGCCCCACGCAAGGTTGTCCCCAGGAAGTAGTGTCACTCAGGCTTCTGTGTTCTTTTCTAAGGGGTCAGGAACTGGTAGATGGAGTTTCTTGCCTTTTAGATATCACGATACTGGCGGTGTTCTGCTTCTCATATCGGATGGTGCGTTCACAAATGTTCATGGTGTTATTGTCTCCAAGCCCTTGTATATGGGCAGCGTGTACTCTTGTAGCCTCATATACTTGAGGAAACGTATTGAAAAGGAAATTAACTGTATAGGTCAGCGAAGCGTGTGTTCATACAGCCTGTTGCAAGCCGAGTTTTCTGCTTTGGAAACGGGTGGCTGAGGCCAGGGGGCCGTGTGTTGAATCTTCGCATGCCGTCCCCCTGAGCTGACACAGGCCCGCAGGAGCCAGTCGCCACCCGTGCCTCGCGTGGTGACCCCGCATGTCTGTGACTCCCCTAGTTCCTCACGTTCCTGTTTTCCCGGGAGAACAGCATCTGGGACGAGAAGTATGACGTGGTGGACATGCAGGACATGAACAACCCCTTGTCTCATTACTGGATCTCCTCGTCTCACAACACGTGAGTCTCCCCGCCAGCCTGCGGCCCGTCAGGCAAAAGGGTGGTACAGAGGGCACTCCGGTGCGCTGCTCCGGCAGAGCGTGTGGGCAGTGGGCAGAGTGCAGGCCCTCGCTGCTCACGCTGGGCTATATGGAAGCTGCTGGAGGGGAGGGGAGATGCATCTGTCTTTCCTAGTTGGTATTGCCTTAGTAATCCTTTTTCTGTGGCCCTAAGAGGCAGGTTGATAAAGCCAGTTTGCCCAGTTTGGGCGTCTCATTCATAGCTGTTGCTGTTGTTGAGTCCCTCAGTCATGTCTGACTCTTTGTGACCCCAAGGACTGCAACACGCTAGGCTCCCCTGTCCTTCACTATCTCCCTGACTTTGCTCAAACTCACATCCATTGAGTCAGCGATGCCATCCAACCAGCTCATCCTCTGTAGTCCCCTTCTCCTCCCGCCCTCAATCTTTCCCAGCCTCAGGGTCTTTTCCAATGAGTCAGCTCTTCGCATCAGGTGGCCAAAGTATTGGAGCTTCAGCTTCAGCATCACTCCTTCCAGTGAATATTCAGGGTTGATTTCCTTTAGGATGGACTGGTTGGATCTCCTTGCAGTCCAAGGGACTCTCAAGAGTCTTCTCCAGCACCACAGTTCGAAAGCGTCAGTTCTTCGGTGCTCAGCCTTCTTTATGGTCCAGCTCTTAGGAAAGCAGTTGAATTAGTCACTGAACTGACTTTTACTGAGAGTTCGCCTTGCGCCAGGCCCTGGGCTTGCATTTCCACTGCAGGGGGCTTGGGTTCAGTCCCTGGTTGAGAAACAAAGATCCCGCATACCGCACAGTGGGGCCAAAAAATAGAAAAACACGGGGGAGTGGGCAGGATCAGCCCCTGTCCTCCTGTGTTTGGATGGGGAAAGGGCCTCCCTGAGTCTCAGCGATGAGCAGGAGTTGGTGAGAGAACAGGTGGCGAGGTGAGGAGGAGGGCTTCAGACACAGGAACAGCACATGCAAATGTCCGGGGGCAGGAGGAACTGAGAGGAGTCTAGTAAGACGAGAGCACAGACCCTGGGACGGCGAGTGGCCGGCGACGAGGCCAGCAGGTCAGCTTGAGTGGGATCTGTGAAGGCAGTGGGAGCCCCCGCCGATGGATTTTAGGACGGAGACCAGCACACTCAAATGTGTATCTTTGGGAGTGTGCCCTGATTGAAAAAAAGGGCAGACAGGAAGGGAGAAATGGGTGTGCACTCAAGCTCTGATCCTCGGTCTGCTTTATAAGGTGAGGGTGGAGGCCTTCGGTCCTGGGCTGTTGACTGGCACTTTCCCAAGTGTCGTCCAGACAGGAGGTGGAGAGCAGGCCCTGAGGTTTGTCTCCAGGCATTTTGGAAGACACCTTCCTATTCAGGGGCGAAGGGACTTCATAGTTCTCATTCCTACCTTTGGTTTGAATACGTGTTGGAGAATGGCGGATTCTGCCAAACCCAGAAGACGGCTGAGCAACACAGACTCTTAAAGGAGGGCAATGTAGATGGTAGGGAGGAGAGTGATAAAAATTGGTCTTTCTGCATCAGCTTTGGTGGACGTAGTTCACGGGGTAGCAGTTCCATTTATCCTGTGCCGGGCCTGGGGCCCTGAGGTCAGAATGATGGCCCACCTCTGCCTTGTGTAGCCTGGGGGGCAGCTGTCAGGAGTTGTCCGTTTATCATTGTCCATCAGTCTCACTCCTGATTCCCTTCGACCACGTTTTCCTTGAAAGAACACACGTTCTCCACCCCACCCTTGGGTTTCCAGGATGGTTCCCCTTCACCTCCCATGGCCATAGCCTGAGTCTGAGGCTCCTGTCTCGGCATGTGATTGCCTGTGTCTGGCCCAGATCCTAATGAGGGGTGAGGTGGGGGGAATCATTCTAGACAGGAAGAACTCAGGGCATTGGGGGCTCAGGCTGAGAAGTTCCCCAGGGGCGCCCCGAGGTGCAGGCCTGCCCCCACATGGCCCCCGCTCCCGCAGGTACCTCACGGGGGACCAGCTGCGGAGCGAGTCGTCCCCGGAGGCCTACATCCGCTGCCTGCGGATGGGCTGCCGCTGCATCGAGCGTGAGTACCCGCCCGCCGGATGCCTTGGGTGGGGGCCCGAGGGGTGGGGGTGGGCGGGGCAGCCTGGGGGCGGAGCCAGGCGGCCCCCGCCAGGCCGGGGCTTTCCCCCAAAGACGGGGTCCCCCACAACAAGGAGGGACGTTGGGCCTGGCCAGGTCGGACAGTGGTCTTCTTGGGCAGTGGTCTTCTTGTTCGGAAAGCGTCCAGATACAGCTGAGAGGCTGGGAAGCCCGTCGTAAAGATGGCCTTCCTGTCCTGCGGCCCCTCGGGGCTGTAGTTAGAGGCAGGAGGGCGCCCTGCGCGGTTCAGCAGGGGTCCCTGAGCGCCTGTGCCCGGGTGCCCGTAGCTGCCCCACACAGGCGACTCCAGGCCCCTGGACGTGGCTGGGAGCGGGTGCTTCCTCCTGACGCCCCAGCCTGACCCCTGCCAGGGGCTCCTGGGTGTGCCAGGCTGGGAAAGGCACAAGGCGCTGATGTAGGCCCCAGCTCAGTCAGAAACAGTCATCAGGTATCAGACCTTAATGGCAGTTCCTCCTACAGAGTGCTGCCTCGTTTATGCCTTTTTCTGTCTTAGGGAAAAAGCAAATGTGAAAAAAATTTAGTTCGAAACTGTCAGCTCCTGTCTCCTCTGGGGGTTAAAAATATAGAGGCTGTTCACCTTCTATGTAACCATGAATCTCGAAAAATAAATCTCTCACTGCTCTGTAATGTTCACTCTGGCAGAGAAAGCAAGCCAGAGTTTAGACAAGTCATATCAGAAGATAAAACGCACGATAAATCTCTGTTAAAAAAGTTTGAACTAGTGTCTTTGGGACGGACGTGTGGCATCACAAAGGGACCTTTAATTAGACCACCCAGTCTTCCTATAACGTGCATGCAGCTAACGCGTGTCCTCAGGCTGGTGGCCCCGGGCTGGCCGGGTCTGGCCTGGTGTCCGGGTGGTGGAGCCGGCACTGGGGCGGGGGCCGGGGCATGGCCGTCACCCGGGCAGTGTGGCCGTGGAGGGGGACGGGCGGGAGCTCAGGGCGCCCGCTTCTGCCTGCAGTGGACTGCTGGGACGGGCCCGACGGCAAGCCCATCATCTACCACGGCTGGACGCGGACCACAAAGATCAAGTTCGACGACGTCGTGCAGGCCATCAAAGACCACGCCTTTGTCACCTCCAGGTCGGCGGCTGGTCTCCTGGTGGTTCGCCTTCAAGGGGAAGGGCGCTGGGGTTGGGTGGACAGACACAGACATACTCCCCACCCCTCTGCACACCCTGCATGGACACACACACATTCCCTACCCCCTGACACATCCCACATAGACACACACACAACATACATTCCCCACCTCCCAGTTACCCCACACAGACACACACACACACACACAGACATACACACCCTCCCCACCTCCCAGTCACACCCCACATAGACACATACACACACATACACTCACATACTCACACACACACTCCTCACCTCCCAGACACGCCCCACATAGACACACATACATACACATACTCCCCATCCCCCAGACACCCCACATAGACACACACACACACACACACACTCTCACACACTCCCCACGTCCCAGACACGCCCCAGACACGCCCCACATAGATACACATATTCCCCACCCCCGTGCACACCTCGCATGGACACACACACATTCCCTACCCCCTGACACACCCCACATAGACACACACACACACATACATTCCCCACCTCCCAGTTACCCCACACAGACAGACACACGCACACAGACATACACACACTCCCCACCTCCCAGACATGCCCCCCCCACATATACATACTCCCCACCCCCCTGACACCCCCAAAGACACACACACATACTCCCCACCCCCCAGACACCCACATAGACACACACAGACCCCCCACTCCCTAGACACTCTACATGGACACACATACTCCCCACCCCCACACACCCCACATAGACACACACACACAGACACCCCTTCCCCCAACACACACCCCCATCTCACCTGCTGGGCTCCATCTTGACCAAAGGCACCGCCGACAAGCCTCGGCTGAGTGTTGGCACCCCTCCACGCCGAGAGTGCAGGTCAGGTCCTGCTTGCAGAGCCCGGAGGAGGCTGGGGAGCCCCGTGCGGGTGGCCAGCGCCTGCCCCGCTGACCCCTGCCACCCGCCCGCCTGCAGCTTCCCCGTGATCCTGTCCATCGAGGAGCACTGCTGTGTGGAGCAGCAGCGCTACATGGCCCGGGTGTTCAAGGAGGTGCTTGGAGACCTGCTGCTGACCAAACCCAAGGAGGCCAGTGCCGACCAGCTGCCGTCGCCCAGCCAGCTGCGAGGGAAGATCATCATCAAGGTAGCGGCTCAGGGTGTCACGCGCGTGGGGGCGGGGGTCCTGGCTCGCCGTTCTCCTCGCTCACTCCGCTCCTGACCCGGGCAAGGTCGCTTAACCTCCCAGTGCCTCTCTGTGCTCACTGTCTGGGGGCTCACGATAAAACCCACACTGTCCGTGTGCCACGAGTATAAGTGCGAAAGAGTGTGTGCAGAGTGCGCGGAACTACCCTGTCCCGCAGCAGTGCCCTGGACGCATTCACTCAGTGTCTCTCGTCTGTTTCTTGGCCGCTCTTCACCATGTTCCTCTCTGTCAGGCCCTCGCGATGTGCTGGGGCTGTCCCGGTGAGACCCAGGCTCCGTTCTTGCCCTCGGGAGCGCCCAGGGTAGCTCAGGAGGTGGACTGGAGATGGACAGCTGCCCCAAAGGACTCTGTGCACCGGGGGTGGTGGGGGTGGCAAGCTGGGTGCTGTTGGGGGGGATGAGTGGCAGCCAGGAGCACCGTGGAGAGGGTGACATTTGGGTCAAGAGACCAGATGGACAGCGGCTTAAAGCATGTCGGTTCAAGCCCCGTGTGCAGGAGAGTGGACTCTGGTCCACGAGGTTGTCCAGGGACCCGGACCCGCTCCCCTTGTTCTGTGCTCTCCCAGGGAAGGGGTTTTCAGGTGAGGTCCTGCAGAGCCCCCAAGAGTCCACAGGTAGAATTCGGGGGGAGGCGATGGTGGCATGTGAACTTGGGGCAAAAATGTTGCCTCTTTGTTAACATGTAAGCAAAACGTAACACCTCCTTCGTCATGAATATTGGCAACAAGCCACCTGGGGCTTCATCACCAGCAGCAGTCATGGATGTTTTCACATCACATTTGCAGTTGTTGCAAATATCTCAAACTAATGTGTGCTCATCACAACTTTGAAATTATGATGGTTATTAGATCTGCCTCTAGATCTTATGTGAGGTGTCAATAAAGAGGCATATCTATTAGTATGTTACAAGGATTTTTATTTACTGTCTTAATAGTTGTATTTCAGTATCATTGATTTCTCTTGTAATTTTATGCATCATGAATGTTGTTCTGAGGAAAGGCTCTGTACTCTTCCCCAGACGTCAGAGGTGGGGTCCATGGCACAGAACTGGCCCAGGCTGCCTTAGGGCACCGTCCTTGTGTGGTCAATGCTGGGTTGCAGGCACATGGAGATCCGGCTCGCAGAAAGGGGAACACGGTGGGTCCAGGGCGAGGGATGCCTGGTAGGCAACGGGGTCGTCAGTGGGACAGGCCCGGCCTCGCCTGTCCTGGCCTGAGAACCTAGTCATGTGACCACCCTGCCTGCAGGGGTGCTGATGCTGGCAGGGCAGCATCAGTGGAAGAAGCGACGTGGATTTTGGTGACAGCCAGCGGGTCCGTGGGAAGGACGAACACGGGTTTACCAGGCAGAGAAGGGGGAAGGCCCTTCAGGTTCGGGGAGTAACATCCTTGAAGGTGGGTGGCGCAAACACGTGGTGTGTGCCCTGGATTGTCACTGGACCACGGAGACGCACCGGGGACATTCCCCATGTGTCGGGAGGTCATGGTCTCGGGGGGAGACCAGCCTCTAAGCGGAGGAGAGCAGAGCAGTGAGCGGGCTTTGCCGAGGCCCATCCGGAGGGGGGGACCCCGGTGTGCCCTTGGGTCAGAGCAGCAGTGTATTCGGAGGAATTGGCTGAGATTTTGGGGTAGATTTCCCTAAGACGTCCGGGGAAGCTTCTAGCATTCCAGTAGGATGAGGGGCAGAGGGGGCTTGGCCGAGGAGGGTCCACAGCTTCTCAGGTTTGGTCGGTGATTCTTCGGGGGGCCTGGTTGCCTTTCTCCGTGACGTCCCTCTGTGTCCATTAGGACAGCTCTCTGCGTGTCCCCAGGGACTTCTCGGCTCCCATTTCACGGTGTGGGGTAGCACGCACCCCTTCAGGAGCAGCCCTGGGCCCAGCGGTGCCCCTTCGTGGCTCACCGCTGTCAACTTCAGGGAAAGGGGGTGGAAATAGCATCTGTGACCCCGTCAGTGAGTGCTGCACGTGGGGCTGGGTTCACACTCAGAAATGGTCTTCAGCCTCATGACAGCCCCCCAGGACGGGTCACCCGGGTCCCCAGCCCCCTTGACAGGGGAGGACACAGGTGCAGAGGTTGACCAAGCGGAGGCTACACAGTTCCTGCCAAAGATGTCACTCAGGGCTGTTCAAATGGAGATTTATGTCGTGCCACGCCATGTGTCCTGCTTGCCCACTGCCTTCCGGGACCCGGCAGGGGCCCTGTCACCCCCATTTCACAACGGAAGTTACTGAGGCAGCTTGTCATGCGGCCAAGGCCCCCCAGTGAGGAAGGCGATGGGCCCTGAATTCACGCCCGGGTCTGACTCCCCATCCTGAGTCCCCTCCACCAGGCCACCGCTGCCCAAGGCTGGTGCGTGTGATGTGGCTGGTCAGCACTCGCCTGGGGGGATGTCTTCAAAGTCGTCCTCTTGGTCTTGCCGATGGACACAAAGGTTTCAGAGGAGCCACCTGCCCCGGGTCACACAGCTGATAAAGCAGCAGCAGGGCTGTTTGCACCCAGGTCTTCTCAGCCTACGTCCCCAGTGTGCCCACAGACGCACTGTGGCCTTGCCTCTCCCTCTGGTGCTGGGAACGTGGGCGCGTCGTTGATTCCCTGAATATTTAATGAGCAGTCACTATCTGCTCAGCTAGCTCAGGAGATTCAGCAGGGAACAAAACAAAGTCCCTGCCCTCATGGGGCTTATATTCCAGCAGGGAGGACAGAAGACAGATACGTAGCTACACACAGGGCCAAAGAGTATGAAGATTAATTACATCCAGGGGCTTGAGAGTGACAGGGACGGGAAAGGGGCCTGTGGGCAATTTCATGTCACACAGACAAGGGAAGCTCCTCTGGGGAGGTGATGCCGCGTGCAGAGCTGAAGGTGGTGAGAGAGAAGCCAGGCAGAGAGAACCAGCGGTGCAAAGGCCGAGGCGGAACGGTGCGAGTGGGTGCTGGGCCGACGGGGAGGAGGGCTTGCTGGCTCCGCGATCCTCACTCTGGGTCTCAGGGAGACGGCTCTGTGTGTTCTCCCCTCAGCATAAGAAGCTGGGCCCCCGAGGCGACGTGGACGTGAACATGGAGGACAGGAAGGACGAGCACAAGCAGCAGGGCGAGCTGCACATGTGGGACCCCATCGACCAGGTGCGGCTTCTCGCGCCCGCCCAGAGCCCGGAGCGCGCCGCCGCCCGCCGGCAGCGCTGAGGCCATTCCCGTCCTACGCTCAGCTCGTTCTAAGCGAACGGCTCACTGTTAGCAAACCGTGTTTTTCTCTTGCCTTATGTTTTTATTTTGAAATAATTTTATATTCAGTGTAACATACTATAGATTCTCACGCAGAAATGAAGACACACACACATACTCCTCATACATCCTTCACCCAGTTTCCCCAAATAGAAACATCCTTTGTAACCAGAGTGTAATTGTCATAACCAGGAAGTGGAACCCTAGCTATATTACTACGGACTAATTTATGGGCCTTATTCCAGTCTGTCCACTGATGTCCTTTTTCTGGTCCAAAGGATGCAATAATGGAATTAGTTGTCCTAACTCCTTAGTATCCTCCAACCTGAGACAGTTCCCTGGGGAACATTATTATTATTATTTTCCGTGCCACATGGCTTGCAGGATCTCAGTTCCCCCACCAGGGTTTGAACCCAGGTCCCCTGCGTGGAAGCACAGAGTCCTAACCACTGGACTGCCTGGGAATTCCCAAAGAAACATTGTATTTTGACAAGAATGAGGCATTCTGAATGTTAATGCCACTTCTCATATCCCTTAACCTAACATGGCAATCCATTTGAGTAGGTATTGATCAAAATGATTGATTGAAGTATATAATTGATGTACAGTGTTATGTTAGTTTCAGGTGTAAAGCAAAGTGATTATTACAGATTTTGCATATCTATGTAATATTTGTTTTTCTGCAAATATTTTGAGTATCTTTTACATGTCTGTTCTTATAGCCTAGAAATAAACCTTAAAAATGGTTAAATAAAGAATTAAGTCATATTTAAATGTTGAAGAAAGGGTCTCTAGACAGACTGGCTGAGAAATTGTGAAAGTTTTATAAGGTAGATGAAATAGAAAAAGACAGCCATGGAGGCACACACACAGAGAAAACAATCCCATTATTCATAAAAGGCTTCAAATCAGATGAACATGATGCTGTGTTGTGTCTGCTTTTAGGCATACTGAATAAAGAAGCCCTCAGAATGCTAAAAGAACCCCAGAGTAATAGGTGTTTTAAAGGAAACATCTCACAGGGGCTTGAGTTCAGTGAAACCACCACAAACAGCTACAAAAATGGGAAAGGAAAGTCCCGGGGGTGATGCCAGGCAGGAGCCTTGGGCCTCAGAGTTGATGCAGCAGAGATTTCGGGGGAGACCTAATGCTGATCTTACTTTGTAGAAATGGACTCGGCACTACTGTGCCATTGCTGATGCCAAGCTGTCCTTCAGCGATGACATTGAACAGACTGTGGAAGAGGAGCTGCCGCTGGTAGGTGGAGACCTCCTATACTGCTCTTCTTATCCTGTGGCCAGCAGGCCTGGACATGCTCAGCCCATCCATGGAGCTGCCTCTTTGGGTACCAAGGCTTGCCTGGCTCTTCTCTGATTGGTTGACTGGCCCATGTGCTTAGCCAATGAGGCTTAAGAGTCTTTCCTGCTCTCTGAAAGGCTTGATTGGCCTTGATAGGAGAGGATGAGGACAATTGGATGCTCTGTTCAGCCCCACCCACTAACTTAGTTCCTGGCTTTCCTGCCCTCTGCCCCTGGGCTGCTGACCATCCTTGGTGCTGTTCTTGAGTGCAGTCCCCAGGGTATTGTAGCTTTCAGGCTTCCTGCACAATAGAGTTGAGGCTGTCCTGGGCCATGACTCAGGAGGCCACTGTGAATGGGGGCTGTCAGGAGTAGGTGTCTGGCGGGGGGAGGGCAGTGGAGGCTGGCTTCCCAGACCTCCTGGGGTGAAGGCCAGCTGAGGCCATCCTTGCTCTGTTATCCAGTCCCCTGAAGCGGCGTGCACAGATGGGCCGGTCTGGTGATGCTGGCCCTGGTTTTCAGAAGCCTCTCCTCTCTTTGTGGCCCAGGATATACCCCCCACGGAGCTGCATTTTGGGGAGAAGTGGTTCCACAAGAAGGTGGAGAAGAGGACAAGTGCTGAGAAGCTGCTGCAGGAATACTGCGCTGAGACAGGGGGCAAGGACGGGACCTTCTTGGTGCGAGAGAGCGAGACCTTCCCCAACGACTACACCCTGTCCTTCTGGTAATGCCCCCCTGTCTGGCCATGCCCACCTTCTCCCCACAGCTGGTGGGACCAAGGGGCCACATGGCAAGTGGTGCCAGCGTAGGCTGGACTTGGGTGGGGCTGGGCTGGAAACTGAGGCTTCCCTGGTTACTCAGCGGTAAAGAATCCGCCTGCAATGCAGGCGCCACAGGAGACACGGGTTTGATCCCTGGGCTGGGAAGATCTCCTGGAGAAGGGAATGGCTACCCACTCTAGTACTCTTGCCTGGGAAATTCCATGGACAGAGGAGCCTGGCAGGCTGCAGCCCATAGGGTCGCAAAGAGTTGGACATGACTGAAGTGGCTTAGCATGCACGCATGGGCTAGAAACGCAGACTTCATTTAGTGAGTTTTGGGGGGCAGGACTTGGGTTGAGTGAGGCCCCCAAAACATAGTCATCAACATTAGTGATATTTCAGTGCAGTATTAAATATTGTAAAGTAAACTTACAGAACTGTGGTGAGGCTATAGTGAGCTTATCTACACCTATTCATTTTGGGGTACTTGCTCAGTGCTAGGCACAGTGACTTAGCAGTGACCAGGCAGACACAGTCCCTGTCCTCTTGGAAATTAGAGTCTGAGAATGGAGATGGACAGTGAAAAAGGAATCACGCAAATAATACATAATTCTAGTTGTGACAAGTGCAGTGGAAAAAATGCAGGATGTTATGAATGTCAGAGTGGGATCTGGTGTGATGTTGGGAGAAAGATCAGGGAAGACTTCCTGAAAGAAGTGGTGTTTAAATTGAGACCTGAAGGATAAAAGTTCTAATATTAACAACAGACAAATAATAGTGAGAGCTAACACCTATAAGATGTTTACCACGTGCCAGGCAGCATTCCAGGCATGTTCTGTGTGTGTGTGATCTTGTTTCACCCTCAGGAGATCTCTGTGAGGCGAATACTGCCATTGTCCTTGTTGGACCACTAGGATCGTAATAGGGAGGCTCAGAGGGGACAAGTCACTTGTTCAGGGTCACTTAGCTCATCAGTGGCAGAGTCAGGATTGGAACCCAGGCTGTCTGGCTCCAGAGGACCAGTTATGTAGGTAAAGGGGACAGCAGGCAGAGGAAGTAGGTAGAATGTTCTGGAATCCAGGCTCAAGGAGTAGCTCGTATGGAAGCCCTGGTGGGTTCAAAGAGCAGAGGGAGGCCTGTGCGGTCACACACAGCGTCCGCCCCGGGGGCCGCGGCTGCAGCTCTGGCCCGGCTGCAAGAGGAGCCCGCCGGGCTGGCTTTGACGTGGTCCCCCTCCCCGCAGGCGGTCGGGCCGCGTGCAGCACTGCCGGATCCGCTCCACCATGGAGGGCGGGACCATGAAGTACTATCTGACTGACAACCTCATGTTCAGCAGCATCTTCGCCCTCATCCAGCACTACCGCGAGACACACCTGCGCTGCGCCGAGTTTGAGCTCCGGCTGACCGACCCCGTGCCCAACCCCAACCCGCACGAGTCCAGGCCGTACGTGCGCCCCTGCGCTGGGGGCGCGGGTCGGAAATGCCAGCCTTGCGGTGGGCTGGGGCCCGCGCTCCCGCGAGGCTCCTCGCCTGGGCCCACCAGGGTCTCTTTAAGTCCCCCCTCCGGGCGGCCGCTGTCCAGATACCTGCTGCCTGTTCCTCCTTCCTCTCCCTCCGCCCCTCTCATCCTTTCTTCTGCTTTGTCTTCAGAGTCCCGAGTTCTTGGGCTTTGATTTTTCAGAGACTAATTCTGACCTGGTGTTACCGTTCTACTTGTCAGAGCTCATTCCTGTTGGTCTGAAAGCAAAAAAATAATAATAATAATTGTAAAGAGAATATCGGTTAGGCCTTGCAAAGGGTTAACTAGTTCTGAAAAGAAAAGAGTAATTTTTAATCAGAAACCTGCTCAAGTGCACCTTTCTGAGGAAGCCATAGAGCTGTGACAACTTTGAGTTTTACTTTCCTTGTCTGTATTCAAGTGGATGGCCTTAAAATTTGCTATTTTGCATCTTTGAAATTAACCTCCAACCCCTCTAAAACCCCACTGTGTGTGTTTTCTGCCTCTGAGTTTCTGAGACACTGCAGTGGCTGTGTCACTCTCTGATGCTTGGGTCAGTGGTCGGGGAGGGGTTATAGATTTAAGTTGATTTATTCTCTCGTGCTCCAAGCAGACTTCCCACAGGAATACTTCACCTGAGCTGTGTCTGGGTGATGGTTTTCACAGTCGCCGTCTCTAGAAGGGATTTCGGATGGGGAGGCCCGCTATGTAATTTCCGTGGTGGGCTCCAGGCTCGTACTTCAGGCCTCCCGGGGACCCACCACGTCCTCCTCCGCTGCGTCTCAGCGGCCTCTCCCCTGGCCATTTCCCCGGCCTGTGCTGCAGGTGGTACTATGACGGGCTGAGCCGCGGAGAGGCGGAGGACATGCTGATGCGGGTGCCCCGGGACGGGGCCTTCCTGATCCGGAAGCGGGAAGGTACCGACTCCTACGCCATCACCTTCAGGTAAGTCCCTGGGCTGCAGCCACTTCTCACTCTGCAGAGGCGCCTGGGAAGGGCAGGTGGGAGGAGAAAGGGGGAACTGCAGGTGGACGCTGAGCCCAGAGTCCTCTGTCCAGAGTGTCAGCTACGATGGGGACAGTCACAGTGATAAGGAGAGCAGAAGCAGGCTGCGCTAATACTGTGTACTTTCAGCATGCCAGCCACTGTTCTGTGTTCCCGAGAGTAACGTGTTTTACATTGATTCATTTAATCTTCCCACAACTCTGTGGGGTGAGCGTGACCCACACCCCTACTTTTTGGAGGAGGAAACTGAGGCACAGGGCAAGGAACGACCTGCTGAAAACCGGCAGCCCGTTAGCGGTGGAGCTGGAGTTTGCACCCCAGCAGCACTGGCAACCCAGATGGGTGGCGATGCAGCCCTGGTCTCCTCCCAGCTGCTGCTGCCGCTGCCTGCCAGTGGGGAGGCCGTGTGGACCAGCCGTCTCAGGGCCGTGGTTCTCGGTGTTAATGCAGCCCCGAGACACCTGCGTCCTCCAATTTCCACCAAAAGCGGTATGAGGGAGGGTCACACCCCGTTCATCAAATGGTCCCTCCATCTCCCCATTTGCAGGGTTTCCCTGCGTGTTCTTGGTGATGGTAGTAGAACACTGGGTTCCAAAGGTTGAGCTCCCAAGTGATGTTCCGGACATTGGGCTGCCTTCAAGGCCTCACCTATTTATTTTTATTTATTTATTTTTAAATTAATTAATATTTTTTCAAATACTTAAAAAAATATTTATTCATTTATTTAGCTTTGCCAAGTCTTAGTTGCAGCATGTGGGATCTAGTTCCTGGACCAGGGATTGAACTCAGGGTATCTGCACTGGGAGTGCAGAGTCTTAGCCGCTGAGCCACCAGGGAAGGCCCTTCAGATACTCTTTTGACCTCACCACATGGCATGTGTGATCCTGGTTGCCTGACCAGGGATCAAACCTGTGCCCCTCGCGTTGGAAGTGTGGAGATAACCCACCGGGGCCCCAGGGAAGTCCCACCACGTCGGTCTGTCTGGTGCCCCAGGATGGGTGACCGGGCTGTTGGCCGTTGGTGGGCTTGTGTGGCCGTCACCCGGCTGCGGGATGTCAGCCCCGTGGTCTCCCCCCAGGGCCAGGGGCAAGGTGAAGCACTGTCGCATCAACCGAGACGGCCGGCACTTCGTGCTGGGCACCTCCGCCTACTTCGAGAGCCTCGTGGAGCTGGTCAGCTACTACGAGAAGCACGCGCTCTACCGGAAGATGAAACTGCGCTACCCCGTGACCCCCGAGCTCCTGGAGCGCTACAACATGGTGGGTGGCTGACCTTCCCGGGACGCGGTGGGATATCCTGAGGTTACGGTTCACCTGCTGGTTCATTCAGCAAACCTTGATCCAGCACGTACGTGCACCCCGCACGGCTCTGGGTCCAAAGCTGCAGAGTGGACGCAGACAGTGCCCCGTGGTCTTACAGTCCAGTGTGGGGGAGACAGACGACACACGAGATGAAGAACTATCAGAGCACGTGTCAGCTGGTAGGATGATAAGTGCTCCAGAGAACAACACGCTGAGACAGGTGGCTAAGTGGGTAGATGATGGGGAAGGGGCCGCAGTTCTCGGGGGTGCTCAGGAGGGGCTTGCTGATGAGGAGACGTGGGCAGACATGCTGGGAGGTGGAGGAGACAGCCTGAGCTGTGAGGAGGAGGAAAGAACAGTCAGTGCAAAGGTCCTGAGGTGAGAGAATGCGTGGGGGCAAAGAGGAGAAGCTGGCATGGCTGGGCCTAAGTGGTCCAGGGTTGGGGCAGAACTAAATAAGGACAGAACTGTGTGGAGTGGGGCCATACACAGGGGCTTTTATTCTGAGCTGTCAGAGAGTTGTTCTTTTCTTTTTTTGGTCCATGCCATGCAAGCACACAGTATCTTAGTTCCCTGACCAGGGATTGAACCTGCAGCCCGTGCAGTGGAAGTGATATCCGGACCACCAGGGAAGTCCCCACTGGGGGGTTCTGAGCGGTGAAGGGAGGCAGTCTGATTACCGTGTCCCAGTTCCTATCAGATAGATTCAGTACTTCATTGAAAAGAGATTGTGCACCAGCCACGCATCAGGAACCGTGTGTCTGGATGCGGGGAGAGCACGGTGGAACACCGTGAGCCCTTGGGACATTCAGGTCCTAGAAAGGGGAGCGGGTGACACAGTCACGTAACTATGATGCTCCTGGGCAGGGTGAGTTACAGTGAAGACGAGAACAGGATGGGGCGCTGTGGGGTGGGCACTGCATCAGACTGGGGCCAGGGAGTTGGGAGCGGGCCTCCTGCAGAGGGTGGGAAGGCAGCCGGGGGCGGGGCGGCTGGGAGCTGTGAAGGAGGCGGGTTCCAGGTGGGGGGCAGGTAGGCACAGGACTGCAGTGTGGGGTGGGGGTGCCACCCAGTGGGGGCTGGGGAAGGGCAGGAGGGGTCTCCAGTGTGTGCTGGTGAAGGTTTACCGCCCGCTCTGCGGAGAGAAGCCCTGCTTTGTGGCATTTGCCGGTTTCTGCGCTGTGAGTACTCCTGCGGTGGCCAGTTTCAAGCTGCCGACATTGAACGTGGGTCAGGAAGAGTGGTGAGCTTGCTCCAGGACACCAGAGCATCTCAGATCTTGTGTTTTGAAAAAGGAGGATGGCGCCTGGCATGGGGTAGGCCTGCATAGGGGTCTCTCTGATTCTGGGGTAAGATTTCCAAGTTTTGGGGAACTTCTTAGTAGCTTCTTACTGGTTCTACCCACAAGGTGAACAAACTGAGGTTTCAGCTCTTCTGTTAGAGGGCAGGAAACCATGAGGATGCCTAGAATCCTTGTTCTAAGTTAGGGCTGTTCCGGGAGCTTGAGTGATTCCATTTATTTTTCTCTCTTCTTTTTCAGGAAAGAGATATAAACTCCCTCTATGACGTCAGCAGAATGTATGTGGATCCCAGTGAAATCAATCCTTCAATGGTATAGTGCAAACTTCTGATTCACACTATTACCTACTCACTAGACTGACATGGGTCTTCTCAGGTGGTTCATTGGTAAAGAAATCGCCTGCCAATGCAGGAGATGTGGGTTCAGTCTCTGGATCAGGAAGATCCCCTGGAGAAGGAAATGGCAACCAGTCCAGTATTCTGGCCTGGACAGTACCATAGACAGAGGAGCCTGTCAGGCCACAGCCATGGGGTTGCAGAAGAGCTGGACACGACTTAGTGATTAAATAACAACAAACAGATTGACGTAGGGTCTATCCCCCAGTTAAAACAGGGCAAGGGAACGTTTTGGAAAACTCTGCCAAAAAATTTTTGGAGGGGAGAAGAAATGACGATTGACAATGTGACATCTAGTTTCAGGGAAGAGGTTAATAGAATTCCATCCAAATGTGACTGAGCCTTGCTAAAATTCTGAAGTTTGATGAACCACCTTTGGGCCCAACAGCTTCTAATTAAAAGTCTTTTCAGATGTTCCTTGCTCACTGACTGAGCCTGTGGTGTTTATAAATTCCATTTGGTTCAGCGACCCCTCTGCCGTGCGCACGCTATCTCGTATTCCCACCCTGGCTGCTGAGTCATTTCACGCAGGCAGGGCTGGATTTTACTGTTAGCCTGAAGCTCCTGGTTTCATCTTAAATTCAGCTGGAGCCTGCAGAGGAGCAATGCTGCCGAGTTTTCCATTTGGTGGGGCCGTCCTGTCTGTGATTAGTGTACAGTTCTCGCTTTGGAAGGAACACCCTGCTGGTGGGCTCTGTAGCAATCCGGAGATTTTCTTTTAAACTTAAAACTCCTTGTCCAATGCAAATCCCTTTCAGCAAGCAGTGAAGTCTTGAAAAATTGTGGGTGCATGGCACCGGGTGTGAAGTGCATTAGGGGACTTAGCCAAATAGAAAAAAAAGCATTTATTAGAACTGACAGATGCTTTGGTTATGAGAATGACATGGCCTCACGTCAGGCAGATGTTGGGGGATGGTGGAGATCATGGTAAACGGAGGACGCACCCATCTCGAGAGCAGCCACCCCCGTCAGCAGCTGCCATTTCAGAGACCAGGCGGGGTCTTCTGATTTCTCAAGACAAGCCAGTAATCTGGATGTTTGATGTGAAATCTCCCCATTATTAAACCCTGGTAACTATACCAAGGTATGTAGAGGAAGTCTCCCTATACCCAGTGAGCCTAGTAAAACACGATCATATGCGGAGTTTGAGTACAAGCTGCTAGACTGTGGTGAGTGCCTCAAAATACAGTTATTCTTCTTGTGATTGAAAAATGATGTAACAATGAAAAGGGAAACACTTTAAAAGCAGGGAAAACCGTCCGGCCTGGTCTCACCATCCTGATGCGGTAGCCGTCTGCACCTGTGGGTGTTGCGTCCCCGCTGGTCCTTGTCCGCGGGGAGATATGTTTTACAGCCCCACCGCAGCACCTGCCATTTCTATTCTTCATTCAGCTGCCGCTCGGCCACGAGTGAGTTTCTTCACTGCTGATCTACATAATGACCATTTTTTGTTGAGCCTGGTAGGCCACGCACTTTTGATGCGCTACCTGGACAGGGAAGCCTAGCGTGTTGCAGTCCATGGGGTCGCAAAGAGTCGGACATGACTGAGCAACTGAACTGAACCCGGAGTAGAATTGTAACTTAAAAAGAGAATATTGTTTATGCTGTACAATATTCTAGGTAACTGGGCCCTTTAGCTGTGTCTCCATCAGTGGCCATTTGGGTTGTCTCTAGGCTGAGCTCTTCTCGTTAACACTAAAATGATTTCTTCACCTGTGAGGTTTGTGTCTTTCTCTTTATGTCCTTTGGATGAGTTCTTAGAACTGGAGTGATGAGGTCAGTATTGACAGGTGGCACATATTGATGACCGCACAGCGAGCATTGAGCTAAGCACCTGATGGCTCATTACCTCTGACAGCCCCAGGCAGTAGGTGCCATTTTTGTGCCCATTGTACAGGTGAGACAACTGAGGTGCACAGTAGTTGAATGGTTGATGTGAGTGTGGAGCTGGGATTTGGATACTCCCAGACATGGGCTTGTAGCCACTGCGGTGCCGCATGCCTGCTTGGTCACGCGATGGGTGGCTCATTTCTCTAGCTCACGAGGGACCTGACATGAGGACCTCTCCTGCCATCCCTCAGGCTGGAGACGTACTCCTCGTAGACGCCATCATGTGGCACCCCCTCTGCCCCTGGCTGTACCTTCCTCGTGGCCTTGGAGTCTGGCAGCGACCTGTAGAGTTTCCTGGGGAAAGATACAACTTGTCCGGCCTGCCCTTGGAGCGTACTCCTCGTAGACGCCATCATGTGGCACCCCCTCTGCCCCTGGCTGTACCTTCCTCGTGGCCTTGGAGTCTGGCAGCGACCTGTAGAGTTTCCTGGGGAAAGATACAACTTGTCCGGCCTGCCCTTGGAGCAGGATGCACAGAAGAGCTGGCTCTGTGTGAAGGTTGAGGAGTCAAGTTCAAAAGCTCTGGTTGGAGTTCCCATGGCAAAGCTTACAGAACCCACACTGTAAGCATCACAGACTATGGTGGTAACTCACTTTAATGGAGTCTTTCTCTGCTCAGCCACTTGCCAGGTGGTTGACTTTGGCCAAGGATGCTTCATCTCTCTGGACCTCTATTTCCTCGTCTGTAAAATGGGATACCGTCACTACTCCCTGCCTGTTAGGATTATGAGGATTAGAGGAGATACTGTAGATAAAAGGTCCAAAACAGGGCTTTGACTGTAGTAAGAACTTAAGAAATGCTCACTGTTGTCATTTTTATCCTCACGTGTATTATCTCACTTAATAGTCTCAATGACCCTGTGAAGTATGCAGTGTTTCAATCCCTATTTCATAGATGGGGAAACAGACAGAAGGGGCAAACTGAGGATTTGAACCACATGTCTGACTTCAGAGCCCCGTGCTCTTGAGGAGCAGTTTTATGGATTCCTTGTGAAAACCCCCATTCCCACTTCCTTGTGTCAGAGGAGGGGACGCTGCTGATGTAAGCAGGTTGGCCGTTTCAGAGGTTTTCCTGTTAAGCGTCTGCTTGCTGTGTGGGTGCTCATTTTGCCGTGGGTTGTGCTTGCCCAGCAGCAAATCGCGGAGGAGGTGCTCTGCACTCGGTTCTGTCCTGTTTCTGCCCGTGCGAGGCCTCACTTGGTGCTTTCATGGAGGAGCACCTCGGGCACTGCAGAATGCCAGCATCCCAAATGTCAGGGCGTCCCCGGTAAAAATGCTGGTGAGGCTCGGGGGCCGCCAGAAATGGTGTTGAGCTTGAACTGCTGAGTGGGCTGGTGAACATGGGTAGTGAGAACTTCAGAGGTGGTGGGTGTGGTTCCTCAAAGGCATGTCCTTCCTTTGTTGAGGAAATACCGGCTTATGCTGAGGTGCCCTTTGCTATTCAGATGCTCAGTTGTGGCCAACTTTTTGCGACCCATGGACTGCATCATCCCAGGCTTCCCTGTCCTTCACCATCTCCCGGAGTTTGCTCAAACTCATGTCCATTGAGTCAGTGATGCCATCCAACCATCTCATCCTCTGTCGTCCCCTTCTCCTCCCACCTTCGATCTTTCCCAGCATCAGGGTCTTTTCCAATAGAGTCTGCTTTTTGCATCAGGTGGCCAAAGTATTGGAGCTTCAGCTTCAGCATCAGTCCTTCCAATGATTATTCAGGGTTGATTTCCTTTAGGATGGACTGGTTTGATGTCCTTGCAGTCCAGGGGACTCTCAAGAGTCTTATCCGGCACCACAGTTTGAAAGCATCAATTCTTCGGTGCTCAGCCTTCTTTGTGGGCCAACTCTGACATCTGTACACGACTACTGGAAAAACCTAGGTTCTGATTTAGGTGTTCCTGAAGGAAAGTTATGACCAACCTAGATAGCATATTAAAAAGCAGAGACATTACTTTGCCAACAAAGGTCTGTCCAGTCAAGGCTATAGTTTTTCCAGTGGTCATGTATGGATGTGAGAGTTGGACTGTGAAGATAGCTGAGTGCCGAAAAATTGATACTTTTGAACTGTGGTGTTGGAGAAGACTCTTGAGAGTCCCTTGGACTGCAAGGAGATCCTGGTTGGATCCATCCTAAAGGAGATCAGCCCTGGGTGTTCATTGGAAGGACTGATCCTGAGGCTGACTGAACTGAACTGAACTTGTGGCTCCCTGGCAATGCAAGCCCTTTGCCACCAGATGGCACCATAACCCTGGACTAAAGCCGCCCTCTGTTTTGAGAAGAACCAAATGTGCCAGAAAGTGCAGCTGCCTCCCTGTTCTGTTGCCTGGCCTGACCCTTTACCTTCTTGTTTTCCCTGAAAGCCTCAGAGAACCGTGAAAGCTCTGTATGATTACAGAGCCAAGCAGAGCGATGAGCTGAGCTTTTGCCGTGGTGCCCTCATCCACAACGTCTCCAAGGAGCCTGGGGGCTGGTAAGGCTGAGGGAAGCTGGGCCCCTCGACCTGTCCCTTTCTAGCAGTGAGACTCAAGCGCTGGCTGAACCCTGACCCCCGTATCTCCTGTTCTGGCCTGGCTTTGACGTGTCATACTTTCTCTGGGGAGGTGACCAATACATGCTCTATTTGCAAAAGCGGGTAAACAGCAATAGCAATTATGATGATGTCATTTATTAATATATGTCATACTACGTATTATCTTAATTATAATAGCAGCTACCATTTATTGAGGTCTTACTGTGTGGCAAGCACTATGCTAATTGCTTTCATACATTAAGCAAATTCTTGTTACAGCCCTGCAGGGTTATGACTGTGATTATCTCTGCTTTATGTGGGCTTCCCAGGTGGTGCTAGTGGTAAAGAACCTGCCTCCAACACAGGAGTCATAAAAGATGTGGTGGGTTCCATCCCTGGATTGGGAAGATACTGTGAAGGAGGGCATGGCAACCCACTCCAGTACTCATGCCTGGAGAATCCCATGGGCAATGAATAGATGCAGTGAATGAGGCTTTCCAAAGTTCAGCTACTGAACACCACAGGCTGTTCCCATTATGCAAGCCTGTGCATTTTAAATTCAAATTCTTGTGCTATTGCATAGTCCCGTGCCCTGCGCAGTGGCCCCATCGTGGATTAAAGAGGTGCATTTTCAGGCCAAAGGCACCGGGGTGTGTGACAGTTGAGTTCTCTCTTCCCCCTTTTTTTTTCACCCAGGGAGAAGAATTCTCTGCCCACCCATAGGTTCCCTCAGCAGGTGGTTTCATGGGATGGTTCCTATCTTAGAGCAGTAAGGATTGTTCATAACTACGAGCCCTTGCAGACACTCAGGCACCTCACAAAATTGGTGCTTCTTCCTCTCGGAAGATAGCCGGTCCTGACTAGAAATAGCAACTCAAAAGGAGCAGTGTCAGCACCGTCTTAAGGACTTCATTTGAAATCATTCATGGGATCGACACAGTGACCCTGTAAGGTTGCTTCTCTTCTTCCCTGCATTTTACAGATGAGGACACTTGAGGCACAGTGAAGCAGGAACTTGTCCAGGGTCACCTAGCAGCCTGAGATTTGAAGCTAGGCCTTCTGACTCAAGAGGCCACACTCTACGCACTCATGTGCTAGATCCAGAGGTTTACCAAGTTTTTTTTTTTTTTTTTAAATTTGGAGAATACCCTCTTTCCAAACCCATTGCTTACCTGGATCTGCAGAGGATTTTGTCTCAAGATGGGTTAAGAGACTGGAGTAAGTGCTGTTAGCGAGGGACTGAGGGTAAGCCATAGGCCCTTCTGAAGTGCCCTCATTGCTTATTCTCTCCCTGCTGTCAAGATTGCCACCTAGTGGGATGCCTGCCTCGGACCACATTTTTTTTGCATCCTTCCAGATTAGAGGACCAAATCATTTTTGTTTAAACCGGGATGCATTTGAGAGTGAAGGGAATGCATAGTTAATAATTACACCTGGACTGCAGGTGTAAACTACCCAGTTCTGGGCACATGGTCCATACCGTTGCCCATTCGGCCAGACTTTGCTGGAGATGGGTCTGGAGAAATGAAGGTTGAAAAGAGAATGTGAAACGGCCTCACAGCTGGCAATTCTGTCTCCACCAGGCCGTGGGACAGTCAGTCCTCTCTGCTTATTCAGGTCAGCAAACACTTGTTAACACATTATTGACCAGGGGATTTTTGCAGAAACTCATGCCTGTGGAGTTAATATGTTTCCAGTCAGTAATGTGTGAAGTGCCCCCAAGTGTAGATTTGATTAAGACTGAGGAAGTTCGCATGTAGAAGGGAAACTGATGGGTAACTGTAGGTTAATGTAAGGTGTGGACTGCTTTGACAGCTGGGGGAAAGATCCCAGGGAGCACAGAGGAAGAGCTCTCAGCCTGGTGGCAGTCAGGGAAGGCTCCCTGGAAGAGGAAGACCGCGGCTGAGTCTTACATTGTTAGGTGGCTTTAGAGGGCGTGGACTATGGCATAGAAGGTAGAGAGCATGGCAGGGCCATGTGGGGAGTGGGCCACAGACGGTCTGGAATGAATATCAGGTTCAAGGCAGAGACAGGCAGGAGTTGAGGTCCCTGGTTCAGAGCATTATGATGGCCAAGCTACACAGTCTAGGCTTGATTTTGAAGGCCTCGGTGTGGTGGGTCAGAGGTGCATTCTGGAAGGAGCCCCCTGACTGCAGAAAGTGGGCCATGGGAGGGCTTGGAGGAGGATCCAGTCCAGGCATCAGACTTGCGGGCATCTTGGAGGTGCGGCCAGTTTGCTTGAGTCAAGACACGTACAAGGGTCGATAATGTCTCATGTTATTAGTGTTGCTACCAAGGTGGGAAGGTCAGGGGTGGGGGCCCAGTTTTAGCTGAATAACAAGAATTAGCACTATGGAGTGCTTCACATGTAAACGCAAGACGATGTTAACTCCTGTGGTCCCAGTAAGGTCCTCAGAGGGGTACGCGGGGACCACCCCTGCACCAGATGGAGGGTCTGAGGCTCAGGGCACTGGTGCAGTTGGTGGTAGAGCTGGGACTCAAGTCCAGACCATCTGACGGCAAACCCTTCCTTACCCCCACCCCTGTCTCTAAATTGACAGCCATCCCTGAAGGGGTTGGGCCTCCGCCAGAGCCAAGCTTTTGTCTTGTACAGTATCTGATGCCCACTTAAAGCACTGAAACTTTGGACTCGGTAGTCTGACCAAACACTAGGATCACGGTCAGGGAAGGGTGAGCCCCAGCAGTCACTGCTGGTGGGAACAGCAGAGGACCACAGCTGATGACCCCCTCCCCTGGTCACCCGGTCACTGGCCGCCTCCCTCCCGCCCCCAGCAGCAGGGAGCTAGCGAGCAGTAACGAGGGTTAACACTGCTCGGCCCAGGCTTCCTGACAATGCCTTCTGTTTCCATAGGTGGAAAGGAGACTATGGAACCAGAATCCAGCAGTACTTCCCGTCCAATTACGTCGAGGACATTTCACCAATGGAAGGGGAGGAGGCGGATAAGCAAGTGAGTCTCCATCGTTCGTAGCAGGGAGGGACCCACCGATCCTGTTCTGGGGGCTCCATGGACACATTTTTGCACGCTTTGCCCTGAGCTCCGGACCAGGGACAGCAGAGTGATGGGGAAATCAGGACTGTCCCCGAGTTGTGGGTGAAAGTCACTTGAACAGATAGTCAGGTTTAAATCAGGTTGTGCTGGGCTGGAAGGCTTTGCATATGCAGGAGGATTCCCTCCAGAGTGAAAACGGCCAGACAGGGAATTTGTCCTTTGCTTAAACCGACTTGCAGATGAAACACTTTTAGCTTGGCCAGCCAGACGTTCAGAACGTGTTCGGTGTGAGTAAGCAAGCTGGCCCACGTGCGGGGTGAGGGGAAGCTCTCCTGGTGACGTTGCAAACCTGGTTTCTACTCCTCACTGCCTCTTGCTCAGAAAGCTTGAAGAGCAGGTACTTTCAAGGTGACAGCAGTACACCGAGGCTGAAATCTTAGACTTTCTTCTGAGAGAGTTGGGGCAGTCAGGGAAGGCTGCATGGAGGAAGGGACCTTTGAGCGTTAAAAGTCAAGTTAGAGTTCATCAGTGAGAGACCGGCAGGAGGGAATTCCAGGTGGGAGGTATGGCCTGAGCCAAGGGGTGGTGGTGGAAACTGTGCTCGGCCTGAGGCAGAGACATGATCCTCCCAGCTGTCTCTGAACCACGTTGCCCTTTACCCACAGTCAGCATTAGCCCCGTGGAGGGTGGGGATGGTCCATGCAATGGGCAGATACACAGTTCTACCAACTTTCCAGAGACCAAGATACTCCCATCTCATCTGGCCTCCAGGATGGAAAATGTGCAGTGGAAGGAAGAGCTGGCAGATGGAGCAGAAAGCCTGGAGGCCAGATTGCAGAGCTTAGGTGATGGTTCTGTAGGACACAGGGAGCCACAGAAGGTTCTTGAGCTGGGCTGGAAAAGGAGGCCAGTCCCATTTCATAGTAATGTCAGAAGGGTCTACGGTGTTTTGTTTGACACCAGATCTGTGGAAACACTTCGAAACCTGCTCTAGACTGCACAAGGCACGTTTTTACAGGTTGGGAAATGAAATGCTGAACCTGCCGGCACCTACTCGCCGCTGGGTCCCCGTCAGCAACAGGCTTCATTATTTAGCTCTCTCCCCATGGACGTAGCCTGTAATGAAAATGCATTTTAAACAGTTCCACAGGCAGTGTCTCTGCTAAACGGTGTGCTTTGGAAACTGGTTATCTTTTTATTATTCCCGTTAAGACGAACGTGAGTTATGTCTTGTTTCTTCACAGATTATTGAAGACAATCCCTTAGGGTCCCTTTGCAGAGGAATCCTGAATCTCAACATCTATAATGTTGGTATGTGCACATGTGGTCTCAGCCTGGATTCCCACCCAGGTCCCCGCCCCGCCCCCCAGCCTCCCCTTTGGACTGTCCCGGGCAGGGGGTGGGGCTTTCTAGCCTCAGCTGGGGTACTGAAGCTGAGTACTGGGCCAGGCTGGTCAATGACTTCATCTTATGTCTCATAGATTGTTACGCTATTAACATCTGTAAAGTGTGAAAACATTCTGGTGCATACGTAACAAGTGCCAGACGGGTGTGGGCTGCTGTTATTCCCAACACCGTCTTCCTTATTTCAGGGACCCGCCTGGGTTCCCTGGGCTTCTCTTGGAGGAGCTGAGACATCCGTGCAGTGGAGTGTGGAGTTGGGGGTGTCTGGCTCTCAGCCCAGCTCCACCTCTCAGGCCCTGTGAGACCCTGTGCCTGTCATAACTCCCCCGCCCCCAAGGCTAAAGCTTCCTTCAGCTTAGCTGGGTGTCAGGAAGCCTGGCCTCCACCCTCGGAGCCTGGGGCAGGAGGGAGCCCACAGCCTCAATGGGCCCGTGGTGGCAGGGGTATGATCTGCGCTGCTTCTAGGGCCTTTTAAGATGGAAGGGAGCAGTGAGGAGAGGCTTTCTGGGCAAGAAGCCACAGCAGCTTGCTTCTCTGGGGCTGCCTAGGTTTCCAGGGCCGGCTTCCGTGTCCTCTGCTCCTCCCACCCCGACACCAGCCCACCGCAGCCCTTCAGTCCATTAGCCTCAGCAAGTGGGAGAAGGACTCTTACTCCTGTTAACGGATGAGAAAAGCAAGCCCCGTAGTGACCACAGGAGCTGCCTGGGGTTCCGCTGCGAATTATGGGATGGACTGGATTCAGGGCTTCCCTGGTGGCTTAGATGGTTGTCTGCTTGCAATGTGGGAGACCCGGGTTTGATTCCTGGCTCGGGAAGATCCCCTGGAGAAGGAAACGGCAACCCACTCCAGTATTCTTGCCTGGAGAATTCCATGGACAGAGGCGCCCGGTGGGCTACAGTCCACGGGGTCACAAAGAGCCGGACAGGACTGAGCAGCCCCACTGGATCTAGGGCATTTGGAGTGCTGTTCTCCCCTCTGTCGCCCTTCGTATCACCGTGGGCTGCATCTTCAGAGCGCAGGCCTGTGGCTCAGGGGAGGGGAGTCAGGTCTGAGTGGAGCCTCAGCTTTGGCTGCTGCCAGCTCTGTGAACTTCCGGGGGCTCCTCTGCCTCAACAAGTCTCTGTTGTCTCCCCCGTGAGATGAGCAGAACGGAAGTAGCACCCCAAAAAGCTGTGACGAGGATGAAATAAGATACAATGGGATGTGTTCTGCTTAGAGCACTGCCTGGCAGATGAGCCCAGAGATTTTAGTTTTTCCTCTTGTAGCCATCATTTTCTCTTTCTAGAACATAATTTCTCTGCAGAGAGAACCAATTCCATGCCTAGCTTCTCGGGGCTGCTGGCCATGCGTGCCCTACACCCGTTACTGCAGTCTCTGTCTCCATCTTCGATGGCCAGCTGACTCCTCGGTGTCTCGGGCTCCCTTTTCCTCTCCTTCCTGTGATGAGGATACTGGTTCTCAGATTTAGGGTCCCCCTGGAAGACAGGGATGCTCTCCTGAGATCCTTCTGTACGTCTGTGCAGACCCCCATTCCGAGATAGGGTCACATTCACATTTAAGACACGCGTTAAGACCCACACCACTACCTGATCCAAGGTAGACGTCCCAGTCAGCCCCGACATCCACAGTGATGGTCAGCTTGGGGTCGTAAGAGAAGTGACCTGGGAACTAGAAGTTTGGTCATCTTGGCCTTCTGTCAGGCTGATCAGGACTTCTGTTATCCTTTTCCCAAAGTAAAAGCCCCACACGGGAAGAACCAGAAGCCTTTCGTCTTTATCTTGGAGCCCAAGAAGCAGGGCGACCCTCCGGTAGAGTTTGCCACGGACAGCGTGGAGGAGCTGTTTGAGTGGTTCCAGAGCATCCGTGAGATCACCTGGAAGATGGACACCAAGGTAAGCCTGGGCACCCGGGCTCCGCTGGGCCTGGTCCTCTGCCGAGGTGCGGGTGGGTCCAGGCCACAGGAGGAGCAGGCCCCGCAGCCACAGAGAATTTGGGGGGGAGTGGCAGGGAGGGGAGCTCAGACAGCAGGAGCATTGTGGATTGGAAGGGGGCGGTGGGTCTTCCTGGGGGGCTGCGTCTCGTGGTGGTGTTTCATCATCACACTGCCGTCGTGCCTGGAGGACCTGGGGACGTGCTGCCATCTCTGGGATGATGGAGCAAGGGGCTGTCTGCTCTTTCTTGTGGCCACGGAGCTGGGAAGAAGCTTTAGGGTCCCTGTGTGCCCAGCTGCTTCTCAGGCAGATCCTGACTCAAAGGACTGACTCCAGAACTTTTCTCAGGATCTCCTGGACCCCTCTGGCCTCTGCTTACAGTCGACGAGTCTCCCTCCTCCAGTGTACTTGGCCTGGTCTTTTCTTCTCCCTGCTGGGGGCGACTTCACAGTTGGACAGTCTCTGGTCACTAGAGGCCCCGGGACTCATCTTTTCAACACCCTGGAGTAAAGACCTCTTTATAAGACTCTGTGTTGAGGGCTGTCCGGACGGGCACCTTCCCTGGCATGCCTCCCATCTTCCTCCCATCCCAGGTCCTCGTCAAGAGGCCTTACGTACGGGTCCTTGCTCTTGGCAAGGCTTGTCACGCCGTCACGTCAGTCACTTGGGATGAACCACAAGCTTGTGGCCAGCAAGGCTGCTCCCACCCTTCCGGGGCCGTCGCATCTCTGCTCTCGCGCCTCCAGTGCAGTACCTCTCCGAGCACAGGGGTGGGGCGCCACTGTCCTGGGGTTCATCTGAAAGATGGTTTCCCCCGTCTTCTTCCAGGTGTGTTTTTCACTGTCGGTTGAGTGGTTGTCATCGTGATCTGAATGGCACTGTTTGCCAGCCGGTGGTCCTCTGAGCGTGTTCTAGTGTGTGACGTTCTGGGCCGCTCTGGCTGCAAATAGAGAAATGGGCTAATGAGAAAGCGTTTAGCCACCGTTCCTGTGGACCTATTCTCAGGCACTCAAGCCTCCTCCGAGTGTGGGGCTGGGAGGGGAGAGGGCATGGCTGTGACACCCTCTGGCCTGGTGCTTCCTGCCTGCTAAGTCGCTTCAGTCGTGTCCGACTCTTCGCAACCCCATGGGCTGTAGCCCTCCATGCTCCTCTGTCCACGGGGATTCTCCAGGCCTAAGAATTCTGGAGTGCGTTGCCACACCTTCCACCAGAGGATCTTCCCAACGTAGGGCTCGAACCCGTGTCTCTCAGGTCTCCTGAATTGGCAGGCAGGTTCTTTACCACTGGCACCACCTGGGGAGCCCTGGCTCTCTCCGTTTCTTCTGGAGGAAAACGCGACTTTGCTGGAAGATTGTCTCCCTCATTCCCCACCACAGGAAGGCTTTTGAAGCTAAGCCTAGCTCTTCAAGGCTGCTGTTCTCTGCCTTTGGTCTACATTCCTTTTAAAGTAGCGTTTACATCTGCTAAGTCTTCTCGTGGTGATTTCCCTGGTGGCTCAGTCAGTAAAGAGTCTGCCTGCAATGCGGGAGACCCGGGTTTGATCCCTGGGTCAGGAAGAGCCCCTGGAGAAGGAAATGGCATCCCACTCCAGTATTCTTGCCCGGAGAAGTCCATGGACAGAGGAGCCTTCTCATATTGGTTATGAATGTTCAAAAAACAAAACAAAATCAGGCAGCAGAAGTGACCAAGGTTCTGTGCTCGGCACAGCCAGCTGTAGGAGGGGCTGGTCTGGGAACAAGTAAGGTGGATCCATCCTGCCACTGGGAAACAAGCATGAGCTGTGCCCTCAACTCACTCCTGGGAGCTCCTCACCGAGGCCCTGAGAACCTGCCCAGGGCCCTGTAACTTTACATCATCTCTGGCTTCTTTCGGTCGACGGCAAAAGATCAGTCACTGAGGTCTGTCTAGTTAGTTTCCAAAGCCTGACCAATGAAGGGTGCTGTGATGCCAAACTCTGGGACAGCCTCTGGGCAAAACTCTATGGGCCTGGAAAGGAACTGTTGCACAGTTTTGAAGTAGCAGCCGGTGTTTTAACTTGAATTGATACTGCTTTCTGCTGAAGTTGAGAGAAAAAGTGATGCTCTATAATCTTTCATTGCTTTGTGTTCTGTGAGGCCAGGGGTCCCTGCCCTGACACCGGTGTGGCTTGCCTCGCCCTAACCTGACTTTAAAGCGGTTGTATCATCACTAGAAGCGAACTGTGTCATTACCGGGGTTTCCTCTCCCCAAACAGCCTGTGGTGAAGATTGTGTACCAAGAAGACCACGCCAGGTTGACGTAGGGACGAGGAGAGCACGCCTGAGGTTTGAGCTGAGCCAAGGCTTCAGTCTCCCTGAAGCCTTGGCCATGGACTGACTGACGCCGTCTCTGCTCCATGCCTGCCCCGCCGCACCAGCCCTCTGAGCCTCACCGGTGCAGCTTGTTCTGTGCCTCGGGGCTTCAGGGCGTATGGGAGCGGCTGGTGGAAGCTGGGTGTGCTTAGATGAAGTTGGCAGATACCACGTTCCGATCTGCCCTGGTGAGGTGGTTGCTGCCCGGGCTCAGGTGACGGGCTTGTTTGCCGGTCACTGCTGGGGTTCACCGGGGCCTCGGGACTTTCGTCGGCGGTCCTGGGTAAAGGCATTCTCACAGCAGACTTCGGCTGTCCTCCCCCGCTTATTTAAACAGTGGACGCTCCTGTCCTTGGCCTGGAAAGGTGTCGCTGGGGCAGTCCGTGTGGTACCCTTGTTTCTCACATGCCCAGCGAGGGGAGAGGCTGCCTCCTTGAATTCGCACGGTAGCTGCAGCAGGGAGGGACCCACGTTAGCCCTGTCATACAGATGAGGAAACTGAGGCAGAGAGGCTCGATCGCTGGCCCACTTGGCAAAGCCAGCAACTCGGGCCAGCTTTCAGACTCGCCCCCGAGTCCAGTCCCCGCCGGGTAACCGCAGGGACACTCCTGTCACCACCTGTCACCTGAGGACTCGCCACCCGTGAGGGGTCCTGCTCCCCAGGGACCTGTCTCAGGGTTGGGGGGGTGGACACGGGTCTGGACACTCGTGCTGAGAGGCCCCAGCGTGGGACAGTCGGGTGAGGGACGGTGAAAGGCTGGGTGAGGCTGTGGGCATTCCGGAAGGTGTGGGGGACGCAGCATCTCTTTCCTGGTCCCGGATGGAGGTCTCCAGGAAGGCGTCCTGGAGAAGGAGTAAGGCGGCGGGGTCCAGAGGAAGAGGGACCCATGGGCCTGCCGGAGAGGGAGGGGGGCGAGGGGCCAGGACGGGCTGTGCTGTGGTTCAGGGGGACCCGGCGTGTGAACCTGGGGGCGCTGCAGAGAGGTCTCCTCCGGCACTGGGTAGCCAAGAGTGTGGACGGAAGAGACAGATCCAGAGTGGGGACACGGGTGAGGCTGCTGCTCGGCCTCTGGGCTTGGCCCGGGCCTGCTGCGGGGCCTGGGGTCAGCCGCTCACCCTGTCTGTGTGTTTCGGGTTCTTTGAGGAATGGAGACAGTTTTCCTCTCAGGGATGGGGGGGCTTAGATAGTATCCATCGAGCCCTCAGTGTGTGATGCCTGGAGCCAGGCAGCGCCGCCCCCCCCCCCCCAGATGCTGAATGTTGCCACCTGTATGTGATAATCTTCCCAGGGGGTCCGTCCCCACCGTCGCCCCTGGGAGGATGAGTCCGAGGCTGGCAGGGCTTGAGAGGGAGGCCTGGTTTGGAGTGGAGTAAGTGGCCTGTCCACGACATGGGGATGGACTTGACTGTGGGGTCCTCCAGAGGCGAATGGCTCCCAAATCCACGGCGTGTGGTCTGGTCCCCGGGGGCCCTTTGCACAGAGCAGTGCATGGTTCAGGGGAGTGAGTGAGCCACAAAGCTGCCGTGGCCTACGGAGATCCCGAATTGGAGAACTAGGGTTTTGGGTGAGCTCTAAGAGTGGTTTTGGGGGGCCGGATAGGGCGGCGGGTGAGAGCAAGAGGGTTAAGCAGAGAGGCAGTGATGAAAAAGAGCCCTCTCCTCTGTGTTCTCAAGAGCCGCGGTCAGAGACTGAGCTCCACGCTGCTCCTGGGTCGGGCAGTGTGGTGGAGAATTTCTGCAGGCAGAGGAAGCGGGGAGCAGGGTGGGGGTTGGGGGAGGGAAAACTCTCCGCCACTGTGATTTGCGCATGCGCGAGGGCCAAGCGGAAAGCAGGGGAGAGACTCAGAGGAGGAGGGCGCCCGCCAGGTGAGCTGGAAGAGTGGGGCTTCCCAGGGGCCAGCTTGAGAGCTGAAACTAAAGACGGTTGGCTCCACACAGGAGAACAACATGAAGTACTGGGAGAAGAACCAGTCCATTGCCATCGAGCTCTCGGACCTCGTCGTCTACTGCAAGCCAACCAGCAAGACCAAGGACAACCTCGGTACGCTGCCGCTGCCTCCCCAGCTTGGCGAGCACGGGTTCCTTTCTGAGCCTGGCGCTGTCACGCAGCATGGTGACCGTGGTACCTGCTCACTCTGCATGCCAAGTGGGAACGTCCCCGTCAGAGTGTCCTCGGGGCCAGGATGCTGGTGAAGCAGGCCCTTCTGGGTATCTTTAGAAGGAGAAACCCTCTTAAGGGCTGGATTGGTTGTTTTTTTTCCTGCCGACATAACCAATTACTACACATTTGGTGGCAGAACATATGTTTATTCTCTCATAGTCGTGGACAGAAATCCAAAGTCAGTATCACTGAGATGAAATCAAGGTGTCAGCAGGGCCCCTGCTCCCTCCAGAGGAGGATCTGGTCCTGGCCTCCGGCAGCTTCTGGTGGCCGCTGGCATTCCTTGGCTTGTGGCCACGTCCCTCCAGTCCCCACCTTTGTGGTCGTGTTGCCTTCTCTTCTCTGTAGTCACATCTCCCTCAACCTCTCAAGTACAAAGTTTCACTTAGGGCCAGGTAATCGCCCCACTTCAAGCCCTCCATCTGCCAAGTCCCTTTGAAAGAACATAGTCAGGTTCCAGAGATCAGGACCTGGATATCTTTGGAGGCCTGCTGCAGGAAAATTCAAAAGTGGATCTTTGACCACATTTTCCAAAGCAGCAGGTTCTTTGCACTAATAATGGTCTTAGTCGTATTTTCTTTCCCCTTTCAAGCAATTCCTGTAGTTGCTTGTAATTCCAGGGCAGACCAGAGAACCTGTAATTCCAGGGCAGAGAGAGAGGCAGTCCTAAACCCCGGAGTTCATGGTCACCTGGAGGCTGGTCCCTGGGCACCTCTCGATGTCCAGGGCAAGAGGCTGGAGCTCTTAACTGGAGTCGGCCAGGCCCGGCATGTTTAGGAGCTCTCCCACCTAAAGCAGAGCTTTATCCAAACAGCTCAAGGATTGTTCACGTTTCCCTCTACGCCGCTTCCCATTCATTGTCCCTCCTCAGGCACCCCATCTCCTCTCTCTCTCCCCTTCCTGCGGGAGGGCTGTTCTCCCTCCATCAAGATGCTGGGTTCACTCATCTCACGTCTGCGACACCTTCGCTGGGGAAGCCAGGCCCCTGTCTGTGTCTGCTACTCCTCAGATCTCCTCCCTGCTGATCCCTTCCTGCACCACACCTTTCTATAACTGTATTCTGTATCGCTTTAGTGGTTTCCTGCACAAGGCTGCTGGTAGTTTTAAACAAAAAAGCAGATTACATTAATCCTAGACTGAGGCGGTGGGAACCCTGGGCTGCCTTTTCATCTCTGAGACTTCTCCAGAGGGCAAGAGCCTGCTGCAGAACCAGTTACACGGGGATCGTTACAACCACTTGAACGTCTCCGAGAGAGGTTCTGGGTTGCATTTGATGACCTGCACATCCTGCCAGTGGCATTAAGAAAAACCCACGAGACACAGGATAAATGTTGACTCCCTCTCTTTGTGCAGAAAACCCCGACTTCCGAGAAATCCGCTCCTTCGTGGAGACAAAGGCTGACAGTATCGTCAGACAGAAGCCCGGCGATCTCCTGAAATATAATCAAAAGGGTCTGACCCGTGTTTACCCCAAAGGACAGCGGGTGGACTCGTCCAACTACGACCCCTTCCGCCTCTGGCTGTGTGGCTCCCAGATGGTGGCGCTCAATTTCCAGACTCCAGGTAACGGGGGCTGATTGTGGCCAATAAATCTATGACGGGGCATCATTCCAGGTACATTCTTCTGGGGCCGCCAGTGCGATGTGGTGGCCGGAGCACGTAGCTTTTCTTAGGAGCCGTCAGAGTTCACCCAGCGTGCTTGCGTGAGGTCCCGTCCCTTGCGTGGAGCGGTGAAGGGGACCACAGGCCATGCCAGGCCTTTGTGTTTGGCGGGCTTCTCGATAGTAAGTGACAGACACGGGGTCGGTCTGGTGTCAGGGAGGAAAGGAAATGCGTTTGCTCATGTAATTTAAAAGTCTAGGAGTGGAGCTTCAGGCACAGCTGGATCCAGGTGTCCCGTGGCTATGTCCTGGCCCCCCTCCTCTTTGGGGCCATCCCTCTGTGGCGGCTTTCTGCTCGGGCTCTCTTCTGGAGATAACCATCTGCTGGAAAAAGCCAACACGCCCAACTTCTTCATGCAGAGGGTAGCGTTAATTACCGTGCATGGTGTAGAGGCACTGTGGTGGTTCTCCCAGCCTCTTTGGAGGACCTGTTCATCAGTACTGTCTCTCTCGTGTTGTTTTTGTGCCTGTGTCAAAGACCACTGAGTGGAACCATCATGTCCTCAACTGGCGCCCTGCTGAGGCGGGCCGAGGTGACTTCCCTTCACTGCTGTTGCAGATGGCACTGACCCCGTAACCTTGTGTGAACCTCCCTTCACGCGTGGGAGCACCTGTGGTGCAGGGCGGATGCAACAGCTTTGAGCAACTTGGCCCCGAGCGAAACCACTGCACGCTGGTATCCAGGAGTGTCTGGGCAAAGACACTCTGGCAGACCACCTCCACGGAGACTGTGGGCGGGAATGAAAACTCTTTCTGGCTTAACTTCACCACCTTAGTTTTAGCAAACGCCTGTCTTTGAAAGTGAAAACTGGTATCACACTGGTCAGAGCTTCCCTTACTGGTAACTTCTCTGAGTAACAGAGAAGTTAACCAGTTTTTCATATCCATAAGAAACATAGGCATTTTTTTTTCTGCAGACTATATTTGTGCTTCTTATTTTTCTAAGGGGGTGTAGGTATTCACAGCAGTTATCAGATTTCTTAATAGGTTAAAGTTACCTGTCAGTGGACTGAAACAGATTTTTCTAAAGCATGTCAGATTCTATGGAAATTTTCTCCTGTGTAAAAATGTTTAGCTTTGAGTACATTCTGGACTTTGTATCATACTGGGAAAGTTGTCCCCAGTGTGAGCTTTTTTTTTTAATCCAATTTTCTTCCAATAACATGAGTTTTTAATAAATTTTTAAACCCATAGTTTTAAGTCAGATACCTATTTTAACAGCCACCTCAAATGATTTTTACCTTTTATTGGGGTATAGTTGCTTTTGTAGTGTTGTGTTAGTTTCAGCTATACAGTGAAGTGAATCAGCTGTCTGTGGACATACATCCTCCCTCTTGGACTTCCCACCCCACCCCTCTCGGTCACCGCAGAGCTTCGTGCAGAGCTCCCCGACTACACGGCAGGTTCCCGCTGGCTATCTGTTTTATAGATGGCAGTGAACACACCTCAGTCCTAGTCTCCTGCTGTGTCCACATGTCCGTTCCCTACATCTGCGTCTCTGTTCCTGGCCTAGGGTCATCAGTGCCGTTTTTCTAGATTCCACATATATGCATCAGTATTTGATACCTGTTTTTCTCTCTTGGACTTACTTCACTCTGGGTGATAGACTCTGGGTCCATCCACCTCTCTACAAATGACCCAGTTTTGTTCCTGTTTTATGGCTGAATAGTATTCCGGTGTATACATGTGTCACATCTTCTTTATCCAGTCATCTGTCGGTGTGCCTGAGATTACTTCTGGAGAAGCCCCTTGGGGCCCCCTTTCTTGCCCTGCTCTCGGCAGCAGCTCTCTCTCCTCCCCAGATAAGTACATGCAGATGAACCACGCCCTGTTCTCCCTCAGTGGGCGGACGGGCTACGTCCTGCAGCCTGAGAGCATGAGGGCGGAGAAGTACGACCCCATGCCACCCGAGTCCCAGAGGAAGATCCTGATGACCCTGACGGTCAAGGTAAGGCCCCGCCCTCTGCCTGGCCTCCTTGTGTGAACCGTCAACACCCAGACACGGTTGAGGACCTTCACTGTGGTGCCCGCCAGGGTCGTTGCAGGGGCAGAGAGGCGGGAGGGCGTCTCCCCAGGTCCATCGTGGTCACCTCCCCTTGTTGTTGGTGGGGTGAGTTACAGATCCATCTCTTGCTGGGATCAGCAGGGTCAGCATCTGGTCAGAGAGAGAGAAATAAAACAGGTGCGACATGGCTCTCTGCTCTTTACTGAGGAGAGGGCTTATCCCTGCAATGGCCACTTTGAGGGATGGAAGCTTTTTAAAACAGAGCCAACTTTTAGACATTGCGTTGTCTCTTAGTGAAGAGTTTCTGTTTTCTCCTGTTTGGAAACTATGCAAGGTAGGGAAATGAATTGTGTTTCTCATAAGATTAAGGGGGCTTCCCTGGTGGCTCTGATGGTAAAGAATCTGCCTGTAATTCAGGAGATCTAGGTTCAGTCCCTGGGTTGGGAAGATCCCTTGGGAAAGGGAATGGCTACCCACTCCAGTGTTCTTACCTGGAGAATCCCATGGACAGAGGAGGCTGGTGGGCTATAGTCCATGGGGTCTCAGAGAGCCAGACATGATGGAAGTGATTCACACACACACACACACACACACAAGATTAAGGAAGAGACACTGAGGCATATGTGACCAAAGGTCTTAAAAGGCTCATTACAAAAAGAATTGGACATTCTCCCCATCCTTTCCCTGGAGGAGCTGGGAAACTGAGTGGGCGAAATCTGTCTCTGTAGGTGTCCCCCGGGTGTTGTGACTCTGTGTGCAGGGAGGTCTCCCTGTTGAGTCTGGTGCGGGGCTCTGATCCTGGCTCATCCTTGCGGGCCCTGGGACTCTGCCCTGACTCCACTCACCCGTTTCCTCGTCCACAACAGGGAAGCGGTGGGGGTGTCTGCTCCCGGAGGGTGTAGCACCTCACCAGTGATGAGGAAGCGAGAACCCACCCATGTAGAACTCTCCAGCTCTGCCCAGGGTGGAGTGCGAGGGGGGAGGGGCGGAAGAATTCTAACACTTGGCTCTTGGGGTCCTAGGTTCTGGGGGCCCGTCATCTCCCCAAACCCGGACGAAGCATCGCGTGTCCCTTTGTGGAGGTGGAGATCTGTGGAGCAGAGTATGACAACAACAAGTTCAAGACGACAGTTGTGAGTAAGTTGCCTGGGTCCTTCCCTCACTGAGACTTCAGGCGAGCTGAGTCGCACATTGGGGGTGCTGGTTGGCGGGGCTTCACTAACGCACTGGTGGCCGGGTCTTTCCCGTCGTGCCCCTGCCCTCTGTGGGCAGCTCGGAGGGGCAGCGGAGGGCATGGGACTCAAGAGCTGGACCCACCGCGGTGTTTCTCAGCCCGTCACCCACGTCAGGAGGCCTGGGCGAGGCCGCGGCTCCCTGTGCCCATCACGCTGGAGTGTCCCCTCTATGGATCAGCCCCCACCTAAGTCCAGGGCTCAGAGAGGATGCGGCTGACCCGCCCCCAAGGCTGCAGCCAAACTTGGGTGATCTGAGCCCACAGTGGGCGGGGAGGCCCAGAGAAATGGCTTGTTCTGCCACTTGAAGCCTGGGAAGAATTGAACTAGGGGCCTTTCTGGGCTTGGGATCGCTGGCCCCTGGTAAAAGGCAGGGATAAGAGCTCACAGACTGGCCGGTGAAGCTGGCCCTGTGGAGGGTGAAGGTCGCCTCTCTTCCCTGCCCCCTGAGGCTGGCTCTCCCCAGGGACTCCAGAACCCACCACCTGTTCAGAGCCTGGCCCACCTCCCCCACCAGATGAGGGATGTGGCCCCCACCTTGTCTTTTCTTTCTTACAAACGTGTTGTTGCTCTGTGGGCCACCTCCCATCCCTCCCACGTACCAGGGAGTTGAGATGGGAGAGCTCTAAGGAGAGGTGGTCCCGTCCGCTCTGCTTACTGAGGGCCAGGTCTGCGATGCCACTAAAAAAAAAAGATCAGATCTTGGCCTAGATGTGTATCTACATGGCTGCTAAGGAGATCCAAAGCTGCTGGGTGTAGAGATGGTGAGCTGAGAAGGGGCAGGACAAATGGGGCCCCTGAAAGAGCCTGGATCTTCTTCCAGATGACAATGGCCTCAGCCCTGTTTGGACCCCAATGCAGGAGAAGGTGACGTTTGAGATTTATGATCCCAACCTTGCATTTCTGCGCTTTGTGGTTTATGAGGAAGATATGTTCAGCGATCCCAACTTTCTGGCCCATGCCACGTACCCCATTAAAGGAATCAAGTCAGGTAAGGCCCCTTTTAATTACAGCGTTCAGTTTTCTTGGCCTCATCTTTTGGTTCGCATTGCCGGCTTTTGGGAAGAATGGAGCCTTTGTCTTGGTTTGTATTCAGTCGTGGGTAGGTTGAGCAGTGGATCCTCATGGGAGTCCCGTGAGCAGGACAGAGACAGGGAGGGAGGCAGGATGGGGTGCTGGGCGGCTCCGGGGGGCTCCTGCATCCAGCATTGGATTACTACCTGACGGTCCACTTGGCACTGTAATTGGGTTTCGTTTTGGAAACTTAGACTCTGTTGGCCTCTCTCAGGCAGGCTCAGGGGCTGGTTAGGTGCTTATAGGGGAGGACAAGGCCCAGAGCCACGGCCTTAGGTCCCTTCTCCCCGCCTCATCCTGGGCAAGTCATCTGGGCTGTCAGAGCATCACCTTCCTCTTCTCTGAGGTTGGCTGATTCACTTCTGATGCTCTCCCATGCTGGGCAAAACAACCCCCTGCGTGCCTGGAGAGGGGCCCTGTATTTCTGGGAAAAAACAGCCACAGATCCTCACTGGTCCCTGTTTTTCAAGGATCATTTTTTCAAGAGAAAAAGACCACTCTCCTTTTAGTAATTTGTATACACAGATAGTCTTTTCTCTTGATGTTGCTTGAAAACCTTGGGTCTTATTTATTTATTTTTTTAAATTCTTTCTCAACTTGGAAACATATTAGATACTCCCTAAATTTCTACACCTTTCTTTGTCTCTGCCTTTGATCATTTCTACAACTAGGTGAGTGTGTGTGGGGTGGGGGGAAATCCAGGTTCCTGGACCTGTCCCAGGGTGTTCTCATTCAGGCCCTCCGGGGTGGGGCCCAGGAACTGCATGTGCAGCCAGCTCCTCAGCTGACACTTGGAGAAAACTGAGCGAGACCTCGGCTGCCCCCTTTTGAGGAAACACATTCCCACTTGAGAAATACTTGCCTGATTAGAAACACCATACCGTTTTCCTGATTTGCTAAGAGCAGTGTACACTCGTTTGTAAGTCCGAGAGGCCCGATTTTGCCAGTCCTCTGGGTTAACTTACCCCCACTTCCCAGTAAACGACATTAAACTCGGCTATTTAGCTGCAGGACTTCTGCACTCTGCAAGTCACCTCCTTTACATCAGTAAGTCAGGCTTACGATGGATGTCTTTTTTTTTTTTTTCCATAAACAATAATGTATATTTTTGCAACAAATAATGTGGCAATAATGCTCGTAAATCAAAAATTAGAAGAGTACTAGGGTAAATAGACAAGAACATTGTAAGGGGCATTCCCTGGTGGTGCAGTGGTGAGGATTCCATGCTTCCACTGCAGGGGGGCACAGGTTTGATCCCTGTTCAGGGAACTAAGATCACACACTCAGTGCAGAGCTGCCAAACAAACAAACAGAAAATCCACATTGTAGGGGATTCCAGTTCCAGTTCAGTTGCTCGTTCATGTTCAACTCTTTGCGACCTCAGGGACTGCAGCACGCCAGGCCTCCCTGTCCATCACCAACTCTCAGAGTTTACTCAAACTCATCTCCATTGAGTCGGTGATGCCATCCAACCATCTCATCCTCAACTTCTCCTCCTGCCCTCAATCTTTCCCAGCATCAGGGTCTTTTCAGTGAGTCAGCTCTTCGCATCAGGTGGCGGCGGATTTCTCTGTGGTAGTTGTGCCCCTCCCCTCTGGACACAGCAGCCCTCGGACGCGTCCCGCACGGAGCAGGGGCCCTGCCGTGTCGCCCTCCAGACGGGGTCCTGACGGAGCCCTGCGCCCCTCCCAGGACCCAGAGAGCAGCCAGCTGATGCGCAGCCGCCTTAACTGGGTGGACTTCTCTAGAAAACGCTGTGACTGAGCTTGGGGGGATTTAGAGCACAAAGAACATCTCAAGGATGATACAGAATGTGACCGGCTGTGAGATGCTCCCAGGAAGACCTTCTCTCCCGCTCCTGCCTGGGACATCCATATTCATGGAGGGCATGCCACAGAATAACAATACCTTTGTGCATAAGGCTTCGGGGGGGCCTTCTGAGCTCGAAAATAAACCCTGCCCATTGTTACCAGGAATGCATTTAAGCCTTTAAGCCAGCTGGAGCTCAGCAAAGAGGGAAAACAGCATTTATTGTGCTCCGTGCCTCAAAACTCTCTCTCTCTTAATCCTCGCAGCAGTCCTGTGAAAGGAGTTTTATCATCTCCAGTTTTTAAATATAAGCCCTCTGGGGCCGAGAGATGTTAATTAACTAGCTCAGGGGTCACGCACCTGTCCGACCAGAGCCTGGGATTCAGACCCGGGAATGCCTTGACTTCAACCCCATGTTCTTCTTACTCTGCCAGCCACCCTCGGGGCCGCCGCAACTCCTGACCAGCCAAGTACTGATGCTGCTTCAAGCGGTGTCTCCGTTTCCCTTTCCTCTCGGGTCTTGCTTGTGTCAATCAGAATATAAATGGCATCAGTTTCTAGTGAAACTGGCCAGCACCTTTCAGCCCCATCCACATGAAGGGCTGCTGGTAACAATGAGACTTGGGCGGTGGCAGGACGTCTGTGGACCTAGAGACGTCCCTCCGAGGGCAGGGGCGGAGCTCACTGCCCCAAACGGGGCGGCCTGCGCTGGGCACTGGGCTGGCCCACTCTGGGTGGGTGGGCAGCCTCCCTGAGCATCAGGGGGCGCTTTGCACTGCAGTACGTCCTGGCAGTCGATGAGCACCTACACTGACAGCTTCCAGAGACCAGCTCCGTAGAGGTGCGGAACCTCAGCCCCGGCCTCTGGAGTCAGTATCTGCATTTTAACAAGACCCAGAGGTGATTCACATCTTAGCATAATTCCTAACACGTATAAGGGGAAAACACTTCAGAAAACTTCTGTACAGCAGAAATCAAGGAGAGCAGGGTCCCCCAGAATCCTTCAAGGAGAAGAGTGTGACCTGAGAGTTTTGTGCCCACTCAAGTGTAAAATCAAAGGATGGATATGTTCAAACTGGCATAGTCCGGGGATTATATGTTCCCATGAGCTCGTACTGAAGATCACAAAAGACAATTTTAGCCAGCCAGAATATCTAATGGAAAAAGGTCAGTTCAGTAAGGAGGTGGTGAGCATTGGACATTGAAAAAAAATCATTGTGTGTAAGTTTTACATCACAAAAAGGACACTGGACAAATACTGAGTTCTTGTTCATGAGATTCATGCTGACAGAAGAAGAAGTGTATAGATGTCTTCATCTTTCTTTGAAACAGGAAGTAAATATCACGCAATAGATTAGTGGGTGAATAAGCATAAGTAAAAGGTTAACGTAAGATTTAAGTCGTGGGTGTTCAAGCGTTCCTTATTGTATTCTTTTGGCCTTTGCTAAATATCAGGAAAACTAAGCCTCCCTTTGTGGGAAAATTATGGTTACAAAATGGAATGCAAATATTACATACTACATCAATGTGGAAATAATAATACAGTTTACCTAATTAGGGAAGGGAAAGGGAGAGATGCTATGAAGTTATGTAAGCATGCCAGTGTCCTCATCATAAGTGGCACAGAGGGAGAGATTCAATAGATATTAGTTAAAGATGATAAATCAACTAACAGACTAAAAGGTTCTTAGATAGAAGGATAATCATCAAACAAGCCAAAACCTGACTGGCGGAAGGCACTTTGTGCGTTGCTTGTCCCAGAAAATCAGTATATACAAGGCAAATATAAAGCTCTCAAGGTAAAAATCTCTACTTACTAATAAGCCACAGGGATGTACTGTATAACAGCATAAAGAATGTGGTCAGTAATACTGTACTTACTTCGGGACAGATGGTTACTGGAGTTATTGTGATAATCATTTCATAGTACATGCAGATGTCAAATCACTATACGATATGCTTGAAACTAATGTTATATTGTACATCAACTATGTTTCCATTTAAGAAAAAGCTTTGAAGTCAAACTAGGGCTACATAGTGAATCCCTAAGATACAGTGTTCAGTGGAACCTGTAAGATTCAGAATGGCTGGTTTTAAAGGAAAGGAAAGGCTGTGATTTTAAAGGAAACACACACTGCATAGATGATTTTGGAAAGCTGTTAACAATGGTTCCTTCTGTAATAAGAGGTACGAGTGGGTGGGAATGAGATGTTAATTTCTGCTGTCTATTCAGTTCTACTGCTCTATCAAAACAAGCCAAACAACCAGCCTTTAAGATGTGTTGCCTTAAACATTACTCACTGGGGAGGGGTGGGGGGACTGCAGCCCCATCTTAACCCTCTCCCTCAATAAAAAGAAACATTTAAATGACTGGCAGACACAGGTCCTCACTACAAATAGGGAATGGCAAACTACAAATAGGGAAATGGCATCCCCCTTTTAGGGGAGGATGATCAACAGGGCAAACTGCCAAGGGATGGAAAGATTTCTTCCCAGTGGACATCTTTGAAAACACTCGCTCGTCCCAGGCTTTGTGACAGGGCTGAGTGAAGAAGATGGATGTGGGGATTCATTACTCCTTTGCCTCTTTTGGGCTCAGGAATATTTAAGGGACGGAAACCACAGCTGTAGAGCGTCTGAATTCAGTGTGCAGTGTTCTGTGGGCTTTAATTCTTCCGAGCCATCTGCATTTCTAGAGGGCAGGCATTTTTAACTTCATTTCTCTGGCTGGACCTGGCAGTCGGCGTGTTCTGCAGCCCCACTCCCCAACCATCAGGCGTGGGGTGGGGAGGGACCTCTGGCTTCCAGAAGGGAAGTCAGCCCCCCAGCACGGGGCCTGCACCTCTCCGCTCCGTGCACTGGGCGCCTGATCCCTGGGTACTCCAAGAAAAGCAGAGATCTGACGTGAACTGGTTTGTGTTTTCGACCTGCAGGATTTAGATCTGTTCCTCTGAAGAACGGCTACAGTGAAGACATTGAGCTGGCGTCCCTCCTGGTTTTCTGTGAGATGCGGCCAGTCCTGGTGAGTGGAGAAACACCAGTGGGGGCTCACTGAGCCACGTCTGTGGCAGGGGGGAGGTGGAGACGACCTCTGAGTGTGGCTGAAGGACTTGGAAAACATTTGAGAGCCATCTAGCCAAGCGCGCCACACCATAAAAGGAGGATTCCTTTTAGCTACACATGTCCTCCGAGGTCCTCGGGTTTTCCTTCCAGTGGCCTGTCTTTTTGCAGGATGCTGGACAGGTCTATGAATAGGGTTGTGTTGCTAGAAAGGGGGAAGCTCTTTGGAAGTTCCCTGCTTTCATTTCAGAGCCAGGCAAGACGAAGCCCTTCTGGGCACACTCGCCCTTCCGGCGTGCTTTCTTCCACCTGGTATTCTGGTACTCCCTTCCAGAGTTCCGCAAGTGTCCCATAGGGTCTCGTCACGGCTTGTCCTGCAGAAGGAAATTCACAGACGTCAGCTTCCCACAGGGAGCGGCACTCCCCTTGTGGTTCTTTCTGCTCTTGGTGGAGCCTGCCTTCTTGGTTCTTTTGGTTTGTCGAGGCCTTGAAGATACACAGTCTCTGCGCTGATGAACCAGTTTGGGTTGGCTTGGTGGAAAGGGCTTGGCCTGTTTGAACTATGAAAGAGGATGAGATAAGGCTGGTCGGACAAAAGCTTAAGAACGCACCACCAAGCGGTGGGTAGCTCAGGTTTTGGGCTTGATGGTGTGTGTTGCCATCCTGGGGGCTTTCCCGGTGGCTCGGCAGTAAAGAACCTGCCTGCAGCGCAGCAGACGCAGGTTCGATCCTTGGGTCGGGAAGATCCCCTGGAGGAGGGCATGGCACCCCACTCCAGTAATCTTGCCTGGAGAATCTCATGGCGAGAGGAGCCTGGTGGGCTACAGTCCATGGGGTCACAAAGAGTTGGACACGCCTGAGCGACTGAGCACATACACACATGCATGGTGATTCTGGAGCCTCAGAATTTTCCCGACGGCCACCCCTATAAAATGAAACCCACAAGGGCCCACGTGTGGCCACTAGTTTCACAGGATCCTTCCGTTCCCTTCCTGCAAAACTCAGCATGGGTCAGGTGAGTCTGTGGTCACCCCAGTTCTCCTGGGATGACCTGGTCAGTGCTGCATGCCTCATTTTATCACACCTTTTTTTTTTTTAAACAAATTGCAGGGTTGTGACAAGTCTGTTGGCACCATTTTTCCAACAGCATTTGCTCTCTCCATGTCTGGGTCACATTTTGATAATTCTCTTATTTCACATTTTTCCTTTACTGTTCTATTTGTTACAGTGATCTGTGATCTTGGCTGTTAACTATTGATACTGTGCCTTGTTCAGATGATGGTTAGCTTTTTAAAATTTTTTTAGCAGTGTAGTCTTTTCAGTGAAGGTAAGTGTTTTTAAAGACATAATTAACAGGCTATATAGTATGGTGGAAAGGTGACTCTTCTCTGTACTGGGAAACCAGAAAATTTGCGTGACTCGCTTTATTGTGGTGGTCTGGAGCCCAGCCTGCAGGGTCTCAGCTGTGCCTGTGGAGCTGAGCATCCAGTGGGGAGGGAGACGGCAGGGCCGGGGCCTGTGAACAGCCATAGCCGCCGCCCGCACAGCAGAACCCTGGAGAGAATGCCAGGCTTTCTGCATACCTCTATGCCTTGCGTTCAGTTTTTACAACCTTGAGTTTTCCACTTCAGAGCATTTTAGAAGTATCAAGATGGGAGAGGATGAAAAATACAAAGCACAGTAGGCAGGGGCCAGAGAACCTCAGTGATGGTTTGTTGGTATAAAATAAGCTCATGATGATGAAATTGTCTGAAAGGATAAAGGGATGGATAATGGAAGGTTTTTCCATTTTGAAACAAATTTTAAGTGTTAGTGTTTTAGACTCTGTCAAAATAAATGTAATGTTTATATGAAAATTATAGTTTTCACTTGAGCCTTAAACTATGGATCCAAAAAAAAAAAGTCACCTTTCATGATTCTAAGTGATAGAAATGCTTGGACAGGAAGGTTTTCAAGTCCTTCCTTTCCTGGTGGTCCTTGTTGAACATTTGTGTGCACCCTGCTCTGCGAAGCTGTCATAAACAATCTGGAAGCATTGTAAAGAATTTAAATGATTAGGCATTGCTGGCAGCAGATAAAATTAGTATATTTAAAAGAAAACGTGTGTATTCAGGCTTGACCCTTGGTGAGGGAAACTTCTGTTGGGGAGGTCCCTGAGAGGGGAGCAGGGGGGAGAAGGGGCATTGCATGGGGTTCCCAGGGAAAAAGCTGTCTGAGAAGGTGCAGGCTTCATCGCTGCTGCAGGTTCCCGAGCTTTTAATTCCATGGTTGTAAGGCACTCACAGGCACCATTGGGTGTCTCTGCCCACACTGTGATGAGGGGTGTGTTTGGGAGACCTGGGCATTCTGGGTGCCCAAGGTCAAACTGAGTTTTATTTATCACTGTGTTGCAAGGGGGGCACTGGCAGAAAGCTTTATCTGAGCAAATGATTGATCCAGCAGAGCTGAGATGGAGTTTACTCATGACACATTGGCTGAGGTAAAGAGTTTAAAGCCCCAGAAAACTGTCAGTAAGCACATTGAGCCCTTTCTGAAGAAGCCATTTAAATGTCACAATCACTTATCAATTCTGTTACTCTCTTAGCTGTATGCGTGGTTTACAAACAGTGTTTCTAACACCATTTTATTACCTCGGATATTTAATTTGACAAGTAGGAAAGGAAGCAGGGGGAGGTTGGAAAAGCCACAAACCACCTGCACACCATTTCTGTTGGCATTCTGGTGTCTTCCCTTTGCCTGGTCATTGTTTTGCACATGATATTTTCATAGTTGGGTTCATATAATATGTATGAATATGTGCCCTTCTTCCACTTCACAAGTGATGCTAAGCAGTTTTCCATGTTACTATGATTGTCAAAGCCGTTAAATCCCTATTTCATCGGGTAGAAGGCCTTAACTTACGTAGCCTTTCTCCCACTGATGGACAGGTACATTGTTGTGTACTTTTCTTTTTTACTTTATAAATAATGAAGATCTTCGTATATCATCGATTAAAAATTATTTCCTGAGGCTAGCTCTTTATAATGGAGTAACAGCTCAAAGACGGGGGGCGGGGAAAAGACCATAGATTTTTGGATCCATGTCGATTTGTTCTCTAGAATAGTTTCTTTTCAGTTGTATGATCTCCAATCCTGCTGTTAATTGCAAAGGACCTCTTTCACTCAAATGAGCTAAACGTGTGAGATTCGGAAGCACGGGCATGAGACAGTACGGAACCTGGGAGAGTCGCCCTAATCCGCATCGATGGGCAGGCGGCCGCAGCTGGAGGGTGTGTTTGAGAAAACTGGCTGCCCCGGGACCTTTCGGACGGATCCCCGGGTGGGCGGGGCTGGGTGGGGCAAAGGTACAGGGGTGGGGTGGCCTGGTGGGAAAGACAGGATCTGTGCTTCCTGCTGGGCCCAGCCAGAGCAGACCTGTGGATTCACACGTACCCTTTGGAGAAGGGCTAACGGGGCGCATACTCCTGGAGGATAAGCAGGGGGTGCTACACTCTGGGACACATCAAGGCAATAGAGACAGATCTGTGGACATGCAAGATTTCAGACACAGTGTGTCCCCAACTCGAGAGAGAGCTTGATTCCATGATAGTCTAGAACCAAAAATAATCAAATGTATCAGCAACAGCCAGGAATTAAAATACAGGCATCCTAAAAGGTTTTAGCATTTATGCCTGTGAGGTCAGGAGGCAGAGAAAGCATCCTGCCGGGGACAGTTAATTTTGATATTGTGATGTACAAAGGAAATGTTAAGAAACTGAAAGTAACCATCATAAGAATTGTTTAAGCAAAGGAGAAGAAAAAAAATAGAAACTTGACCAAGAGAGTAAAAATTATACAAAAGGATGAAAGAAATTAAAGAAAAATATAATAATTAATATGGAATGGACATAACATATTTAATTAGGTGAATGGCCTGGATTCTATTAGAGAAGAAGCAAAGAAATGGAGCAGTGTGATGTTTAGAGGAAGTAAGTCTAATAAAAGGTCATCCCCTGCCCCCCCAAAACCAAACAAACAGGAATGAGGAGTTACTGGGGAAAACTGGGAAGAAAAAGTTAATGCCAAAGTAGAATTTAAGGGAGAAAGTGCTAAAGAGCATGAAGAGGGACAATATATACGGACAGAACGTTTACAAAAAGGAGGCAGAAGTCATAGATGTTTCATTAGAAACCATCATTACTGTGTTAAACATAGAAAACAAAAGCTCATACAATAAAAGTTTACCTGACTGAAAACATCTTTCAGAATCCGGATGTCTAGTATATAAAAAAAATCATCAAGGACAGATGATCAAACTAATGACTAACAAGTTAGCTTTAAGAGATACACACTTAGGTCCTACACCTGGATAGTGTACATTGTTTTCTTCTGTTTCTCAAACTTGATTGAGTTCTTGGTCACAAAACCTGAATAAATTATAACCTGATAAAGTTGGAAAGATAATAAGATGGAAATAAGAGGGTCAAAATATTCCCTATTTGAAAATAAGGAATTCTGAGATGAAGAAAATCAAGTAGATTACCCCAAAGTAAGTAAAACAGTTTATGCCATAAGTATATATAGGAAAGTCCTTGCCTTGAAACTGCATAGGGACTGAATATTTATTTAAAATAAAAAAAGAGTAAAGATAAGTCAACTGAATGAAACAAATGCTGATTCATTGAAAAGATTGATTAAATAAACCCTTTGCCTGCTTAACAGAAAGGAACAAAGTAAGGGCAAAACCATACAACAGTAAATATTGAAAAGGAGGCTGAACCCCAAAGAGTAAGATAAATAAGTTTGAAAACCTAGGGCAAATGGGTGACTGCCCTGAAGAATGGGCTAAAATTGTGTCAAGAAGCAATAGAAACCTTGGCTACAAAGTCCTATAGAAAACACCTGAAGGGTAATAAAGCACCTATCAGGTAGTAGATGGTGTTAGAGCTGTGTTCAGTCTGGGTTTAAATAACACAATTCCAAATTTAATCTGCTGGAGTCAACAGAAAACCAGAAATGCTGCCGTTAGCTTGTCTTGAAGTTGTATAACTTTCATATCAAAACTGGAAATAGTATGCCTCCTTCTCCACCCATAGATCAATGTCAGTTATGAATACAGAATTCTAAATTTCTAGAATTTAGAATTTAGTATTCAGAATAATAAAATTCTTTTTTAGAATTTAATTTAGAAATTAATAAGTAGTTTCCAGCTATTTACTGGAAGAACAATATATTACAAGTAAATAATGCAAGGATGATAATGCAAGGATGGTTTATCACTAGCATAGATAGCAACATAGTGAGTAAAATAATACCTTTAGATTTAGCAAATGTAACCAATTAAAAGAAACAATATAAAGTGTGGTAAAGAGATAAAATTTTCTGCTCACAAATTATGGCTATATAGTTTTTTAAAAGGATCCCAGTTTTAAGGAGACTTGTTTATTTGTTGTATATTTATTAAGTCACTGTATTCTAGAAATAACAGTTGGAAAAATGGGATGGGAGGTAGGGACAGATGGGAAATGTCATTCATGATACTGACAAAAACAGTAACATGGTAGAAAGAATTTCAATAAGAAAAGAATAGGGCCTGTGGTGGAAAAGTATGAAATCTTACTGGAAGACAAAAACCAACCTGAATAAGCAGAAATATATACAACCCTTCCAAAATTAATGTTTGTTTGATGGAAATCAGCAGTATCAGTGTAAACTCAAAATACATACACACAGGTATAGAGAAATGAACACGTTTGCATTAGTAACTGTACGTATGTGCATACATACCCAAGCTCTGTCTACTCAGAGTGCCTAGAACAACTGACACCCCGGAGCAATGAGCACATCCAAGCACCCACGTCTTCCTTTCTAAATGTCATTCTCCGGTAAAAGAAGTCAGAGCTCTAGACAAATGGTTAGTCTGAAAGCTGGGACAGATGAAATATGAGCCTGGGTTATACTGAAATTTCAGTGAGTTAAGAAGAGATCAAGAAAGGATGGTGACACATCAAAATCTCTTAAAGGCCAAAGCTGGAACAGTTTGAGCAGCAAAATAATGATACTGGATTATAACCCATGGACATGTGAGTGTTTAATAATGAGAGACATAGAGCTAAAAATAAAAGCAAGCACCCAACCAAAAAATGGGCAGAAGATCTAAACAGACATTTCTCCAGGAAAGACATACAGATGACCAAGATAAATGAAAAGATGCTCAACATCACTAATTAGAGAAATGCAAATCAAAACCAAAAAGATGCAAATCACACCGGTCAGAATGGCCAGCGTCAGAGCATCTACAAATAGTAAATGCTGGAGAGGACGTGAAGGAAAGGAAACCCTCCTATGTTGTTGGTGGGAGTGTAAACTGGGGCAGCAACTATAAAGAACAGTATGGGGCTTCCTCAAGAACATTAAAAATAGTTACCATATGATCCTGCAGTCCCACTCCTAGCCATGTATCCAGACAAAACTCTAATTCAAAAAGATGCATTCACCCTTATGATCATATAGCAGCACTGTTTACTATAGTTAAGACATGGAAGCAAATGAAATGTCCATGGACAGATGGATAAAGAAGATCTAGTGGGTATACACACATACATACATGCAGAAGAATATTCAGTTCATTTCAGTCGCTCAGTCATATCTGACTCTTTGTGACCCGTGGATGGCAGCACGCCAGGCCTCCCTGTCCATCACCAACTCCCGGAGCTTGCTCAAACACACTTGTCCATTGAGTCCATGATGCCATCCAACCATCTCATCCTCTCTTATCCCCTTATCCTCCTGCCTTCAATCTTTCCCAGCATCAGGGTCTTTTTCAATGAGTCAGTTCTTTGCATCAGGTGGCCAAAGTGTTGGAGCTTGAGCATCAGTCCTTCCAATAACTTGGCCATAAAAAAAAAAAATGAAATAATGCCATTTGTAGCAACATGGATAGACCTGGAGAGTAGCATACTAAGTGAAGTCAATCAGAAAGAGACAAATACCGCACGATATCACTTACATGTATAATCTAAAATATGGTACAAGTGATCCCAAGAAACAGAAAAAGAACAGACTTGTGGTTGCCAAGGTGCAGAGGAGGGATCGACTGGAAGTCTGGGGTAGTAGACGCAAATTATTACACACAGGACGGATAAACAGCAAGGTCCTACTGTACAGCACAGGGAACTAAATTCCATATCCTGGGATGAACCATACTGGAAAAGAATGCGAAAAAGAATGTATATATAACTGGGTCTCTTGCTATACAGAAGAAATGAACATTGTAAATCAACTATACTTCCATTAAAAATAAAAAAATAAACACTGAAAAAAAATTTATGCAAGATGAGGGAAATAGAAAATCAGCAAGGGACCACAACTGTCCAGATCTATCAATGGATGCTAAAGCTCAACTTCGAGAGGAACAGGTTATTTATGTAAAGTGCCTTGTCCTAAGAAATTTATTTGGAAAGAAAAACAGGCTTACAGTGGATGAACCCAGTAGACACCATCTTAACCAAAAATGATCAGTGTCACCACCAGTAATGTCTGACATCACATACCTCCTGAGGAGGTACTCACTTCTGCGGCATTTGGGCCAAAGCTGCAGAACCTCAAACAAATTTTGAGAAAAACCCAGACAAACCCTTGAAATGCAGCATGTTCTACAAAGCGAGTGACTGGCAGTCTTCAAAAGGGTCAAGGTCATACACAGTAGAAGGTGATGGGGCACTGAGGAAAAGTCAGAGATGGGAGGACTGGAAGCCGCTGCAACTGCGTGTGCTGTGGGTCCTGGACTGGATCTTGGACCAGAGAAAGGACAAGGGTGGGAGAGCCGGTGGAAGCCCCAGAAACTCTGTACTTAGTTAACAGTATGCTCCAGTGCTAGTGTCTTAGTTTTGACCCTTGCTCTGGTTGTGCGGGGTGGTAACCCTGGGAACCCTGTGTGGTCCAGAGGACGGAACTTGTTGAACTCTTCCTGCAGCTTTTCTGTACATCTACAGTGTCAACATAAAAAAAGTGAAAGGTAAACGCACTGGTGGTGGTGGGGGGAACAAACAGAAAAAAAACTAGAGATAGAGAATTCCATGAAGGTTTTGTCACAGGTCAGATAAAACTTACTGCCACAAGATTCCAAGGATTTTAAACTCTAAATTACACACATACACACACACACACAATCTATCTAAAACAAGGGATAAAAGAAGATGGAAGGGTTCAAAGTAGGAATAATAATAAAATTGCAATGTAAACATAAATTGGTATGACCAAAATGGATTTATCTCCATGGGGGAAGATAAGAGAATGTGTGCAGAAAATAGCTAAATCATTCTCTCTGAAGATAATCCCTAAAACCTGGAGAACCAAGAACCTGCAGTGTAAGCAAGTTGTTTTTGTTTTTGTTAGAACTGTGGAGTTAATAACCAAAAAACAACTGCCGACCTTGGGGAGCAGGGGTCAAGGGGCAGGGAGTGGTGACCAGGAGTCAGCTGGGTTTTTTTTTTTTTTTTTGGTAATAATCCTAGTAGCACTTACTAGCTCTTTAAACTCTGTGTATATATAATTAATAAAAACTGAAAATGCAGAATGTAAGTGTGAGTAGATGACACATCGATGGGGAACACATGACTTATTCGAGGACACTGGCTGTGAAGGTGATGAGAGGGGTGGGTCGGGAGCTGAGGGGTGAAGGGAGAGCTTCTGAAGATGTGCGTGTGCTGCTGATGGAGACGACGTAGTGGAGAAGGGAAGCAGGGCAGAGAAAGGGTGAGTCTGCTTAGTTAAGAGAAGGAGAAAAGAATTTCATAGTGAAATACAGTAGGCTTGTATTGTTTAATGAACTTCCGTGATGTACATGTTAACATTTTCTTTAGGACTTTCTCACTGGTATTCACTGATGTTTTGGGTCAGGTTTTGTTGCGCTGGCTTCACAGGAATTACTCAGAAGCCTTCTTTCCCAGGGCGATGGCATATTCTGAATAGAACTGGAGGCAACTGCTGCCTACCTACAACACACGTTAAGACACAGAAGCTTTCTGGGCCTGGTAGAGGGCAGAGCCAGTGTATAGACTGAGGGAGGAGAGGAGCTTGCCATTCCAGGCGAACCTGCACGTGAACATTTTAGCACTCAAGGAAAATAACGCTAGTACAGCCAGCAAGCACAGAAGCTGGAGAACTGACTCCAGTGACTCGGAAAATAACTGAAAATAAATACTTTTTAAAAAGAGAACCCAGTGGATACATACATTTTACAAACTTAATAAAAAACATGTAGGAATGAAATGACCAGTTAAGAAATCCCTGGAAACTATTGTATATACAGCACAGGGAACTCTGCTCAATGTTACGTGGCAGCCTGGATGGGAGGGGGGCTTGGGGGAGAGCGGATGCATGTATTAACATATGTACGGCTGAGTCCCTTCGCTGTTCACCTCAGAGACCACAACATTGTTAATCACCTATACCCCCATACAAAATAAAAAGGTTGAAGTTTGGGGGGAAAAAGAAATTCCTGGAACATACAAATTGAAAAATCCTGGGGGGAAAAAAATCTTTAAAGCTTAGTAAGTGGGAAATTCCAGAATGGGTACGGTTAAGGGAAACAATAAATGTAAAGATTGTGTTTGGGGAATTTGCTTTAATACAGCAAGACAAGAAAAATATATTAAAAGGGGGAAAAATAGGGTAAAATGAGAAGCCCCAACATAAAATACTTGAAATATTCAGGGTGGAGAATTTTCTAGCACTGAAGAGAAAAACATCCTCCAATATAAACACAGCAGTATAGAGACCCACATACAGGTATTTTTCTACTGAAGTGGCAGAATATCGGGGCAGAGAGAAAATTACAAAAGGAGAAAAGACAGATCACCTGTGGAGGACCGCACACAGCAGCAGTGCCTCCGTGTAAGGCAGTGGCAGCCTGCAGACGAGGTGAGGCCTCACAGGGCCTCAGACACGGCTGTAGGTCAGGGACTCCACATCCTCGTAGCTGCGTTCAAGAGTGAGGGGAAAATGCAAGTATCTTCAGATAAACGAAGACTTGATTTACTACTAATGAACTCTGCTGAAGGAATGACCATAGTAAGGAAGAAGGAATGCAATGCAGACACACCGGTGACAAAGATATATGTATGGCAAAATAGAAATAACAGTCGACTTAGAATATAAAAACTAAGTTTTTTGGAAACAACTCAGGCTCCAAAGAAAGCCAGGAAATAACTGTCACAAAATTCTAAGAGGGAAGGAGGGAGTCCTGATTGGGAGGGCTTCACAGAGTGGGTGACGCTCTACTTTTTGACTTGCTGGTGGCTCCACAGCTGTTTGCTTTATAGTTATTCACTAAACTGTATATATGTTTTATTTGCTTTCCTTGATGTTTGTTATATCACGTATATATGGGTTACTAAGGACTAAATTATGTAACATCTATAAATCCTTTGGGATTCAGAAACAGAGATGAAGGCCTCCAATTATATAAGCATTAGCAGAAAAGATGAATTTTTGACAAACAGATCACAAACAGTCATTACATATATGAAGTCAAAAGAAGTTGTTTTCCATCAGGTGGTGAGAAGGTGAAAGGGGACCATTTGTAGCTGAGTGTTAAGACTTCAGCGTGGCTCTTGCTTTGTTTCGCTTTAGTATTAACAGGAAGGAAAACTGGTCTCTTTGAAGAAGAGTGAACATTTGAGCAAAGTCATCACTGACTACTCAGTGCCTCGCTCAGTACGTTGAGTCAGTTAGTAAGGACTGTCCGTTTATCTTCACTCTGTGTGCAGACAATCAAAGTATTATTCCACCGCACCTTTGCCAGTGGCCAGAATAACTTTCGCCTTCTCTCTCTCCCCACCTCCAAAGTTAGAGTTATGCCTGTTTTCTTGGGGGATGACCACGACAGTCTGTTAGGTCGTTAACCTGGGAAAAACATTTCAGGCCAATGTAAGGTCACCGTCCACTTGTAGAAGTAAGTGACGGCAGAAGCCCATTGTGTATATCTGTGTGCGCCTTGGAGGCAGTGGAGTCTCCCACTTGGTCTGTATTGGTGGTAACAGCATTGGACTGACCTCCTGAGTAGCCATCCCTTAGAGATCTTTTAAAAGCATCATTTTTTGGTTTGAATAAGATAGGCCCTGGCTCTTCTGGGAAGATCCCAGCAGACGGTCGGGTCTGCCCCCTGCTCCCTGCAGTCTCCCTCCAGGTGGCACGTCCCACATCTGCCTTGACGAGCCTGCCCCCCATGGCTGTCGTCCCCTCTGTTCTCCAGGAGAGCGAAGAGGAGCTGTATTCCTCCTGCCGCCAGCTGCGGAGGCGGCAGGAAGAACTGAACAACCAGCTCTTTCTGTACGACACCCACCAGAACCTGCGCAGCGCCAACCGCGATGCCCTGGTCAGAGAATTCAACGTCAACGAGAACCAGCTGCAGCTGTACCAGGAGAAGTGCAACCGCAGGTGGGTCAGCCCTGCAGCCCCTGTGAGGTCAGGCCCGGGCCAGGGCGGAGGGCAAGGCTCCCCCTTCAGAAAGCTGAGCCCTGAGCCCTCTTCTCTTGGCTCCGTCAATTACTTACACTAAGAGCTCAGGCATCTGCACCTTCCCTGAGCTGCACTGTCCTCCTGAGCACGCCCAGGTAGGAGTAAAAATAAGCAATGACCACTACCGTTTAAGGAGCCCTTCTCGCCCTCCCAAGCCTGGGCTTGTCCAGGGTCCTAAATTAAAGCAGAATCCCCCCACTTGCAACAAGGGGTGCCCCGAGTTGTGCTGCAGACATGTAAGGACAGACGGCCAGGTATGCCAGAGTCCTGCGCTACCAAAACTGTCTCCAAGAAAATGTCAGTAGTGACCTCCCTGGACACAGCATGGAGATGCCTTCTCCATGTTATTCTCATTTCATCTTGATGACACCTGCACAGTAGCAGTGACTCCAGGACGACGACCAGGAAGGAGACGGGTTTGCAGAGGTTTCTTGCCTGGGGTCCACTTCCCCAACTCTGCTGTGTATCCCCGAGTCCTAGACCAATGGGTGACAGTGAAATCTGTTTTATTTCAGGTTAAGAGAGAAGAGAGTCAGCAACAGCAAGTTTTACTCATAGAAGCTGGGGTCCATGTGTAAGCATGCCATGTATGCGTGTGAGTTTGCATGGAGGAGCGTGTGCTCTGTTCAGACCCCGGGAACACGCTCACATTTGAGGTCGTCACTCCCCCAGCCTGTCACCGAGATGACATACCTGAAGATGACCCAATTGGCATGAGTCAGGGTAACCTTTTCATCTTGGACACTTTCTTAACTTAAAGTCTCTAAAGAGGATCCCAAAATGTGCTCACATGAGGCCTCTCACGTTCCAAACATCCCTGAATAAATGCAGTGAAACTCAATCAGTGACCTTCTGTGCACGAGCTATAGAGTGAGCAGGATTCCTTCTCTGGCCTCTAAAGACCCAGGTAACTGACTTCTACAGAAGATGAGCCGGGTCTGTAAGGAACTAACTCATTCGATTCTGAAAAGGATCTGAACTAAAAGGCAAGCGATCTCACACTGAAGGCCTCGGACTTCACCAGGCCCAGAGAGGAGCCCCGGTCCTGCCCCAGCTCAGAGCACTTGAACTCCCTCCGGCGGCTGGACCCGCGGCTGCCGCACATGAGGGTGGGGTGGGCCGTTCATTAGGACAGGGACTGCTGGGTGAGTGGGGTCAAGGGTGGCAATCTGGGGGCTCTCTGACTTACAAGCCTGTCAGAGAGCAGAGCCCCGGGAAGGCTTGGCCAGCTTCTTACTCCCCCTGGCCTGTCCACTCCCTGGTCTGCACAGCCACGGGGAGGCTCCGGGTCTGTAGCTTCCACAGCCGCGGGCTCGCTCACTGCTCACACGGGGTGAGACGGGGTGAGACAGGGTGAGCTCCCTGGATGAGCCAGTTTCCTGGAGCAGTGAGCTAAGCTTTAGGGAACGACAGAAAATCTCAGGTGCGGCCACTCCCGAAGGGGCAGACCCACCGAGGACGAGATGATACTCGTCTACATCCTGGGATGCTATTTAGTGATTTGTACAGTGTGATGCTTTAGTAAGGCTTCTTCAAGGTGAGGATAGTAGTGGGCTGGGGGCGGGGGTGGTCAGTAGAGGCACACCACAGAATGAACTGAGAACTGACTTAGGAGAAAAGAGGTTTAACTATGGGGAAGAAGTGACTGTGCTGGGGAGGAACCAACTAGCAGTCAGCCTGGTGGCTTTACTTGGATGGAGCTGGGTCCTAAAAACCCACTCCCCACGCGATTCTGGGCTTAGTGTGCCTGTATCAGCGGAAGAGTCCATTAAAGCCAGCCACGCTCTGTGTGATCAGAAGACCCCCTCCCTCCATTCCACACAAATTTACTGAGAACTTCCACACAACAAGCAGTAAAGTCAGGGGAGACCTTGTCTTTAAAATGTTAAGGAAAAATAGCCATTATCCTGGTCTCAGGGAACCTCTCCATGTGCTTCTAAAAGAAATGCATTTCTCTCCCATGAAGCCCGCAGGACACCTGATAGCACACTGACCAAGGTGGGGCTCTTAATTCACTTAGTTATTCCCGAGTCGAAGTTGCCAGTTTATTTGGCATAGCAATGAGGGACGAATATTCCTTGTGGTACAAATGTTCAAAGCAACTTTCAAGAAAGCTTAGATGAAAAAGGCACCGAGCTGAGTGCTGCAGGGCAGACACAGTGGGCAGTGTCTGATTAGCTGTTGGCCAGGCAGCTGGTGGAGCCTAAGCTAAGCTCAAGCTGCTTTTGGCTCCATCATTTTCTCTACAAGTTCAAGTGTCGATGGCATTACCTGTTTGCAGCCTGGGGTGTGTAAAGGACATAACACTTTCCTACTTCACCCCATTTAAAAGTTTAAAAGCTAAGATCTGGACCCTCTTTCCGCTTAAAATGCATTTATCTGCTACTCTGTCAAAGGAATGATGAAGTAGCAGCGTAGAGGACAGAAGGCCCAGCATCTGTTCAGCTGCTGTGCTGTAGGATCCACACCCAGCCATGTCCTCGCAGAGCAGAGCAGCGCAGCTGAGGGCAGGTGCTGACATTCTCAATGGTGCTGACAAGAACCCTTGCCCTGAAAAATTGGCTTCTCCTCCCACGTGCTACAGTGATGTCGATTCAGCACCACAGAGTATTTGCCTTGGCCCCACCATTCTCCCGTAATAGGGTAACACATGAATCTGGTCATGTTGGTGGTGGGAGTCTCTCCATGAGGATGCACAGAGAGAGAAAGAGGGGCACCGATGACATCGCTGCTCTTCCCTGAGTCTGCCCGGATGCCGCGTAACCTGAGTATAAAGTACCTAGCTGAGACTCTGCTTTCACAGCCACGTGAAGGGCACAGCCAACTCAGACGAAGCAGAAGAGGGACAGGAACATTCTGAAAGAGGGCAGCAGCTCTGAGGGACTCAGGCCACGACTGCCTGTGTGCACAGCGGTCTATTCTACTGAATAGGGAAATGGTGAACATTGGTTATTACGTGGAAGACGAAATGGAGGAGGCTGGTCAGATAATTTGAGTTTGGGAAATTTAGGTTGGAGAAAGTTAATTTCTCTGCTGTAAACTTGGCTATTCTAACGTGCACACTGAAGAGGGGGTAGAATGTGACATTTCCTAAGTCTGATCTGAGAACACTTTTGCCAAGAAACATCTTACAGGACTAGTCACATAGGAACACATTTGAGGACCTGCTTCTCTATTAAAGACAGTGACATGACCTAATAATTTATATGCTTTACGATGTAGTTAAATCAGATCTGAACTTAAGCCAAGGCCAGTGGTTTTTAAACTGGGCCAGCCTTACCACTAGCAGTCTACCAGAGCTTTCTAAGGAGTCACAGACTCATTTTTTCAGGGGATCAATGTTCAGATCCTCGACTTCCTGTTGCACTCTATCCAAAGATTCATCAGCGTGAGAAGATGTGCTTTTCTCCCCTTACAGAAGGAAGTAGGTCTTCTCCCCACATTCAGTCTTACTGTAGAGCAGGACTCGAGATGCAGTTTCAAAGCACTGTGTTTGGAAAGTGAAAGCCTCTTAACAGGATACCGATCCTTCTCCAGCGCTGATGGTTTCCAGTTCCTTGCTTTCAACAAAACTGAAGGAGTACCCAGATAGCATGTAATTCTGAAGGAGATGGCTTTACCCTGCTGTCACTAACTCCTCCTGTTCTCATTTGTCTGTGAAAAAGGATCACTAGCATTCCCATTTGTACAACTGAAAGTGGAGAGCAGAACTGATACTGTCCCACGGCCGTTCTACCAGAGATAACGGTAATCCACACAGAGATCAAGGAATGGAGGAGAAGCCTTCTTTGACTCATTACATTGCCAGTGGAATTTTACTGTGTTTAGTTCTTTATTACATGTGTACGCTGTTTATTAAACAAGCTGAATTCAGAAGAAATTTAAAATAGGTGGAGCCTTTTTAAATGATGGTGTAGGTAGGGTGATGTGTAATTTTGTTACAGATATGCAACTAAACAATATATAAGCCAAGAATAATTAGGTTACAATTTTGTAAAGTAGAATAAAAATATAAATTCAATGAGTAAAAAAAAATGTGGCATTTCCTACCGTTAAAAATTCCCTTGTTTGTAGAATTTTTTGAAAGGACGGTAGTGTCTGTCACCAATTGTATTTAGAACCTTTGGCTATATTTAAAGGGAAATGGAAATATCTTACCCGAAGATGCAGTATCTACCATATACCGCATGCACCTTTGCAACTGTTCAGGATGAAATTATTAGACATCAATGTAGAAATGCGTAAGGGGACCCACGAATTTTCCACAGTCACTTATGAGGTCTCTGAGCATAAAATTTTAAGAAGACTGATCCAGGGTCACTAAGGGTGAGTTTTATTTGGACTTAAGAAGGATGGTTGAAGGGGGCTCTAGTTCTTTTAATTTCTAGAAGTGTAGCTGATCTTTCCATATAGGTGATATCCAGCTTTTTGGAGACAACCCTAAAAGCTATATTCTTATCAACAGAAAGCTGATCATTAGATAAAGAAATACGCAGAATTATAAAACTGGCATTTGAAAACTACTCAGTGATTTTGTGTCATTTTCATTCTCAAAATATTTTCTTCCTGAAGAACCAGTTCCATGGTGATCCTGTCTCAGAAATGTCCATACTTATTTCTCAATAGGCTTTAAAAAGCTGCATTTGTAAACGTGTGTTTATTATTAAAGCTTAATTTATTTTTTATATAAATAGTGTGTGCTTGTGTGTACATAGAGAATCATGTGAATGTATCACACAGATGTTGGCTGTTGTTAATGTGAGAATTAAATGGCTATATCACGTTTTAAAAAAATAAATCTTTGTCTCATTCAATAGATTACTAGCAGTCTATCTGGAATCATTTTTTGTTGTTTGTTGTTAAAAACTATTCACATTTTTTTGTTCTTCTATAAACTAGGATATAGGTCTGCCAGTGATAACACAGTTACCATTTTTTAAAAATAATGTTTTTCTATCCTTTCCTTTTTTCCCTAGGTTACTAGTCTTTCTTACTTTAAGCAAAATCTCACTCCGTGTAGAAACCCAAGTTTCTAAAATTAATACGTGACCACTCTGCAGTTTGTTGGTCTTAGGAAGAATGTTTTGTGCTAGTCATGCAATGATGTTAGTAAAGACACCTGTATTTCTCAACTAAGCAGCAGGGCCCGCCAGACTATCAGTCGTTGTATTTTCTTGTCATCAGGTCCTGTGCGCAGGAAGCCACACTGCACCCTAGACCTGACGACTGGACTAGTCGCCCAGGCCCAAAGACTTGAGAGCAGTCCATGACAAACCCCTGCAGTAGGACAGACATAGAGCGTAGTAAAAAACAGAGAGTGAATTAAAACTGCTGAAAGAGCACTTTTTAAAAATGGATAAAGTCATAGCTCCCGTAAAGATACTAAGTGAACACCTGTCTGAAATTTTATCTACCCCCTTCATTAACCATGGAATGAATAAAATATAATAACTGGTTCAAAGGAGAATTCAAAGAAGAACACGCGATTAGGCTCCCCAGTAGTCCTGATTATCTGATTCTACACCTTTCATTGTGAGAAGTTCAGATGATTCTTATCCCTAGAAACCCAGATTGTGTCCAGTGAAGACTGAATGGTCACTGGCTCTGAGTATTGACCAGTTTTCCTAGTTTTTTTTTTTTTTTTTAATCTGTTGAGCAAATTTATGTTAGCATCACCAACAGGCATGAAATCTGACCCTGACCTTATACCACACACAAATATCAACCAAAGTTAGATTACAGATCAAGAGGTAAAAGATCAAACAGTATCACAACCTTATAGTAGGGAAAAGTTGTTTCAACAAAACAGCAAACGCTTCACCTGGCACGGAAGGCAGCTAAACTAGACTGCTAGAGTTCACGGCTGCTGTTCATCAAAAGATACAGTGAGGATAACAAAAAGGCAAGCCACAGGGTGGAAGAAGACTTTCCAATAAACTTATCTGACAATCTCACTGAAAATGTGACTCGACCCCTCCAAGTTACTAAGATAGTCCTTTAGGGTAAAAGGTGTATTCCACGAATAACCACCTCACTAGAGTACATCCAAATGGCTGATAGGCAAATGAAAAGGTGCTTATTCATTATTTGCAAGAGGAAATGCAAAGACCACAAGAAGATACCACTAACACACTTACTTGCTTGGCAAAAATTGAAAAGTCTGTTAACAGTACAGTCAGTTCTTAGCAAGAACATAGAGCAACTGGTAATTGTGTAATTTGGTAGCAAATTACATTGTAAAGATGTTTGACTCTCTACTGATGTTTACCACGTGCATAGCCTATGAGCAAGCATTCTATTCCCACATACAGTTGGCCCTCCATATCTGTGAGTTCCGCACTCATGGATTCAACCAACCTCAGGTCATGTACTGTGTTTGCAGTCCACACTGGCTGAATCAGCAGGTGCCGAATCCATGAGTGCGGAGGGCGGGCTAAGAGACTTAAGCATCCTGAGAGTTTTGTATCCACAGCAGACCCTGCAGGCAATCCCCTATGGATACTGCGAGACAAGAGTATACCTGCTAGAAGTGCATGCCTGTGTCCCCTAAGGACGTGTACAGGACAGTCTGTAGCACTGTTCCACACTAGACAAAGCCAGAAGAGTCCTGTTGTCCCTCTACTGCGTGTGTTAACTGTGTGTCTTCACACAGTGGAGCGCACACAGCAACTACAAATGGCCGAGCTGTAAGCAGCATGGATGGATCTCACAAGTGTAATTTGAGTGAAGGGAGCTAACAACACAAACAGCAACGAAAAAAAAAAAGGAAAACCACAAATTACTAGGATGATATACAGGAAAATGTAGGATATTTGAGAGATGGACTAGTATGAAAAGGCAATGCAGAATGGAGCTCAGCACATATATACAACATGGATACATTCAAACACTGCAGTGTGAGAAAAGTGAAATGCAGAAAAATGCACTCAGTGATACCATTTATACACATTTTAAAAACTACAAACAAAACTATTATATGTTGCATGGAACAGACATACAGATAAGTGGAAGTATAAAACTGGACTGAAAGGGACATCGAAAAGTCAAGGTAAAGATTGAGTCGGTGGGGAAGGCAGTGTTAACTCTGTTGTGTGTTTCCTTTCTTCTTTGAACACTGGAAGTGTTGGTCTGCCTGGTACAAACGTAAAAGCAGGCCTGCTTACAAAGAAGAACTTATACCGATCCTTCTCCAACCCCTCCTAAAGACTGAAGAGGAAGGAACACTCCCAAAGACGTTCTATGAAGCCACTATCACCTTGATACCAAAACCAAAGACTTCCACCAAAAGAGAAAACTACAGCCTAGTCCTTTTGTTGACTACAGACCCAACAAATCTCAACCAAGTATTAGCAAACGGAATCCCACAATACATAGAAAAGATCATAAGCCATGGCAGCCAACTGAGCCGACTCTACCCTTTTCCGCGTGGGGCCCAGTGTGCAATGGCGGCACACGGCCGCGTCCTCAGTGGGGTGTGCAGCCCGATGGCCTGCTCCAGTTGCCCTAAGGGGCCTTGGAGACAGCCCTTTCCAGTGGACGTGCATGACTGGCATGCCGTCCCCAATCTGGGCTCCAGACAGGAGTGCACAGTGCCTTTGGAAAGCCCCAGGGCACACTGGCCAGGGTCCACATTGCCCAATTCATCATGTCCATCTGCACCAAGCTACAGAACAAGGTACCTGTGATTGAGGTCCTCCATGGGGAGCCAAGTTCAAGTTCCCTGGTCTCCAGAAGAGCTACATCTCCAAGAACTGGGGATTTACCAAGTTTAATGTGAATGAGTTTGAAAACATGGTGGCAGAAAAGCGGCTCATCCCAGATGGTGGTGAAGTCACATCTATTCCTCATCATGGCCCTCGAAACAAATGGTGGGCCCTATGCTCATGAGAACCTTGGCCTTGTCCCCTCCTTACTTGTGCCCACTGATATAAATCCTACTTTCCTGTCAAAAAAAGTCATACACTATGACCAACTTGGATTCATCCCAGGGTCACAAAGATGGTTCAACATATGTAAACCAATGTGATAAACTACATCAACGAAAGAGAAAAGCCCATGATTCTCTCCATAGATGCAGAAAAAGCACTTGATAAAATTCATCCATTCACAATAAAACCCTTACATCAGTGGGTATAGAGGGAACACATCTCGACACAAGAACAGCTATTTATGACAAAACCACATGCAATAGACTCAAGCTTAAAAAGCTGAAAGCCTTCTGGCTAAAATCTGGACCAAGACATGGATGCCCACTCCCACCACTTCTCGTCAACACACTACTGGAAGTCCTACCCACAGTAATCAGAGAAAAAAAAAAGAAGTAAAAGTTCTTCAAATTGGTAGGAAAAGAGTACAATAGTTGTAGACATATAGAACAGACTTGTGGTTGCCAAGCAGGAGGGAGGGTGAGGAGGGATGGTGTTGACGTTAGGGGTTAGTAGATGCGAATAATTACGTATGGGATGGATAGACAACCAGATCCTACTGTATAGTACAGGGAGCTATATTCAATATCATGGGATAAAACCATACTGAAAAGAATATATATGTGTGCATATTTGAGCCACTTTACTGTATAGCAGGAATTAATACATTATAAATCAACTATACTTTCATGAAAATAAACTACAATAAAAAATAAACCTTGAAAAGCATAAATACAGGTGTGAGAGAAACAAATTACCATCAGAACACCACTGTCAAGATCTACAAATGAATGCTAAAATTAGTGAAAGTTTGAGGAGACGCAGGCTATTTGCAGTCTCAAAATACCTTCTTCTAGGAAATATAATTGTAAAAAAATCAAGAGCTTTACAGTGGATGAATTTAGCAGATATCATCATACCAAAAATGATCAGTGTCACCACCACTAATGTGTGACATCATATACCTGAGAGGTACCTCGTTTCTGTGAAAGTGTTAGTCGCTCAAGTCACATCTGACTCTTTGTGACCCCATGGACTGTAGCCTGCCAGGCTCCTCTGTCCATGGAATTCTTCAGGCAAGAATAATGGAGTAAATAGCCACTCCCTTCTCCAGGGTATGGAACCCAGGTCTCCTGCATTGCAGGCAGATTCTTTACTGTATGAGCCACCAACCTCAAACTAATCATCAGACAAACCCTTGAAATGCAAGATGTTCTACAAAGCAAATGACCAGGAGTCTTCAAAAGTGTTCAGGTCATAAACGGCCGGGGTCGGGGTGGGGCGGGGGAGGGCAGGGCGGTGGCACTGAAGCAAAGCCACAGATTGGAGGAAACTGGAAGCCATAGCAACTGCATGTTGTGTGGGATCCTGGACTGGATCTTGGATGAGAAAGAGGGCACGGGTGGAAAAGCCAGTGAAAACCGAATAAAATCTGTACATTACTCGCATTGCTTCCGTGCCAGCATCTTAGTTTTGAGAGCTGTACTGTGGTTGTGCCCTGGGGACACTGGGTGGTCCAGGGTATGGAATGTGCTGAACTCTTATTGCAGCTTTTCTGTAAGCTTTAAATGTCAACATAAAAAATTAAAAGGGAAAAGCATTGGTGGTAGAGAACAAAGAGAAAAAACCAAAGATGGAGAACTCCACGAAGATTTTGTCACAGGCCAGAGAAAACATTTCACCACAGGTGTTTTCTAGGAACACAGCATTGTTTTCTATTTGATTACACACACACATACATCGATCTAAAACCAGTTGTCAAAGAAGATTCACGAGTTCAAAGTTGGTAATAATAATAAAATCAAAATGTAAACATGAATTGATACAACCTAAGTGGATTTACCTCCATGGAATAAGATAAGAGAGTATGTGGGGAAAATAGTCAAATCTTTCTCTTTGAAGATAATCACTAACATCAAAAAAAGCAAGACCTTGTAGTATAAATGCAGGTTTTTCTTTTGTGTTAGAACTGTGGAGTTAATAATCAAAAGAAACAACTGCTGACCTTGGGGAGCAGGGATCAAGGGGCAGGGGGTGGTGCCCAGGAGAGAGAGGTTTTTTTTTTGGTAATAATCCTAGTAGCTCTTAGTGGTTCTTTAAATTCTGTGTATATGTAATTATTAAAAACTGAAAATGCAGAACGTGAGTACTTGATACACTGATGAGGAACATATGACTTATTCGAGGACACTGGCTGTGAAGGTGACGAGAGGGTGGGTCAGGAGCTGGGTGGGGGTGAAGGGAGAGCTTCTTAAGATGTGCGTGTGCTGCTGATGGAGATGACGTAGTGGAGAAGGGAAGCAGGGCAGAGAAAGGGTGAGTGCGGGAGGGAAGCCGTGGGTGCTGGTAAGGGGCTGAGATGGGAATATTTCCCGTGTAATTTCTTCTACGCAAAACACGAAGCAAGGCCATCGGCTGACCTTGGGGAGGGTTAGGGCTTCCCAGGTGGCGCTAGTGGTGAAGAACGTGCCTGTCAGTGCAGAAGACCTAACAGACGTGGGTTTGATCCCTGGGTGGGGAAGATCCCCTGGAGGAGGACATGGCAACCCGGTCCAGTATTGCTGCCTGGAGAATCCCAAGGACAGAGGAGCCTGGTGGGCTACAGTCCATGGGGTCACAAGGAGTCGGACACGACTGAGTGACTTAGCATGCACACACAGGGAGGATGAAGGTGTGACACAATCATCTTAAGGAGAAAAGAATTTCTTAGTGAAATACAGTGGCATCGTATGGTTTGACGTGTTTCTATAACATACATGTTAATGTTTTCTTTAGAACTTTCTCACTGGTATTCACTGATTTTTTTTTTGGCGGGGGGTGTCAGGTTTTGTGCTGGTTTCATAAAAATTACTTGGAAGCCTTCTTTCCCAGGGCGATGGGACATTCTGAATAGAACTGGAGGCAACTGCTACCTACCTACAACATACAACAAAGACACCATTTGTGAAGCTTTTTGGGCCTAAGGATTTTCTTGTTTTCTCCTAAGATAAAACAATTTATTTTCTCTTCTGGGCTACTTTTCTATAATAGCTACCATGTATGTGTATATCTAAAATATACATTGAAGATATAAGAGCCTTAAAATAATTACACGCATGTATTTACTCTCCGTCATCATTGTTTTCTAGTTCATACACTCCTTCCACATCTCCTATTCTTTAGTTTATACCTGTTAGGTTTTATTTGGCAAGTTTACTTTCCACACTGTCCTAGTTCAGTTTAGATAATGGATTATCTACTTCCCTGATTCTGTGTTTGTGCTTTTCCCACAAAATAACCTACTCTTGCATTTATTTGATATTTGGGTTGACCAATTTGGCCATTCCTGTGTTTATCATTTATCTCCAGTGACTCAGTCTTTCCTTAGCCTCCTGTTCTTTTTTATAATTGCTTATGTTTGGTTAGGTGATTTCTGCATTTCATTTTTGTGTGCTAACACACATGGACCTGTACACAGACAGGTGGCCTGGGGCTAGTGGACATCACTCTTCTGAAACACCCATCAAGAAAAGGGACCTGGCAGATACCTAGGATTCAGGCCAGCGGTCAGTTGCTTCTTGAGGGGATGGGATAAAGTGGACACAGCTCTATGGCTGGGACACAGAGAGGATTAGTAGCATCCAGAGAACCTAGTGCCCCAGTCCATCACAGTAACACTGCTGGCCTCGCCCTTGGGAGTCTCCAAGGGCGAGAGCTTTCAGACAACCAGATGCCACTGAACACACAGAGGTGGAAAGACACTTCCATTCCAGATGAGCTGCACATAGAAATTTTAACCCTCAAGGAATATAATGCTAGCGAGCAGAAAAGCAAGAGAACTGACTCCAGTGCATATGAAATAACATTGAAATTACAAAAAAGTTTTTAAAAAGAGAGTCCAACTGGATAAACACATTTTAAAAAGATCAACCTTCCTTAAACCTAATCAAGAACATGTAGGAATGAAAGGACCAGGAAAGAAATCTTTGGAACTCTGAGTTGAAAAGTCTTGAAACAATTTTTTTAGACCTTAGTAACTGGGAAGTTCCTGAATGGGTACAGTTAAGGAAAGGATTAATGTACGTGAAGATTGTGTTTGGATAATTTGCTTTAATATAGCAAGATAAAATATTAAAATGGTTAAAAAAAAAAAAAGAGTAAAATGAGAAGTTCCAATGTAAAATATCTGGAGAGATAAGAAAGCCTTAAGTGAACAATGCAAAGAAATAGAGGAAAACAATAGAATGGGAAAGACTAGAGATCCCTTTAAGAAAATTAGAGATACCAAGGGAATGTTTCATGCAAAGATGGGCACAATAAAGGACAGAAACAGTATGGACCTACAGAAGCAGAAGATATTAAGAGGAGGTGGCAAGAGTACACGGAAAAATTGCACAAAAAAGGTCTTAATGACCCAGATAACCACAATAGTGTGATCACTCACCTAGAATCAGACATCCTGGAATGCAAAGTTAAGTGGGCCTTAGGAAGCATCACTATGAACAAAGCTCGTGGAGGTGATGGAATTCCAGTTGAGCTATTTCAAATCCTAAAAGATGATGCTGTTAAAGCGATGCACTCAGTATGCCAGCAAACTTGGAAAAAGTGGTGGCCACAGGACTGAAAAAGGTCAGTTTTCATTCCAATCCCAAAGAAAGGCAATGCCAGAGAATGTTCCAACTACCACACAATTGTGCGTATTTCACATGCCACCAAGGTAATGCTCAAAATCCTTCAAGCTAGGCTTCAACAGTACGTGAACTAAGAACTTTCAGATATACAAGCTGGATTTAGAAAAGGCAGAGGAACAGAGATCAAATTGCAACATCTGTTGGATCATAGAAAAAGCAAGGGAATTCCAGAAAAACATCTACTTCTGCTTCATTGACTATGCTAAAGCCTTTGACTGTGTGGATCACAACAACTGGAAAATTCTTAAAGAGATGGGAATACCAGACCACCTTACCTGCCTCATGAGAAGCAGGTCAAAAAGCAACAGTTAGAACCAGGCATGAAACAACAGACTGGTTGAAAATTGGGAAAAGAGTATGTCAAGTTTGTATATTGTCACCCTTCTGATTTACTTATATGCAGAGTACATCATGCAAAATGCCAGGCTGGAAGAAGCACAAGCTGGAATCAAGATTGCTGGGAGAAATATCAGCAACCTCAGATATGCAAATGACACCACTCTAATGGCAGAAAGCAAAGAGGAATTAAATAGCCTCTTGGTGAAGGTGAAAGAGGAGAGTGAAAAAGCTGGCTTGAAACTCAGCGTTCCAAAAACTAAGATCATGGCATCTGGTTCCATCACTTCATGGCAAACAGATGGGGAAAAAATGGAAACAGTGACAGACTTTATTTTCTTGGGCTCCAAAATCACTGTGGATGGTAACTGTAGCCATGAAATTAAAAGATGCTTGCTCTTTGGAAGAAAAGCTATGGAAGAAAACATAGACAGAGTATTAAAAAGCAGACAAAGGTCCATCTAGTCAAAGCTATAGTTTTTCCAGTAGTCATGTATGGATGTGAAAGTTGGACCATAAAGAAGACTGAATGCCAAAGAATTGATGCTTTTGAACTGTGGTGTTGCAGAAGACTCTTGAAAGTCCCTTGGACTGCAAGGAGATCAAACCTCTCAATCCTAAAGGAAATCAACCCTCAATATTCATTGGAAGGACTGATGCTGAAGTTAGAGCTCCAATACTTTGGCCACTTTATATAAAGAGCCAACTCACTGAAAAAGACCCTGATGCTGGGAAAGATTGAGGGCAGGGGGAGAAGGGGGTGAAAGAGGATGAGATGATTGGATGGCATCATCAACTCAATGGACATGAGTTTGAGCAAACTCAGAGAGATGGTGAAGGATAGGGGAGTCTGGTGTGCTGCAGTCCATGGGGTTGCAAAAAGTCATACACGACTGACTGAACAACAAGAAATCATGGCTGAGAATTTTCTAGCAATGCACAGAGAAGCATCCTCCAACTATAAACACAGCAGTATAGAGACCCACATACATGCATATTCTACTGAAGTGGAAGAATATCAGGGTAAAGAGAAAATTGTAAAGTAAGTGACGACAGATTATCTACAGGTGACTGACACTCAACAGAAGTGCTTCTATGTATAGCAAGAGCAGCCTAAAGAATAAGGGATGCCTTCAAAATGCCTTGAACACACAGCTGTAGGTCTAGGTATTTTATATCCTAATAGCTGCTTTTCAAGACAGAGGGAAGAATGGAAGTATTTTCAGACATACAAAGACAGATAATTTAGTACTAATAAACTTTGCTTTAAGAATGACCATAGTAAGCAAGAAAGAATGCAATACAAAAGCAATGGTAAGAAAAATTAGTTATATATATGTGTATATATATATATATATATATATATATAATATATATAAACAAAACAGAAATAATCATGGACTTGGAATAGAAAATAAAACTAAAAATTTTTGTAACAATTCAGACTCAAAAGAAAGCCAGGAAATACATACCACAGAATTCTAAAAGGGAAGAGGGAATCTTGACTGGGAGGGGTATGCAGCATGAACGATGCTTTATTTCTAGACTTGCTGACAATTCCATGGCTGTTTGCATTATAGTTATTCACTAAACTATATATATGTTTATGTACTTATCTGAATGTTTCTTCTAGACAGATATGCAATACTACAGACTGAATTATATAACTGCTATAAATGATTTGGGATTAAGGACAGGAGGACAGGCCTCCAATTATATGGAAGCATTAGTGGAAACAGTGAATTTTTTACCTCAACCAGATCACAAACAGTCATTCTATATATATGAAAGCCACAGAGGTTGTTTTCTTTTAGGAGGAGGGAAGATGAAAAGAGATGATTCATAGCAGTGTTAAGACTTTTATGTACTTTTGTTTTGTTTGCTTTAGTCTTAACAGAAGAGGAAGCTGGTCTCCTTGCGGAAAAACAAACATTTAAGGCAAGTAACCACTGACTCTTCTGTGACTCATTCAGTGCATTGAATCGGCTACCAAGGGCTGCCCATTTACCTCTACCCCTTGTGCAAGACAATCATTGTTTTACTTCTCTGCACCTTGGCCAGTGGTCAGAATAACCTTTACCATTGCTCTCCCCACATCCAAAGTCAGAGTTCATTCAACCCATTATCCCAGGGCACGTCGATGATGGTTTGTTAAGGTTGTTAAGCTGGGGAAAAACATTTCAGACCAAAGTACAGTCAGAGCCCAGTTTTTGTAAAAATAAAGGACAAAACAAGCACACTTGTGATTACCAATGGATGTTTTTGCAGCACTGGAGTCTCTCACTGGAACCACTGCACCGTAGTAACAGCCACTGAGCTGACCTCCCGAGGAGCTGTCCTTTACACAATAGAGATCCTCTAAAAACATCAGAGAGCTAACACACGCTCATCCTCCCATGCTGAAATCCACAGTCCTCACCTGTAAGAGTTTTAGCACAACGGGGGTACTGCTTTGGCCCAGACAGCAGCAAGGTGTAGGGGCAGGGCTTGTCTCAGTCAAGGCGGGACCCAGCTGCTCTCCCAGGGGCTCTGCTCCCCTCTGTCTCCACACGGCGGCAGAAGGACCACTAGCAACTGAAGACACTCATCACTCTCTCCACTGACCCACAAAAGAAACTTTCTCTTTACCAAGAGCACCAAACCAACTCCCACGGACACCTCCCATTAACCTGACCCCGGTCTTGCGCCTGGAGGTGGTGGTGGCAGGGGAGGAAGTCAACATTACCAGCTAGAGTCACACGCCCATCCCTGGGGGTGTAACCTGTGTTTCCCTGGGTCTTCTGGCAGGAGCAGGGGGAACTGGGTAACAGATTTATTTGAGATGATTCTCACACCATACATTTCACCCACTTGTACAATTCACTGTTGTTTAGTCCCCTCGGAGTTGAGTAACCATCACTATTACCAATTCTGGAACATTTCCATCACCCCAAAGAGCCACTCCTGCTCCTTATCTGTCTCCACTCATTCCACCCCCAGGCCACCAGCAATCTACTTTCCGTCCAGGCCACCCTCTCCCTCACTGGCTGTGTCTACTGCAAGCACAGAGCCTCCGTATTTGTATTTGTATGAGACTAGAAGGTGACACAGGCCCATGACAAACCAGACTGGATTAAGAAATAGGATCACTGGGCAATGCATCTGTTGTTTCAGTGTTTCACAATAAAGCTCCCCTTAACTGGCAACCACAGCTTTCTAGACTGCTTGCTTCTCATGGAGTAAGTGGTTGAGAGTTCATCTTTGGTTAAAACAGATCCTGGCTCTTCTGGGAAGATCCCAGCAGACGGTCGGGTCTGCCCCGTGCTCCCTGCAGTCTCCCTCCAGGTGGCACGTCCCACATCTGCCTTGACGAGCCTGCCCCCCATGGCTGTTGGCCCCTCTGTTCTCCAGGAGAGCGAAGAGGAGCTGTATTCCTCCTGCCGCCAGCTGCGGAGGCGGCAAGAAGAACTGAACAACCAGCTCTTTCTGTACGACACCCACCAGAACCTGCGCAGCGCCAACCGCGATGCCCTGGTCAGAGAATTCAACGTCAACGAGAACCAGCTGCAGCTGTACCAGGAGAAGTGCAACCGCAGGTGGGTCAGCCCTGCAGCCCCTGTGAGGTCAGGCCCGGGCCAGGGCGGAGGGCAAGGCTCCCCCTTCAGAAAGCCTGAGCCCTGAGCCCTCTTCTCTTGGCTCCGTCAATTACTTACACTAAGAGCTCAGGCATCTGCACCTTCCCTGAGCTGCACTGTCCTCCTGAGCACGCCCAGGTAGGAGTAAAAATAAGCAATGACCACTACCGTTTAAGGAGCCCTTCTCGCCTTCCCAAGCCTGGGCTCGTCCAGTGGTCCTAAACTCAAGTGGAATCCCTCTCCCCACCTCCCTTCTCCAGAGGAGGATGCTTTGAACTGTGCTACAGACTTGTATGGGGGCGTCGATGATGGCTCAGTGGTAAAGAATCCACCTGCAGTACAGGAGACATAGGAAATACAGGTTGGATTCCTGGGTTGGGAAAATCCTCTGGAGGAGGAATTGGCAACCCACTCCAGCATTCTTGCCTAAAAAACCCCAAAGACAGAAGGATCTTGGTGGGCTACAGTTCACGAGGTTGCAAAGAGTCAGGCATGACTGTGCACGACAATAGACATGTAAGGAGGGAGAGCCAGGTGTGCCAGAGTGCTGCTCCACAAAGAACATTCTCCAAGAAAATGCCAGTAGCAACTTCTCCAGGACACAGCATGGAGATTCCTTACCCACGTTCTTCTCACGTCATCCTGACAACACCTGCACAGGAACAATGACCGCAGCACAACGACCAGTGACGAGACAGCATCACAAAAGTTAAGCATCCTGTCAGGGACCTACTTCGCCAACTCTGCCCTGTACACCCAGCCCTGAATATCCACAAACACGTGGACAGAAATGTGAGCGTTCAGCACGTGACCCGAATCCTAGACTAATGGATGACGGTGAAATCTGTCTTATTTCAGGTTAAGAGAAAAGAGAGTCGGCAACAGCAAGTTTACTCATAGAAGCCAGGGTCCATGTGTAAGGGTGTCGTGTGTGTGTTTGCATGGAGGAGCGTGTGCTCTGTTCAGACCCTGGGAACATGCTCACGTGTGAGGTCGTCACTCCCCCAGCCTGTCATCGAGACGACATATGTGGAGACCCAAGTGGCATGAGTTGGGATGGTTTCCTGCTAAATTTTCATCTTGGACACTTTCTTAACTTACAGTCTCTACAGAGGATCCCAAAATGTGCTCACATGAGGCCTCTCACGTTCCAAACCCCATAAACAAATGCAGTGAAACTCGATCAGTGACCTGTGCACGAGCTGAGAGTGAGCAGGATTCCTTCTCTGGCCTCTAAAGACCCAGGTAGCTGACTTCTACAGAAGACGAGCTGGGTCTGTAAGGAACTAACTCATTCGATTCTGAAAAGGATCTGAACTAAAAGGCAAACGATCTCACACTGAAGGCCTCGGACTTCACCAGGCCCAGAGAGGAGCCCCGGTCCTGCCCAGCTCAGAGCACTTGAACTCCCTCCGGCGGCTGGACCCGCGGCTGCCGCACATGAGGGTGGGGTGGGCCGTTCATTAGGACAGGGACTGCTGGGTGAGTGGGGTCAAGGGTGGCAATCTGGGGGCAACTGAGGGATGAAAATTCCTGAGGGTAAAAACATTCAAAGCACCTTTCAAGAAAGGTTAGGTGAAAAAGGCACTGAGGTTAGCACTGTAGGGAGGGAATTCTGACACTGTAGCTGACAAAGTTCCATATAGTCAAAGCTCTGGTCTTTCCAGGAGTCATGGACAGATGTTTGAGAGTTGGACTATAAGGAAGGGAGACTGGTGAAGAATTCATGTTTTTGAACTATGCTGCTGGAGAAGGCTGTTAAGAGTCCCTTGGACAGCAAGGAGATCAAACCAATCAATCCTAAAGGAAATCAACCCTGAATATTCACTGGAAGGACCGATGCTGAAGCTTCAACACTTTGGCCACCTGATGTGAAGAGCCAACTCACTGGAAAAGACTCTGATGCTGGAAAAGACTGAAGGCAGAAGCAGAAGAGAGTGACAGACGATGAGATGGTTGGATTGCATCACCGATTCAGTGGACATGAACTGGGGCAAACTCCAGGGAAGCTGCAGTCCATGGGTCATAGAGTCAAGACAGGACTTGGCAACTGAACAACAACAACAACAGTCAGTGCCTCATTACCTGTTGAACAGGAAGCCAGTGGAGCCTAATTATTGCACCCCTACCCATAAGTCCCTTTTGGGTCCATCATTACCTCTGCAAGCTCAGGTGTTGATGACATTACCTGTTTTTAGCGACGGGTAGAACAAAGACCTAAGCCTTCCTACCTCACCCCATTCTAAAGTCTTACGGTTCAGACCAAGATCCCCTTTCTGCTTGAAATGCATTTTCAGTATCAAAAAAATTTAAGAATTTGCTGCACAGAAGGCAGAAGTTCAGCATCTTTTCAGCTGCTATGTTGTAGAATCAATACTCAGCCACCCCGTTGCAAGACAAAGCAGGCAATGAGGGGACCATACTCCAAACAGTGCTAGGAAACACCCTCAGCCCTAAAGCTGGCTGCTACTCCTAGGTGCTGCAGTGACTTCAACGCGCCACTAGAGAGTATCTGTTTTGGCACCACAGTCTCCCCATAATTACCTAGGGTTCTGGGTGGTGGTGGGATTCTCTCCATCAGGATGCACAGAGAGAGAAAGAGGGGCACAGATGACATCGCTGCTCTTCCCTGAGTCTGCCCAGATGCCACGTAACCTGAGTATAAAGTACCTAGCTGAGACTCTGCTTTCACAGCCACGTGAAGGGCACAGCCAATTCAGATGAAGCAGAAGAGGGACAGGAACATTGTGAAAGAGGGCAGCAGCTCTGAGGGACTCAGGCCACGACTGCCTGTGTGCACAGCGGTCTATTCTACTGAATAGGGAAATGGTGAACATTGGTTATTACGTGGAAGACGAAATGGAGGAGGCTGGTTAGATAATTTGAGTTTGGGAAATTTAGGTTAGAGAAAGTTAATTCCTCTGCTGTAAAACCTGGTTATTCTAATACGCACAGTGAAGAGGAGGGTGGACTGTCACATTTCCCAAATTTGATCTCAGCACCCTTTTGCCAAGAAGTATCTTATGGGACTAGTTACTGTGGAATACATTTGAGGACCTGCTACTCTATTAAGAAAGCAACACAATCTAATAATTTATATGCTATATTACACAGGTAAAATCTATACTTATCCTACCAAGGCCAGTGGTTTTTAAATTGGGCCAGACTTAGCCCCAAGCAGTCTACCAGAGCTTTCCAAGGAGTCACAGACTCAAATAGTTTCAGTGGATCAATTTTCAGATCCTCACCTTCCTATTTGCACTCATTCCAAAGATTCACCAGCCTGAGAAAAAGAGGTCTTTTTTCCCATGTTCAGTCTTACAGTACAGCAGAACTCAAGATACTGTTTCAAATTTGGACAGTGAAAGCCTCTTAACAGGATACAAATCCTCCCACAATGCTGGTGGTTCCCAATTCTTTGCTTTCAAAAAGATTGAAGGAACACTCCAGATTTCTGACTATTTATTTTAGCATGTACTTCCGAAGGAGATAGCTTTACCCTAAGTACTTCTGTTTCAATCTATCTGTGTGACAAGAATCTTCAACATTTCCCTACATGAAGTTGAAAAGGGAGAATATAACTGATACTGTACCATGGCCATTCTAACAAAGATAATAGTAATCTACACAGAGATGGAATAATTGAAGGTAGAAGCCTTCTTCAACTCATTAAGCGACATGCTACCACTGAAATTTTAACTGTATTTAGTGGTTTACTAAACTGTGAACTCTGTTTATTAAACAAGCACAGTCAGAAAAATTTAAAATATGCAGAGCCTTATAAGTTTAGGATGCTATGTAATTTTGTCACAGATATGCAGCTGAATAATATAAAAGACATAAATAATTCAACTGAAATTTTGAGGGGGGAATAGAATACAAATTCAATGTGTAAAAAAGAAAAAATGCAGCATTCCTTTCCATTAAAAATTGCCTTTTTTGGTGTCATTTTTTGAAAGGATGATAGAGTTTACCACCTATTATATTTAGATCCTCTTGGCTTAATTTATAAGGAAATGTCCATTTTATCCAAACATGCTGTATCTACCACAGGCCAGCACATAGATCCTCTACAACTATTTAGGGTGAAAAATTTTAGATGTCGATTTAGAAATGTGTAAGGGGACAGACAGGTTTTCAGAATTCACTTATGCGGTCTCTGAGCATAAAATTTTAAGCTGGCTGATCGAGGGCCACTAAGAACGAGTTATGTTTGGAAATAAGAGGGATGGTGAAAAGGGGCTCTAGTTCTTTTAATTCCCAGAAGGAATGTAGCTGAACTTTCAACTTAGGTGACATCCAGCTTTTTGAAGACAACCCTAAAAGCTATATTCTTGCCAAAAGAAAGTTAAATTATTAGATCTAGGAAACGTGCAGAATTACAAAACTGGCATTTGAAAACGACTCATTGATTTGTCTCAGGCCCTTCAGTCACAAAATATTTCCTTCCTGAAGAGTCAGATTCCACAGTGACCCTGTCTCAGAAGTGTCGTATTTCTTATTTTCCATAGACTTTACAAAGCTACATTTGTAAATGCATGTTTCACTATTAAAGTTTAATTTGTCTTTTATATGAATAGTGGGTGCTTGTGTGTACACAAACATGTGAATGTGTCACACAAATGCTGGCTCTTGTTAATGTGAAAATTAAATGACTGTATCATGTTTTTTAAAAATAAAAATGTGGTCTCATTGGACATATCAGTCTTCAGTGAAGACTCAGTTGATTATTAGCTGTGAGTACTGACATGTTTTGCCAGTTGATTTTAAACTTATCCAGCAAACTTATTTTACAACAAAGATGAACAAGAAATCTGACCTCTATCTTACACCACACACAAAAATCAAGTGTCCAGTTAGATTACACATCAAAATGTAAAATGTAAAACAAAAAATAAAACAGTACCAATTCGAGAATGCATTCACAACCTTAGAGTAGGGAAAAGTTGTTTCAGCAGAACACCAAAAGCACTACCTGGCAAGAAGACAGCAAAACTAGTCTCTGCTAGAGCTCACAACTGCTGTTCGTCAAAAGATATAATAAGGAGAATAAAAGGGCAAGACAGGGTAGAAGAAGATATTAAATGGCAACCCACTCCAGTACTCTTGCCTGGAAAATCCCATATACGGAGGAGCCTGGTGGGCTACAGTCCATGGGGTTGCAAAGAGTCAGACACAACTGAGCGACTTCACATACATACATTCACATATCTGACAAAGAACCTCAGTGAAAATGTGATTCCACCCCTCCAAGTCACTAAGATAATCCATTAGTGGAAAAGGTGTATTCCATGAATAAGTACCTCCCAAGAGTACATCCAAATGACTGATAAACAAATGAAAAGATGCTTACTTATAATTTGTAAGAGAAAATACAAATTAAGACCACAATATATCACTAACACACTTGCCGGAATGGCAAAAATTAAAAAGCTTAACAACACTAACAGTTTTTCAGAAGACTGTAGAGCACTTGGCACTACTACGGTGCTTGTGTAAACCGGTACCAAACTATCAATGCATTGTAAAGATGTTTCATTCTCTCTTCTAAAGTTAACCATTTGCAATTCCACCCCTAAATACAGTTGACCCTCTGTATCTGCAGGTTCTTCATCCGAGGGTTAAACCAACCTCAGATCATGTACTATGCTTGCAGTCCACAGCTGGTTGAATCCACAGATGTCAAATCCTTGGATACGGAGGGCTGGCTATGGGACTTAAACATCCTCAGATTTTTGTATCCACAGCAGTTCCTGGAAGTAATCTTCATAGATACCGAAGGACAACTATATACCTACTAGAAATGCATACCCGTGTCTCCTGAGGACATGTACAAGACTGTCTACAGACAGTACTACAGCACTGTTATCCACACTAGGCAAAACCAGAAAAGAGTTCTACTGTCCGTCTACTGCACAATTGTTAAACTGTGTGTCTTTATACAATGGAACACACACAGCAACTACAAATGACTGAGCTATTGCATGAAATAACATAGGTGAATCTCACAACGATACTATGACTGAAAGGAGCTACATACACACAAATATAGCAAGGGAAAAAAATGGAATACAACAGACTAAGAGAAAGGTATACAGGGAACTGCAGGGTGTTTGTAAGATGGGACAGTGTAAGGAGACAAAATGACATGGAGAATAGCATACATATACAACATGGATACATTTAAACAATAATGATTGAGAAAAGCTGAAATGCAGAAAAATGCACACCCAGTAATACCATTTGTACACATTTTTAAAACTACATGCAAAACAGTGCTATATACTCCTTCTAACAGACACACAGCGAGATGGGTAAAGTATAAAAATGGACTGAAAGGAACATCTAAAAGTTCAAAGATCGAGTCAGTGGGGAAGGTAGCGACTGAGACAGGGAAAGGTAGGTTTAGCTCTGTGGCTGTTTTATACTTTTAAAATGTTGGCAGTGGTGCTCAGCTTGGTAGAAATATAAAAGCAGGACTGTTTACAAAGAAGAATTTACACTGATCCATCTCAAACTCCTCCTAAAGACTGAAGAGGAGGGATTACTCCCAAAGACTTTCTATGAAGCCACCATCACCCTGATACCAAGAGTACCACAGACACTATCAAAAAACAAGTTACAGGCCAATATTTCTGATGAATATAGACCCCCAAATTCTCAATCAAATATTAAGAAGCCAAATCCAACAACACACACAAAAAGTCATACACTGTGACCAGGTTAGATTCATCCCAGGGTCACAGAGATGTTTCAACATATGCAAATCAACCAATGTGATTACACCACACGACAGAACAAAGGACAAAACCCGCATAATTATCTCAACACATACAGAGAGTATTTGACAAGACTCAATATCCGTTTATGATAAAAAAAAAAAAAAAAAAAACTCTTACCAATGTGGGTATAGAGGGAACGCATCTCAACATAATAAAAGATATTTATGACAAACCCACAGCCAATATAATACTCAACGCTGAAAGCTTCCTGCTAAAATCTGGAACAAGCAAAGATGCCCACTCTCATCACTTCTCTTCAACACACTATTGTAAGCCCTACCTAAGCAATCAGACAAGAGAAAGTATTCAAACTGGTAGGGAAGAGGTAAAATTGTCATTATATGCAGATGACACAATACTATTAGTATATATACAGAAAACCACTAGGACTGATAAAAAAAATTCAGCAAGGTAGCAGGATATAAGATTAACATTCAGAAACCAGTTGCATTTCTTTAGTCTCCCAAAGCAATAAAAATAAAAAAACTAAAATCAATAATGGGAACTAATCAAACTACAGGCTTTTTCACAGCAAAGGAAACCATGAAAAAAACAAAAAGACAACCTATATAATGGGAGAAAATATTTGCAAATGAGGTGACAGACAAGGGCTTAATCTCCAAAATATACAAACAGTTCATGCCACTCAACAACACAAAAACAAACAACTAATAACTCAACTGAAAAATGAAGACCTTAGTAGATATTTCTCCAAAGAAGATGGACAGATATCCAGTGGGCACATGAAAAGATGCTCAACATCACTAATTATTAGAAGGATGCAAATCAAAACTACAATGAGGCATCACCTCACACTGGTCAGAAGGGCCATCATTAAAAACCTACAGATAACAATATGCTGGAGAGGGTGTAGAGAAAAGGCACCTACACTGTTGGATACAAACTGGTACAGGCACAATGGAGGACAGTATGGAGGTTCCTTATAAAACTAAAAATAGAGCTAACATATGATCCAGCAATCCCACTCATATATCTGGAGAAAACCATAATTTGAAAAGATACATAGACTCGAATGTTGACTACAGCACTATTTACAATAGTCAGAATATGTAAGCAACCTTAATGTCCATCAAAAGATGAATGGATAAAGAAGATGTGGTACATGTATACCTGGAATATTACTCAGCCATTGTGCTTAGTCGCTCAGTCTCGTCCGACTCTTGGTGACCCCATGGACTGTAGCCCACCAGGCTCCTCTGTCCATGGGAATTCTCCAGGCAAGAATACTGGAGTGGGTTGCCATGCCCTCCTCACTCAGCCGTTACAAAGAATGAATTAATGCCATTTGCAGCAACATGGATGGACTTGATATTGTCATTCTGAGTGAAGTAAGTCAGACAAAGACAAATATCATATGATATTGCTTACATGTGGAATCTGGAAAGAAGGGTACAAGTGAACTCATCTACAAAACAGAAATAGAGTTACAGATGTAGAAAATAAAGTGCAGGGAGTAAGGGAGGGAGTGGGATAAACTGAGAGACTGGGGCTGATGTAGACACACTACTAGGACTCGGGTCTGGGTGGGATCCGGGAGTCGGTGACGGACGGGGAGGCCTGGAGTGCTGTGGTTCATGGGGTCGCAAAGAGTCGGACACGACTGAGAGAAACTGACTGATACATAAAATAGACACCATTTTATAGTTAAGTATTAAATACCTACCGTATACTACAGGGAACCTACTTAATACTCTGTAATGGCCTGTATGGGAAAATAATCCAAAAAAGAATGGATATTATTCATACAACAGGCTCACTTTACTGTACATCTGAAACTAACAACATTATAAATTACATTATAAATTATAAACTACACTCCAATGAAAAACTACAAATAACAAATCCTGGAGAGGGTATGGAGGAAAGGAAACCCTTCTACATTGTTGGTGGAAATGTAAGTTGCTGCAGCTACTCCTGAAAACAATGTGGAGGTTCCTCAAAACACTAAAAATAGAATTACCATATGATTCAATCCCACTCCTGGGAACATGCCCAGAAAAAATGTATAATTCACACAGATACATGCACCCTTATGTTGATAGCAGCGCTATCCACAATAGCCAAGACAGGGAAACGAGCTAAATATCCCCTGAGAGATGAAGGGGTAAAGAATATGTAGTGCTCTTTGGGATACTACAGTGGGGTATTACTCAGCCATAAAAAAGAACAAAATACTGTCATGTGCAGGCACATGGATGCAACTAAAGATTATCATACCAGATGAAGTCACAAAGGGAGAGACAAATACTCTATGATATCACTTGTATGTGCAGTCTAATATATTAATAGCACAGATGAACCTATCTGCAAAACAGAAACAGACTCACAGATAGAAAGAACAGACTTGTGTGTGCCAAGAGGGAGGAGGGATGGGGAAGGAAGGACTGGGAGTTTGGGATCTGCAGATGCAAATTATTCTATATAGGATGGATAAACAAGGTCTTACTGCATAGCACAGGAAACTATATTTGATATCCTGTGTAAACCATAATGGAAAAGAATGTGCAAAAAAGAATGTTTATATGTATATAACTGAGTTACTTTTCTGTATAGCCAAGACTGGCACAACACTGTAAATCAGCTATACTTCCATTAAAAAATTAAAAAAAAACCCTACAGAACAGGAGAAGATACTTGCAAATGATGCAATCAACAAGGGCTTAATTTTCAAATTATATAAACAGCTCATACAACTCAACAACACAAAAACAACTCTATTGAAAAAGGGGCAGAAGACCTAAATGAACATTTCTCCAAAGAAGACATACAGATGGCCAAAAACCATGTGGAAAGATGTTCGACAACACTGGTTATCAGAGTAATGCAAATCAAAACTATAATGAAGCATCACCTCATACCAGTCACGATGTCCATTGTGAACAAGTGTACAAACGGTATAAATGCTAGAGAGAGCATGAGAAAAGGGAACTCTCCTACACTGTTGATGGGAATGTAAGTTGGTGCAGCCACTTTTGAAAACAGTACAGAGGTTCCTCAAAAAACTAAAAATAGAGTTGCTATCTGATATAGAAGTCCCATTCTTGTGCATATATCCAGACAAAGCTATAATTCAACAAGATACATGCACCTCCATGTTCAGAGCTGCACTATTTACAATAGCTATGACTTGGAAATGACCAAAATGCCCATCGACAGATAAATGGATAAAGAAGATGTGATACATATATACCATGAAATACTACTCAGCCATCAAAAAGAAGGAAATGATGCCATTTGCAGTAACATGGGTGGACCCAGAGATTATCATACTAAGTAAGTCAGACAAAGACAAATGCCACATGATATCACTTATATGTGGAATATAAAATACAATGTAAATCAACATGTGTAGGAAACAAAAACAGACTCACAGATAAAAAGAACAAATATGAGGTTGCCAAGGGATATGTGGGGTAGGAAAGAAGGAATGGTAGCTTGGGATTAGCAGAGGCAAACAATTACATATAGAATGGATAAACAACAATGTCTTACTGTTTAGCATAGGGAACTACAATCAATATCCTATGACAAACCATAATGGAAAAGAGTATATTTATATGAGTATATATTACTGAGTCACTTTGCTATACAGAAGAAATTAACACAGTATTATAAATCAACTATACTTAAACTAAAAAAATAAAGAATTGGCACCTAAACAGTACACTAAATAAATTGCCTTTTTTTTTTTTAAAAAAAAAAAAAAAAAAGCAGGGTTTTTCTACCAAAAGCAGACGCAGGCATGTTCAATCTTTCTGGTCCATAGCAGACCACCTAAACTGAACAATATATAACCATGGAAAATAAAGGCAGGAGAAGTAAAGGTTTGGGTGGGGGTGGGAATCAGAGTGAACGAGAGAGCCAGAGAGAGACTGAGACGAAAAGAAACCATTATTATTAGCAGTTAATAATTCTGGGTAGTGAGAAGATGCCATTATATTACTTTTTCATGTTTCCTATTTTAAAATTTAACTTAAAAAATAAAAGAAAGGAAAGAAGATAAAAGCTATATAAAAAGATGTACCTGGAAAATATGAATAAAAATTAAGCTGGCGCAGCATTGTTAAATGAGACAAATTACAATGCAAGGTAGGTATCACTAAAGGCAACATTTTATATTGCTAACAAGAACATTGCCCCAAAATATTACAGACACACACTTTTGTGTTTTTCATGGCATAGCTCTGAAGAACATAAAGCAGACTGGGAAAGAAAACAAGTTTCTAATTACAGTGAGGGACAGACTCCTCTCTCAGAAATCTTTTATTAAAGGAAGAGAAATAAGCTCAGAGACTCTAAATAGTATAAGTCACAAGTTTGATCAAGTGCACAGATATGCTCCTGCAAACACACTAAACTTTGTACACAGAGGATACTTGCTTTGCCCAAGCATAGCATGTTCACAAATGTTTGACTGGACACCGAGCCACAGTGTGTGGTGGGTCAGGGAAGGAAGAACTATTTTAATTGCTTCAATACAAGTCCAAATTCACTGTTTCACAAAGTCACAAAGTAAAGATATCCCCCGAAAGTCCTTACAAATGAAAACTATAATCTATTTCTGAAATATTTTTATGTTAACAGGAAAGGACAAAATTTCTGCTCAAAAAAATGAAACCATTAAGTGCATTCACCCCAAAAGAAGAAAAACTGAAAATAAATGAGTTAAACTTTTAACTTAAGAGCTAGGGAAAACCACTTCAAAGTAAAAAATGAAATTAATATAGAAGAAATACGGAATGCAGAGAACTTAAATAAAATTGATAAAGCAGTTCTTTAAAAAAGACTAATAAAATATATAAAGGGAAAAAGGAAAGAAAGCACTTTATCAGTACTAGAAGAAAAAAAGAGCATCCATAAGTAGAGATTAAAAAAGAAAAGATTACACTCAAGTCTATTAATATAAACATCTGGGAGCCTAGACAAACTAGGCAATGTTATATTAAAATAAAAATTATTACATGTCCAAGAATCTAGAAGTTAGACCACTCCAGTTATAATCAAAGAAAAAATAGCGGCCAAAGATTTGCACCCCCTCCAGATGTCATCAACTCCATATAATTTTTATGGACAACTTCTACCGGGGGCCCGGTCCCTGACATCACCATCCCAGACCTGCTGACTCTCTGTTACATGAGAAAAACAATCCCCTGTAACCTTAAGCTGCTCTGAGTTCACTTTTTTAACAAACGAGGAGCTGAATACATGTCTGATACAACAGTACCTATTAAAGTTCCAATTTCACTTTTAGGCATCTACCATAGAGACCCACTTGCCAGTGTATCCAAGGAGATGTGTACAAGAGAACTGATGGCTGCGCTGTTTGATAAAGTAGCAAATCAGAAGCAATCTGAACAAGCATCCATAAGGAAATGGCTAAGTCAACAGGGGTGGGTTTACAGTGCGGAACACGAAGCAGCTTTGTTAAAGAGAGTTAGGTGCAACTACCTTACCGGGGTCATAAATAAGACATGTTCCATAACATCGTCATCTCACAAAGTGTCACGTGTCTAGTGGTCCCATATTACCATGGCGAGATTGAGGCTGAGGGCTACCAAGCTCACACTCTGAGTATTCTCCCCTGAAGCCACGCTGCTGCTCAGCATGTGTGCCCAGGGAGGGAAGCAGAAAGGCACCCCAGGAGTCAGACCTCCCAGCTCACAGACTCCACCCTCAGCGGTGGGTGAGTCGCACTGACGGCCTTGGGAGGTGAGCAGGGAGGTGGGAGAGCAGACGGAGTGCAGCAGAGAGTTAGGAAAGTTCTGGTGTGCACACAGACACCTGGGGAGCCCCAGGGAGGGGCTGAACCTGGGCCCCAGCATCGGGCTGGCCCAGGCTTTCGCAAATCTGATGCAGCGATGGGATCACTAGACTTAACTACCATAATGGTGAGAATGGCAATGCACTGTCTGAGGCGATTACTGACTCAACTTACTAACACAGTGATGGTCAATTATAAAGAGAATTACCTACGCTCCGGCAGCACAGATGGCTTTTAACATTCTGTGAAAATGAAGAGTAAAACACTTAAAGAGCATTACAAATACTTCTGGACTCAGGTTGCTATGTTTACTGAAATACCAAGTTCCATTTGAGTTAATTGAAATGCTTTTCTTTTTGTTTGAATACTGTAGTATTCTGCGAAAATTTATTTTACAGCAATGACAAGGTTGATATTGGAATTCTTTCAAGTGTATCATCATGCTGCATAATTTGTACCAATATTGGGCTGAGATATGTATTTTTCTATATGCACAATGGCTATTGGTATAGGAATTTATTCAAATGTATTATGGCTTGCTACACCAATTTTTGTTTGCTTTATTTTGAATGCACACTAGAGGAATTCCTTCAAATATATTTTACACTGTGACTTTTCTTTTTTTAGTTACCAGCATTCAGTGAAATAGAGTGCCAGCGTCCGCTTTTACACCATCCGATGTCGGATTACCTTCTCTTCCACTAGCAAATGTGTTTTGCTGCCCATTACATAAAATGATGGCCAATAACATGTACTCATAAAATTATTTCAGGGTTGGCAGAATATTGCTGCATACTCAGAATTTAGGATGTCCTGCTAGATTCTACTACACACATTCAAAATGATATTTCCCCCTCAAAACCACTTCACAACTTACAACACAGATATTATGGGAAAATATGTCATCCTTTCTATTATAACTTAAGCATCTTGCATAGAGTGACTATACAATTCACAATACAAAATGGGACACATATGAGAGTGAAAAAAAAGAGAACAATTAAAAGTTAAGATGGGACGACAAGCATAAACTCAGAACTGTCCTGGACAAACGGGACCATATAGTCACCATTTCATACACCGGCATGCCTCCTCCGTCAGCCAATAAGGAATATATACTAATACCAGTAGATCACCACAATGCACAATTTAGTGAGAAACAACTAGCGGAACAAATGTGAAGTAGAATGCAATAGTATGGTGAGAGAAAAGAACCCTACAGGCCAATTTTCTATACAACACCTACATATACAGAACTGGGGATACACTGGTAAAAGGGTTCTTTGGCCAGATCTGCAGAGTTGTAACTTCTAAGAAAAATCCATGTGTGGATTATTTAGATAGCTACCTTTAAAACTAAAAAGAAGCATTCTGCACACAGAATTAAGAATGACCTTTTCACCTTTAAAACCAAGATACACTAATAGGGACTGGACAGGATAGTTTTTTTGTTGTTGTTGTTGTTAATAAAACTACTTCTTCCTTCTTGGTGAATTCCTTCTGCGCTGAGCGATAAAGAACCTGAGCTTCATTAAATTCTGTGACCAGATAAACAGTTTCTGTTGTGAGATTGTGGGTTCGAGTCCCAACTGAAAGTGGCTGTGTTCGAGTACCGTCCGAGAGGAGCGCCATTAGAATACTCTGGGTTCGAGCCCCAATTTGAGCTGTGTGTCTTCAACACCACTGTGAGCATTTAAACACGTCGAAATTTAAAGCAGAGAGGCATAGGTTATCATTTTTCCTCTAGCATGGTGCCATCGACTTTGCAACTTTAAAAAAATCTCCTCTTCATTTTCAGTTTAGAACGTAAAACATCAGTGAACTGAAGTATTTAAAACCATAGTTACCAGATGAGCACCGATTTTGTAGCAATGAATCAATGACATAGTTTCACTACTACCATCCTCACCTGATCAGACAGTTCTTCTCACTGAAGCTCCAGTCTGACATCGCTAATCATTTACTGAGCATTCTATTCGATTGACTCAAATTCAACTGTCATGTCTCATATCTACTCCTGTATACCACCAGCTCCCTCTCCAAACTCTTCTGCCTCTCCCAGAAGGATCGCTATTAATTAAGGATCTATGTGCATAGAGCTTTACAGGTTACAAAAGGGCCTCCATGACATTTCATCCACTGAAGGATCCCTGTGAGATGGGCGTGCTAAGTCGCTTCAGTCATGTCCGACCCTTTGTGACCCTATGGACCACAGTTCGCCAGGCTCCTCTGTCCACGGGATTCTCCAGGAAAGAGTAACTGAAGTGAGTTGCCACGCCATCCTCCAAGGCAATCTTTCTAACTGAGAGATCAAAAGTGTGTCTCTTAATGTCTCCTGCACAAGCAGGTTCTTTACCACTAGCACCACTTAGGAAGCCCTGTGAGATGAGCAGGGAATGTTTTATCTCCATCTTACAGATGAGGGATGGATTTGCTGGAAGTCACATTGCAAACTAGAGATGGATCCTGCCTTAGGACGTGCAAACAAGTGTGTGAGTCCCTTGTGCACTGAAGGGGGCCAAGATCACCTGTCACCAAAGAACTCTTTTCCACTTGGGCCAAAGGTCTAAAGTCATCCCAGTGCTTAGAGAAACTTCTGTCCTGAGGGGCTTTGGAAAAAGTTCACCTTTCTATGGGAGAATTTAAATATCTCTGTTGCAGAGATATTCAAGTTCTCTGTTGCAGCAGAGGAAAATGTCACATCCTGGGACCTGCAGGAATCCTTAGGACAGACTGCCAAGAGAGGGTTCTTGACTTTGTGCAGGAAAGAATTCAAGAGTGAGTCTCAGTAAAGGGAAAGCAAGTTTCCTTAGAGAGATACATGTTCCATCCGCAGAAGGCAGACGTCTCAGAGTGAGAGGAGGCTGGGGCGTGGGTGTTGTATGTTTTTATGCATTAAGTAATTTCACAGGCTAAGGAGTGGGAGGCATATTTGTGCTATTTCAGGGAAGGGTGAGGATTTCCCAGGTATTGGGCCACTGCCCACTTTTTGGCCTTTTATGGTCGGCCTTGGAACTGTCAGGTTGTAAGGGGGAGTGGATTTTAGTATTACAGGGAAGGTATAATCGGCTCAGATATGCAGATGACACCAACCTTATGGCAGAAAGTGAAGAGGAACTAAAGAGCCTCTTGATGAAGGGGAAAAGAGGAGAGTGAAAAAGCTGGCTTAAAACTCAACATTCAAAAAACTAAGATCATGGCATCTGGTCCCATCACTTCATGGCAAATAGATGGGGAAACAATGGCAACAGTGACAGACTTTATTTTCTTGGGTTCCAAAATCACTGCAAATGGTGGCTGCAGCCATGAAATGAAAAGATGCTTGCTCCTTGGAAGAAAAGCTATGACCAATCTAGACAGCATATTAAAAAGCAGAGACATAACTTTGCCAACAAAGGTCCATCTAGTCAAAGCTATGGTTTTTCCAGTAGTCATGTACGGATGTGAAAGCTGAACCAGAGCTGAACTCAGAAAACTGAGTACCAAAGAATTGATGGTTTTGAACTGTGGTGCTGAAGAAGACTCTTGAGAGTCCCTTGGACTGCAAGGAGATCAAACCAGTCAATCCTAAAGGAAATCAGTCCTCAATATTCATTGGAAGGACTGAAGCTGAAGCTCCAATACTTTGGCCACCTGATGCAAAGAATCAACTCATTGGAAAAGGCGCTGATGCTGGGAAAGATTGAAGGGAGGAGAAGAAGGGCACGACAGAAGATGAGATGGTTGGATGGCATCACTGACTCAATGGACATGAGTTTGAGTAAACTCTAGGAGATAGTGATGGATAGGGAGGCCTGGCATGCTGCAGTCCATGGGGTCGCAAAGAGTTCAACACGACTGAGCGACTGAACAAAAACAACATCACTAGCTAAAGATCAATGACCGGAGTATTCTCAAAGCTACCCTGGTTTCAGTCTGTCTATTTTTTTATTTGTTTTACTGAACTGCAAGGCATGCAGGATCTTAATTCCCTGATCAGGGATTGAACCTGTGCCCCTAAAGTAGAAGAGCAGATTCTTAACCACTGAACTGCCAGGCAGTCCCCTCCAGCCAATCTTTACTGCACCCCAACAGCTGTGTCTTTTTCATCATCTATAATGTGTGTCCGTCCATAAATCTCCTAGAAGAGATTATGGGCAAAATATTCTGACATAAATTGTGTCTAGGTTTGCTTAGGTCGTCAGTCTCCCAAGACAACAACAGCAACAAAAATAAACAAATGGACCTAATTAACCTTACAAGCTTTTGCATAGCAAAGGAAAACATAAACAAAATAATGTATGGACTGGGAGAAAATATTTCCAAACAATGAGACAAAGGCTTAATTTTCAAAATATACCAACAGCTCATACAACTCAACAACAGGAAAACAACCCAATCAAAAAATGGGCAGAAGAACTAAAGAAATATTTCTCCAAACAAGACATACAGATGGCCAAGAGGCACATGAAAAGATGCTCAACACTGATAATTATTAGAGAAATGCAAATGAAAACCACAATGAGGTACCACCTTACACCAGTCAGAATGGCCATCATTAAAAATCTTGAAAAAATAAAAATAAAAAACAGCCATCATTAAAAAATAAATAACAAATGCTGTAGAGGGTGTGGAGAAAAGGGAACCCTCCTAAACTGTTGGTGGAAATATAAGTTGGTGAAGCCACTGTGGAAAATAGTATGGAGGTTCCTCAGAAAACTACAAGTAGTGTTATCATACCATCTAGCAATCCCACTCCCAGGCATATATCCAGACAAAACTATAATTCAAAAAGATTCGCACACTCTTATGTTCATAGCAGCACTATTCACAACAGCCAAGACTTGGAAGCCTAAACGTCCATCAGCAGATGAAGGGATAAAGAAGATGTGGTGCATACATGCAATAGAATATTGTGCGCATGTGTGCACAGTCGCTCAGTCATGTCCAACTCTTTTGTGACCCTATGGACTGCAGCCCACTAGGCTCCTCTGTCCATGGAATTTTCTAGGCAAGAATACTGGAGTAGGTTGCCATTTCCTACTCCAGGGAATCTTAACAACCCAAAGATCAAACCCACATCTCCTGCACTGGCAAGCAGATTCTTTACCACTGAACCAGCTGGGGAGTCCACAATGGAAAATTACTCAGCCATAAAAATGAATCAAAGAATGCCTTTTGCAGCAACATGGATGGACCAAGAGATCATCATACTAAGTGAAGTCAGAAAGACAACATATGATATCATTTATTTGTGGAATCTAAATTATGACACAAATAAACATATCTATGGAACAATCATGGACATAGAGAACAGACTTGCAGTTGTCAAAGGGAAGACAGGGTGGGAAAAGGATGGACTGGGAGTCTGGGGTTAGTAGATGCAAATTATTACATATAGGATGGATAAACAACAAGGTCCTATTATACAGCACAGGGAAGTATATTCAATATCCTGGGATAAACCATACTGGAAAAGAATATTAAAAGGAATGTATATATGTGTATAACTGAGTCAAATTTACTGTACAACAGAAATTAACAACACTGTAAATCAATTGTACTTCAGTAAAAAAATATTGATTAGAATGTGCATCCTGCCCCTTTTCCTCCTGTCTCATGTCTAAAACTTGGACTTTGTTTTTTCATTATTCTGACAGATACTTATTAGGCCTGTGCTCTGTGTCCAAAATGGTGTAAGAGATTGCAAGGAAGGCAGATATCAATCAACAGTGAGTAATATGTGGGCTCTGCTCTCAGATACCGATGTGGAGAGGAGATCAGGTTATGTATAATGTGACCAATGCTGGTAATTAGATGCAAGAGCAAGTCATTTATTCTTGGAGGATGTCTTGTGGGTTATTAGGGCTCTAACATGCCATACTCTTTACTAAATAAATGAGACTCAATAGATTAACCTGCCTACACACACACACACACCAGCCCCACCACATAGCACATTCATCTATAAAATAATGCTTTGCTTATGACTTATTAAGGGTTTGTGCAGCAAAAGTCACTATGCACAGTAATTTTTTTTTTGCCACAAATAAATACAACCATTCATTTTAATCGCAAAAGGAGTTTAGGTGATGTTTGGCCTTGTGCAGTGTAATGTTAAAATGATACAGCCACCTCAGACATGGTCATCAAGAGGTTTGATGTCTGACAAAAGTAAACTCTAAATGGTTTAAAGGCTTAAACATAAGACATGACACCAGAAAACATCCTAGAAGAGAATATAGGCAAAATGTTCTCTTACATAAATTGTACCAAGATTTTCTTAGGTCAGTCTCCCAAGACAATAGAAATAAAAGCAAAACCAAACAAATGGGACCTAATTAAACTTATAAACTTTGACACAGCAAAGAAATAAACAACAACAAAAAGAAATAAACAAAAATACAACTTAGAGAATGGGAGAAAATATCCACAAACAATAGGACCAACAAGCACTTAATTTCCAAAATACACAAACAGCTCATATAACTCTACACCAACAACAACAGAAAAAAACCCCAAGCAACCCATTCGAAGAATAGGCAGAACAACTAAATAGATATCTCTCCAAGGGAGACATACAGATAGTCAACAGGCACATGAAAAAATGCTTAACATTGCTAATCATTAGAGAAACACAAATCAAAACTACAGTGAGGTACCATCTCACATCAGTCAGAATGGCCATCACTAAAAAACTTACAAATAACGAATGCTGGAGAGGGTATGGAGAAAGCAGAACCCTCCTGCACTGTTGGTGGCAATGTAAATTGGTGCAGCCACTATGGAAAACAGTTTGGAGGTTCCACAAAAAACTAAAAATAGAATTATCACATGATCCAACAATCCCACTCCTGGGCATATATCCAGACAAAACTATAATTTAAAAAGATACATGCACCCCTATGTCCACAGCTGCACTATTCACAATAGCCAAGACATGGAAACAACTTGTCCATCAACAGAAGAATGGATAATGAAGATGTAGGACATATATATACACAATGGACTATCACTCAATCATAAAAAAAAAAACCTCAAAATCACACCATTTGCAGCAACATGGATGCAACTAGAGATTATCATACTGAGTGAAGTCAGAAAGAGTAAGGCAAATGATATCAAATATTTATGCAATTTAAAATATGACAATGAACTTATCTGTGAACCTGACTCACAGACATAGAGGACAGACTTGTGGTTGACAAGGAGAAGGGGGGTGGAGAAGGGATGGACTGTGAGGTTGGGATTAGCAAATGTAAACTATTATCTATAGAATGGATAAACAGGGTCTCACTGTTAGAGGACACAGCACTATATTCAACTGCCTGTGATAAACTATAATGGAAAGAATATGAATATAACACATTGTAAATCAACTGTGATTTTTTTTTTTTTTAAGAGTTTGGTATCTGGATTCAAGTGAACGTGTCTCAAATCCAAGCTTTGCCACTTCCTGGTCGAGTGACTTGGGTGACCTGGGCCAGATGCTTCACCTCCCAACACTACCAATTCCTCATGTGTACACTGGGGATGATAAAAGTCCCCACTTTTTAAAGCACAGAGAGAATTACATGAGTTTAGGAAATATAGAGAGATTTACACACAGTAAATGTTCAACAAATTTAACTAGTGAGAATGACCATCTTTGAATAACTTAGTTAATGAGGGTGATGGACTACATCCATCATTATCCCAGTGATAAACATACCTGGAAGCAAAAAACCCTGAAGAAGTTGCATGATGACAATTTAACTGTGGGTGTTGCAATTGCCCCAGCAACACAACAAGTAATTCCTCTTCAAAACTGGGCAGCATTTCAGAGCCATAATAGCTATTCAGGACACTAGATCCTAGAGATGGTGAATAGCACATGGCAACTCAATTCTCGTAACACGAACTAAAAATATGTATCGGTAAGAAAATATTTTACTTTTAGATCTGTAATAAGGCTCCCCTGGAGGACTGGAGAAAAACATATCTAGAATATTTGCCAGGATTAAAATATCACATATTAGTAATGAAGAATGTTTTAATTACTTGCATGCTTCAACCAGCTCTGTTAAAAATAAACATTGCAAATTACTGCAGATCTACCCCTTGTTGGCTGCAAGACACTTGCCCAGGTCACTCTGTTTTATGTGATTTCTTGGGGTAAGCTAGATTTTGCCTTGGTCATGGTTACACTTGAGTTCAGTAACAGAAGTATCTTCCCCATGTGTGTGGAGTTGGGTAACATTGTATGAATCTGCAGAGTTTAGGGGTGCTGGGGTCTGGTTGACTCCATTTCTGGTTAGATTCTCAATAGCAAACAGTTAGTTTGTGCCCAAAAGATCAGGTAACCAGGCCCAAGAGATGCATCGCAAAAGAAGTCCTTGGGCTAAAGGAAGCGGGTTCCAGGTGGCCTGGAGGAGTCAGCACTGAGAAGTAGCGTGCTTGTGAGTCAACAGACCACGGGGCCTCTGGGTGAAAAAGGAGGCAGGAGGTCACCTCAGTTTAAGGTTCTTCTGGGAGCCCCATTTCCCCCTCCGGTCGTTCAGCAAAGGCGAGCAGTGCACAGCACTGGAAGGGGAAAAGCAACGAGTATGCAGGAGCCGCGTGCTTAGCATCTTGCAAAGGGAGCACGCGTTTGTTATCTGACAGCATTTTCCACCTTCTTGTTGGAAGATAAGGAACACCTGGATTGCAGACTCCCAACCCACACAGAGCTTCTGAACCACAACCACCAGGGAAAGTTTTCAGACTTTGCATATTTATATTTGTGGTAAAGTATACATAACTGTTCTGCAGTTGTTGGTTCTGCACATTTCCCCCCAGCTTACTGGTTGTTTTGGTGAAAGGGTTGACCCTAGAGCTTCTGGCTCTGCTATTCTTCTGCCTGACATGCCTCTGGAGCCTATACATACATAGTCTCTCTCTCTCTATATATATATCCAGACACAAATATATTTTTAATGAAAATTATATATATTTAAGGTGTAAATCATGATGACTTGATATACATATACAAAGTGAAATGAGTACTACAATCAAGCTAATTAACATTTCTCCTTGCATAGTTAGTTTTTTGTGTGTGTGGTGATAGCCCCGGAAATAAATCTAGATATGTATATTTAATATACAGCATGATGACCATGGTTAATAATACTGTATGGAATACTGTCAGTAGTTTTTACCTTGGGCTTCCAGTGTTCTTATTTTGAGGTAGGGATGGGAACTTCAGGTTTAAAGGAATACTTGGGATATCAAAATCATAATCTCAGGTGAGGTCACCTGGTAAGTGCATCCAGCCAATCAATAAGCATTTATTGGGTTGATGAAGGAAAGGGATTTCTGAATAAAGAAATCAGCAAAACAGGCATAGTCCCTGCTCCCACAGGATGCCAATGGTTTGTTTTAAGGAACAAACCATTTTGTAAAATAATTTTATCGTGTAACAATAGAGTTTGAACAGTTCAGTTGCTCAGTCTTGTCTGACTCTTTGTGACCCCATGGACTGCAGCACAACGGGCCTCCCTGTCCATCACCAACTCCTGGAACTTACTCAATCAAACTCATGCCCAACAAGTTGGTAATGACATCCAACCATTTCATCCTCTGTCGTCCCCTTCTCCTCCTGCCTTCAATCTTTCCCAGCATCAGGGTCTTTTCCAATGAGTCAGTTCTTCACATTAGGTGGCCAAAATATTGGAGTTTCAGCTTCAACATCAGACCTTCCAATAAATATTCAGGACTAATTTCCTTTAGGATGGACTGGTTGGATCTCCTTGCAGTCCAAGGGACTCAAGAGTTTTCTCCAGCACCACACTTCAAAAGCATCAATTCTTCAGTGTTCAGCTTTCTTTATGGTCCAACTCTCACAGCTATACATGACTACTGGAAAAACCATAGCTTTGACTATACAGACTTTTGTCAGAAAAGTAATGGCTCTGCTTTTTAATCACTGTCTAGGTTAGTCATAGCTTTTCTTCCAAGGAGCAAGCTTCTTTTAATTTCATGGCTGCAGTCACTGTCTGCAATGATTTTGGAGCCCAAGAAAATAAAGTCTGTCACTGTTGCCATTGTGTCCCTATCTATTTGCCATGAAATGATGGAACCAGATGGCATGATCTTAATTTTTTGAATGTTGAGTTTTAAGCCAACTTTTTCACTCTCCTCTTTCACTTTCATCAAGAGGCTCTTCAGTTCCTCTTCACTTTCTGCCGTAAGGGTGGTGTCATCTACATATCTGAGGTTATTGATATTCCTCCTGGCAATCTTGATTGCAGCTTGTGCTTCATCCAGCCCAGTGTTTCTCATGATGTACTCTGCATATAAGTTAAATAAGCAGGGTGACAATATACAGCCTTGATGTACTCCTTTCCCTATTTGGAATCAGTCTGTTGTTCCATGTCCAGTTCTAACTGTTGCTTCCTGACCTGCATACAGATTTCTCAGGAGGCAGGTAAGGTGGTCTGGTATTTCCACGTCTTGAAGAATTTTCCACAGTTTGTTGTGACCCACACAGTCAAATGCTTTGGCGTAGTCAATAAAGCAGAAGTAGATATTTTTCTAGAACTCTCTTGCTTTTTATATGATCCAATGGGTGTTGGCAATTTGACCTCTGGTTCCTCTGCCTTTTCTAAATCTGGCTTGAACATCTGGAAGTTCATGGTTCATGTACTGTTGAAGTCTGACTTGGAGAATTTTGAGCATTACTTTTCTAGGGATGAGTGCAGAGGAGTGCAATTGAGCAGTAGTTTGAACATTCTTTGGCATTGCTTTTCTTCAGGATTTGAATGAAATCTGACCTTTTCCAGTCCTGTGGCCACTGCTGAGTTTTCCAAATTTGCTGGCATATTGAGTGCAACACTTTCACAGCATCATTTCCTAGGATTTGAAATAGCTCAACTGGAGTTCCATCATCTCCACTAGCTTTGTTCATAGTGATGCTTCCTAAGGCCCAATTGACTTTGCATTCCCGGATGTCTGGCTCTAGGTGAGTGATCACACCATTGTGGTTATCTGGGCCATGAAGATCATTTTTGTATAGTTCTTCTGTGTATTCTTGCCACCTCTTCTTAATATCTTTTGCTTCTGTTAGGTCCATACCATTTATTGTGCCCATCTTTATCTGTCCTTTATTGTGCCCATCTTTGCATGAAATGTCCCCTTGGTATCTCTAATTTTCTTAAAGAGATCTCTAGTCTTTCCCATTCTATTGTTTTCCTCTATTTCTTTGCACTGATCACTGAGGAAGGCTTTCTTATCTCTCCTTGCTATTCTTTGGAACTCTGCATTCAAATGAGTGTATCTTTCCTTTTCTCCTTCACCTTTTGCTTCTCTTCTTTTCTCAGCTATTTGTAAGGCCTCCTCAGACAACATTTTGCCTTTTTGCATTTCTTTTTCCTGGGAACAGTCTTGATCACTGTTTCCTGTACAATGTCACGAACCTCCATCCATAGTTCTTCAGATACTCTATCAGATCCAATCCCTTGAATCTATTTCTCACTTCCACTGTATAACTGTAAGGGATTTGATTTAGGTCATACCTGAATGGTCTAGTAATTTTCCCTACACTCTTCAATTTAAGTCTGAATTCTGCAATAAGGAGTTCATGATCTGGGCCACAGTCGGCTCTTGGTCTTGTTTTTGCTGACTGTATAGAGCTTCTCCATCTTTGACTGCAAAGAATATAGTCAATCTGATTTCGGTGTTGACCATCTGGTGATGTCCATGTGTAGAGTCTTCTCTTGTGTTGTTGGAAGAGGGTGTTTGATATGACCAGTGCATTCTCTTGGCAAAGCTGTGTTAGCCTTTTACCTGCTTTGTTTTGTACTCCAAGGCCAAATTTGCCTGTTACTCCAGGTATCTCTTGACTTCCTCCTTTTGCAGTCCAGTCCCCTATGATGAAAAGGGCATCTTTTTTGGGGGGTGTTAGTTCTAGAAGATCTTGTAGGTCTTCATAGAGCCATTCAAATTTAGCTTCTTCAGCATTACTGGTTGGGGCATAGACTTGGATGAAACCATAATACTGAATGGTTTACCTTGAAAACGAACAGAAACCATTCTGTCATTTTTGAGACTGCACCCAAGTACTGCATTTCAGACTCTTTTGTTGACTATGATGGCTACTCCATTTGTTCTAAGGGATTCTTGCCCACAGTAGTAGATATAACAGTCATCTGCATTAAATTTGCCCATTCCAGTCCTGGAGAAGGAAATGGCAACCCACTCCAGTATTCTTGCCTGGAGAATCCCGGGGACAGAGGAGCCTGGTGGGCTGCCATCTATGGGGTTGCACAGAGTCAGACTAGACTGAAGTGACTTAGCAGCAGCAGCAGCTGCAGCAGCATTCCAGTCCATTTTAGTTCACTGCTTCCTAAAATGTCAGTGTTCACTCTTGCCATCTCCTGTTTGACCATTTCTAATTTGCCTTGATTCATGGACCTAACATTCCAGGTTCCTATGCAATATTGCTCTTTACAGCATCAGACTTTACTTCCATCACCAGTCACATCCACAACTGGGTGTTGTTTTCACTTTGACTCTGTCTCTTCAATCTTTCTGGAGTTATTTCGTCACTCTTCTCTAGTAGCATATTTGGCACCTACCAACATGGGAAGTTCATATTTCAGTGTCATACTTTTTGCCTTTTCATACTGTTCATGGTGTTCTCAAGGCAAGAATACTGAAGTGGTTTGCCATTTCTTTCTCCAGTGGTCCACTGGAGAAAGAGTTGGGACAACACTTCTTAAATATGTGCCCAGTCCAAACACACACTATTCTAGAAAAGGAAATTAGTCTGTTCTGGAAGAACTCCAGCAAATGTTCAGTTCCCTGGGGGTGAGGGGATGGGGGTGCTAAAAAAAAAAAAAAAGCCCTCTTTTTAGGGAAAAGGGCGCACAGGAGAAAGGAGAGTGCCTTTGGAAACTACAGAGGATGTTCATCTGTGTCCAAGACTGGACAGTGGAGACTATAAACCAAGACCTTTTCCAATTCACGGAGGAAAAAATCCCAACTCAAAAGACTAAGCAGAAAACAAAATATACTGAGACTCACATGACAACACGGTTCAGGAAGAGGTGAGCCTTGGGCGGAAGGCAAAGACGCTGTGCCGGGTTTGAGGACCTCCTTTCTCTCTCCATTTCATGGCCCTATTGTGCTCAACTCACAATTGGAACCAGGAGCCCAAACATTATCAGAATTCGGTCTCTCCTCCGCAGTACGCCAGTTCGTGGCAGCCCCAAAGCCCAGCGACAATCCCCCAACCGCTGCCCCCACCTCCCCCAAAGAAGCAACCTCCACAAAAGCTGTTTTTCTGCTGAACGTTCATGGGAAAAGTTGAGAAGAGGACACTGATTGGCCCACTCTGGCCCAATGACCGCAGTCAGAAGGAGGGCAGTTTTTTGATTGGCCAGGTCTTGCATGTGGAGGTCAGTCCTAAGGAAGGGCTGGGACTGGATTTCTTGTTTCGAAATGGGAAGGGGCGGGTGTCACCTTCCACAGCAAGAGATGATGGTAGCCAACAGTGACAATTTCAGTAAGTACTGCTGGTGTTGGGTCCCCATGCCAGCTAACGGGGTGTGGGGGGGGGTTCTTAACTTTAGGGTGCATGGCCGGGAGTAGAATTCTGCAGGCTATTTCTTCTAACCTGTCCGTAAGGTTCAGTGAATTGGTAGGGATTTGGAAGGAATACATGGTAGAAGATGCCCCAATGATTGTTAGTAAACAAATTAAATCTATGACACAGCAATACCAGATTTCTTACAATCAGCATATTACATGATTTAGGACAATAAAACCTTCTCTTGAAAAGAATCCCTATGCCGACTCTATAGTTTGAGAAATATGATAACCTAGGTAATTTGGTGCCAAAATTAGTTAATTGGCCCTTCTGTAACTGCTACAGTTCTTAACAAGGCATCCCCTGCCACCTATGACTGGAGCAGCACTAAGCAAGTCCACGGTGTGAACAGTTCTGCTGGGTCCCTTTTCCTTCCTGTAGACTCCGGCAGCTTTGGCATGTCCTTTGGGTTCCATGACAGAGCTCTTTGTCACATGGTGTGATCCTCCAACAGGCTTACGGATAACTGCTCACCTGTTCCTCGGAGGCAGTGTTTGGGTGGCAGTGCTGGGTGGCTTATGCTCAGGGGTCTAGAAGATTCCCCTCTGCGGGTGCTGTGCACCTGTGCAGGTCTGGGGGCTCCACCCGGTTGAGGGAGGGAGAGGGAAGTTGGGAACCCTAAAACAATGGAATTTCTTAACTGCAGTATCTCCTGACCTTAGGAAAGGAAAGGAGCTGCCTTTCAGATAATAGATTGAGTTCTTTTAAGTGATTGGTTTTTCGGCTCTAATGTGGAGGAGGGAGCACTTACCAAATTATATGGAAAATGAGCTTACTGATTTACTAGACTTCATCTACTCTTGACTGAGTTGACACACAATTCTTGTAGGTTGGATATTTTCCCAGTTCTCAAGAGATTACAAACAGTAAGTGATGTACATGATAGAAATGGGTATTCACCCTTGGAAGGAAAAACAGCATTAATTCAGTTAAGTATTTTTATAACAAATACTTAATATTGAATCCCCATATTGCGTTAGGTGTTAGGGGTACAAGAGTAAGCAAGGAAAAGTTCTGCCCTCGTGGAACTTACAGGCATTTGACACATGATGACTCAAACTACGACAGCTGTGAGAAAGGCTACAAAAGAGAAGCAGGTGCTATGAGGGCTTGTGGCTGGAGGGCCAACCCTAAATTGTTAGGATCATGGAAGGCCTCCGGAAGAAAATCAAGCTGAGATATGAAATAAACACACAGGTCAGTAAGTAGGGGAGGGGGTGTGAGAAGCTCAGAACTCAGGACCCTGTAAGAAGTTGGTGTAGGTGGGCAGAGAAGGCAGTATGGTGTGAGATGACCAGGGAGTGGTAGGCAGAGTCAGATCAGGCAAAGTTTCTTGGATTGCATTAAGGATTCTCAATCCAAACCCAGACAGCTTGGAGCAGGGAAGTGACACAGATTTCCACCTTTATATGGCCACTCTGCTTAGCATGTGGAGAATGGGTTAAAGGGACACAGAAGTGGAGGCAGACAGAAGAGAAAAGCGGGTGTTACTGAAGCTGAGGGGAGAGCAGTGACACCTGTACCCTGGGAATGGGCAGAAAGTAAACTCAAGGGCTAAAGGTGGATCAGATGTCAGGTTAAGGGCAGCCAGGAGCAAAGATTATCCCAGATTTCTGGCATGAGAAATTCAACACTGGTGACATCTATTAAGGAGAGGAACCCTGTAAGAATTTGGAGGGATTGTGAATTTCATGTTGGATATGTTGACTGAAAAGTGCTTGTGAAATATCCAGCGGAGGTGCAGAGGTGGTTGGATGGGTGGGGCTAGAACTATAAATTCAGTATTTTATCAATGTATTTGGAATACAGATGGAAATTAAAGCCAGGAGCTTGGATAAGGGCACTTCAGGAGAAACTGTGGTATTAGACAAGGGCCTAGTGCTGAGCATGGAAGAAATCCATTATGAAAAACTGGTTTGGAGCAGACAGGAAAACTGGTGAGATGTGGAAGTGTGGGAGCAGGCTCCAGCGTGGCCTCCAGTGACCCCACCTCCTGGTTTTCATATCCTAGAGGCTCCTCCCACTTGGAGGCCGCTAGCCAGGGCAGCCCATACATTGTGGAAATGACAGTGCACAACCAAGGTGGTGGCTAAAATCTTCTAAGACCCGAGAGAGATCTAAACTGCTGCCTCTGGTTCAAACCTAAACAGGTCTGGTTCAAACAGTAAGGTTTCTAAGAAGCTTGAGGGCATTTGTCCCTCAACAGTCTCAGCAGAAACCCATAGTATAGAATATATCTCAGAGAAATATGTGGGTGGGGCTTTTGCCTAATAGAGTGAACTGCAGTGTGATTCCTAGGAGACACATAAAGTGTTCACAATAATTAGCATTGAACGGGATACACTACAAAAAGGAAAGAGGACTTTCAGTTCAGTTCAGTCGCCCAGTCATGTCTGACTCTTTGAGACCCCATGAACTGCAGCACACCAGGCTTCCCTCTCCATCACCAACTCCTGGAGCTTGCTCAAACTCATGTCCATTGAGTCGGTGATGCCATCCACTCATCTCATCCTCTGTCGTCCCCTTCTCCTCCTGCCTTTGATCTTTCCCAGCATCAGGGTCTTTTTCAAGGAGTCAGTTCTTTGCTTGGACCCCCTCAAATTCTACTGAGGGGAAGCAGGCTGAGAAAATTATGTAGCTGTGAATTTAGGCTACCTTTCATGGAAGAGGAAAGATGAGTCAGATGGTGAAGGTCAGCCTCCAAGATGGGACCCACACACTCCTCCTTCGTTATGTGTCCTGAATACCACACTGAAAAGGACTGCCCTGTGCAAACTGTACAGTGTGGAGTGCACTGTGTGACTTCTGAGGACAAGTCATGAAAGACACTGCAGCTGCCACTTTGCTTTCTTCAATCACCTGCTCTAGGGGGAAGCCAGTTGCCATGTCATGAGGATGATGCCACATAGTGAGTCCTATGGAGATGCTCACATGCTGAGGAACTGAGGTCTCCTGCCCACAGTAACGTGGATGATCCTGAAAGTGGATCCTCTAGCTTCAGTCAAGCTTTCTGATGACTGCAGTGCCAGCCAACGTCAGGAGACCCTAAACTAGAGCTTACCCAGGTAGGCCACACCCAGATACCTGGCCCACAGCAACTAAGAAGTAATATTTGTTATTTTAGGATGATATGTCTTGGGGGGTAATTTGTTATGTAACAATAAATCATTAATACAAGGAGAAAGGCCAGAAGAGGGTGAGTTTAGGAAAAGTAAGTGGACTGTGTTTCAAAGCGACAGTGGACAACTGTGTCAAATGTTGTGAAAAGGTCAAATGTCTCATATTTAGATGACAGTGAAGCCCGTTTATCAATTTCATTTAGATACCTTCATTGTAGAAAACATAAACGAGGAAAATCCACTGTGCTCGGGTTAGTTGGTTCTATAATGGTAGAACTATCTACCATTCTTTTGAAGGACTTCATTAAAAATGTTTTGAAAGTCTGCGAGGCCTCTCAGTGACAACAAATAAAAATGTTTTACTGCACTTACCTGGCCTCTCAGTCATCTTCCTGTATGGACACACCTTGTCACTGCTGGGCTGTACCTCTGTAAAGGGCATAGATACCTGTCCTTTAGCACCTGGAGTGTTAGATATGCTGCAAGTACTCAGACAATCTGAAAACTGAAAGTGTTAGTCACTTAGTCATGTCCAACTCTTTGTGACCCCATGGACTGCAGCCTGCCAGGCTCCTCTCTCCATGGAATTCTTCAGGCAAGAATACTGAAGTGGGTTGCCATTCCCTTCTCCAGGGGATCTTCCTGACCCAGGGATCGAACCTCTGTCTCGTGTCTCCTGTATTGGCAGGCAGATTCTTTACCATTGTGCTACTTGGGAAGCCAACAGGTGGGTTAATAGAAAGGGTAAATACATTCCTATTTTCCAAAGGAGGCAACTGAGGCCCTACAGAGGCTACAGTTACTTGGTTAAGACCACACAAGATATTCATGGTTGCAGATCCTCTGGTATCAAGTTGAGCACTTTTTCCAAAATGTCCAGGCAGGATGCACCAGGGCCTCTTCATCCAGCACCCTCCTCCTATAAATACTCTCCAACCAAATCTAACATGACTTTCCATAGCTATCTGTCCTTACAGCATAGGAATGCTGTCCTTTCTGTAGTTGGAATCACAACATGGGTGAAGACACTGTCTTATTTACACTTCAGTTCCCGTGTGACAGTACAACTTGAATGTCTGCCACAGCGGTGCCCGTGGGCACTTGGACAATGCCACTATTGTTCAGAACATTCTTCATTGGATGAGGCCTTCAGAGAACAGAAATTCTCCCCAGTAAGAAAACCAGTCTATTAGTTGAGAGTTATGCTTTATTTTTTAATTGCAAATGGTATCATTAGCTTGAATATTCTCATCAATCATCAGATTTTTAGCTGTTCCCAGATTTCAATCTCTCCTTGGAGACCACAACTTTATCAACACTGAATATATTTAGGAACACTTGTTATAGACTCTGAAGGCACGTCACAAAGGTATTCCAGAAAAGTCACTAGCAATAGCACCCTCTAAACAGAATACCTGGAGGAAGAAAACCCTCATAAGGAATGTATAATAATCAATATTAATAAAAATAATGGCTTGTAAGTGTGGTGAGTGGCACTTTATAACCTGGTCTAATTTAACCCTCCAAAAAATCCTGTGAGGTAAGATAAATGTCTATTCAACATCAAACATTACCATGTGGTCACACAGGTATAACACCTTCATGTCATGAAGGGCAAAAACTCATTCCTAGAACGTATGCTGTGACTAGCAACCACCTCTCCTGCAAAAGCGACCATCTTCTCAGAGGCTTGGGCTGTCGGGACATAGTTCAACTTGGTGTTTTTCACACAAGTACAAGCCTGTTAGCATTTTGCCATTCCCATATCAGTGTGTGTTTCAACCTCTGTGAAGTCAATGCAGAACATATGGAATGAAAATAAGTACATTTTTGGCTTCTGAGAAATTCAAGTAAGACTTTTCCCATCTGAGGGAGTTTAGCTCTGTGGGCTTCAGAATGATGTCTACTGTCCATGTCTGAAGGAGGAGGACCCAAGGAACTGAATCTCAAACTTATCCTGGTTTCTATTTTCTCCCTTCAGGATTTGTGCAGGGAGGTAGGAAATGAAGACTTAATCCAGGAATCAATTTCTTTTTTTTGGCTGTGCCACATAGCACATGGGATCTTAATTCTCCAACCAGAGAGCAAACCCACACCTCCTGCCCTGAAAACTCAGTCTTAACCACTGGACAGCCAGGGTGAAGTCCCCCAAGAATTTATTCCTAAGTAGCAACTTGAAGATCCAAATGTTTACATCAGGTATCTATTATCTACTTTTAAAACTTGTGTTTCCTGAAAACCACCTCAGTGCCGCTCCTCCTTCACACCGACAGGATCACAGAAGGCAGCAGCCATGCGAGAACCACTGTGACCAGGAGCAAGATCACCAGCCCATCCCTAACAAGACACTTGGAGTCACGACTCCCGGGAAGTCTGCCGTGACCGTGGGCTTTAAACCACTCGACTGCCTCCTGGAGGTCAAATGGCTGAGCCTCATACCCCAGCTCCTTCTTGGCTTTCTCCAGGCTAAAGTAATGCGTGACGCCGGTTTTGTAAACTTCGGTGCGGGTGAGGAAGGGCTGGAAGTTGTAGAGTCGCCCCAAGATGAAGTGGGTCATCTCTGTCAGGAAAGCGAAGCAATAGATGAGGGTCAGGGGCAGGCGGATGGACGGGAACTTGTAGCCCAGGCCCTCAACCAGAGGCCGGAAGAACTCAAAGTTGTTCACGGGCCTGCCGTCTGAGATGAAGTAGGGCTGCCCGGCGGCAATGTGGCCCTTGTTGGCTTTCAGGGCCTCTGAGGCCAGGATGTGAGCCTGCACCAAGTTGTCTACGTGGACAAATTCCACCAGACTCTTGGGGTCTCCGTACACAAACCGGAACAGGCCCTTCTCCATGTAGCTCACTATCCTGGGGAGGTGCCTCTGTTCTCCGGGCCCGTAGATGCCAGCCGGCCTCAGGGCACAGGTGCTCAAGACCCCACCACCCCTCTCCAGGGCTGTACCATTGGCTGACAGCACCTTCTTCTCAGCGATAGATTTGGTCCGAGAGTAGTGATCAGGATGGAGGTGAAGGGGCAGGTAAGGCAGAGATTCGTCTCCATTTCTGATGACCTGCCCTCCAAAGATGACGTTGAAAGTGCTCGTGTACACTAATCTCGGCACCCCTCTCCTCCTGCACGCCTGGAGGATGTTGTCTGTGCCCCCCACGTTGACTTCTTCAATCAGGCTTCGATTCAGTTGCTCGCGCCCCGACATACCGTAAGACGCGATATGGAACACACAAGCCACGTCGACACCCTGGAAGGCGTTCTCTATGTCAGAGAGATGGCGGATGTCTCCCAGTATAAACTGGATGCCCTCTGGAATGGTCTGAGCAGGGCGGCTGATGTCAAACAGAATCACATGGACTCCCTGTTGGTTCAGAGCACAGCCAAGGCTGCAAGACGAGAGTAAAAGTTAGATCAAATCACTATTAAGCTATGCCTTGGAAAAGTATATAACTTTCCCAGTCTCTTTGGCTTATCCTGTGAGTTCCTCACTTTACACGTTCATTGGTACAAGTCTTGCTTATGCAAATATTCAAAAATGAGCATCTTCACATTTATTTAAATTACAAAGAGAGAGGCTTTAAAAAAAAAAAAAAGAGAGAGAGGCTTTATCTTCAAAGATGGTGGTGTCCACATATTACATTCCCCCAGCCCCCTGTTCCAGGCATGCATGCATGCTAGGCCACTTCAGTCATGCCTGACTCTGTGACCCCATGGAATGTAGCCCACCAGGCTCCTCTGTCCATGGGATTCTCCAGGCAAGAATATTGGAGTGGGTTGCACGTCCTCCTCCAAGGAATCTTCCTGACCCAGTGATCGAACCTGCATCTCCTGCAGCTCCCTGTATTGAAGGCGGATTCTTTACCACTGAGCTACCAGAAAACCCCTCCTCCCCCTGTTCTAGCACCCACCATCTGTTCTTCAGAATATTTATGAATGGTAATGTAACTGTGAAAGAATAGCTATTATTTTAATTTTTTTTTTTTTTTTTTGTGCTATGACTATCTCCCTACCCCGATTCAGTGGCTTTATAAAGGATTTTTCTTCAAGTAGAATGTATCTATAGTTCTCAATTTCCTAATCTGGGCAGTGGGCAGCATGGTTCATTCCTGGTCTACACTGTACCAACAAGTAAAAGTCTACACTGCATTAATGTGGGTTGAAAGCTATACTTTTCCCAGCAACTACCAGTAAAATACTTCCATGGACATATTTTACAGAGGCACTGACCGGAATCCAAAATAGCCACCTCCTCCTGTAATGAGGACCGTTTCCTTCGGAGATTTGTGGAAATCCATATGTGGCAGTCAAAGATAACTAGACCTATGAAGAAAGGAAGATGCACCACTGTTACTGACCCAACTGCCGATGCCATGGTCCCCTACTTGGGGTTAATAGACACAAAAAGGGCAGTGTGCTCCAGCAGAAAGAAAAGCCAAGACCTGGGTTCCCGTCATGGCTTTGTGACATTAGTTGACTCCTGCCCACCCCCCTCCTGTCACTTCTTGGGCTGCACAACATTTCTTCCCGTGTGTCAGCGGGAACAGTAATAATCTGCTCTGACTGCCTGGCAAGGTCAGTGTGAAGGTTAAATAAGATAATGTAGCTGGAAGTGTTTTGAAAAACCACAAAGCACTCTCCAAATAGAAAGAATTATTCTTAATCCGTGTAAAACACTAGAGGCTTTTTGAAAAGAAGTTGTTCGAATTTGGTAGGGAGGGTCATTTTCCGCACCACCCCCCCACCCACCAGAAAAATCAACGACAGAACTCTGAAGCAAATTTCCAACATCTTTTGTTTAAGACAGCACACTGCAGCATGGTTTAATACTGGCTTTTATGTAAAAAAAAAGAAAAAAAAAAGTAAAAAAAGCGGGGAAGGACAAAAAGGTCCTTTATGTAGCAAACCATATTCACCCACCCAGGAAATCTTCTAAGTACTGTGTGTGCTCAATGCCTTGCTTCTCCCTCCCTCCGCATCTATGCTAAAATTATAATTATTATTTTTTCAAGGCTCCAAGACACCTTTCTTTCAAAAACAAGACAAAACAAGCAAAAAGTGGCCCACTCAACTCTTTCCACTTAAGAAGAAATGGAACAGGAGGCTCGCAGGTCCTCAAATGCATTTAAACACACACACACACTTTTGCTCATTCAGTCAAGTAAGTGGAGACAACTGAAAAGTGTGGATAGTTAGGGAGACTGCAAGCAACCAAGGGTGCTACCATTTGGACAGGTTCATCCCTCTGAGTTGTTGCTGCATTAAAAATCGGAGCTAAAAATAAGCTCACAGGATTCTGGAGACTGAATGGGAACGTGTATAAAAATTGCCTGATGTAGTATAGGTGCTCCACCGATGTCACTTCTTGAATTTCCTTTTCTTTGACTTCCAGAGTCTAGGGATTCAATTTTTCTCTTACATTCCCACATACCATGATTAGGTCTCTCAGAAGTACAGGGTTACACAAAGCTTGTCAGATTCTTCTGGATAACTCTACTAAGAAGCTTTGATCGCCAGTAAAGCTAACCAGATCATTCGTGTGGAAATCAGTTGGTGTGACAGCTGAAGACAAGATTCAGCCAGTGACTGTCTCCATGGTTTGAGGGTGAGAAAATTAGGAAAACTGAGCAAAATGATGTGAAGGATAGCTGGAGTTCCAAGGTCTGACTAAACAGTTGCCATTGTTGTGCTTACAAGAAAATCCATCAAGAATGAATGCCCCAGCATCCTTTTAATATGTGACCTTATGTTTCTATTATTTTCTGAGTGCAGGACGCTCCCATTTGGATTTGGAATAGCCAGCCATAAAACTTGCTGTAGTCCATTAATCGCTCAGCGTGATCACATGACTTTGTTGTCACTGATGCTGCTTCCCGACACAGAAGGGTGTCTGTCACTGACACTTTAACCCAGACTTCTTACTGTCACCACCGTGACCCGGTGGCAACCTCCTTCTCTGACTTCCTCTCACTCTTCTGTTGGGACTCTACGCTCCGCCCCCCTGAACTTTTCCCTTTTCTTGATGATGCCAAGCTCATCTGTGCCCTGAGGCCTACGCACACTCCTTGCTTCACCTCTGTGTGAACCGCCGACGAGCCAGATCCCTGCCAGGCTGCGTCTTTCTCAATATTTAGGTCTGCTCAGGTGCTCGATGCAGGGGGTAGTTTCTGAAGAGCTCTCCCTTATCTGAACGCTGCTTTGTTTTCTTCGTGGCACATTTCATGACCTAAATGTATTTGTTTCCTTTCTGACGACTGATCTCCTTCCAGCAGAACGTGGGTGACATGAGAACTGAAACCTTCACCCTATCTCACTGGCATGTCCCCACCAGAACCTCGGACGCAGTGGATGGCCATCAAGTATTTGCAGAATTCATGGATGATTTGGAACATGGTGAAATACATCCAATTTAGTAAAATGATAATGGGCACAAATTATGCAGGGCCTGGTTGTGTCCAAGAGTCGTCATTGTGTATGCCAATCAGTGCTGCCATTTTCATTTAACTTAGCTCCTAAAAAGAAAAGTTCTGGCATGAAAATGACATAAAGCAAAATGTGACAATTCCTGCATTCTGGAGCGTATGCTAGAGGAGACAGGCTTCTGCAAATTAAAGTAGAAGGCAAAACGGAGAAACCAAGATTCCTTCGGGGGAGCCTGCACTCTATTCTGCAGACAAGAGAGTCTCTGCAGGTGTCCAGGATGGCGGGCTCACTTCAGTCCTTGTCAAAGATTAAGCTTTACCTGGAAGAGGGAGAGATTGGAGGTTTGCAGGAGTCTAGGTGAGGGGTAATGAAGGGGCAGGGCCAGTGTGCTCAGCTGAGATCACGATGAGGCAGGGGCAGCAGGTGAAGTCTATGGATGGTGACACCATTAAGCAAAACAGCACTTACAGGTTTTAGAACTGTTCTCTTTGGTTACATGGTTTTCATTAAGAGGATGCCGGGGGTGGTGGGGGGAAGGTTAAGATATTTTTCTATCTTCACACGAATTTGCTGATAAGGAAATCAGAAAATGGACAAGGCTTCAAAGAGTCCAGCTAAGAATTTTCCAACAGAAAATTCTTCACAGGGACTTCCCTGGTGGTTCAGTAGTTCAGACTCCGTGCTCCCACTGCAGGTGACCCAGGTTCTACCCCTGGTCAGGGAACTAGATCCCACACGCTGCAACTAAGAGTTCGCATGCTGCAACTCAAGATCCTGCAGTGAAAGTAAATGAATAAATAAGTATTTTTTAGGAAAGGAAAAAGAAAAAAAGAAATTCTTCCAAATCTCTCATTGTCCTTTTTTTAAAAAGTTTTTATTTTATATTGGAGTATAGCCAGTTAACAACACTGTGATAGTTTCATGCTCACAGCAAAGTCAGTCAGCCATCTATAGACATGTACACGTTCTCCTCCAAACTCCGCTCCCATCCAGGCGGCCACATAACATTGAGCAGAGTTCTCTGTGCTATATGGTAGGTCCTTGTTGGTTATCCATTTCAAATACAGCAGTGTGTATCAATGTCCTTTGTTTTTAAAACTGCACATTCCCGTCCAGTCATAAGACCACAGGCCAGTCCTGGTTCATGTGCTCATTAATCACACCAGGAATGAACAAATTCAAATTATTAACGCTTCTGAGTACCTGTCAGGCCTATTCATGCTGCTCCTCATTACCATCCAACTAATTCCAGAATTATCTGGGGCAAGAACCTATGTGACTGTACTGGAGGGTCAGAGGAATGGTAAGAAGTAAGGAAAGATTAATAATTTAGCAAGACAAACGGCAAGGAAAGAGGCCTACCCACCTGGCTGGTGAAACCTTCATAGATGACCAGCCATTAGTGCTACCACCCAGAAGCCACCTCCTCCTTTTCCAGCTGTCTGTATCAGCGAGCACAGAAAAATCCAGCAAACACATTTCACAGGAAACCAAAAGAAATTCCCATGAACACTAAGTCAGAAGGGAGAAAAGAGGGTCTGCATGGTTTTCCTTTAAACGGCTGCCTGATTTTTTATATTTCATGGTGGCTGCTTTACTAGCTTCCGTGTCTGATTCCTTCCAGGGCTGGGCACTCAGACCACTGTTTACAATCTCAATTGCTTTAAGGCTCTTCCAAAATGTGGCTTTGTTCAGTAATTGCTTCCCTCTGGGTTGGGGGGGGGGGAGGATCACATTTAATCTGAGGAATAATTTTATCAGATACAGGTTATGGTTAAGTACACGATCCAAAAAAAAAGGAATCCTAATTATAAACAAGAAAAAATGAAATTTAAAGTCCGCCTGACCCCTTGATAATACTAAGATAGAACGAGGGTAATAAAGTTGACATCTCACAGGGAAGTCATGAGAAGAAACTCATAAAAATGACTAGGAGTACTTCAGATTTACAAAGACCTAATTAAATGTGAAGGATCAGTAATAAGAACCTCAGCTTATGCACACAGTTCCTTCATCCCCAGGGTTCAAGAAGACGATGCTACTGACCCTCTGGTATTAAAATGCAACATACGAGTCTAGGCACTACTGTGTACGGTGAGCAGAACTGAAGATGGCTTTCATAAAGATAAAAATTTACTGTATTTACTTTAAAGGAAGATAAAAATATATCCAAGTAGCTTAATCCTATGATGGCATGTTTTAAATTACTGCCCAGGTACTGAATGGAGGCAAAAGTTAACTGTGTTCGTACTGAGATCAGGAAAGTGTATTGAAGCTAGAGGGTTTAGAAATGGTGCTGCTCAAATTCCACACATGATCTGAAAGTTAACTGCGTTTAATACAAAGCAGCCAGAGCCATAAGGATGAACAAGTAGTTAGAGACAATAAGGAGAGTCACCCTGATAGAGGTAAAAAGGATGTGAGGTGTAAAACCTAAAAGGCCAAACACATCTGTGAAGAAAATTAACGGCACAGCATTAAGTGGAAAGTTGACACAATCATAACAAACAGGGGTATTTGCAGTTTTGAGTTTTACTGGCAGTGGCAGGGAAGTTAATTCTATCACCTGATCTTGTCCAGCTACCCGGTCAAACTCCGTTTACCTAGATATTTGTGTTAGGTAGTTAGAACAGGAAACAGGAGTCCAGAATGGCCGTGGCTAAAAGACAAGGAAGGGAAAAGCCCGCGAAAATAGAACAAAGGAAGGTCAAAGGAAGGCCCCAGGGCCAGAGTGAGACCTCAGGTAGAACAAACAGCACTCCTGGCTAGCCCCATTTACATAGGGGAGGCCCGGGGGAGGAAAAACATATAGGAGGAGGAGCCAAAGCGTGCGCTCTCTCTTTTTTGTGCCAGCGCGCTCCCCAACTCTCTTCTCTTCGCGTCTTTGGGTCAGCATGCCCTCATGCCTCGGGGATGAATTTTTCTGTGATTTTCTAAATAAAATAGAGCTGTAACACTGATTTGTCTAAGAGCTATAACACGGTCTGCCCAAGACCCGACAGCTGTGACACGCCGAGGGCTTTAACGTCCGTCACTCCAAACCTTTGTTGTGACGAGACAGAACCGAGCAGCATACACTCGCCTGACATCTATGGTGCCGTGACTTGGGTTTAACCTGGCTGAAACAACCTAGGCGCAAGCACAGCAGGAGCCCAACTCAGCGAAAGCAAGGGAAGTGACAAGAGGCCCATCGTGCTAGAACCCAGGACACCGAAAATCGAACTCTGTAGAAAGCTCACCCAGCTCAGTCTCAGATTCCAGAAGACCTCCGGTTAAGGTAGGAGGTCCTCACTCCTATGGCTGGAGGGACATATGCCTAAAGAAATCTTAATTCCTTTACAATCTCTTGTTTCTTGTTTCCTCGAACCCCCCTGTGAAAAGACAGGCAGCAGTGGGCTCAATTGAGGGACTCCGGAGAGGCTACTCTTTGGTATGTCCTAAAGGCACTATCTGCTGAGCCCCAGTAGCTGTTAGCCAAGCCGGTGGGGGTTCCTCTGTCCTTAAGCTTCTCTATGCCAAGGATCAGGCCAATGAAAACTGAGCACAGGTCAGGTATTTAGCAGATTTTCCGGCAGGCTATGAAGGGGATCCCTTGGCACGTTTTTCCCACTATTTTTCCCTCCTGTCCTTCAGCTCTCTCCCGGGACTCAAGCCCAGCCAAAACCCATGAAGCTCCGGCTCTGATGTCTTATTGCAAAAATTCAGTGAGAGACAAAGCGATAGGTGAGAGGTGGATTTGTTAAGATTCAGAGAGAAGTGCCACACTCTACAGGGTAGGGGCCATGGAATGAGGCCTGGCTAGGTTTTGAAAGCGGGGTGAATTCATATGCTAACGAGTGGGAGGATCATCCCAACCATTGGGGAACCACCCACTCCTTTGTCTTTTGACAGTGCTTTAGATCTGCCCTGCCACCTCTGGGTGGGTCATTTGGCTTACAGATTGGGGATTAAGGTTTACTTGAATTTGACTTGTCACCTTGGACCCAATTGATTTTAATTGGTTCACGTTATGCCCTTGTGCTATGTCATTCTTTCAAAGGTTGTGCTCTGCCCCCTTCCTTCCTGTTTCATGCTCTTTTCCTCAGCCCCACTGCTGGGCCCACAATGTTGCCTCTACAATCTTATGGAGGGACAACCAGAAAATAGTTGGCCCTTGGGAGGGAAATACTGTATAATATCCAACCCCTCTAGATATTCAGCCCTTCATCTTCCATGTTTCCTACAACATGTGCAACAGCAGCATCTCCCAGTGAACCCGCTAGGGCAGGCGACGGGCACACAACACCTGCTAGAAGTCCATCAGCTGGCATCCCTTCAAAGGCAACTGGGCTTCCAGGGATAATGTTTGCCACTTTGGGAGTTAGCCCCACAGTCGTTTGGGCCCAAACCCTTACCACCCTTCTTCTAAAGTTACAAACATACCCCCGGATCAAATTTCCACTCCACTTTTATGGAACATTTGGTCTGTTGCTCTAAACAAATTTGTTCTTAAGCCAATTACTAACTCCTACAATCAGGACCCTGCCCCCTTGTAGGCAACATTGCTCCACCCAGCCTACTATTAAAATACCGTAATGCCCCTAACAGGGCCAGATAACCCACTCCTTTGTCACTACTTCTGTTATTACCTAAAGTGGGTCTATGACAACAAAATGTTTACCACTGGAGACACCCTAACCTGCTCTTATGGAGGACTAGGGAAAGAAATCAGTGATTTACAATCCCTTCGAGCAGTAAGAAGATAAGGCTTATGACTGTTACACTGTTTCCCAATCTCAGGGCACAGGCTTGGATTGCTTTACATCATATCTACTCCCATCCACAGTGGACGAACCAGCAATGAGTTAAAATTACAACCCCTAATCCTACGAGATCACACAGAGTCGGACACGACTGAAGTGACTTAGCAGCAATCTTACCCAGCACTGGTCATGCTGGAGACCTTGGGGATGCCCAGCTCTAGTCTGGGGGTCCCAGAGGTCAACCTGCCTTGACCTGCCTAGGGATCTGGTCCTTGAAAGGTTGTCACGCCTCAACCTGCTTGGAGGTCTGCCAGTCCAGGGGTCCCAGGAGGTCGTCACGCCTCGACCTGCCCAGAGACCCAATTTTAGGGAGGCCATCATGCCTCGACCTGCCCAGGGACCCAATTCTTGGGAGGCCATCATGCCTCGACCTGCCCAGGGATTCAATCTCTAGGAGGCTGTTATGCCTCAGCCTGCCTGGGGATCTGCACCCTGACCCGGGGACACCTGGCTATCAGGTTGCAACAGTTCTGGGTAGGATAAGCTTCAGAAAGACTCACCCCTAAGGAAGTCCACCCATGGAAATAGAAGGAAGCCTATTACTTGTGGGACTGTGTCCAGTCTCAGCAATAACTCAGGAGCCCATTGAGAACCCCACTGCCTTTCTGGAAAGGCTAAAAGAGGCCCTCCAAAAGTTTACCAATTTGGACTTAGACTCTTACAAGGGACAGGTGATTTTAAAGGACAAATTCCTGTCCCAATGTACATCAGATATCAGAAATTAACTTACAATAGCTACAGCAGCAGGACCCTGCTTCCTCTTTAGAGGAGATGGTCCAGACAGCCACCAATACCTTTTATAACAGAGAACAGGAGAAAGAGGCCAAGGCCCAGGAGAGGGAGAGAAGGAAAGAGACAAGGCATGCCCAGATGCTGGCCGCCTTCCAGGGAAGCCCTATGGCACACCCGAGTCCTTGAAGGACAAGGCACGAGGCAAATGCCTAATCTGTAGACAGGCAGGACATTGGGCCAAAGAGTGTCCAAACCATGACAAGTGTCCTAAAATGGCTTGCTACAAATGCCATCAACTGGGATATTGGGCCCATGGGACCCAAGAGCCTCAAGGTCAAGCGCCAAGCCTTCCCTCATGATGGTTCAACAGGACTGAAGTGGCCCGCTCCAGCCAGCCCACCTGTCACAGATAACCATCACGGGGCTGGAGCCAAGGGTGCAACTGATGTGGCAGGTAGGTCCGAGAATTTCTTGGTTGACACAGGGGCTACCTACTCTGTCTTGATCTCCTACTCGGGAGCCTTCTCCTCCCAAACCTGTACCATTTGGGGTGCTACAGGAAAAACAACTACTAAAAGATTCACCCGAGCATCTCTTTGTTGCTGGGATGCACAAATATTTTCCCACCAGTTTCTGGTGGTCCCTGAGTGTCCTACTCCCTTAATGGGAAGAGACATAGTCACTAAACTGGGGACCACCCTTGTGATGGGAAGCTTTTCAGCCCCTAGAGCCCTACAGCTCCTGGTTACTACTGAAGAACCCTTTACACCTTCTTCAATAGGGAGGGACCAAAAACTATGGGAAGACAAAATTAACCCCCAGGTGTGGGACCAGGGGATTCATGGATGAGCCCACCAAGCTGAACCGGTCATCGTTGTCCTCCAAGATCCCACTCGGTTTCCTAACTGGAAACAATATCCCCTCAAAAGAAAGGCTTGGGAGGGACTACAGCCTTTAATAAATAAATTCCTTGTTTGTGGGCTATTGGTCCCCACGAGTTTGCCGTGTAACACCCCAATCCTGTCAGTAAAGAAAAAGGATGGAATCTGGTGAATGGTTCAAGATCTCTGGATCATAAATGAAGCTGTAGTCCCCCTCCATCCCACAGTACCCAATCCCTATGTAATCTTGGGAGAAATCCCACCCAGTGCCAAGTGGTTTACAGTCTTGGATCTCAAAGATGCATTTTTTTTTTTTTTGCATACCACTGGCTAAAGAATCCCAATATCTTTTTGCCTTTGAGTGGGAGGCCCCAGGAGAAAAACACCAACAGATGACTTGGACAGTATTACCTCAGGGGTTCAGAGATAGCCCCCAGCTGTTTGGACAGGCCCTTAGCCGGGATCTCCTAGATCTGGACCTAACAGGAAAATATTACAATATGTAGATGACCTACTAATCTGCTCTCCAGATGAGAAAATTGTCCAACAACATGCAATTCAGGTTCTAAACTTTTTGACAGAAATGGGATATAAAGTCTCCCATGCTAAGGCACAGATGGTCAAGACAAAGGTCACTTACCTGGGAGTTCAGATTACACACGGGTTCAGGAGGCTGTCCTCTGATCGGGTACAAGGAATCCTCCAGATGCCCTCCCCCATGACTTGAAAACAATTGCGAGCTTTCCTGGGGCTAACTAGGTATTGTAGAATCTGGATACCCAACTATGGTCTAATTGCCCAGCCCTTATATGAAAGCTTAAAGGGATGGGATGATTCAATCCCATTGATGTGGGGAACTCCTCAAAAGAAGGCAGGCCTTCTAAGACAGGCCTTAACTCAGGCATCTGCCTTGAGGTTGCCAGACCCAGAAAAAGCATTCCAACTTTATGTCGATGAAAGAAAGGGAATAGCCTTGGGAGTGTTAACTCAAAGGTTGGAATCTGAGCCCCAGCCTGTAGCTTACTTATCCAAGAGGCTCGATCCAACCACCCGAGGCTGGCCACCCCCGCCTTCGAAATCTTGCAGCTATTGCAATCATGATAGAAGATGCTTTAAAACTCTCCTTTGGGGGCAAACTAACTATTTTTACCAGCCACCAAGTAAAACAACCCCTAAATGGTAAAGGCCATTTATGGATGTCTGATCAAAGAATCCTCAGATATCAAGTAATGCTGATGGAAAATTCAGGCCTCACTATATCCCCTTGTGAGGTTCTTAATCCAGCCACCCTCCTACCTACCCCCGAGGGCTCTCTCCCCTTTCACTCTTGCCTAGAAACCTTGGACCACTGGACAAAACCCCAAGAGGGATTGTTGGAAGATCCTCTGACCAATCCTGAGGATATCTGGTACACTGATGGAAGCAGCTTTGTTTTAGATGGAAAAAGAAGAGCCGGATATGCAGTAGTCTCCAATTTTGAGATCATAGAGGCTAAGCCTCTGCCACCAAGTACTTCAGCCCAATTAGCTGAGCTCATAGCCCTGACTCGAGCTTTAGAGCTGGGAAAAGGAAGAAAAATAGCTATTGACACCGACTCCAAGTATGCCTTTCTGGTGCTACATACACATGCTGCTATTTGGAAAGAAAGGGGCCACTTGACCACCAGAGGGTCCCCAATCAAATATGGTGATCAAATTCTTAGACTCTCGGAGGCAGTCCATCTGCCCACTGAGGTTTCAGTCTCGCACTGTAAAGGACATCAAAAAGGGAGCACAGAAGTGGCAAGAGGGAACCAAGCAGCTGATCAGACAGCTAAGAGAGCAGCATTACAGAACAATGGCCTAGTAGGGGTTGCCACCTTAGTTTCACAGACTAATTTGCCAGAAACTCCTTCATATACTGAAGGTGAGACTCTTAAAGCTAAGACTGAGGGCTTTCAAGAAGATCATATGGGGTGGTTGCAAAAGGAGGGACTCCTTTTTCTGCCTGCAAACCTCCGATGGAAGTTGGTTAACTCTTTACATGCCACCACTCATTTAGGAGAAAAGGCCCTCCAAAGATTACTAGAAAGGTCCTTCAGAGGAACAGGCCTCCAAACAACTATAAGGCAAGTGGTCTTCTCTTGTCCCACTTGCCAGTTAAACAACCCCTAAGGAGCTTGAAGACCCCAGCTGGCCCAGCCTATCCAATGACGTGGGGCCTATCCAGGAGAGGACTGGCAGATGGACTTCACCCAGATGCCAGCTTCTCAAGGGTATAAATACCTATTAGTCATGATAGATACATTCACAGGATGGACTGAAGGCTTTTCCCACCTGGACTGAGAAGGCTGAGAAGGTGGTAAAAAAAATTGCTCCATGAAATCATTCCAAGATTTGGTCTGCCCAGGTCATTACAAAGTGACACTGGGACATCATTTACTTCTAAGGTCACCCAATGGGTCTCTAAAGCATTGGGCATTACTTATTATCTCTATTGTGCCTGGAGGCCTCAGTCTTCAGAAAAAGTAGAAAGAGCCAATCAATTCCTAAAATCAGCGATAAAAAAGAACCCAGGAAAGCTCCCTGGGATGGAAGGAGGCTTTACCAATAGCTCTCCTCCACACCCCTACTGCCCCTAAGGAACAGGTTGGTCTTATATGGAAGACCTTTTGTTTATGTCAATGACCTCTTCCTAAATCCAGAGGTATAGGCCCTCCAGTCTTATACCATGGCCATTGGGCAATTTCAACATGATATATGCTTGTAGGGTATGAACCAGGACCCAAAAGATTCTAAGGAGTCACCACTATATGCTCCAGGGACTCAAGTCCTAATTAAAGTCTGGAAAGATGGGCCCCCAAAGGCTCAACTCTAGCCCACATGGAAGGGCCCCTACCCTGTAATACTTTCTACCCCCACAGCAGTTAAGGTACCAGGACATGACTCCTGGATTCACTACTTATGAGTCAAGCTGTGGAAGAAAACAGAAGAAAACACTCAGTATACCTGTGAGCCCCTGGGAGATCTCAGATGCCTATTCAGAACTACAAATGGGTGCCATTCTTTTTTTTTTTTTTTTCCATTTTTATAAAAATGTGTTTTATTTTAAAACAAGTCTATAAAAGTAGAAATCACATACAAAAATACAGATTACTCTGACGTGTTAGCAAAATAGCTTATGGCTGGACTTGAGTTTGGAAGTACTGTATGTATGAGGGCATCCGGAAATCAGATGCCGACCGGATCCTCCCTCCAGTCCGTGTCACTAATCTGTAAACAATAATTTCAAGTAGTATGTAGCACTTTTAAACTACTACAAAACTGAAACCTAATCATTTCCCGTGTAACACTACTTTATAAAAATGTTCTTCCTTAGGTTTGAGCAGATAAGGGCACTTCATACCATTGTTTCTAACATTTGAAAGATCTAATTTTTTAAAAAAAGCAATGTTAATAGAAATGATGAGTTTGGGGTTTTTGCTCCATTTTGAATATATGGGAAGGTCATCGATTTAAACGAGAAATTAGTGTTTTGTGTTTGTGTGTGTGTGTGTTTTAAGTAGAATTTAGTCCTTTTTCTTCTATGTATCATTAAAAAAAAAAATTCACTGATGCTATCAAAAGGTTCAGCACCCAAGTCTTAACTTTTACACATGTGCCGGCTGTGCTTATTGCTCTGAAACTGCACGGAACATACACCTTCTTCTAGTGGATATTCCTAATTGAGAGATGGGTGCCATTCTAATGAACACCCCCAAAATCTGGTTTCTGGGGATAAGATTTCTCAGGATAGCTCTAAAGAGCCAACACAGCTTGGCAGGGATTGTACTCCAAAACAGACAGGAGATAGATCTTCTGATCCCTGAACAGGGAGGGACTTGAGCCATCCTGGCAATGTGAATTTGGAATTGGCTAATGCCGCTACTAGTCCTTGTTATGCCATATTGATGCTGCTTATGATTGCTCCATGTATTATCAATTGTCTAACCTGTTTTGTCTCTGCCCAGGTCAACAAGCTACAACATGCAGTGCCAGTTCAACAAAGATATAAAACTACAGCTGACCATGGAAAATATCACTCACCCTTAGATGGACACTGCTATAAGGACTCTGAGGCTTGAGACTAGCAAGAGGGGGAGGCCCAATACTCCTCGCCATCCCAGTTCAGCAGGAAGTAGCCAGAAAGTCCTCGATGCCCCTATTCCCAAAGAATTGGGCCTCCCATCTCTTGAGGGGGGAATGTTAGCTAGTTAGAATAGGAAACAGGAGTCCAGAATGGCAGTGGCTAAATGATAAGGAAGGGAAAAGCCCACGAAAATAGAACAAAAGAAGGTCAAGGGAAGGTCCAAGGACCAGAGTGAGGACCTCAGGTAGAACAAACAGCACTCCTAGGCTAGCCCAATTTACATAGGGCAGCCCCAGGGGGAGGAAAAAACATAAAAGGAGCCAAAGCGCGTTCGCTCTCTCTCCCCCACATGCTGTCACACTCCCCCACTCTCTTCTCTTCGCATCTTTGGGTCAGCATGCCCTCACGCCTCGAGGATGGATTTTCCTGCAATTTTCTAAATAAAATAGAGCTGTAACACTGATTTGTCTAAGAGCTATAACATGGTCTATCCAAGACCCGACAGCTGTGACGCGCTGAGGGCTTTAATGTCCGTCACTCCAAATCTTTGTTGTGACGAGACAGAACTGAGGAGCATACACTTGCCTGACATTTGTTGCACAAAAGATCCTTGCAGTCTTGCAGTTATTCCTGATGCTTATGATAGAAGTTAATCACATAGTTTTATAATCAGTATTTTCCACCTGCTTCCCAAACTATCATATTAACTCCATGCAAACCTAAGCCATTTCTCTAAGAAAGTCAGCAGGAACGAGGAGTATCTGACAGATCCTAGACCTGGTAAATCCAAACACAGTATGTACTCTGCAACCTTTCACATGCCCCTTGCTTTTGTACCTGCAAGCACTACACTTGTACTTCCTCCCTTCTAGGTCAGCATGCCTGCCACTTAAAACATATCAAAGTACTGTCACCTGTCATTCATTAATCACCTACTGTGTGCTGAGCACCTTGCTAGACCTTTTCCACAAATCATTTCCCTTGATGCTACTAACAACCCTCTAGGTAAGTACTAATTGGTAAACCCCATTTACTACGGCCAGGTCAGTAGTTGGGACAGCAGGTGGCTGTACCTACTAGAACCCAGATGCATCTGACTCTACAGGCTACACCTCACCCACATCAAGCACTCAGGGCTGTGCAGAGTCCTGACCTGAAGCAGCCAAGTCTATGGTGACCTGAGTCCCGTGGGGTCTTTCACAGCTAACACATTCTGCAATGTGAAAGGGGCCCTTCCATTTTCCAGAAGGGCAGGCAGGAGGTGCCCCATCCCCTCCCAAGAGGCAGAGGTAGTGGGGAGGCAGGGTTAAGCTTTTTAAGTTATAAATCAGAAAATCTGAGTCCTAGACTTGGTTCTCCCATCAGTTCCCTGTGTGACCTTGGGAAAGCCACTGAAACTCTCGGATCCTGCTTCCTCCTTGCTAAAATGAAAATAACAATATGGTGGCATTTACTATTTATTATGGGCAAGGGGCTTAAGGTTTACCACTGAAGCCTCAGAACAATCTTCTGAGGTAATTATTATCCTCAGCTTTTCAGATATGAGAAAAAGACTCAGAGGTCAAGAACCTTGCCTACCCGTTTATATATATATATCCAAAGTAAAGGAAATCACTATCTCAAAAAGGTATCTGCGCCCCCATATTCACTGCAGCATTATTCAAAATTGCTGAATCATGGAAACAACCTAAGTGCCCATTAAAGGATGGATAAGGAAAATGTGATGTACACACACACAGACACACACACATGGAATACTATTCAGCCACTCAAAAAGGGAAAGAAATCCTACCATTAGTAACAGTACCAATTGACCTTGAAGGCATTATGCTAAGTGAAATAAGTCATAGACAAATACTGGGGTGATCCCGATTACACAGAGATTCTAAAGGAGCTGATCTCATAGAAACAGAGAGTAGGACAGTGGTTGCCAGGGGGTGGGGGATGGGGGAAATGAGGAGATTCTGGTCAAAGGGTATAAGCTTCTAGTTACAAGACATAATTGAGTTCTGGGGATCAAATACACTGCATGGGGGCCATATGTAATATTACCGTATTACAGGCTTGAAGCTGCTAGGAGAGTAGATCTCCATCCCCCCACCCCGCCCTTTGGGACCCCGCAGCTCCCAAGGACGAACCACCCAGGGTGAACCAGGGTCCACCTTGCTGACCCAGACGCCAACTCCATGCAGATCTGATCTCAAGACCTCCGCCTGGACGCTGCCATCTTCCGGCGCGCCAGGTGAGAGTAGATCTTTCGAGTGTTCACCACACACAAAGAAAACTATCGTAATTCTGTGAGGTGATGGAGATGTTAACTGACCTCACTGCGCTTATCATTTCACAATGTATATGCGCATCAGGTCATCAAGTAGTGCACCCTAAAATCACACAACGCCACACGTTATTTTTACCCTAGTCAAGCTGAGAGGAAAAAAATCTAAAACAAAGCAAAAAACTGGCCCACAAATTATGCAGGTGACAGAGGCTGAGTTGGAGCAAGGACCTGAAGACAGGTCAGAGTAGGAGGACCCAGCTAGGTGGGGAACAACGCAGTGTCATTCACTTACCACCTTCATAATTTCTGTCACACCTGGTATCTCTGATACCTTGTTGCTGCTTACTCACTAAATGGTGTATGGCTCTTTGCGACCCTGTGGACTGTAGCCGGCCAGGCTCCTCTGTCCATGGGATTTTCCAGACAAGATTACTGGTGCGGGTTACCATTTCCTACTCTGGGGGCTCTTCCTGACCCAGGGATCGAACTCGTGTCTTCTGCATAGCAGGCAGATTCTTTACCACTGAGCCACCAGAGAAGCCCTATCTCTGATACTAGTACTTACTTACTGTGTTTTATTTAAAACTCCTTATCTTTTAGCTATAAATACCTTCATTTTAAATGGGAACCTTATACGGCTACTTAAATGGAAAACCAGAATCATCTGTGATCAAACGAAAGTAATCTTTCCCCCACAAAGTGCGATTATAATTAAAAAAAAAAAAAATGTGAATGAAGTCTAGCTTGACACAGACACTTGTTGAAAGTTCTGAGCTTGGGGTCTGCCATCTTTTTCAAAAAGAAGACGAAAACCAGAAGCTAGCCGGTGCAACGATCCTAGAAAGCGACGGTGAGGCCCGCTGCTTGGAACCCGAGGGGAAGTTGGGGTTGGGGTGGGGGATACTCAGGTCGGCCATCACTCACGACCGCGCCCCGTACCAGCGGCCACCGGGCTCGTCCCACCTGGGCGGCCACGACGCGCAGGTAGCAGCCGGCGAGGTCACCCTCCGCGGGACTCTGACGCGCTTGCGAGCCCAGGCGCCCCCGCCAGCCGCGCCTGGGTCCCGGCGGAGGGGCGACCCTCCCTAACCCGGCCCACTCACAGAGGTAGAAGGCGATAGCGACGCCGGGATTCCTGGAGGTGGGGCGACTCAGGCCCCTTCCTCTCGCCACCGGCATCCCCAATCGGCGCCTGAGCCGTGGGACCAGCCTCCTGGAGCCACTTCCGGCCTCTCTAGGATGCTCGGAGGTCTCGGCATCTCTATGGTGTACAGGTTTCTCCCACCTTATACCTGTGCGGTGGTGTGGAGTTCACGTCATGCATCTCCCCGACGTGACCAAACCGTGTGTTCCAGCTTCGCGGGAGCCCTTTCAGAGCACATCGGCTATAACCACCTCCAATTTAGACTTCCGTTTTCGTCTTTGTGTACCTCCAACGTTGAGCAGGACTTCCCTGTAGCGTAAATGGTAAAGAATCTGTCTGCAATGCAGGAGATCAGGATTCGATCCCTGGGTTGGGAAGTTCCTATGGAGCAGGGAATGGCAATCCACTCCAGTACTCTTGCCTGGAGAATTCCATGGACAGAGAAGCCTGGCGGGCTACAGTCCGTGAGATTGCAAAGAGTCGGACACGACTGAGTGACTAACGCACACACAGTGTTGACCATAGGCAGTGCTTGATAAATAGGAGGAGCTCAGCTCAGTTATTGCGTGGATGGATGAATGGGTGTATGGATATGTGGATGGATAGATGGACGGGTGGACGGGTAGATGGGTGGGTGATGGATGGATGAGGCTCTCTAGGCTCCTGAGTATTCACTTCCCATGTATCTTTTAAAATCTCTGTCTCTGAGTTTCCATATTTATGTATATTTTCCTGTGTCCCCAATTTTCCCTATTTTTACAGTTCCACTTCTGATCAATGAGTGAGCAATGATGTGAAGACTAACCTTTGTTGCTGGCATATTCAGTGCAGCACTTTAACAGTATCATCTTTTAGGATTTGAAACAGCTCAACTGGAATTCCATAACCTCCACTAGCTTTGTTCCTAGTGGTGCTTCCTAAGGCCCACTTGACTTCGCACTTGAAGCACAAGCTGGAATCAAGTTTGCTGGAAGAAGTGTCAAAAACCTCAGATATGCAGATGACGCCACCCTTATGGCAGAAAGTGAAGAGGAACTGAAGAGCCTCTTAATGAAAGTGAAAGAGGAGATTGAAAAAGTTGGCTTAAAGCTCAGCATTCAGAAAACTAAGATCATGGCATCCAGACCTATCACTTCATGGCAAATAGATGGGGAAACAATGGAAACAGTGACAGACTTTATTTTCTTGGGCTCCAAAATCACTGCAGTGGTGACTGCAGCCATGAAATTAAAAGAATTTCTCCTTGGAAGAAAAGCTATGACCAACCTAGACAGCACATTAAAAAGCAGAGACATTACTTTGCCTGCAAAGTCTAGTTAAGCTATGTTTGTCTAGTTAAAGCTATGGTTTTTCCAGTAGTCATGTATGGATGTGAGAGTTGAACTATGAAGAAAGTTGAGTGTCGAAGAGTTAATGCTTTTGAACTGTGGTGTTGGAGAAGACTCTTGAGAATCCCTTAGACTGCAAGGAGATCAAACCAGTCAATCCTAAAGGAAATCAGTCCTGAATGTTCATTGGAAGGACTGATGCTAAAGCTGAAATTCCAATACTTTGGCCACCTGATGCAAAGAACTGATTCCTTGGAAAAGACCCTGATGCTGGAAAAGATTGAAGGTGGGAAGAGAAGGGGATGACAGAGGATGAGATGGTTGAATGGCATCACTGACTCAGTGGACATGAGTTTGAACAAGCTCTGGGAGTTGGTGATGGACAGGGAGGCCTGTCGTGCTGCAGTCCATGGGGTTGCAAAGAGTCAGACACGACTGAGTGACTGAACTGAACTGAACCTTTGTTGCTGCAGTAACCACATAGAAGGGAATGTTGACATCCTTATTCAAAGGTGTCCTGGAGAGGCCCATCTTTTTCTCCTCATCACAAGTCTGGTTCCATGGAAACCTGCAGACTCTGTACACACACACACACACACACACACACACATACACGACTTGACCCCTGGCTGGGGAAGACTTCATTTTGATGGCTCAAAGGATAGGAGTTTTGACTTCATACACTGCTGTTGCCACATGCAGACTCCAGTAAGCTCATATGACATAAGTCGTTTACTGCTAAATTTTCAGTGAGAACACAAAATCACAAAGAAAACCTCAAGCCTGGGGATATAAACATCGATGAAGGCCACAGGAGGAAAGCCGAGTCTCCAGCGTTGACCTCTTGAGTCATTCCTCTCTGATCCTATCTGTGTTGTCCTCAAGTGTGATCTAGCCATAAGTCTTAGGAGACTGAGATATGGTTGTAGCAAGTAGTCCTAAGGAACAGCTTTTCTCCACCTTCCCAGCATTCATAAAGATTAGAAGAGGGGAAGAGGAAGGCTAGTGAGGTGACTGGCAATATGCTCTTGGGACCAGCAGCCAAGGAAGAAAATATCCCTCTGAGGATGCAGTATGTAAGACGGACATCCTTTGGGGAAATTCATCTCTAAGAGATGCCCAGATTTACTGCCTGTTGATGGCCCATAAGAAGAAATGTGGCAAATTTAAATGTTAATATCATTGTGCCACCAAGGACTCTTTTAAAATCTAAGCACTTATGTTTTAAGGGAAAATTATAAACTTTACAATTGCTTCCTTAATTTCTACCCACTGCAATTTAATGAGTTGATTTTATAAAGATCTGAATAAGAATTTGAAGATAGAAATGACCAGGAAAAAAGTTGACATCAGTATTAATTTACATGTCAAACCTTAAAAAAAAAAAATTTTCCCCTAATAATATATCCAGAAAGTGGATACATTTCAGAAAAACCAGTTTACAGTTATGATTCCTCACAGATGTCCAATAGTTTGTACTATTAGCTCATCAGATTCCCACAGAAATTGTATCTGTTAAGATTCTTTCAAGTAGTAGAGAATTTTGGTGTCCTTGTTTAGTAACTAAGTCATGTCTGACTCCTTTGTGACCCCATGGACTGTAGCCCGCCAGGTTCCTCTGTCCTTGGTATTCTGCAGGTAAGAATACTGGAGCAGGTTGCCATTTCCTTCTACAGGGGATCTTCCTGCCCCAGGGATCAAATCTGCGTCTCCTGCATCTCCTGCATTGGCAGGCGGGTCTTTACCACTGAGCCACCAGGGAAGCCCAGTAGAGGATAGCTCCAGCAAATATAAGTGAAAAAAATGGCAACTTTTAGAATCTCAGAAAGAGTTCAATAATTTCTGTATGTATGGTAAGCAGTGCTAGCTTCTGTAATAGATAAATCCTGAAATCTCAGTGGTTTAATGCAATAAAAGTTTCTTTTTCATTCTCATCATAGGTCAATTAGTCTGCAGGGGAGAGTGGCTCCCCTGCACACAATCACCAGGGACCCAGCCTTCTTTCAATTGTTATGTTTTTTCATTTGTATTCAACTTTTGTCCACCAAGGTCATTGTAGAAAGGGAAGCGAGACCTTGGCTTTCCCCAGCACCTCTGCTTAAAGTAGGTCCCCTGCAACCTTTGAAATCCTCCAATTGCTTCAAAGCACTTAGCTTATCTGAAATTATCTTGTACAGTACTATCATGAATGCTCTGTGAGGCCAGAGACCTGCTTTATTGAACTAGTATATCTCCTCTGCTCGTTAGAGTATCTGGCATAGAGAGAATTTGAAAAGAACTGCTGAATGAATGAGCAAGTGAGTGAATGTCCCAACTCTGGTTGTCTGTTCAAAACCAGATTTGCAGATGAGACCTTCTTTTGACCCTGGTTGGGTCAGAAATCACCTCTAATGTAGCAGAGGTGGCAAGGGGGAACAAGCTATGGGGATACAGCTATGGCAAGCGGGTATAAGAGCAACTATTAATAGCCCACCACTAAAATCCAGGGCATTTTCTAGAAGAAGGAAAATCATTGTGAGCCTGGAAGGTACCCTCTACCTTGTTACCCCAAAGTGTGAAGGCAGCCACATCAACATCACTTGGGAGCTTATTCAAAATGCAGATCTTGGATCCCACTTCAAACATAACAAGAATCTGCAAAGGTCTTGTGAAATTTGGAAGTCCCCAGGGAATTCCTATGAACAATAAAGACTGGGAGACGATGCCCTAAAAGTTTTTATCACTACGACTCTCAGATGTGGGTAAGAGATTCCAGACAGTGGTCTCTTGCTACACCTGGAACCCAGGTAAGATTTAGTGACTTACCCAAGGTCACAGAACTAGTAATTGGCAGAGCTGGGGTTAACAGGCAAGGCTTCCAAATCCCACTCCACTCCATGCTCATTCCACCATGCTGCTCCATCTCCTGGATAAACCTATTTCCTTCCACTAATGAGAAAGATTCAAAAGGGAGAAATAAATGGGAAAAAAATAGAGTTACATTTACATGGTGGTTAATGGTTTCAATAATTGATTTGTTTTAGAAAAGGAAACAGGCATTTATTGCTTACAGTGCATTCAATACACCGTTTTCCCCATTATGTATTAAAGAACTCTCCAAGTAACAAAATGGATGTTTGTATTTCATTTATTCAGCAATTACGCGTTCTTTTATAAGCATTTGTAGCACTTATTCAGAATTACCAATATCCTATTTGGGTCAATGGTTTTTCTTTTTCCTTCTTGGATTAAGCTGTTTACATAGCACTGATTAAAACTACATGTTATTTTGAGTATCTTGGCCAAGGGTTCTCTGCTCAGGGCTCAAGCATTTGAAGCTTTCTTATTAGAACACAAAAGACCCCCCAGAGATAGTGACGCTTGCCTTTGCCACTTTTGTTCTTTACTGTTTTCAGAGACTGAAGAATGTAGATACCAACCATGTTAATCAGGTTGCAAATCATAGAAATCTACCCCAACACGGGTAGATCAAAGGTATAAATGATTGGCTGCTGTAGCTGGAAGCTCAAAAGTTGGATCTAGCTTCAGAGTCTTAAACATCATCAGAGTGCCATCTCCCTGTCTCTCAGCTCCCCTTTCTCCCATTTGACCAGTTCTCTTCCTGTGGCTTATTTAACTTACATGCAGAGTACATCATGTGAAATGCCAGGCTAGATGAGTCACAGGTTAGAATCAAGATTGCCAGGAGAAATATCAGCAATCTCATATAGGCAGATGATACTACCCTAATGGCAGAAATTGAAGAGGAACTAAAGAGCCTCTTGATGAAGGTGAAAGAGGAGAGTGAGAAAGCTGGCTTAAAATTCAATGTTTAAAAGTTAAGATCATGGAAACTGGTTCCATCACTTCATGTCAAATAGAAGGGGAAAAAGTGGAAGTGGTGACAGATTTTCTTTTCTTGGGCTCCAAAATCACTGTGGACAGTGGTAGCAGCCATGAAATTAAAAGACACTTGCTCCTTGGAAGGAAAGCTATGACAAACCTAGATAGCATGTTAAAAAGCAGAGACATTACTTTGCTGACAAGGTCTATATAGTCAAAGCTATAGTTTTTCCAGTAGTCATGAATGGATGTGAGAGTTGGACCATAAAGAAGGCTGAGCACCACAGAATTGATGCTTTTGAATTGTGGTTTTGGAGAAGACTCTCGAGAACCCCTTGGACTGCAAGGAGATCAAACCAGTCAACCCTAAAGGAAACCAGTCAACCCTAAAGGAAATCAGTCCTGAATATTCATTGGAAGGACTGATGCTGAAGCTGAAGCTCCAATATTTTGGCCACCTGATGCAAAGAACTGAGTCATTGGAAAAGACCCTGATGCTGGGAAAGATTGAAGGAAGGAGAAGAGGACGACAGAAGATGAGATGGTTGGATGGTATCACTGACTTGATGGACATGAGTTTGAGCAAGCGCTGGGAATTGGTAATGGACAGGGAAGCCTAGTGTGCTGCAGTCCATGGGGTCGCAAAGAGTCAGTCGTGACTTAACGACTGAACAACAAGAACTATGAATAAGATGCTCAACCTGTGCAAACCAGCTTTGTCGACTTCCTTCTTAGGGCCACAGAGAAAGGATTATTATGGCAATACCAACTAGGAAAGACAGATGCATCTCCCCACCCCTCCAGAAGGACAGGCTCTAGGCTTACAGGCTTCAGTAGTTGCAGCTCATGGGTCCTAGAGTGTGCAGGCTTCAGTAGCTATGGAGCTTAGGCTTAGTTGTTCCTGGCATGTGGAATCTTCCTGGACCAGGAATGGAACCTGTGTCCCCTACATTGGGAGGCAGATTCTTATCCACTGCACCACCAGGGAAGTCTTAGACCTGCTTCTTTTGAATTCCCTTTAGGAAATAAAGCACAAACCCCATCAATATTTCCTTATTCTATGTGGGGAGTCCTCTTAGGAGCGGGTGACATGCCTCAAAATAGACTTTGCTAGGAATTCCGGTGATTGGACTGTGGGAGAACCACCATGTTCTAGCTTGAGTTTCCGCAGAAGCAGATTTTGAGGCAAGGATTCAAGTGCAAGTAGTTCATTTGGAAAGTGATCTCAGGAACTACCTGTAGGCATTTGAGGGGGGGGGGTGATAAAATATGGTAGCAGTTGCATACTGCTGTGAATACTAAAACCGACTGATTTGTGTACTTTAAATGGGTGAATTGTATGATCTGCGAATTATATCTCAATAAAACTGTTACTCAAAAAGGATTTCAACTACAATAAATGCCAGTTTCATCATTTCAACATAGAGTGAAAGAGGACCAGCTGTCCTTTCACCCTGGACATGCCCACAAAAATGTGCCATGGGTGGCAAAATCAATACAGGGAAAGGTTTAGGAGCTACTGCCTTAGAAAAATAAAAATGATTCTCTTGCTCCACCATCTCAATAGGAGAGTTTTTCCCCGGGGCACTTCTCTCCCTGCCCTCTTTCTCAGTACAAACCCGGAGGGAAAGAGGTTTGAATAATAGATGGTTTTCAATTAGCTGCATTGAAAAGTGAGAGTTGACTTGTATTAATTTTCATGATCAAATTACTTCATTTTGTCTCTCTTCTAACTGCGAGGGTAATTTTATGCCAGGATTATTTCAGTCATTCTAATTATGCTTGCATCAATATTTAGTGGGTGTTTACCTAACCCACAGCATACCCAAATGTTCTCTTCCCTCAGAGACCGTGGCAGCACGATGTAATATGAATAGGTGGTACACAGGACCGAGATGAAGTTCCTTTATTTCTCCATCTTTGTTTGTAAGGAACATTCAGGTGGCGTTTCTTGAAAAGCAACATATAAGCTATTCAGATCCATCTATAAAACCAAAGGCAAGTGTGAATGCTGTGAGTTCATTACATGATACTAAATGCAATTCTCACACAGATGTTTCATTAGGGATTCAGTTATATAAGACAAATCAAAATTTACCATTTGTTTAGATTTTTCTTTTTGTAAAGAAGCTTCGCATTCTTGTCATTCATTTGAATTACTCTGTCACAGACAGTATTGCTTACCCTAAATTTTTCATACAGAATCCTTTCTCCTTAACATGCGGTATTTATGTTCTTCTCTGTCTTCTTGTCCCGCTTCATCCTTTCCTCTCCATTTTCTTTCTTCAGAAATTTTGTATTTTCTTCCCACCTCCTAACTGGGTTAAAACCTAAGACTGAATCTTGAGTCTTTTTTTTCTTTCATGCCTACATCCTTCACTTAAAAGAACACTTCATTTCTCTTGGTTTCAATTCTGAACCCTGAGCTGACATTTCCCAAATATATATGAACAGGCACTGGGATATATTTATGGGAATGGTCCATTTATCTTAACCCGATATCCAGAAGTGAATCCCTCATCTCCAGCAACACCTGACATTGGCCGTACCATTTTCATACTTCACTTCTTCCCTTCATTTTCATTTGAGTTTTATTTTGCCTTGCCAAGTCTCTTGGCCTTATTCTCTCTTTCCATTTCTTCTATGTTCACTGTTTTCCTGATGGCTTCCTAATCAGAGGAACACTCCAGGGGGTCAGCAAGCTAACCTTGGTGGTCTGCAAGATCTGATCATCTCCATTCTGAAGTTGCCTGCTTTCTCCCTTCCTTCATTCCCAGGATCCAAAGACACCTGGCCCCTGCATCACTCCCCCAAGTCCTGTGAAACTAGATGAAGCTGAGAGAGAGCCTTTGATAAGAGAGAAGGACATGAAATGGAGCAATACAGGGGAGGATGTTGGGGACAAAAGGCACAACATGGACCACAGGGTGTTGGGAAGCTGGAAGATTCAGAGAATATACCAGGAGAAAGGCTTCCTGCCTATCCATGAGATTGCCCCGTGGAATGACCTGTCACTGGTTCATTCAGAAGCATCGTATTTAACTAAGTGTTCTCAGAATTGGGTAAATCAAAAGAGTGTTCATTTCAACACAAATGCAATCTTGTGAACACAGTCTTACCATGTGTCTTTTTTTTTTTTTTTCTCCCCCCCCTTACCATGTGTCTTAACTATCTTTTAAAACAACTCTGTATGTGAAGATTTACCTCATTTAACTTATGGAAAATATTCAATGTATCATAAGCAAAGCCATTCCACATTATGAAATCAATCAGACAGATCAAAGTATTTGAATTCTTTCTGAGTTATATGCCCCAAATTACATTTAATGATCATCTGTTAGAAAAAAAATGAGTTTGTATTTCGGTTTGAATAAACATAACAACATTCTCATGACAACTGTTTCATTTTTGGTAGAAAGAAAGAGTAGACAGATTGTAGCCCTTGTTGTTGCTACAAGTTTGTTACTTAGGCTTTCATGAGAAAATTTACAGCTTGTTGAGGGGGAGAGAGCTGGGGGCAGGGTCCACTGAGCAGGACTTTGAAGAAGGAATCATAGAAGGAGAGGGAAATAAGCAAATGGGCAAGAGTATTCCTGGTAGAGGGAAGAGCCGAAGTGAGGCTCCAAGGCAAGATCCAGCCTGTGTGTTTGAGGAGTTGGCAAGGGGGCCCTTGTGACTTGAATGGAATGAATAAGGGGACAGAAGTCAGAGATCAGAAACACCAAGAGCTGGGTCATCTAGCCTGGAGCCATTTAGAGATTTTGGCTCTGACCCAGGTTTTCAGCAGATGAGTGACATGATAGCACTAAGGTTATGAAAGGATTTCTGCAGGGCTGGGTTGAGAACAGACTATAGGGAGACAAGGTGGATCAGAGGGACCCATGAGGGAGCTGTTGCTGTTATACAGGCAGGAGGTGATGGTCAATTGGACCAGGTGAGTAGCAGCATAGTTGTCAGGTAGTGGGTAAATTCTGCAGGCATCGCCCACAAGATTGTTGATGGATGGGTTGTGGGTTGAGTCAGGATGCATCACTACAAACAAAGCTAATGGAGGTGATGGAATTCCAGTTGAGCTATTTAAAATCCTAAAAGATGATGCTGTGAAAGTGCCTGCACTCAATATGCCAGCAAATTTGGAAAAGTCAGCAGTGGCCACAGGACTGGAAATGGTCAATTTTCATTTCAATCCCAAAGAAAGGCAATGCCAAAGAATGTTCAAACTACCACACAATTGTACTCATCTCACACGCTAGTGAAGTAATGCTCAAAATTCTCAAGCCAGGCTTCAATAGTATGTGAACTGTGAATTTCCAGATGTTCAAGCTGGATTTAGGAAAGGCAGAGGAACCAGAGATCAAATTTCCAACTTTGGCTGGATCATTGAAAAACCAAGAGAGTTCCAGAAAAACATCTATTTCTGCTTTATTGACTATACCAAAGCCTTTGACTGTGTGGATCACAACAGACTGTGGAAAATTCTTAAAGAGTTGGGAATACCAGACTACATTACCTGCCTCCTGAGTAACCTGTATGCAGGTCAAGAAGCAACAGTTAGAACCGGACATGGAACAACAGACAGGTTCCAAATCAGGAAAGGAGTATGTCGAGGGTAAATATTGTCACTTTGCTTATTTAACTTATATGCAGAGTACATCATGAGAAATGCCAGGCTGGATGAAGCTCAAGCTGCAATCAAGATTGCCAGGAGAAATATCCATAACCTCAGATACGCAGTGACACCACCCCTATGGCAGAAAGTGAAGAAGAACTAAAGAGCTTCTTGATGAAAGGGAAACAGGAGAGTGAAAAAGTTGGCTTAAAACTCAACATTTAGAAAACAAAGATCATGGCACCTGGTCCCATCACTTCATGGCAAATAGATGGGAAAACAGTGGAAACAGTGAGAGACTTGTTTTTTTTGGGCTCCAAAATCACTGCAGATGGTGACTGCAGCCATGAAATTAAAAGACGCTTGCTCTTTGGAAGAAAAGGTATGGCCAACCTAGACAGCATATTGAAAAGCAGAGACATTACTTTGCTGACAAAGGTCCATCTAGTCAAAGCTATGGTTTTTCCAGTAGTCATGTATGTATGTGAGAGTTGAACTATAAGGAAAGCTGAGCACCGAAGAGTTGATGCTTTTGAACTGTGGTGTTGGAGAAGACTCTTGAGAGCCCTTGGACTACAGGAAGATCCAAGCAGTCAATCCTGAAGGAAATCAGTCCTGAATATTCATTGGAAGGACTGATGCTGAAGCTCCAATACTTTGGCCATCTGATACAAAGAACTGATTCCTTGGAAAGGACCCTGATGCTGGGAAAGATTGAAGGCAGGAGGAGAAGGGGACAACAGAGGATGAGATGGTTGAATAGCATCACCGACTCAACGGACACGAGTTTGAGCAGGCTCTGGGAGTTGGTGATGGACAGGGAAGCCTGGCGTGCTGCAGTCCACAGGGTCGGAGAATCAGACACGATGGAGCGACTGAACTGACTGAGTCAGAGCTCAGAGTGAAGGGGAATCCAGCGCTGTGCCACTGGAAGGGTGGCCTTGCTCTCAGTGAGATGGGAAGGATGTGGTTAAGCAAGTTTGGGACATGTGAATTGGGGCATTAGAGTGAGCTGTGAGCAGAGAGTTCTACAGGATGGAAGGAGGAGAAGTGTGAGTCTATGGGACAGGAAGGGAAGGAGGAAGAGGAGAGGGCTAAAGAGAGTGAGAGAAGCTTAAAGGAGCATCCACGAGGTCGGTGACACTCTCTGCGGTGATGGTGGGAGGACACCTAGGCCCCTGTGTCACCTTCACAGGTTCATGGATTTAGGACCTGAACATATGCTAATGATTCAGTCCACTACAGTGGTAGAATTTTTCCTCCATCCTGTCCATCTCTCCTACCTGAACTCCAAAGCCACTGAAGGTAGAAGGAAGTTCAATACAGTTGACTTTACTGCTTTCAGTTTTGTTTTGCAAATAGAAAAGAGAGGTTGGGTTTCACATTGAATTCAAAACGGTAGAGAGAAGCAATGACTTAAAGAAGCAGAAGGAACAGTGAGAAGGTAGGTCCTTAGGACCTTGGAGAAATCTTGGTGAGGCTTTTACTTCCCCAGGCTGTGGGACTGGGAATTTGAGCCAGTCTTATCTGGATCCCAAAGTTTAAGAAGTTCCAACTGATATCTGTATGATAAGGGCGTAAAATATGATCACATTATACATTTTACTTTGTAACCTGCTCTCTGTGCTCAAAAATATTGCAAACCTTTCCTCAAGACATTATTCTCCAACAACACAATTTTAATGGCTGTATAGCAGTCCATCAAATGAAAGTGTTGTAATTTATATAACATATCTGGTTATATGGTAAGCCATTTAGGATGTTTCTGCATTTAACACATGATAAATAACACTTAAATGAACAACTTTTCTGTAAATCATTGTGTACCTCTTTGATTATTTTCAAATGTTCTCATTTCAAATAACCATGAACACTTCTGTGATAACTATTTCTGCTCATTGTTTTCTTTATGAACTAAAACTTTTCCTTTAGGCAAAAAAAAAAAAAAAAAGGAAAAGAAGTTCCTGGAACATCTGGCTTATGGTATAATTTACTTTTGGCATTCAGCTGTGCTCTCAAATTTTGAAATGTCTTCTTTCTTACAGATTCATCTGAGATTTAATCTCCCTTCTGGAGATACAGACGTCAGCATGTCTCCTTCTGTGAATCTTCAGCCTGGGAGCCATGACTGTAGGAAAGAGCCCACACCAAGCAGTGCATTGGTTGCCTGTGGCTCCTATTTTTCAATTTGTAAATTCCAAGAAGGGACAGGAAGTGAAAAAATTCTATTGCAAGAGTTTTTGCTGAGGCTAAAAAGATATTTGTCTAATGGCTGCCATAAAAGACTCTAATATGTCAGGTCACTTACACACAGATTATAACCAATATGAGGTACAAATTATTATCCCACTATTGGTGAGCACCACAGTTCGAAGGCATCAGATTCTTCAGAGTCCCTTGAACTGCAAGGAGATCCAACCAGTCAATCCTAAAGGAAATCAACCCTGAATATTCACTGGAAGGACTGATGCTAAAGCTGAAACTCCAATGCTTTGGCCACCTGATACGAAGAGCCAACTCATTGGAAAAGACCCTGATGCTGGGAAAGACTGAAGGCGGGAGGAGAAGGGGATGACAGAGGAAGAGATGGTCGGATGGCATCACTGACTCAATGGACATGAGTTTGAGTAAACTCTGGGAGTTGGTGATGGACAGGAAGGCCTGGCCTGCTGCAGTCGATGGGGTCGCAAAGATTTGGACATGACTGAGCAACTGAACAATTGGTGAGCAGTCTGTGGCTCAGACAAGACAGGGCAGTTCATGCAATCAAGGAAGTAACAGAGTTGGATTTATACCCAAGGTTTGTCTTACTCAGATCCACCATGTGGTGTGTTAGCGGGACTGTCACATTTTTGAATTTTGAACCCTGCTAAAATTTCAGATCAAAATCTGGGGAGACGTGTTGGTTTGCCAACTTTTAATTTTGCCAAGGAAATCAAAACAGAAACAACGACCAAGGGGCTTCTCTGGTGGTCCAGTGGCTAAGATTCCATGCTCCCAGGGCAGGGAACCCAGGTTCAATCAGAGAACTAGAACCCGCACACAGCAACTAAGAGTTCGTATGCTGCAACTAAGACCCAGCACAGCCAAAAATACAAATACTTTTTTAAAAGAAAGGAAATTAAATATATTTTTAAAGAAAACAACCAAACTAAAAAAAAAAAAAACAACAACAAAACTGTGATATCCTATCACCACTGTTTCATACACAAATAGATATTTTAATGACAAAAAGAGAGGAAGGGTATACTCTCCACTGATAATACTTTAAATGAAATGAATTCAGTCTTAAGAAAGTTCAGTACGTTGTCCTTGCTGATGATCATCATCTCATCGTGGATCAGTGAAAAGCAGTTGCTATCTCTAGACCACACTCAAGAATTGCTTCCAGAGGCCCTGTTGCATCGCTGCTTGATAGGGATGTTTCTCTGGCCTGGCTGATCAGCACCGAAGGGGATGCATGGCCTCCCTTCTGCTGTGGGAGAGTGAGAGTGAAAGTAAAGTCGCTCAGTTGTGTCCGACTCTTTCCGACCCCATGGACTGTAGCCTACCACACTCCTCCATCCATGAGATCTTCCAAGCAAGAGTACTGGAGTGGGTTGCCATTTCCTTCTCCAGAGGATCTTCCTGACTCAGGGATTGAACCCAGGTCTACCACATTGTAGGCAGACGCTTTACCGTCTGAGCCACCAGGGAAGTCTGCTTGTGGGAAGGAGCTGGGAAAACATTCAGACTGGTGAGAGTGGGGCATTCATGCCATTACCCCCTCTATTCAGGGTAGAATTCTCACACTCCAGTCCTTTCTAAGAGTGAGGAAGGGAAGTGGAGGCAGGAGATGGAGACTAACATCAAGACATTTAAGAGGTAGATTGAGAAGAGAGAGGAATATTTGGAAACAGAAAGTTTTGGAGTTGATTCCTTAATGTATTCATCAGAAGTGGAGCTATGTAGATGGAGAACCCTTGTCAGTCTCCAAGTAGATAAAGCCAAATGGATTTATGGATCTTTCAAGATGTCCCTTTACTAATATTATTGCTCTGATACACAATGTATGGGAGGAAAGGACAATGGATTCATGAGTACACCTTACTCCTTTACTCACAGAGTCCCTCAAGGACAAGGAAGGTCATATTTCCAATTATTGGTGCTGAATGGACACTTAGTAAATAATCGATGAACCATGAAATAGACAAACACCAATTATTACATCAGCCTGTTATCATTTGACTTTAGTACCTCACTCCACCCCATACACCCTCATTGCTTCACTCTTCGATTTACAGTCATACGTGGTTCCTAAAGGTAAAGTTGGCTGTGGTCTCCATGGGTAGAAATGTCATTGAAAATGTAAAGAAAATGAAGGTCAGGATGATCTTCTGACTCACAAATAAGGTTGAGATTCCTGAAGTCAACCATTAAAGTTAACCATTGTTGAATGAGCGCTTTGGACCTGACATTGTACAAAACACTTAACCTGTACATGACATCATACAGGAGGTGATGACCAAAACCATCTCAGAGAAAAGGAAATGCAGGAAGGTAAATGGTTGTCTAAGAAGGTTTTACACATAGAGAAGAGAAGAGAAAAGAAGAGAAGCAAAAGGCAAAGAAGAAAGGGAAAGATATACCCAACTGAATGCAGAGTTCCAGAGAATAGCAAAGAGAGATAAGAAAGACTTCTTAAAGCACTGAGCTCATACAATCCCCCTAAGAACACAATGAAGGAGATGTTATTAATATTATCTCCAGTTTACAGTCTGCAGAGCTCAAGGAGATGCTTAGCAGCTGGGCTTGAGAGTTGTAATGGAACAAGGATGGAACTCACACCAGACTTCCACACACACAAAGCAGGCAAACATACATACACTCACACACATACAGAGACACACCCACCCCCACACGTACACATATACACTCCCACAGATACCCACACACACATACACATACACAGAGTCATATATATTCACACCTACATACATATACATATATGCACACACACATATATACACCCATACACACACACACACACACACATACACACAGCAAGAGGCCTGGTCATATACCAAATTCTGATGCTCACTGTGTATATGTGTGTGTGTGTGTGTGTGTGTGTGTGTGTGTGTGCTCAATTGCCCAGTCATGTCTGACTCTTTGAGACCCCATGGACTGTAGCCCGCCAGGCTCCTCTGTTAATGGAATTTTCCAGGCAAGAATACTGGAGTGGGTTGCCATCTCCTCCTCCAGGGGATCTTCCCTAGGGGATCTTCCCTATCCAGGGATCAAACCCAGGTCTTTTGCATCTCCTGCAGTAGCAGGCAGATTCTTTACCAACTGCACCACCTGGGAAGCCCCCCTTATCTGTATGATTCTAGCAAAACATGTTATCTCCCCTCTGCTCCTCAGGTTCCTCACAGCAAGTTTAGATTAAATCAATGGTCATCTGGCCCCGGGTCCAGGAGCCCTCGGGTCCCGCCTTGGGGCTGCTCCAGGGGTGATGGAAAAGCCCAGCAGGAAGGTTGTCCGCGCCTCACCTGGGCTGCAACCAGGACGGCTAAACTTGTGTTTGTCACTGGTTGCTGTTCCACTCAATTATTTTATTAGCACAAAAGTACCGGAAGCAAGCAGAATCGAGTCCTGGGGAGAGGACCAGCCTGAGAAAATGCTCCAGACCAGCAGGGCCAAGGGATTTCAGAGTAGGGGTGGAAGCCCTGCGGCTCTGTGGTCCTTGTGCCGCCCCCTTGTGGCCGCCTCCCACCCTGCAGCTCACAGCGAAGGTCCGTCCTAGGCGGGAGCCTTGCCTTCCTGCAGGAGACCGTGGGCCAGGGTGTTGAACCGTGCAGCCTGTCCCGACTCACCTTCCTGCGACCAAAATCGGGGCCGTCTTCCTGTCGGGTAAAGGGAAGGCTCCGAGCTCGGAGTCACATGCAGTAGCCTGAAGGGAATCTCTGGGGTCCAAGGGAACCCGATTTCCTGTAGGAGCCAGACCTCCCTGAAAACTGGTGGCACGAAAGGCTTTATGAGGAATGGAACTCCTCCCAAATCCTCAGGGATAATATTGAGTTCTGATGAGGCATTAGGACTCCAGCCTTACGAGAGAGAAAGAAGGTCTCAGAAAGCCAGACTTGGAAATATCCGAGTTATACATCTGTGTGAACATAAAGCCAAAATTACCATCAGGTGGCAGAGGAATATTGAAATCTTTTTCTAGTTGAGATTACAAACCCACTTGGCAGGAGGAGAACTGCCTCGTGATCTGCTCAAACATACTTATGGAACTTAGAGGGTGGGTGTGTGTGTGCGCGTGTGTGTATGTGTGTGTGTGTGTGTGTGTGTGTGTGTGTGTGTGTGTATCTGGCCTTTCCATTTTTTGGTGCTTGTTCTTTATTACCCCTTGCTGTGGTCAGTACTAAGAGTCAAGAAGGGGATGGGCCCCCAAACAAGAACAGAGATAAATACGCTGGGGTTGTGACTTCCCTGGTGGGCCAGAGGTTAAGGATCCACCTTCCAATGCAGCGGACGCGGATCAGTCCCTGGTTGGGGAACTAAGTTCCCATATACTGTGGAGCAAGTAAATCCACTCGCCTCAACTAGGAAATCCCAAGTACCACAGCTACTGAGCCTGGGAACTGCAGTGAAGACTCAGTGCAGCCAACATTTTTAACAACTGGGATGCTGTTTCCTATCCACAGAACCCATAACTTATTCCCTACGTCTCTTAAGCATGAAATCCTATCGTCTTAAGAGCAAGACCTTTTCCATTCTTAGACTTCACATTTTGGTTCCCAAGTGGAAATTCATCACTGCCAGTTGGTGACAACTTTTTTTTTTGGGTGACACCTGAAAAAGGAGGACAACATAGAAAGTTTCTTAAAAGGTTAAAATCAATCAGTATGAGATCACATTTTATTCTGAGACTATGCCCATCTTTTCAGTCTTACAATATCTTTTCTTGTGTAGACTGTTGGTAGTTGATTTCTTAATGCGTTTCCACTTGGCAAAACTAACTATTGGTGACTCCATGTGTATCTCTTGCATCTTAAAAATAATTTACTGGTCTATGAAGCAAAAAATTTGGAAACTACTGATTTAGGCAATTTTATTGTTAAGTTGCAGTCTAATTATTTAGTTAAAGTTCCAGGAAAACCAGTGAATGAACCACAGTGAAGATTTTCTAAGAAAATTATACAGGAAGAGTTGTGCAGCCTAGAAACTAAAAATTTAAAGTGTTACTGAACCTAAAGATATGATACCTTCCTCTATGAAGCTGAGACCCAGATTTGGATTTTACCTACAAGCAACCTTGATGCAATGGGCATTTTTGTTGTTTTGTTGTTTTGTTCGGTTGCTAAGTCGTGTCTGACTCTTTGCGACCCCATGGACTGCAGCATGCCAAGCTCCTCTGTCATTCACTATCTCCAGAACAGTATGCAAAGGCAGTGGGCATAGTCATGGATTAAATTTTTTCTTCTGGTTTTACTGCACAGCATAATGATTTATTTGACTTACAGAAAGAGAAAGACAACTATTCATATGAGATCACTTATGAAAGTGTTAGTCACTCAGTCGTGTTTGACTCTTTGCAACCCCATGGACTGTCCATGGGATTCTCCAGGCAAGAATACTGGAGTGGGTAGCCATTCCTTTCTCCAGGGGATATTCCCGACCGAAGGATTGAACCCAGGTCTCCTGCACTGCAAGCGGATTCTTTACCATCTGAGCCACCAGATCACTTACGTGTGAATATAAAATATGACACAAATGAACCTATCTATGAAACAGAAACAGACTCATTGACATAGCGATAGCGAACAGACTTGTGGTTGCAAGGGGGTGGGGCGAAGGAAGAATGGAGTGGGAAGCTAAGGTCAGCAGATGGAAGCTGTTCTATATAGACTGGATAAACAACAGGGTCCTGCTGGATAGCACAGAGAACTATATTCAATATTCCATGATAAATCATAGTAGAAAAGAATGTAAGGAGAATATATACATATAACTGAATCACTGTGCAGTATAGCAGAAATTAATACAACACTGTCAATCAACTGTACTTCAATTAAAAAGTAATGATCTGACTTACATACATCATGAAATAATCATCACAGTAAGTTTAGTGAATATCCATCATCTTGTACAGATCAAAATTAAAGAAATAAAAAAAAATTTTTTTTCATGTATGATGAAAACTCTTAGGACTTACTGCCTTAACAATCTTCACATATAACAGCAGTGTTAATTTTTGATATATTTATCATGTTGTACTAGTACTAATTTATCTTATAACTGGGAGTTTTTACCTTTTGACTGCCTTCCTTCAATTTGTCCTCCCCACCCCCACCCATTTCTTGTAACCACAAATCTGATCTCTTTTTCTGTAAGTTTCTTTGTTTGTCTTTGAAGTAGAATTGACCCATAACATTGTGTTAGTTCCTGTTACAAAACTTCTTGATTTGGAATTTCTATACATTTCAAAAGGATCACCACAATAAGTCTAGTTACAATATGTCACCACACAAAGAATCACAGTTATTGACTCAAACTGTACATTTCACACCTGTGACTTATTTTGCAACTAAAAGTTTGTACTTAATCTCCCCCACCTATTTCTTTCCTCCCCTCCCAGCCCTCCCCTCTGGCAAATGCCTATTTTTTCTGTGTATCTGTGACTCTGTTTCTGCTTTGTTAGGTGTATTCATTTGTTTGGGTTTTTATTTATTTATTTATTTTACTTTCCACATATAAGTGAAATCATACAGTACTTGTCTTTCTCTGACATTTCAGTGAGCATAATACTATCTAGATCCATCCATGTTGTTGCAAATAGGAAGATTTTGTTCTTTTTTTTATAGCTGAGTAATATTCCATTGTGTTTATGTGTGTATGCATGTATGTGTGGGTGTGTATATATATGTGTGTTTATGTATATCATCTTCTTTATCCATTAATTTATGGGCACTTGCATTGATTTCATATCTTGGCAATAGTAAATAATTCTGCAATGAACATTGCTGTCTATGTGTATGCTCAGTCACTCAGTCTTGTCCAACTCTTTGTGATCCTATGGGCTGCAGCCTGCCAGACTCCTCTGTTTACGGGATTTTGCTGGAAAGAATACTAGAGTGGGTTGCCATTTCCTTCTCTGGAGGATCTTCCTGACCCAAGGATCAAACCTGCATCTCCTGGGTCTCCTGCATTGCAGGCAGATTCTCTACCACTGAGCCACTGGGGAAGCTATGTATATGTATTTATAACTGTTAAATCTTCTTCTTGGATCAATTCCTTAATTATTAAGCAATGTTTTTTTATTGTCTCTTGTTGCAGTTTTGTTTTAGAGTTATTTTGTCTGATATAAGTATTGCTATTCCAGCTTTCTTTTCATTTCCACTTACATGAAATATCTTTTTCCATTCCCTCATCTTCAGTTTGTCAGTGTCTTTGGATTTGAAGTGAGTCTCTTACAGGCAGCATATATATGGCTCTTGTTTTTGTATCCATTCAGCCATTCTATGTCTTTTGATTGAAGTATTTAGTTCATTTACATTTAAAATAATTGTTGATAGGTATGTACTTATTGCCATTTTGTTGTTTTGGGGTTGTTTTTGTAGTTCTTTTTTGTTCCTTTCTTCTTCTCTTCTCTTCCCTTGTTACTTGATGACTATTTTTAGTATTATGTTTGGAGTCCTTTCTTTTTTCTGTGTGTGTATGTGTCATAAATTTTTGGTTTGTGGTTACTGTGAGGTATGTATGTGTATATATGTATGCAAACACACATATTTGTGTGTGTGTATATATATATATATATATATATATGTATATGTATATATATATTTAAAGTTGCTGATCTCCTAAGTTTAAATACATTTTAACAATCTTGCCTTTTTACCACTTCCCCCACATGTTTACTGTTTCTGACATAGTATATCACATCTTTTTGTTTTGTGTATTAATTAATTATTCTGAGAAATGCTTCAGGGTTCTGAAAGCCCTACACTCCCAGTTTTTGTTTTTTTCTAAAAAGGGAAAGAAAATGCCTTCTGAAAACCACAGACCAGAGCAGGGAATTAGATTCTCATCATGGGTTTTATTAAAAAACGGTTTGGGTAATCTTAGAAGAAGAATCCACAGTTCCCAGGAATTAACATGGATGACCAGTAAATAAATATGTCAGATTAAAGGTACTCTGCTGGTTGGTGGAATGAATAAACATGTTGACTTTGGATTTCAGCAAAGGATTTGACAAGGTCACTTTTGATATCACTGTTGGCAAGATAAAGACATGTCAGATGATTAATATCAACCTGAGAAAATGATTTCCAGTGGTACATCTCTCATAGCTATGTTGTAATTAGCTATTTAATGGTCTGTTTCCCTGACTAGAATTTAAACTCTATGAGAGCGTGAACCAAGTCATTTTTTCCCCCCACTGTTGTATTCACAGTACCTAGAACAGCATCGGCACATAGTATGAACTCTATAAATATGTGATGAATGAATTAATATTTTATTAAATGTCTTACTTTAACACCTAGGTAAAGCTATGGAAGATACCTGTAGACATGTTCCCCATGACATGTTGCTGGGAGGCTAGCACAGTGGACCTGTTTTTAACAGGATTTCTACTTTTATATAAATGACATATCATACAAGGACAGGGAGAGGTGAATCTTACCAGGTGGTATAAAAAGAGAATCAGGAACTTTGCTTTCAGTAACAGCAGACAAGGTAATTAGGATCAGCACTTTTGCTGAGAACTTATCCAATCAGTTCAGTTCAGTTGCTCAGTCGTGTCCGACTCTTTGCGACCCCATGAATAGCAGCACGCCAGACCTCCCTGTCCATCACCAACTCCCAGAGTTTACTCAGACTCATGCCCATCAAGTCGGTGATGCCATCCAGCCATCTCATCCTCTGGCGTCTCCTTCTCCTCCTGCCCCCAATCCCTCCCAGCATCAGGGTCTTTTCCAATGAGTCAGCTCTTCACATGAGGTGGTCAAAGTATTGGAGTTTCAGCTTCAGCATCAGTCCTTCCAATGAACATCCAGGACTGATCTCCTTTAGGATGGACTGGTTGGATCTCCTTGTAGTCCAAGGGACTCTCAAGAGTCTTCTCCAACACCATAGTTCAAAAGCATCAACTTTTTGGCACTCAGCTTTCTTCACAGTCCAACACTCACATCCATACATGGCCACTGGAAAAACCATAGCCTTGACCAGATGGACCTTTGTTGGCAAAGTAATGTCTCTGCTTTTTAATATGCTATGTAGGTTGGTCATAACTTTCCTTCCAAGGAATAAGCATCTTTTAATTTCATGGCTGCAATCACCATCTGTGGTGATTTTGGATCCCCAAAAAATAAAGTCTGACACTGTTTCCACTGTTTCTCCATCTATTTGCCATGAAGTGATGGGACCAGATGCCATGATATTAGTTTTCTGAATGTTGAGCTTTAATGAATGTTGAGCTTTCTGAATGTTTGGCCTTCCCTGGTGGCTCAGAGGGTAAAGCATCTGCCTGCAATGCAGGAGACCTGGGTTTGATCCCTGGGTCGGGAAGATCCCCTGGAGATGGAAATCCAACCCACTCCAGGATTCTTGCCTGGAGAATTCCATGGACAGAGGAACCTGGTAGGCTATAGCCCATGGGGTTGCAAAGAGTCAGACATGACTGAGCAACTTCACTTTCATAACATATCCAGTAGACCTAGATAAAACAGAAAACATATCTCCCCAAAGGCATAAAAATGCTGAAAGAAAACAACTGCCAACAAGCAATTCTATACCCAGTGAAAATATTCTTCAAAAAATGATGGAGACATTTTTAGAAAAACAAAAATTGAGAGATTTCCTCACTGGCCCCCACACTAAAGGAAACACCAGAGAAAAAGTACCTTGGGATTAAGCATGAAGATATGAGAAAGAATGAGAAGTCATAAAAGGTAACAACTTTGTGGGAAAATTAGCTAAACATTTGACTTATAAGACAAATATAGAAGTATCATATGTGATTTGACATATCTAGGTAATAAAAATTAATGACAACATTGCATTCAAGTCAGGAAGGGTGGAATGGTGTTATGGTGCTCAAAGGTCCTCTATTGTGTAGGTAGGGAGCCAAAATGCCAGGTCATGTTGACTTTGATATGTGTCGTAAATAACTATTAAAAGAGTCATAAAAAGTGTGTAACTGTCAAGGACTTCCCGGGTGGTCTGGTGGCTAAGACTCTCCCAATGCAGGAGGCATGAGTTCAGTCCCTGGTCAGTGAACTAGATCCCACATGTCACAACTAAGGGTTTGCATGCTGCATCGAGTTGGATGATCAAAGACCTGGTATGCAACTAAGACCTGGTGTGGCCAAATAAATAAATCTATTTTTTGAAAGTATGTAACTGTGAATGTAAGGAGGGGGGAGGGTGGAAGATGGGCTGAAAAATAATTAATGCAAAAGAAGTCAAAAAGTAGAAAAGTAATATAGAATAGAAGGGACTAATAATAGAAGGTAAACAGTAAAATGATGGGTTTAAACTAAATATATCAACACTCACATTTAACAAAATGAATTAAACTGTTTGATTAAGAGACAAAGATTATTATGGAGTTCTGTACTTCCACCCATTCTCCCCTATATCTTCCATTACTGCGGGGTGTCTGTCACAGCTAATGAGCCAATGCTGATACATTATTACTAACTAAAGTCTATACTTTTTACCCGATGTCCTGGTCCTGTTTCTGTTCCAGGACCCCATCCAAGATCCCACGTTACATCTACTTGTCATGTTTCCTTAGGCTTCTCTAGGCTGTGACTGTTTCTCAGCAGTTCCTTGTGTTTGATGACTTTGATGGCTTTGAAGAGTGTTGGCCAGGTGTTTTGCAGAATGTTCTGCAAGGATAATTGTGCCATTTTCATTATGTGACTTATCACTGGTCATGTTGATCTCAATCACCTGGCTGAGACGGAGTTTGTTCATGTTTCTCCATGGCAGGTTCCTGTCTTAGCTTCCAGGTTGTGTATTTTGGAAGGAAGTCACTATGTGCAGCCCACACTTCTTAGTGTGAGTTCTGTTCCACCTCCTTGAGTGGGTGTATCTATGTAAATTAATTGGAAATTTTCTGCATGAGAGATTTGTCTCTTCTCCATTTACTTACTTATTTAATCATTTATCTGTATCAGCATGGACTCATGGATATTTACTCACATTTATATTTTTGACACCAAAATAATTTAAAAGTGACAAGAAAGCTGCAAAAATTTGAATTTTACTTGATAGCAAACACAATGGGAGTAAGCCACAGTACACTACTGTCAAAAGACCAAATGAGTCTTTGGACATATAACTAAAGATATCACTTCAGGGATAGGGGAGGTGATCATCTTGCTCTATTCTGTGTTGTTTGCACTGTACTAAAAATATTGTGACCTCTTCTGGGCCTGACCTTTCAGAGGAGAAGTAAGTACTTGAGTTCTATTCTAGGAAAGGCCAGGCTGCTAAGCATTTTTGAAACCCTATACAATAAATTTAGATCTGATCTATTTGAAATTAATGATTTCAACATTTTCACCCCACCATAGTTCAGTGGCAGAAAAAAAAGACTCCATCCAGCACCACCTTGTTGTGTCTCTCCCCACTCCCAAATGTGAACTAGAGAACGGGTATATAATATTTGCACAATTACATCGAAACACTTAAAATGTTAGTTATCATCTCAAAGCTTGAAAAACATGGCAAACCTCGTGCTACTCCAAGACCACCCTGATGTCCGTGGGATGAGCCATATGACAGTACCGTCGTCTCCGTATCTCGACATTTGGGTCATGGTGACATCCACACAAGGTCGTTCTCTACTGGATGAATTATGTTGTCATCATGCTATTACATTCATTATAACAACATTTCTTCAGTTACTACAACAACATGGTTTTTTAAAATGTTTGAACTCTTAAACCTAGGGCTGCTTCAGACACTAAGTGCCAGATAGATTATGTTCTACTTTACATAAGGGGCAACCGAGAGAACTGAGGGCCACCCACTTGGGGAAAGTAAGACACCACAGGAGTCTTCAAACGTCTGAATGAAACAGGGACTACTAAGTTGGCTTGTGTGACACTCTGAAAAACGATGGACAAGTGACATGATACAATTCAGACTAGAGGAGAGCTTTCTAACACTCTGAACTGTTCTCAACTGGTTCTCAACTGTTCTCAAAAGCTACAGAGGCTTTTGAGTGCCTGTCATGAGAGGCATACCGGCAGTAGACAAGATGACCACTTGGTGGGGATGTTACAGAGAGAATCCATGTTTTACTTCTTCAACTCAAGAGCCATCAATTCTAAGAAAATATACATTCCAGATTCTCAGCATTTCCCCCCCTTCCCTGGGTTGAGAAATGGGATAAGATATCTTGTCTTCAGAGTGTTAGTCGCTCAGTTGTGTCTGACTCTTTGTGACTGCATGGACTGTAGCCCACCAGATTCCTCTGTCCGTGGGATTTTCCAGGCAAGAATACTGGAGTGGGTTGCCATCTTCCCAACCCAGGGATTGAACCCAGGTTTTCTGCATTGCAGGCAGATTCTTTACCGTCTGGGCCAGAAGGTACCTTCAAACATGTGACCTCTGCTGGCAGAAGGAAGCAACACATTGGCTCATTGACACCATTAACAAGAATGACTTGATCCAATTGGCACCACCCCCCTGGAAAGCTAAGTGCAAGTTTGCCAGAAATGGAACATTGATCAAGCAAAAATGGTCTCAAGGAAAGCTCTGGGATAGAATAATGGGGATGAACAGGAGACCCAGTTCAGCTCAGTCAGATGGAAGAAGTCCTCATTCAGAGGTAGAGCAGCCCCTCAGATGGACTAGGGCCCTGGAGTCCTCAATCTGAATGAAGACATATCCAAAGATCAGGTGGGATTGAACTAGTTTTCAACCAGGAATTCTGCAGTCCCATGTCTGTTTTCCCAATGGTAAAACCCCTCCCTTTCCACCACCATCTACCCTCCTTCAGAGGAGAGGACTGAGACTCAGGAAGGGCGGGTAATTGCCCAATGCCTCACAGCTAGTAAGTTGGCAGGGTCACGGTTCAAACTCAGTCCTGTGAGTCTTTAAAGCTCACGTATTCTTTGAAATAATGCCATTTGCAGCAACATGGATGTTACTAGAGACTATCATACTAACTGAAGTAAATCAGAAGGAGAAAGACAAATATCATAGGATACTACTATATGTGAATCTAAAACACGACACAAATGAACCTATCTATGAAACAGGAAACAGACTTACGGACAAGAACAGACTTGTGGCCAAGAGGGCGAGTGTTAGGGGACGGATGGAGTGGGAGGCTGGAGGTAGTCAGTAGAAGGGCTTCCCTGGTGGCTCAGACGGTAAAGAATGCGCTTGCAATGCAGGAGACCTGGGTTTGATCCCCCGTTCGGGAAGATCCCCCAGAGAAGGGAATGGCTACCCATGCCAGTGTTCTTGCCTGGAGCATTCCATGGATATAGGAGCCTGGCGGGCTACAGTCCATGGGGTTGCGAAGAGTCGGACACGACTGACCAACTCACATTTTCACTTTCACTTTCTACTGTCTGATAAACCACAAAGTCCTACTGTAGAGCACAGAGAACTATATTCAATAACCTATGATAAGCCCTAATGGAAAATAAAATTAAAATAAGAAAGTGTACAGGACTTCCCTGGTGGTCCGGTGGTTAAGACTTCGCCTGCCAGCGCGGGGGACATGGGTTGGCTCCGTGGTCTAGGATGATCCAACCTGGCACATAGCAACTAAGCCTGCCTGCCGCAACTACTGAGCTGATGCACGTAGCGCCCATGCTCTGCGGCAAGAGAAGCCACTGCAATGAGAAGCCTGTGCACCACAGCGAAGAGGAGCCTCCACTGGCCACAACTAGAGAAAGCCCTCGCCCAGCAACGAAGACCCAGCACAGCCAAAATAATAACAATAATAATAAATAATTAAAAATAATACAAAAAGAATGAGTCTATATGTATAACTGGATCACTTTTCTGTGTGGCAGAAAGTAACACAACATTGTACATCAAAACATTCAACAGAAATAAGAAAATAAAGCTTGCATTCTTAATATAGCATACCCCCTTCCCCTACATCACAGCATCTTTTGCCTTTTCCTTGGGGGCCCCAGCATCGAGCAGCTGGGAAGCCACATGGGCCACCACCAGGAGAAGATTCGCTCTGTCTCTGGTGGGTGTGCACTGTCAGAAAACCCGCGTAGGGGTCAGGTCCCAGCCCCAGGGGCCAGAAAAAGCACAGAGGGCCCCGACCAAGAGCCGTAACTCTCCCGCATTCTCACCTAGAATCCATCTGACATCAGAGCTAGCTTGACTGAATCCTCCTGGCTGAGGAGGCCACAAGGACCATGAGGTACCAGCTCCGGGAATGGGTTTGCAGACAGTTGACAGGAGGAAATGGGGTGTGTGGAGTGAGGGCGATCTCGGGGCTCACCAAGCGGGATTTCAGATCCTTACCCCTCAGCTCCCTGACCTGAAGCCAACAACTTCTGATGTCCTTGTGGCCGGGAGGGCAGACAAGAAGGGCCATTGCCCCAAGTGAGACTCCCATAATGGCTTTGTCGTCACCCCTCACGGTCCCACAGCACAATAAGTTTCAGGCCCAATCTCCCCTCATTTTTTTTTTTTAAGATTTTTTGATGTTGACCATTTTTTTTTAGAAGTTTCTATTGAATTTGTTACAATAGTGCTTCTGTTTTATGTTTTGGTTGTTTTGGCCGCGAGGCACATGGGATCTTACCCCCCTGACCAAGGTTTGTACCTCCATCCGCTGCATTGGGAGGTGATGGTCCAGAAGGTGATTAACCACAGGACCACCAGGGAAATCCAAGAACTATCCCTCCTTGGGTCTTGAGATAGTGCCAAGACCAGGTGGCTCGGCCTCATCTCCCTTTACAGCTGAGCTGGCTGAGCCCAGTGGTTCATCTCAGGCTCATCTGAGGCCAGAAGACAGCTTCCCCGACTCTGATCCAAAGCTCTACCTACCTTCTTCCCTGATGGGCTGCTAGGTACACATCCTCCAAAGTCCTGCCTCCGCCCCATCATCCATCACTGGAGTCCTCTCCCCTGACCTCGGGCTTCCCTGGTGGCTCAGGGGTAGAGAATCCACTTGCCATTGCAGGAGATGTGGCTTCAATCCCTGGGTCGGGAAGATCCCCTGGAGGAGGAAATGGCAACCCATTCCAGTACTCTTGCCTGGAGAATCCCATTCACAGAGGAACCTGGCTGGCTACAGTCCATGGGATCACAAAAGAGTCAGACACGACTTAGCAACTAAACAGCAACACAATCCCACACCTCCTCCCCACCCTCAGCATGTGCTAACTTCAGCAGGGTTTGTGAGAAATCTACATGCCACTAGGTGCTCTGTTTTCCTCCCCTGGTTCTTTCTCTCTTGTTGAAGAAATGCAAATTGCCAGCACTGATGAGGCTCCTTCTGGTGTGCCAGGCAGGATATGCTTAGCACTTTACCTTAGTGTTTTTATGGTTTTACAGCTGAGGTGATGAGGGTTTAGGGAAAAAGAATCACCCACCCAAGACAACCTAGCTATTAAGCTGCAGAGCTGAGATTGGATTTGAATACAGCCAATCCGACCTCAGACTGAGGACTTTTCTTGTTTCTCCAGAGATGCCAACAGTCAGCTTTATCAGAATTCTGGGTCCCTCCTAGACAGGTGCCCAGAGCACACGAGGCGGTAAACCCAAGTGGGGTGGTGACCTCTTGGGGCTGTCAGCATTGTCAGTGCTCCCGAGTGCTGCCTTTTGAGAAAATTGAGTCATGGCTGTGGGTCTTGACCCACTATTGTTTTTTTTTTTTTTTTTTGACCCACTATTCTTAAGTAGCTTATCCTCTTCCAGCCTCAATTTTCCACACTGTAAAATGTGCATAGTAACATCCACCTTGAACTATTTCATGCTTCAAATGAGGCTAAAATAAAGAAGAGCTAGTACATAATATACTAATTGTCTTTAATTTTTTTCCCCTAGGACAGTAGAGTGGTTAGAGCATAAAACTCTGAAATAAGACTGCTTGTTTCCACTTCTGTGTGATCTTGGGCAAGTCGCTTAAGCTCTCTGTGCCTCAGTGTCCTCACCCATAACATTACTACAGTGATAGAAGTTACTTCACAGAGATACTGTGTTCAGAGATGCTGTGCATATTGACTGTCGAAAGCTACTGCCTGGAGCAGAGTTTGGCAGAAAATCGAGTCTCCGCTGAACATGGCTCCTGGCACAAATAGATATCTATCGACCATTAGTCATATTTTTATTATAGCGTTATCTCTCCCTGGCTTGTCTTTCCTCTGGTGAGACCAAAGCACTTCTCTTCTGCCAAGAATCTCTTCCTCTACTTCATTCTCTTTCCATCCAACCCTTCAGCCTGGCTCCAGTGGGAGATGGCAGGAGTGCTGCAGATGTGGACGAAATCAGTGATCTGTTTCCCTTCCAGAGTTGATCTTCCAGAGTGGTTGCCTGGATTTACATAGACACACACACACACACACACACACACCCCTGGGTCAGAAAAGAGGCTTGACCCACACACCGCAGGCTCTGAAAGGAGAAGAAATCTTCTGCGAGCTAGAGGTTTCATTATTTACAGTTCAGACAGTTTGAATTCTGTCAATTATTACCCAACTAGTTATCTCTCCAGAGGTGATTACAAAAACAAAAATGATGCATGTGTTTTTTTGTGGGTGAGTACACATCTGTGACATATGTGCGGTGGGCGTGGGGGGGTAGTAATCAAATAGTCAGTGCTCCAGTATTTATATTAAACTGCAGACTGATTTAAACTATCCACCAGGAACTATGTGGCTGTATGAGTATGCTTAAGTGAGCTGGGGCTGCTTTCTCCCCCTCCCTTCTTGCCTCCCTGTTCATATAACCCGGGCTGCCTCCAGACTGCCTTTGCCCACTTGCCTCACTGGCCGTGAGCACGGAAGGGTGCAGAGCCGCCGAGAATGGGCACTTTCTTTTCTGAGCCAGGCTGGCTCTGCCTGACTGTCACCGCACTGCTGGGAGGAACAATTCTTTGCAAACTCAAGACGAGCCCAGGGCAGGTGGGGAGAAAAGTGGTCTGCCTGGTGGGCCTCTGGGGAGGAGCTTACCTGATCAGCCTGTCCCTCTTCTGGGGCTTAGTCCTCTTCTCCCTGTTGTATTTCGTCATGTATACTTACTTTTCTGGCCAAGAGTTGTTACCTGTGGATCAAAAGGCGGTGCTGATCACAGGTAAGTGGACAGCCCTGCTCAGGGCCGGAACTGGCCCTTGCTTCGCCTTAGCAGGACTTTTTTTCAGATTAGGTTTAAAAAGAAAATACCTGGCATGGAGTAAATGCAAGCACATCCCCAGTGTCTTTCACTACAACGATTTGATCTGCTTTCTTTAGAAGGTGCTCTTGATGAGGCTGGTGGTAAGAGGGACTTGGAAGGGAACATGTATCTAAGTCACGATTTTGTTAATTTCCTAGGATATGTACAAATAAGCCAAGGCGGTTCGTTTCATCGTAGCCAGGAAAACCCTATAGGTTTTTTTTTTTTTTTTTGTAAGCTAAAACCAAATTTTGTTCTGAGATTAATGTTTAGATGTGTTTTAGACTTGGCTTTTTATTCCTGAGATGCACAAAAAAGCTGTCAAATTGAGGTTATCCTTGTACTTTGCTTCGTTATTTAAATATCGAAGAGACTCACCCGGGCTGGAAAACTTTGCGGTTTTCCCCAACTGCTGTCAAGAACAGCGTGTCTCATCCGAACCTTTGTCTTCAGATCTGTCTTGGGACCGCTAATGTTTCTTAATTAGATCAATTTGGCAAGGTGTTCAGAAGGCGGTTGGCTGCCGGTTGGCCGAGGTGCTAGCTTTTTTTCCTTTTCTTGTGTTGCTTTTTCCCCCTGCTGCAAGTGTGAGGCCAAATTAAATTCCTGGGTATTGTAAAACTGGTTTGTTGGTTGTGAAGTTTGAGCTTGGATAGGACTTTAATTAGGGTTACCCAGTGCTATCCTCACCCAGAAAGTCCAGCCACGGTGAGGACAGCAGCTGCAGAACCATTTGCTGGGAGAGAGGTCATTACCCCACTCTCCACCCCTAGGTTGTGACCCCCGGGAGTGCAGAGAAGGCAAACAGGCAGTGTGAATGGAATCAAATCAGGCGAATTCCCAAGTCACTGAGAAAGGGACTAGAAACTGACTTGTCTATCTTGCTCTTGACTTTTAACTCAATCATGGAATTCTCTCTTAAAATGAGACGCAAGTAGGCACTTGCTGGAGTTCTGAAGTGCTGCAGAAAACAAGCTTCTGCAATGAGAAAAAAAATTACCAAAACAGTTCAAAGGTAGAAAATTCAGTTGATCCATGGGATGTTTATCTACGCTAATATCTGGTGTTACCTGGAATCATGCATCTGGAGGACTTGGCTGGGTTTTCCACTGTTTCACTCAAATGTTCTAGGGCTGGCTGGGTGAAAAGCTGTAAGAACAGTATGAATTTTTCTGTTCAGTCTGTAGTAGCAAGTCCCCACAGTCTTCAGAGTAAGTCCAGTTCCAATTTATTTTTTGTACTTTTCCACTTGCGTGAAAGAAGAGAACAATGAAGCATGTTAAAAAAAAAACAATCATGATGCTGCTGTTGACACTAATGGCCATGATTTCCAGGAAGTCCAAATATTCCTGGGAAATGGATTTCTAGAAGCAGCAGACTAATATATAAGAATACTAAAGCTTAGGATAAACAGAGGCAAACTTCAAGGTAGCCGAGAAAGCAGGAATTGTCTCTTGCTTGTTTATCTTGTCAGCGTTCTTTATCCTATGCTTTTGAAGACAGAGGCATGCAGAAATGCACCAAATACACACCCAGCTCAGCTCACATCAGTCATTGAAATGTCCTGACTTGTGTTCAGTGGCATGGAAAATGACTGATTCAATTAGGCAACTCAAACCCAGTGACTAATCCCTCCATGAAATGCTTAGCCATTAGAAAATTTAGGCTTAAGAAAGGAAGGACGTACCTTAAGGCTGACTGAATTGTGCCTTTCAAGTCACTTTCATGAGGAATGCCATAGATTCCATATAATTCTAGAGAAGCTCTCAAGACCTTTGTACTAAATAGGGAAATTTTAAATGAATTTAGTTAGTTAGACCCTTGTTGTTGTTCAGTCACCCAGTCATGTCCAACTCTTAACAACTCCATGGATTGCAGCACACCAGGACTCCCTGTCCCTCACCATCTCCCAAAGTTTGCCCAAGTTCATGTCCATTGCATCAGCGATGCCATCCAGCCATCTCATGCCCAGATGCCCTTTTCTCCTTCTTTCCTCAATCTTTCCCAGCATCAGGAACTTTCCCAATGAGTCAGTTGTTTGCATCAGATGGCCAAAATACTGGAGTTTCATCTTCAGCATCAGTCCTTCCAGTGAGTATTCAGGGTTGATTTCCCTTAAGACTGATGGGTTTGATCTCCTTGCTGTCCAAAAGACTCTCAGGAGTCTTCTATAGAACAATAGTTCAAAGGTATCGATTCTTTGGCGCTCTGAATCTTTATGGTCCAGCTCTCACAGCCATATGTGACCACTGGGAAGACCTTAGCCTTGACTATGTGAACCTTTGTCGGCAGAATAATGTCTCTGCTTTTCAACATACTGTCTAGATTTGTCATAGCTTTCCTGCCAAGAAGTAAATGTCTTCTGATTCCATGGCTGCAGTCACCATCCACAGTTATTTTAGAGTCCAAGAAGAGGAAATCTGTCACTACTTCCACCTTTTCCCCCTCAATGTGCCATGAAGTAATGGGGCCGGATGCCATGATCTTAGGTTTTTTAATATTTAGTTTTAAGCTGGCTCTTTTACTCTCCTCCTTCACCCTCATCAAGAGGCTCTTTAGTTCCTCTTCAGTTCAGTTCAGTTCAGTAACTCAGTCGTCTCTGACTGTTTGCGACCCCATGGACTACAGCACACCAGGCCTCCCTGTATATCACCAACTCTCAGAGTTTACTCAAACTCCATTGAGTCGGTGATGCCATCCAACCATCTCATCCTCTGTTGTCCCCTTCTCCTCCTGCCTTTGATCTTTCCCATAATCATGGGTCTTTTCAAATGAGTCAGCTCTTCACATCAAGTGGCCAAAGTATTGGAGTTTCAGCTTCATCAGTCCTTCCAAAGAACATTCAGGACTGATCTCCTTTAGGCTGGACTGGTTGGATCTCCTTGCAGTTCAAGGGACTCTCAAGAGTCTTCTCCAACACCACGGTTCAAAACCATCAATTCTTTGGCGCTCAGCTTTCTTTATAGGCCAACTCTCACATCCATATGTGACTGCTAGAAAAACCATAGCCTTGACTATTCAAACCTCTGTTGGCAGAGTAGTGCCTCTGCTTTGTATGCTGTCTAGGTTGGTCATAACCTTTTCTTCCAAGGAGAAGAACCGTCTTTTAATTTCATGGCTGCAGTCACCATCTGCAGTGATTTTGGAGCCCCCCAAAAGAAAGTCAGCCACTGTGTCCGCTGTTTCTCCATCTATTTGCCATGAAGTGATGGGACGGGATGCCATGATCTTAGTTTTCTGAATGCTGAGCTTTAAGCCAACTTTTTCACTCTCCTCTTTCACTTTCATCAAGAGGCTCTTTAGTTCTTCTTCGCTTTCTGCCATAAGGGTGGTGTCATCTATATATCTGAGGTTATTGATATTTCTCCCAGCAATCTTGATTCCAGCTTGTGCTTCATCCAGCCCAGAGTTTCTCTTGATGTACTCTGCATATAAGTTAAATAAGCAGGGTGACAATATACAGCCTTGACATACTCCTTTCCCGATTTGGAACCAGTCTGTTTTTCCATGTCCAGTTCTAACTGTTGCTTCTTGACCTGCATACAGATTTCTCAAGAGGCAGGTCAGGTGGTCTGATATTCCTATCGCTTAAAGAATTTTCCACAGTTTATTATGATCCACACAGTCAAAGGCTTTGGCATAGTCAATAAAGCAGAAATAGATGTTTTTCTGGAACTCTCTTGCTTTTTCGATGACCCAGCAAATGTTGGCAATTTGATCTCTGGTTCCTCTGCCTTTTCTAAATCCAGCTTGTACATCTGGACATTCACGGTTCACATATTGTTGAAACCTGGTTTGGAGAATTTTGAGCATTACTTTGCTAGTGTGTGAGATGAGTGCAATTGTGTGGTAGTTTGAGCATTCTTTGGCATTGCCTTTCCTTGGGATTGGAATGGAAACTGACCTTTTCCAGTCCTATGGCCACTGCTGAGTTTTCCAAATTTGCTGGCATATTGAATGCAACACTTTCACAGCATCATCTTTTAGGATTTGAAATAGCTCAACTGGGATTCCATCACCTCCACTAGCTTTGTTCATAGTGATGCTTCCTAAGGCCCACTTGACTTCGCATTCCAGGATGTCTGGCTCTAGGTGAGTGATCACACCATCATGATTATCTGGGTCATGAAGATCTTTTCTGTATAGTTCTGTGTATTCTTGCCACCTCTTCTTAATATCTTCTGCTTCTCTTAGTTCCCGACCATTTCTGTCCTTTATTATGCCCATCTTTGCATGAAATGTTCCCTTTGTATCTCTAATTTTCTTGAAAAGATCTCTAGTCTTTCCCATTCTATTATTTTCCTCTATTTCTTTGCACTGATCACTGAGGAAGGCTTTCTTATCTCTCCTTGCTATTCTTTGGAACTCTGCATTCAAATGGGTATATCTTTCCTTTTCTCCTTTGCTTTTCGCTTCTCTTCTTTTCACAGCCATTTGTAAGACCTCCTCAGACAGGCATTTTGCTTTTTTGCATTTCTTTTTTGGGGGATAGTCTTGATTCCTGTCTCCTGTACAATGTCACGAACCTCTGTCCATAGTTCATCAGGCTCTCTGTCTATCAGATCTAGTCCCTTAAATCTATTTGTCACTTCCACTGTATAATCTTTAGGGATTTGATTTAGGTCATACCTGAATGGTCTAGTGGTTTTCCCTACTTTCTTCAATTTAAATCTGAATTTGGCAATAAGGAGTTCATGATCTGAGCCACACTCTGCTCCCGGTCTTGTTTTTCCTAACTGTATAGAGCTTCTCCATCTTTGGCTGCAAAGAATATAATCAATCTGATTTTGGTGTTGACCATCTGGTGATGTCCATGTGTAGAGTCTTCTCTTGTGTTGTTGGAAGAGGGTGTTTGCTATGACTAGTGCATTCTCTTGGCAGAACTCTATTAGCCTTTGCCCTGCTTCATTCTGTACTCCAAGGCCAAATTTGCCTGTTACTCCAAGTGTTTCTTGACTTCCTACTTTTGCATTCCAGTCCCCTATAATGAAAAGGACATCTTTTTTGGGTGTTTTTTCTAGAAGGTCTTGTAGTATTCATAGAACTGTTCAACTTCAGCTTCTTCAGCATTACTGGTTGGGACATAGACTTGGATTACCATGATATTGAATGGTTTGCCTTGGAGATGAGCAGAGATCATTCTGTCGTTTTTGAGATTGCACCCAAGTACTGCATTTCAGACTCTTTTGTTGACTATGAGAGCTACTCCATTTCTTCTAAGGGATTCCTGCCCACAGTAGTGGATATAATGGTCATTTGAGTTAAATTCACCCATCCCAGTCCATTTTAGTTCGCTGATTCCTAAAATGTTGACGTTCACTCTTATCATCTCCTGTTTGATCACTTGCAATTTGCCTTGATTCATGGACCTAACATTCCAGGTTCCTATGCAATAGTGCTCTTTACAGCATTGGACCTTGCTTCCATCATCAGTCACATGCATAGCTGGGTGTTGTTTTTGTTTTGGCTCCATCCCTTCATTCCTTCTGGAGTTATTTCTCCACTGATCTCCAGTAGCATATTGGGCACCTACCAACCTGGGGAGTTAATCTTTCAGTGTCCTATCTTTTTGCCTTTTCATAGTCTTCATGGGGTTCTCAAGGCAAGAATACTGAAGTGGTTTCCCATCCCCTTCTCCAGTGGGCCACATTTTGTCAGAACTCTCCACCATGACCCGTCCATCTTGGGTGGCCCTACAAGCCATGGCTCATAGTTTCATTGAGTTAGACAAGGCTGTGGTCCATGTGATCAGATTGGTTAGTTTTCTGTGATGGTGTTTTTCAGTCTGTCTGTCCTCTGATGGAGAAGGATAAAAGGCTTATGGAAGCTTCCTGATGGGATAGACTGACTGAGGGCATACTGGGTCTTGATCTGATGGGCAGGGCCATGCCCAGTAAATCTTTAATCCAATTTTCTGTTGATGGGTGGAGCTGTGTTCCCTCCCTGCTATTTACCTGGGGCCAAACTGTGGTGGAGGCAATGAAGATAAGGATGACCTCCCTCAAAAGGTCCCATGCATGCACTGCCACACTCAGTGCCCCCAGCCCTGCAGCCGGCCAGCCGACCCTCGCCTCTGCCAGAGACTCCCAGACACCCACAGGCAAGTCTCCTGTGGGGTCACTGTTCCTTTCTCGGTCCTAGTGCACAAAGTTCTGTTGTGCCCTCCAAGAGTCACAGTCCTGTGTAAGTTCTGGCAGCTCTATAGTGGGGTTAATGGTGACCTCTTCCAAGAGGAGTTATGCCATACCCACACCCAGAGCTCCTGACCACTACCTCCACAGGAGATGCTCAAACACAGTTCTGTCTCAGTCTCTGTGGGGTCCCTGCGTCCTGTGCACAAAGTTTGTTTGAGTCCTCTGAGTGTCTCTGGCAGGAATGGGGTTTGATTCTAAATGCGAATTTGCCCCTCCTACCATCTTGTTGGGGCTTCTCCTTTGCTGTTGGACGTGGGATATCTCCTCACAGCCGCTCCAGCACCTACCATTTTACTGGGGTTTCTCTGACCTTGGACGTGGGGTATCTCCACACGGCTGCTCCAGCACAGCATGGCTGCCACTTGCATTTAGGACTTCTAAATGCACTTTCTGCCGTTAGAGTGGTATCATCCTCATAAATGAAGTTGTTGATGTTTGTCCCACCGATGTTGATTCCAGCTTGTAACTCATCTAGCCCGGCATTTCTCCTGATGTGCTCAGCATATAGATTAAACAAACAGGGTGACAGCAGGCAGCCCTGTCACATTCCTTTCTCGGTCTTGAACCAATCAGTTGTTTCATACAGGGTTCTAACTGTTGCTTCTTGACCCACATACATGTTTCCCAGGAGACAGGTAAGATGGTCTGGTATTCCCATCTCTTTAAGAGTTTTCCACAGTTTATTATCATCCGCACAGTTGAAGGCTTTGGCATAGTCAATGAAACAGAGATAGATGTTTTTCTGAAATTCCCTAGCTTTCTCTATGATCCAGCGAATGTTGGCAATTTGATCTCTGGTTCCTTTTCTTTTTCTAAACCCAGCTTGGACATCTCGAAGTTCTTGGTTCACATAATGCTGAAGCCTAGTATGCAAGGATTTAAGCATGACCTTATTTCACGGGAGAGGAATGCAATTATCCGATGGTTAGAACATTGTTTAAGTACTACCCTTCTTGGGAATTGGGATGAGAATTGACCTTTTCCAGTCCTATGGCCACTGCTGGGTCTTCCAGACATATTGACTGCAACACCTTGATGGCATCGTCCTTTAGGGTTTTGAATAGTTTCACTGGAATTCTGTCACATCCACTAGCTTTATTAACAGCAGGGCTTCCTAAGGCCCACTTGACTTCCCTCTCCAGAATATCTGGCTATGGGTGACTGACTGCTCCATCATAGCAATCCAGTTCATAAGTCATTAAAGAATAAGTCATCATGACTTGGAACAGCTTTTGCTTCAGGTTGGCTTATATTATAAATCAGTACACATTTTAGGGTTGGGGTGTACATAGAGAAATGTGGCAGTGTACCTCAAAACCACAAATGTTATTCTTTTACTTGATAATTCAAGATTTGGACATGTCTCTCTCTCTTTTTTTTTTTTTTTTGGACATGTCTCTTAAAGAAGTAATCTGAAATGTGAGAAAAAGGATAGATGCAAACCAAACTGGTACATTTACAAAATTATTTAAAATTGTGAAGTATCAAAAGCAATCGAAATGGTGACAACATTGTAAAATTAGAAAGAAAGCAACAAATGTCATTAAAATGAAGAAAAAACAAAATGGTGACAAATGATGATATAGTCTCTGGATGTAAAATGAGAATTTGAAAAATTCATATAAAATGACCTGACAACTGTGCTATAACATGGAAACTGAACTAAGGGAAAGCACCAGGGGATCCTGGTGTTTGGCTAAGATTATATCCGTGTCACATGAACGTGAAAAGCACTAGAAGGAAATAGTCTGTGAATGGTTGGATCAGAGTACTTAGATTTGTTTTTCCCTCAGAACTTGTCTAATGTAGTTATATTACTTACATAACTGTGGACTTTAAAAATATTCATAATCTAAAAGTTGAGAATTATGTTTTACTTGGTGGAAATTTTTAGGGCCTCAAGCCAAGCCTCTCAAGCTGTTACTTGAGACAGCATCTCAAGAAACCCTGAGAAAATTGCTCGGAGGAGGCGAGGAGAGGAGACCGGTTACACAGAACTTTTGAAACAAAGGGCAGGTAGTCTGAACATCAGAAGGCTATTGTTAATTAAAGAAGATCAAATATCCTAAGTTAAGGAACTTGGGGCTTTTCTCTGTATGGGAAGATGCGGCTCACTAAAATCTTTCCTTTCATACAGGCCTTGGCTGCCTGGGGCCAGCATCCTGTGTTTTCACATCCTGAGCTTCCTTTCCTCAGGGTTCAACTGCAGGGAGTGGCTGAAGTCTGATGGCTGCTAGGTGGGAAGTATTCTTTTCCTTCCTGAGTGCCCTTAGGGTTCACCACCTCACTTTGGAGGGTTGCAATCCCTGATGACTGTGATATTCTTATTTATGGATATAACAGGAAATATTCCATTTCTCATAACAAAACCATTTAACAAAGAGATCATATTAAAAGGATAAAGTCCACTGTAGTGTCTACTTAATTATGGACCCAGGTGTAGGACAATTACAAGTTCAAAAAACCTTTTTCCTTGAGTCCCCTATTTCACTTTGCTAAGATAAAGGGCTTTTGTCACGAGACATATAATTATAGCACATAGGGCATTCAAACCCATGTTTGTCTTCAAGGCCCCGCAGGCTTATGGCAGTCAGTCAATTTTTTTAAATGGCTGTGAGATTAGTGAAGAGCCCAGCCACTCTGCAACAGCATGTCAAGCACCGTGGAGGAAAAAGAGGGTTGAGGCCTGACAAGCTTGGGTTGGAACCTTGCATGCACCTTGCCTCAGGGTAGGTTCTCTAGGGGCAGGGATCGAGGTGAAGATTTGTGTGAAAGGAATTTATTGGAAAGGTTGATAGGTTAAGGGTGAAAGGTCCTGGAGTAGGGAAGATGAACAGGGAAGGGGAGGAGGCCAAGCCCCAATTCAGCAACAAGGGAAGTGCGTTTGGCTCCTGTATTAGCTCAGTAGCCCGGGGAAGATCAGGAGGCCCGAGTGTCACAGGGAGAGCTGTCCTCAATGCGGGCCAGGGGATACCCTCATACCTGTCAATAATTAGTTAAGGGCTGTCACCCCCACCCCCTTTGGCAAGAGGAGGAGAGGCTTAAACTCCAGCTGGCTCTCCCTGCTGTGTGTGTACTTGGTCGCTCAGTCGAGTCTGCGACCCCTTGGACTGTAGCCCGCCAGGCTCCTCTGTCCGCGGGGATTCTCCAGGCAAGAATACTGGTATAGATTGCCATGGCCTCCTCCAGAGGATCTTCCCAACTCAGGGACTGAACCCAGGTCTCCTGCATTGCAGGCGATTCTTTACCATCTGAGCCACCAGGGAAGCCCTCTGGCTTTCCATGGACACTGCCTAAAAGGACCCCAGCATTCTGGGCAGCCGGTCTACCAGATCACAGGTTCTGCTTGCTGGGAGTGAAGTGTGCTGTGGATGAGAGCCCCTCCAGATGGTCAAGGCGCATATACACTACCGTGTGCAAAATAGAGAGCTGGGGGAAGCTGCCGTGTAGCACGGGGGGGCTCAGCTCAGCGCTTTGTGATGACCTAGTGTACCCGGATCGCGGGATCCCACCAAACACCACAGGAGCCGCGGATCGATGCAAAAGCAGTGAGGAAGTTTATTACACGCTCAAGCACGGACTCTCTTCACACAATGGGGAAGGAGCCCCGAGTGAAAGCGGCGAATCTTTTTTATACTGTATAGCAGGGGAAGCGGGAAGGGAAGCTTAAGGGGATTGGTTAATTCATACTGTGCAGCAGGGGAAGCGGGAAGTCTTGGTGGGGTGAGGGTGGGGTGAGGGACTTTCCCGCCCTTCTTAGATTGCCTAGGGGTGGAGGGCAACTTGTCTCCTTCTGATTGGTTGGTTTGAAAAAGTTTTTTTCTTCTTCTCGGGAGGGGTTTTCACTCAGAATGGCAGTGCTATCTAAAATGGAGTCGTTTTGAATTTTTCTTTCACACTAGAGGAGTGGGAAGGGGCTTCCCGCGGGGGCTCAGATGCTGAAGGCTCTGCCTGTAATACGGGAGACCCAGGTTTGATCCCTGGGTTGGGAAGACCCCTGGAGGAAGGAAATAGAGGGGTGGGATTGGGGTGAGGTGGGAGAGAGGCCAAAGAAGGAGGGGATAAATGTGTGTGCTTGTCTGCTAAGTGCCTCAGTCGTGTCCGGCTCTTTGTGACCCCATGGACTATAGGCCACGCCCTCCTCCAAGGGATCTTCCCCATCCAGGGACTGAACCCGCGTCACCTGCGCTGGCAGGAGTGTTCTTTACCATTAGCACCACCTGGGAAGCCCCAGATATATGTATGCATATAGATATCCTGGAGGAGGGAATGGCAACCCGCTCCAGTGTTCTTGCCTGGAGAATCCCATGGACAGAGGAGCCTGGAGGGCTACAGTCCATGAAGTCACAAAGAGTGGTACATGACCGAAGTGACGTAGCACACATCCATAGTTAATTTACATCATTGTACAGCAGAAATTAGCACAATACTGTAAAACAATTATACTCCAATTAAAACAATTTTTTAAAATGGTCAAGGATCTGGGGCAGTCTGATATCTGCTAGATAGCTCTTACTAGCAGTGAGATCTTTCAAAGTACCTGGTTTTAGGCTTTAAACTGGTTTCTCCTCTGTAAACTGGAAATGATCACACACACACACACACACACACACTCACACTCACAGTTATAGATGGAGTTAGTGGATGAGAAAGAGGAGGGGGAGGGAGGAAGAGAGGTGATTTTGTCTGTTGATGTGGTAATGGGTGAGGTTAGGTAGGATAAAAAGAGAACCAAAAGGAAAAACAATGGCTGACAAAGAAATGGAGGGTGAAAGGTCGGGCATGTCCCGGGAAAGTGCCGCAAGGCAAATTCCGGAGGCTGGCCAAACTTCCGGGGACCGACCCCCTGCAGCCTGGTCCAATCAGGTACCGACCTGGAGCCCTCGGACACTGACCACCGCTGTAGCCCATGCTTTCTTCCTTATATGAAAAGACCTGGCTTAAACGCCGGCCCTGGCTATAAAACCCCTCCCCACCCCTCATACCTCGCAGACTCCCTTTGTCTCCTCACTCACCCGCCCCCCGGAGTTCTGCCCAAGAGCCACCGCTCAATAAAGGCCTTTACCACCCGGTCATTAGAGGCGGCTTTTTTCCTCCCGCGGCGTTTTTCTAACAGAGGGTACCTCCAGAAGGATTCCCAGAGTAGCATGAAGCCCAGTGTTGGGTGTGGGAGGGAGCTCATTAGGATCTGAAAAAGTTACTTTCTACAAGGAAAATAAGGTCTTCCAGGCAACTGGTTAATCAGCCATGACACACACAGCCAGCACTCATTAAAACTTGTTCAGTTGGATATTTTTTTTGAATTGCATAATTTTTAATGAAATTTTCAAAACTAGGTACAATGGAAGAGAGATCAGGGAAGGGAAGAAGAATATGTTTGATGTGGAAGTCTTTATCGTACGCCCCAAACAGAGTCCTAGGTGGATGGTCACCCCTTTCTAGGACTTACTAAACAGTCCAATTTGTGTTCTAAAATGGAATACTGTTGGCATCAGCTTGGGATTTAGGTTCCTTTGAATTTGTTTTTCTGGCGGCATTGGTGAGGGGGTGGAGGGGCGTGTAACACGTGGCTTGTGGGGGATCTTACTTCCCTGTCCAAGGATTGAACCTGCACTCTCAGCAGTGAAAGTCAGGAGTCCTAATCACTGGACCACCAGGGAATTCTCTGGGCTCCTTTAAACTTAACATTAGACTGCTGAAGTGGATAAGCATTGACAGTGGGTGGTGGTGGTTTAGTCGCTACTTCTGACTCTTGAGACCTCATGGACCGTAGCCCACCAGGTTCTTCTGCCCGTGGGATTTTCCAGGCAAGAGTAACATGGAAACTTACATTACCATATGTAAAATAGAGAGCCAACAGAAATTTGCTGTATGTCTCAGGAAACTCAAACAGGGGCTCTGTATCAACCTAGAAGGTTAGGATGGGGAGGGAGATGGGAGGGAGGTTCAAAAGATGGGGGGGATATATGTATACCTATGGCTGATTCATGTTGAGGTTTGACAGAAACAATGAAATTCTGTAAAGCATTTACCCTTCAATTAAAAAAAAAAGAATACTGGAATGAGTTGCCATTTCCTTTTCTAGGCTGACAGTGGACTAGGGACTAAAGGAAATAACATCTCTGCACTCAGAGCTCTACATACTTTCTTTTTTTTTTTTTTAGTTGGAGGCTAATTACTTCACAACATTTCAGTGGGTTTTGTCATACATTGATATGAATCAGCCATAGATTTACACGTATTCCCCATCCCGATCCCCCCTCCCACCTCCCTCTCCACCCGATTCCTCTGGGTCTTCCCAGTGCACCAGGCCCGAGCACTTGTCTCATGCATCCCACCTGGGCTGGTGATCTGTTTCACCATAGATAGTATACATGCTGTTCTTTTGAAATATCCCACCCTCACATTCTCCCACAGAGTTCAAAAGTCTGTTCTGTATTTCTGTGTCTCTTTTTCTGTTTTGCATATAGGGTTATCGTTACCATCTTTCTAAATTCCATATATATGTGTTAGTATGCTGTAATGTTCTTTATCTTTCTGGCTTACTTCACTCTGTATAAGGGGCTCCAGTTTCATCCATCTCAAAAATATGGAACGCTTCACGAATTTGCGTGTCATCCTTGCGCAGGGGCCATGCTAATCTTCTCTGTATCTTTCCAATTTTAGTATATGTGCTGCCGAAGCGAGCACTCTACATACTTTTTATATTTGATTCCCACAACCTTAATAACTAACATCTTATGAATGAGGAAATGATGTGTCCAAAGTCCTTGGAATACTAAGCAACATCAGTTCAGTTCACTCCCTCAGTCGTGTCGGACTCTTTGCGACCCATGGACTGCAGCACACCAGGTCTCCCTGTCCATCACCAATTCCTGGAGCTTACTCAAACTCATGTGCATTGAGTTGGTGATGCCATCCAACCATCTCATCCTCTGTCATCACCTTCTCCTCCCACCTCCAATCTTTCCCAGCATCAGGGTCTTCTCAAATGAATCAGTTCTTCATATCAGGTGGCCAAAGTATTAGAGTTTCAGCTTCAGCATCAGTCCTTCCAATGAACATTCAGGACTGATTTCCTTTAGGATAGGCTGGTTGGATCTCCTTGCAGTCCAAGGGACTCTCAAGAGTCTTCTCCAACACCACAGTTCAAAAGCATCAATTCTTTGGCACTCAGCTTTCTTTATAGTCCAACTCTCACATCCATACATGACTACTAGAAAAACCATAGCTTTGACTAGATAGATCTTTATTTGCAAAGTAATATCTCTGCTTTTTAACATGTTGTCTAGGTTGGTCATAACTTTTCTTCTAAGGAGCAAGCGTCTTATGAGACTAAACCCAGCTCAGACCCATCTGCCACCCAAAGCCTTGCTCTTAACAGCTGTCACTATCAGTGCCATAGCTACAGTTACCAGTCGGCTATAAATGTTTCAAGAATATAAAATGTGTCCATTCATCAGCAAGTAAGTGTTGAACATCTTTTATGGGCACAAGACCCTGCTTGACACATAACTTGGTAGTTGTCTGGATGCAGAATATGCTCATGAGAGAAGATAAAATGAAAGGTACCACAGATGGGGATGAGGATGCCTTAAAAGGGTGATAATGGAGAGATGCCATATGGTGAATCTAACTTCAGGTTTGAGTTTGAGGGCAGTGAGGGGACCGTTGGAAATACAGACCTAGATCTTGATTAGGTTTGGAGAAGGAGAATGGAGAAAGAGAAACACAAGCAACATATCATGGTTAATGCTTCAAGGGAAGAGGTCATTGGTATGTATTGTAAGGAATCAATATAGTCTTCAGTGAGTGTATAATTTAGTCAGTCTATCAGATTGTTTTTAATGAACACATATCCTCTTTGATCATTCATTTTAAGCTTAACCTTAGCATTCTACAGAGAGGCATAAAAAAGGTATTGCTAACTTGGGTAATTTTGTAAAATCTGAATGGGGACTTTATTAGGCATTTTAGATGGCGTGTTGAGGTTGGCAGATATACTTATGGAATGAAGTTCCCCCAAATGTGTTGTAAGCTGTTTGATGGCAGAGACCAGATCTCTTTTATGACCAAGTTCCTTCTCTGTCTCTGAGCACATTAGACCCATCTCAGTGTTCATGAGTGAGAGAGCCATTAGTGAATGAACCAAGTGGGTGAAATGTCCTCTCCTTGTCGTGGTCATTGGTTGGACACAATGGGTTTGTCCCCATAGACTCCCCTGCTTAAGGACTTATCTCTGCTGGTTCTTTTTCCTGAGGTCACCCGTGTAGAAAGGTCAGAGTGACTTGGCTGAGTTGCGGAGGGCCCATTGCTCTGTAGAGACGCCATTCTCGGCTTTCTCTGGACAGGGCTTTGTGATGAATTGGTTCGAAGCATGCGCCTGGTCACCCAGGATGCAGCACGAACAGAACACCCTCTGGTCATACCCCAGCTGCTGAAGCTGCTCTCCCAAGTGTCACTGGTACCCTCCTCGTCCCCCGAGCATGGCTCCCACGCCAGCACTGCTGACTGTGTTTTCCTTCTTGACACGGCCTCCTTTGCCTTCCAGAACACTATATGTCCACGCTTCTCCCCCACTGCTCTGTCCTCTGACTCCTGCCTGTCCTTCTTATTACCCCTCCCACTTAGGTGGCCTTTGTCCTTAGCCCTCTTCAGAAAGATTCCTGGTCCAAACAAGTTCATCTCAAAAAAGCCATCAAAGTGCTCGCTTCAGCAGCACATATACTAAAATTGGAATGACACAGATTAGCTTGACCCTGGGGCAAGGATAACACACAAATACATGAAGTGTTCCATATTTCTCATGTTGTGGTATGGCAGAAACTAGCGCAACAATGTAAAGCAATTAGACTCTTATTAAAAAAATTTTTTTTGAAGATTGATCTAAGATTATCCTTGCTTACTGCCTTGTGGACATAGCTGCCTTGTCCATTTGTTTTTCAGTCTGAACCTTGATTGCCCCACACATTTTGGTGTCCCCTATTTATATTCCTAACAATGAACCCTTTCCAGATGCTGGTCCTTTGCATCATCCCCTACCCTCCAGTGCTGGGCCCTCAGAGCTGGTGATTAGATGAGATCATAGGATGTCAATAAGTATGCACTAGGACACAGTGTGGGCAGAGGTTCTGAATCAAGGCCAGGGACATCAGGTTAAGGAGTAGACGGTTCAGATAGTTCTGCTGCACTGAACAAAATGGAGAAAAACAGACACCCGGGGGTAACACAAGTCAGTGAATCCAGGTGCCGAAGAGGATAAGACAGGGCTAGGTAAGCAGGGAGCAGGAGGGAGTCTAGGACAGACATGGAGTGGAATGGAGGAGCATGTCTGGCTTGGGTGATCCAGGGACGTCTACATCCATCCCACCCACCATTGTCACAAAGGGGCATCTCCTCTTTAACATAGAATTTACCGCACCCAGCATGTGCTCCCTGGCCCCCACTTCCACTCCCTTGCCCACTGGTATGCCTTATGAGTTCCTCTGTGCTCAGATTTTCCATCTCACATGGATTTCAGGCCATAAACAGGACACTGAAAAGATACATGTCCGCTGAAAAACAATTCTAAAATTCAAAAACAGAAGCTATTAGGGACCTGTGTGGAATGCTCTTTGTGTGCAGAGGACTCAAGGCCCAGGGACTGCACTGGATGGATCTTAACTTGAAACAGTCAGCGCCCAACATGGTCTTAGGTTGAGTGAAACCCCAGTGTCATCTTTATGGGTCAAAGGCTTTGATAGGGCAATTGAAACACTGGGAAGGGATCTGGGTTTCATTGAATCCTGTTTTGAAAAAATAACTTCATCTATTTGTATTTTTGGCTGTGCTGGATCTTCGTTGCCCATGGGCTATTATCTAGCTGCAGCAAGCAGGGGTTACTCTTGTTGCGGTGTGTGGGGTGCTCACTCTAGTGGCTTCTCTTGTTACAGACACGGACTCTGGGGCGCGTGGGCTTCACTAGTTGCAGCACGTGGGTTTCAGTAGTTGTGGCTCCTGGGCTCTAGAGCACAGGCTCAGTAGTTGCAGTGCATGGACTTAGTTAAGCCACAGCATGTGGGATCTTCCTGGACCAGGGATTGAACCTGTGTCTCCTGTGTTTCCAGGCAGATTCTTTGCCACTGAGCCACCAGGGAAGCCCTGAATCCTATTTTCTTATAAACACTCATATTTACTGAGGTCCTGTAGCCTAGAAAGTCAAACCAAACCTGGGCATCACTAAAAAGAAGAATAGAAACAAAACCAAAACTCTGTTCCTCTTTTGAAACAACACAGGTGCATCTAAGTGCAGGTCTGGTCACTGTCATTCAGGGTGAATAGTATCATGTAGTGGTTAAGACCGCATACTTAGGACAATGACTGATGCATTTACTAACTTCTGCCTTGCCATTTATTAGTTTTTTGACCTAGGGCAAATTAATCTACCTGCCAGAACCTCAGTTTCTTTATCTGTTAAATGGAGATAATCATATACTGATCTCACTGGGACTGCTGCCAGGATGAAATGAGACAATACACATAAAGGGCCATCTGTAGGTGGTAACTATACGTCTATCCAGTGCTAGTCATTGCAAATATAATTTTTATAATGAGCCAAATTATGCCTCCTTGGAACATTCATCAGTGCACTTAGTTCTGCCCTTGGAAGTCACATAATCTGATTAAACCACTCTTTTGCATGGTAGCCCTTGAAAAATGTGAAGACTCTGTCATATCATAGCCAAATCTGCTTTGAACTAAATCTTCTGATCCGTTTTACCTTTCCCTACCATGGCCTGGTTTCAACTTTCACCATTCTATTAAGTTTCCTCTGAACCCTTTCCAATTTCTTCACATTCCTTTGAGATGTTGACTCAGATTTAACATCATGTACCATCTTGGTATTAGCAATACAAACCAAACTGGAATTAATGAAATAAAATTAAATCAGTATACATGCAAAGTTCTTCCTTGGATGTTGTTGCTTTGTTTGGTGGGGTCAGTTCATAAGTCCCTTTCTAATATTCCCAGCTGAGTTCTGAACTCATAGAGATAGGCAGGTGGAAATCAAGATGTCAGTTTTATTCCTGATATAAGCCTTGAAGAAGGTATCTTAGTTGTGTAGTAATAATGGTGCATTGGAAAAGACCCTGATGCTGGGGAAACTTTGAGGGAAGGAGAAGAAGGGGGTGACAGAGGATGAGATGGTTGGATGGCATTATTAACTCAATGGACACGAGTTTGAGCAAACTCCAGGAGATAGTGAAGGACAGGGAAGCCTAGAGTGCTGTAGTTCGTGGGGTCACAAAGAGTCAGACAGACTTAGTGACTGAACAACAGTAAATGGTGCATCCAGTCAAGGCAGGGCTGAAAAGACTCAAGCCTTGCCCACAAGGTAGGACTTGGGTTGGACAGCTAGGCTATCATAGCCCAATAACACAGGTGTTTTGCAGGCTGGGAGATGCTGAGAAAGAGAGGAGAGCTTCCATGTGACACTCTGGCCTCTTGATTTGTCTCCTCTGCTTCTCTCAGTCCTGATCATTTGCTCTGAACTGTCCTTTTGGTTCTTCTGCTAGAGAGAGAAGAGATCTTTGCCGCCACTGAAACAGTCTCCAAAAATTCTTTCTGTCAAATCACCAACCAGATGCTTTGCTCCACCTCCCAAGGGGCAGGAAGGAGTGGGAGACACAGCAGGGCTAGTGTCACACTAATAGATGTCCCTCTACACTGAAGGAAGCATGTGCAGTGGGGAAGAAGTGTTCCCCTCCTAATATTAGGCTCAGAAAACCAGCTCTCTGGATGGAGAATGCTGTATCTAAACTGTGGCTTGTATGATAGAGGTCCAGGGAGGTTTGACTACAAACTTAAACAGGGTCAATGGTGGGCTGTTTTCCCACAACCTATCCCCCACACCCATTCCATCACACACATATAAACATATATACACAGATGTACTCTTAAGATGCACAACATCTAAAAGAAGGTATTAGACCACTCACTAGCTCTGGGCCCTTGAACAAGCTGCTTCACCTCTCTGAGGTTAATTATCTTTATGTAGAATGAGGGAACCATGATGGTGTGTCTTCACAGTTCATGTTTGCGATTACCACTCATCAACTGCCTCCTGAGCACACTTGACATACAATGGGGAGTGAAGATAGACAGGGTCTCTGCCCTCTTGAAGCTTAGTTCCAGTGGAGAAGAACACAGTACAAACCAATAAAGAGATAAGATAACCCCAGCCCAGCAAGGATTTGGTGGCATGAAGAGTGACCCTTCCTTCACTGCTGAGGACCACTTTGTACTGGAGGCTATCTATGTGTTAGGAACTGTGACAGGCACTGTGATTAGCATTCTCCTAATTTCATTTAATTTTCACAAATACCTTATGAATAATGAAAAGCTTTAGGTAGGGTGAATATATGCAACAAGCCCAATATCCATGTTCTAAAATCTCCTGTAGTCAATGGAATTTTCCAGGCCAGAATACTGGAGTGGGTAGCATTTCCCTTCTCCAGGGGATCTTCCCAACTCAGGGATTGAACCGAGGTCTCCTGCATTGCGGGTGGATTCTTTACCAGCTGACTTCCCTGGTGGCTCAGATGGTAAAGTGCCTGCCTACAATGCAGGAGACCCGGGTTCGATCCCTGGGTCAGGAAGATCCCCTGGAGAAGGAAATGGCAACCCATTCCAGTACTCTTGCCTGGAAAACCCCATGGAGGGAGGAGCCTGGTAGGCTACAGTTCATGGGGTCGCAAAGAGTTGGACACGACTGAGCGACTTCACTTGAAAATCATAATTGAGACATTGATAGATAATGTCTATTATTAATCCCACTCAAAGATGTAGAAGTTGAGGCTTTCAAGAGATTACACAATTAAGATCATATAATGTAAAAGAAGTAAGTGTCAGTGCTAGAATTTAAATGCAATATTCTCTCTCTTTGGCTTCCAAGGTGGCTCAGACAGTAAAGAATCTGCCCATAGTGAGGGAAACCCCGGATCAATCCCTGGATCGGAAAGATGCCCTGGAAAAGGGCATGGTAACCCACTCCAGTATTCTTACCTGGAGAATTCCATGGACAGAGGAGCCTGGTGGGCTACAGTCCACAGGGTCACAAAAGAGGTCAGACATGACTGAACGATCAGTTGTGCATGCACACACACACACACACACAGTTATGCTGAATAAACTTATAGTGTTGTGAGGGGACCAATAAGAAGGAAGATATTACAAGGCAACATAACATGTGAGAATTCAGAGAAGTGAAAAGAAATAAGAGGAAATAAGACCACTTAGGAGGCCAAGGCAGTGGCCAGGAGTTTGGAGAGCAAGCAGCTGATTGGAGGGGCACAATGATGGGAGAACCAGAGCACTTACCAGCTCTTTGGGTCTAGGTGGTAAAGAAGAGGAGAGACTCACTACACATTAGACTTCTCCTACTATAACCCTCATCAAAGCTCTTTGCACTTTCTTTTGACCATCTGTCTTGCCAGATGGACTGCGAGTTCCATGAGGGCAGACAGTATGTAAAGCATGGTGCCCACAACAGGTTCAAGGAGTGACTTCATGAACAAAAATGAATGTAGACAATTCATTCTGAAGCTCCGACAATGATTCTTCCTACTAAAAGAAACAATAGATTTTGAGAGGCTGAGGGAAAGAACTGACTTTGAAGAAAAGATAGAGCCTTTTCTTTGGGACACTTTCAATTTGAGATGTCAAGGTTGTATTCAGGTAGAGTGTCCAGATGCATTGCAAAAGTGAGTTAAGCTAGTCTTCCACAAAGGTAGGTTAAATAAAGCTCTGAAAGCTAAAACAATGCCTGAGCAATGAGTGTAGATAGAGATTGGAAAAAGGAACCGGGAACTTGGAGGAACAGTGGAGGCTACCCAGATCTATAGGATAGGAGGCAGAAGGTAGACCTGAAGGGTGCAGGGTGCCAAGGAAGAAGAAAGTTCCAAGGAGGAAAGTTTTAAATAACATCAAACATGGAGGACAGATTGAATGGGATGACAGGATACCTCTGGATTCTATGCTTTGGGGAAACTGATGAGAATGATTTCAGTAAAGGGTATAAGAAGGCCCCCCAGTGTAAGGACAGTGAAGGAGATGGTTGGGCAACTCTGAAGTTTTGAGAACACTGGTGGGAAAAGGAAGAAGCAAGATGGGAGATCAGGCCTAGGGAATAGTAAGATCAAACAAAGAAATTTGGGTGATGGGAAAATTTGGGGGAGTAGTTTTGGAGGCTCAAAAGGCAGGAGATATTGACAATTCAAAAAGGTTGTGGTAACTGATGAAATGGGAGGCTGTGGCCTGGAGGATGAACAAGAAGTAGAAGCAGTCACTGTCTCAGCTTTCATTCAATTTACTATTTCAATTTACTTATGTAGTGAGTCTTTAGTGGTTTGTGGTCCAATTATGCTTATAGGGTACTTACAAGAATACAATGATATAAAGCATGCCTGGTGTTCAGTACTGTACCTGGCTGCCTAGTACAGGGTTGGTGAATGCTACTGTAGGAAACTAGGGAACACAGAAGACAAGTAATCAGAGAAAGCCTCATGTTGGAAGGAATATCAGCTATTTTTCTGGGCTGGAACAGGTAGTCTCCACATTGGACTCATCTCTCCATTCTTGCCAAGATAAATGGAATCTCTCTTGTTTATGCTTCTGTCATCACATTTATCTACCTTGATGAGTGTTTATTTAATGTCCTCTTCATTCTAGAACAATATCTCTTGACTGGGAAAGTTTTGCTTCCCAGGAGAAGTTTTAGCAATGACTGAAGATATTTTGGGTAGTGACAATTTGAGGGGATTGGAACAAGCTACTGGCATCTAATAGGTAGAAACCAGGGAAGCTGCTAAACATCATACAATGCACAGGATGGTCCCCACAACAAATAATTCAGTTCAGTTCAGTCACTCAGTCGTGTCTGACTCTTTGCAACCCCATGAATCGCAGCACACCAGGCCTCCCTGACCATCACCAACTCCCAGAGTTCACTCAAACCCATGTCCATTGAGTTGGTGATGCCATCCAACCATCTCATCCTCTGTCATCCCCTTCTCCTCCTGCCTTCAATCTTTCCCAGCATCAGGGTCTTTTCAAATGAGTCAGCTCTTTGCATCAGGGGCCAAAGTATTGGAGTTTCAGCTTCAACATCAGTCCTTCCAATGAACATTCAGGACTGATCTCCTTTAGGATGGACTGGTTGGATCTCCCTGCAGTCCAAGGGACTCTCAAGAGTCTTCTTCAACACCACAGTTCAAAACCATCAATTCTTTGGTGCTCAGCTTTCTTTATAGTCCAACTCTCACATTCATACATGACCACTGGAAAAACCATAGCCTTGACCAGATGGACCTTTGTTGGCAAAGTAATATCTCTGCTTTTTAATATGCTGTCTAGGTTGGTCATAACTTTCCTTCCAAGGAGTAAGCGTCTTTTAATTTCATGGCTGCAATCACCATCTGCAGTGATTTTGGTCCCAGAAAAATAGTCAGCCACTGTTTCCACTGTTTCCCCATCTATTTGCCATGAAGTGATGGGACCAGACGCCATGATATTAGTTTTCTGAATGTTGAACTTTAAGCTAACTTTTTCACTCTCCTCTTTCACTTTCATCAAGAGGCTCTTTAGTTCTTCTTTACTTTCTGCCACAAGGGTGGTGTCATCTACATATCTGAGGTTATTGATATTTCTCCTGGCAATCTTGATTCCAGCTTGTGCTTCCTCCAGCCCAGCGTTTCTCATGGTGTACCCTGCATAGAAGTTAAATAAGCAGGGTGACAATATACAGCCTTGACGTACACCTTGCTGAGATTGAGACAGCCTGTCCTAAGGTGTGAGCTCTATATTGAAAGTGAGAGTGTTAGTTGCTCAGTCATGTTCAACTCTTTGCAACCCCATGGACTATATATAGCCTGCCAGGCTCTCCTGTCCATGGGATTCTCCAGGCAAGAATACTGGGCTGAGTAGCCATTTTCTTCTCCAGGGGATCTTCCCAACCCAGGAATCAAGCCTGGGTCTCTATCAGCGGCCCTATCAGGGGCTATATCACTCTCATTGATCATGGTATCCCCAAGTGCCAGGTACAGATTAAGTCAATGATGGGTGTCCAATAATAATAAAAGGGAATAAAAGGAAATGGATAAAGAAGATGGGACACACACACACACAAACACACATGATGGAATATTATTCAACCATAAAGAAAAACAAAATCTTGCCATCTGTGACACCGATGGACCTAGAGGGTATCATGAAGTGAAATAAGTCAGACAGAGAAAGACAGTGTATGAGTTCACTTATATGTGGCATCTAAAATGCAAGACAAATAAATAAACATGATAAAACAGATATAGGATTATAGATACAGAGAACAAACAGGTGGTAGGCAAGGAGAGAAATAGATGAGGGAGATTAAGAGATACAAAGTTCCAGTCATGGGTACAAGATGTACCCGTGTGGGAATGTTGTCAATAACTATGTCATATCTTTGTATGTTGACATATTATAACAAGACTCATCATGATGATCATTTTGAAATGCATAGAAATACCAAATAGCTATAATGTATAGCAGGAAATAACACAGTCTTGTAGATCACTCATGCTTCAAAAATAAACAAACTCATAGAAAAAGAGGCCAAATTTGTGGTTACCAGAGATGAGGGTGGGGGAAGGAGGAAATGGGTGAAGGCAGTCAAAAGGTAGGGGGAAAAAAAGGAAATAGAGCGTTGAACTACAGCTTGAAGAATAGGCCCGGTCTCAATGTATTTTTCTCTGCTTTGAGTACATGGTGGCAGAGTATGCTGGGAGTTATTTGGAAAAAGGAGGTTGGAAAGAAGACTGTAAATATTCAATCCCCAATGGGATGGAAGAGATGAAGCAGCCCTCGGGCTTCAGCAGGAGACTGACACTGCTGTAAACAAGAGACTCTCAGAACAAAGGGTCTGGAACTGAAGGTAGCATGAGAACATCCCAGATGTTGAGCCGTTCTTTGTTTTGACAGATGGAACTCAGCCAACCACAGCCAAAGCAGCAGCAGAGGCAGGATTTTAAATAGACACAAAACAGAGTTCTTTTGGTAACACACAGAGGTGAGGCTTCTCAGCCAGCTGTGGGCTGCCATGGACACAGAGAAGGTCCCCTGCTTGGGGCAGATTCACAAGCACAGTTGCAAGGCCTCTTATGAGTAACTCCTCTTTCCAACACCTTACCTACCCAAGTACACTGGGTGTCTCAGACCTGCCGTGTCTGAAGGCGAGCTCTTGATCTGGGACCCCTCCTACCTGGCCCCAGCTCAGTCTTCCTCATCTGGAGGTCCACACGACCTAGCACCCTGGAGACCAGAATCCCTGTTTCTCCTCCTCTTCCTCCCCAGATGCAGTTCATAGCCAGGGCTGTAGCTGTCACTGATACACCCATTTCTCTCCTGTACCACCTCTGGGCTTAGTTAAGGCTGCCCTCATCTTCCTGGGCAGTTCCCAGTCTCTGGGATTCTACTCTTCCCTCACTGCCACTCCTTCTCTGCAGAGGAGCCAGAGTGCCCCTCTCCAGTTTTAGACCCTTTAAAGGCTTTCCATGGCAAAGAATAAAAAGCCAAACTTCTGCCCAAGGCCAGGGGCCCTGTACAACCTGGTCCCTCTCACTCTGTAACTTTCTCCCCTATTCCTCAGCTTGAGACACAAAGCTTTTCCTAGCGTTGTTGCCTTTACACATGCTTTCCCTCTCATCTGGAATGCTTGGGGCAGGCGAATAGGGCTAGCATCTTCTTCATCTTAATGCTGTTGTTGTTAGTCGCTAATTTATGTCTGACTCCTTGTGCCTCTATGGACTGCAGCACGCCAGGGTCCTGTATCCTTTACCATCTCCCAGAATTTGCTCAAATGCATGTCTGTTAAGTTGGTGATGCTATCTAACCATCTCATCCTCCACCACCCTCTTCTCCTTTTGCCTTCAATCTTTCCTATCATGAGGGTCTTTTCCAGTGAGTTGGCTCTTTGCTTCAGTTGGCCAAAGTATGGGAGCTTCAGCATCAGTTCTTCCAGTGAATATTCAGGGTTGATTTCCTTTAGGGTTGACTGGTTTGATCTTGCAGTCCAAGGGACTCTCAAGAATCTTCTCCAGCACCACAGTTCAAAAGCATCAGTTCTTCGATGCTCAGCACTCTTCATGATCCAGTTTTCACCTCCGCACATGACTACTGGAAAAACCATAGCTTTGACTACTTTGTCGGCAAAGGTCATCTTCATATCTTTGTCTTACTCAGGGTTCCTCAGTCTTGTGCCATTAACACTCTGGGCCAGAAAATTCTTTGTTTTGGGGGCTGTCTTATGCATTGTAGGATGTTTAGAAGGATTTATGGCCTCTACTCACTAGACGCTAATAGCACCCTACCTGCCGTCCCCGCCATTTCTTACTGTGATCACCAAAATTGTCTCCAGACAATGTCCCATGGGGACAAAATCACTTACCAGTTGAAACACTAGTGTCTTAAATATTACCCCGTTGAGTGAGCATTCCCTAGTGTTGGGACTTTAAGTCTCCAGCTGTTATTCTCAATCTCCTTATCTTACTTTGATATAGTACTTTTCTCATCTAGAAATTAAATACACATTTATTTATCTATTAAGTATCTGCACTCCCCTCTCCCCACTAGATTACCTTGACTATCTCACTCAGTTCTGCTTTACTCATATCTAACACAGCTGCTGGGACACAGTAGCTACTCAATAAACATGCATTGAAGAAGTGCATTCATGAATGTATGAATTCATGAATGTTTAAGTTCATGAATAAGCCAGGACTGCTGGGCATGTGAGTGGGAGATGACCTGGCATAACAGAAAGAGTATGAATTTTGGAGTCAGCAAATTCTGGCCTCCCACCTCTGGGTGATTAACACCGCAGAGCCTTAATTTATCTATAAAATCGGCAGACTGTCTTTGAGTGTTGGGTCAGCTCTCCCAGCTCCCAGGCATTCCTTCCCATGCCCTTGACAGCTGGAGTAGGTTTCCATCAGAGCTCACCATCACCAAGGGCAGGAATCAACACTGCACCCTCAAGGCCTTATTTGGTGCCAAGCATATCAATGATGACCTGTGTGCAGTGTGACCACAAATCACATTGTGTCCACGTTTTAACAACAGCGCTGTGGCCAGTCTGCTGAGATGATTCCCATGGGGCTGGTCGTTGGGAGGAAAACGGCCAACACCAAGTGCCCCCTTTGGTGGGTCGTGGGCCTGGGAAGGTGGTGCCCCTCTCTGCTGTGCGCTCACATTCAGGTGGGCTTCCCAGGTTCATGCAGAAATCTGGAAAGCTAGGCCTGGGTCTTCCTGTTTCTCCGCTCCTCCTCCTTCTCCAGGCTTTGTGAATAATGAAGTTGATGATGATATTTTCCGACTGTGTCTTAGACCCAGTGAACTGAATGTGGGCAGTAATGGCCTCCTCTTCCTCATTCACCAGAAAAGGGAAGGTCCATGTCTTCAAGATGGTTCTAGCAAGCAGTCTTTGTGAGTAGGGCTGTCAGTGAGTTTCTGTTAGTTCACAGCATGAGCCCCCTCAGGAGGCAGCCCTTTGAGGTCTCCTAGTGGCTTAAAAATCCCAACCAGGAGGCAAGCCCCAGGGGTTTGAATTTCCCTTGGACTGGCTCATTCCAGTCCCATCAGGCCAGCAAGTGGCAAAGCAGGGATCTGAATTTAGGACTTGTCTAGCTTCCTGTTTCCATGCTCAAAATTCACATCCCAGGGGGCAAACACCCTTTTCCCCAACCCCAGCAGAGTTGGACTGTAGTGTGGTGCCATGTGGTGTCCTGGAGATGCTTTGACAAGGGACCATATTCTGGGCAGCCTAAAACATCAGAATAGTTGGTATTTTTATTTTCATTGGAGTGTAGTTGATTTACAAGGCTGTGTGAGTTTCAGGCATACAGCAAAGTGATCAGTTATATCCAGACACATATACGCCTTTTAAAGATTCTTTTCTCATATAGGCCATCTCAGAATATTGAGTAGAGTTCCTTATGCTATGCAGTAGATCCTTGTTGGTTATCTATCTTATATATAATAGTGTGTGTGTGTGTGTGTGTGTGTGTCCATTGCAGGCTCCTGATTTATCCCTTCCCCTCCTTCCATTTTTAATTTGTTTTATGGCTCTGATGCCAGAACTCCACAATCAAGGTGTGAGTAGGGCCTCACTCCCTTTGAAGCCTCTAGAGAAGGAGGCCTCTTCCAGCATCCAGCGGCCACAGGTGATACTTGGCTTGTGGCAGCATAACTCTAATCTCTGCCTCCATCTTCACATGACAGTCTTCTGCCTGTGTGTCCAAATTTTCCTTTTCTAATAAGGACACCAGTCATATTGGAATATGGGCCCTCCCTACTTGTGTATGGCTTCCCTGGTGGCTCAGAGAGTAAAGTGTCTGCCTGCAATGCGGGAGACCTGGGTTCAATCCCTGGGTCAGGAAGTTCCCCTGGAGAAGGAAATGGCAACCCACCCCAGTATTCTTGCCTGGGAAATCCCATGGACAGAGGAGCCTGGTAGGCTACAGTCCATGGGGTCGCAAAGAGTCGGACACGACTGAGTGACTTCACTTTCTTCTTTCTTTTCTGCTGTGTATGACCTCATCTTAACTAATTTCACCTGCAACAAGCCCGTTCCTAAATAAAGGTCACATTTTGAGGTCCTAGAGGTTAGAACTTTCACATATCTTTTTGGGGGAAATAATGCAACTCATAAGATTCCCTCAAACCAAAGTAAGGTCCCATCAGAGGAAGTGAGGATGGATGTTTGAGCAGATGTGCTGGCCACGGGCAAATCCACATGGACCCACCCTTCTCCACGCATCTTCCCCACTTCTGCTTTCTATCCTGGAGACTGACCTCCGTCAGTGGAGAGAAAAGGTCAGAGGTTGTAGGAAGGGAGAAGCATGAAATCAGCTTATTCCTCCTGATGCCCTTTCTGCAGGGTCACTGATGTTGTTTAGGTCTAACTTTTTGCAACCCCATAGACTATAGCCCGCCAGGCATCTCTGTCCACGGAATTCTCCAGGCAAGAATGTTGCAGAAACCAGTACTCGAGAAACCAAGCACCACACTCAGAGTTGCAAAACTTAGGTTTATTATGCCGGTGGGCCGGGAGGAGTTAACACTCTAAAATCTGAGCCCTGAACAAAGGGATTACAGAATTTTAATACCTGGACAGGCATGATTAAGCAGGTTTGTAGGGGCTTGGTGATTGCAAACAGCAGGACAAAGGTAAGTGAGATAAGCTCCAGTTCCTTGTATTGTGAGTCCTCACTTTCTGAGAATACGTGACCTACGTGATCCAGACTTTGCAAGGAGCAAGTTGAGTTACAGAGGCAGAAGGAGCAGGAGGTTATGTAAAATTTTAACTTTTCCTCTTCATTCTCCCCTCTTGATGCTTCTGTCACTCATTGTAGAAAGCATGATCTCAGGTTTTGGTAGGACATTCAGAGCTCCCCATTGTTTAGGGGGCTATATTGAACTATTACCATTTGTAACTTTATGGATTCAATCTGAGAGGTTATGAACTGGGTAATAGCATTGAGAATACAAGGGCCAAACAAGAGTGCTGCAAAGAACATGAAGAGAGGACTGGTTAATGGGAGAAGCCACGACGCCCAGCTCCAGATACTCTTCCAATTACCCCAGCAATTTACTAGTTCCTCTCCCCTTTCCATGAATCATTGCCTTAGCTGTTGGGCCATGTCCCTGACTATTCCTGATTGGTTTACATAAAAGCAGCATTCTTCATTCAAGAACAGGCAGAGTCCTCCCTTTTTAACTGTCAGTAGGTCTGCTCCTGCTGCTAAGTCACTTCAGTCGTGTCCGACTCTGTGCGACCCCATAGACAGCAGCCCACCAGGCTCTGCCATCCCTGGATTCTCCAGGCAAGAACACTGGAGTGGGTTGCCATTTCCTTCTCTAATGCATGAAAGTGAAAAGTGAAAGTGGAGTTGCTCAGTCATGTCCGACTCCTAGCCACCCCAAGGACTGCAGCCTACCAGGCTCCTCCATCCACAGGATTTTCCAGGCAAGAGTACTGGAGTGGGTCTAGCCCTCTTTTATTCTGTAAAAAATCATCTCAGCCAGGGTTGACAATGAAAATCCATCGATATTTTGATAGCCAGATCCTCAAGCTTCCACTGTGTGTTGTCTAGTCAGCTTCCGGCGTGACTAGAGCAGGGCTCAGCGTCCTTCCTGGGTGAGGGCCTTTGTCTTTGGAACTGGACCTTGAGGAGGTTTTTGGGGCCCCGAACTGCTTTCCAGGTGTCCTTATCACAGGAAGCTGCTGCCTTCTTGACGCTGGTGTGGTGGATCCACGGGATGTCACCTGTAACTTTAGCAGCAGTACGGGTTGCCAGGATGAGCGTGTGAAGGCCTGTCCAAACTGGCTGAAGTGGTTCATGTTTTCAGTCTTTAACCCATATCTCATCTCCTGGCTGATAGGGGTGAACCCAATTGTTCAAGGGAATGGGTGTTCTTTCTAAGGTTTCTCAGGCAATATGGCGGAAGGCTTTCCCCAGGGCCTGGAGGTGTTGGAACATCTCCAGGTCAGCTAGCTGTTGGTGGTCTCACTTGAGCTTTTCTATCACTGGGGGTGGTCTCCCGTATAAGATCCCAAAGGGAGAATAGCCTGAGGACCTTGGGGTGCATTTATGGAGGGAGGGGAGAGTCCACAGAATGATAAGGTAGCTTGTTCCAGCACTGTCTGGGTGTTGGCCAGGGGATATTCTTGCCATACTACTACTTGGAGAAGGAAACTTAACAAGAAAGTTAAAGATATTTGGCCAAAAGATTAATATAAGTAGCTAAGCTGCTGGGGGGCTAGCCAGGAGAACTAGGTCCAGATATTGGTTTGTGACATTAGTGTTTCTCTAGAGACTGAAGAGGAACTATAAAGCCTCTTGATGAAAGTGAAAGAGGAGAGTGGAAAAGTTGGTTTAAAGCTTAACATTCAGAAGACTAAGATCATGGCATCTGGTCCCATCACTTCATGGCAAATAGATGGGGAAACAGTGGAAACAGTGTCAGACTTTATTTTTTGGGGCTCCAAAATCACTGCAGATGGTGACTGCAGCCATGAAATTAAAAGACGCTTACTCCTTGGAAGGAAAGTTATGACCAACTTGGATAGCATATTAAAAAGCAGAGACATTACTTTGCCAACAAAGGTCCGTCTGGTCAAGGCTATGGTTTTTCCAGTGGTCATGTATGGATGTGAGAGTTGGACTGTGAAGAAAGCTGAGTGCCGAAAAATTGATGCTTTTGAACTGTGGTGTTGGAGAAGACTCTTGAGAGTCCCTTGGACTTCAAGGAGATCCAACCAGTCCATCCTAAAGGAGATCAGTCCTGGGTGTTCATTGGAAGGACTGATGCTGAAGCTGAAACTCCAATACTTTGGCCACCTCATGTGACGAGCTGACTCATTGGAAAAGACCTGATGCTGGGAGGGATTGGGGACAGGAGGAGAGGGGGACGACAGAGGGTGAGATGGCTGGATGGCATCACCGACTCGATGGACATGAGTTTGAGTAAACTCTGGGTGTTGGTGATGGACAGGGAGGCCTGGCGTGCTGCGATTCATGGGGTCGCAAAGAGTCGGACACGACTGAGCAACTGAACTGAACTGAACTGAACCGAGGTACAAGAAGATACAAGAATTTGGACTCATAAAAATCTTTACCTGAAAACATCTGACTATCTGAAGGCCTGTTTTTCTGTTTTTTTTTTTTTTCCCCAGAGCACAGGGTGTCTTATTTTTCATTTCCACCTTGAACTGCTTTCAAGGGGGTGTTGAAGGTCAGCATCTTTCAGTGGTCATGATTTAATCTTTGTAGAGGCATCTGGCAAGGGCCAACTTTCAGTCAGCAGGGCCTCTTCATGCCACATATTTCACCATGTTCTGGGGGCATTTCATGGTCATTGTGTCCCTTGGGGCTGGGAAGGCTCATTCCCAGGTCTAACAAAGATTCTATTGACAGGCCACTCATTGTGTTGTCACTAGACCAGGCCTTGTATGTAGCAAAAGTCTCTGGACCATACCTGTCTTACTTGCCTCTTGGTCCAGGAAAATATTTTCTCTTATTGCTTCTTCCCATATTTAGAGTCACATTATTACAATTATTGATCTCGTATGGAATTGCATATCAGCATTTTACCACAGGCTCAGTCACACATTTGGTAATGTAAAGCTGTAATCTTCTGAAACAAGCTACATAGAAAATAATATAGCTAACAGTTATTAGTAAGGTCACCAGCAAGAATTTAAGTCAAGAACTTTCATTGGGTATAGCCCAGTATACCCCAGGTCATCTGACTCAGTTAAATGATTATAGCCAAGTGTTAATCGCCTGGTTGTACATCATGGAGCATATGACCTTTATCCAAAAATTGGTTACTGAGATAAGCTTTGAAAACAATCTTAGAGGGTCCTTTTTAATAACTTACTTAAACCTTTTAGCAATATAACATAACAAGAAACTATCTTGGAAATGAGTCTTAGTAGGCACAGGCCTTAATTAACAAAACTAGAACTTAATATTCAGTGAAACATAATTTTTTTCTTTTTGGAGAACTCATTGTAAGGGCATTAACACTGTAGCCAGGGAAGGCTTTAACCCATCAAATAAAAATGAGGTCCGTCAGGGAGCTGGGAAAAGCCAAGCAGCCATCTTGGATTTCCCATAGCCTTGGCTCTTTGATTTTCAGCTGTTGTTCAACCATTCTTAATTTCCTGATTTAGGAGCAGACTATTAACATGTTTTAAGGACATCAGGATAGCAAAAGTCTTATTGTGAGGGGTTATTTTTTTTGTAGAAGCAGAATGAGCTTTGTCTACATGTACCATAATCTTAAATAATGTTTATTTACTTTACCAAAAAGTTTATTTACTTTAACAAAAACATTTTAAAAACAAATATAAATCACTTAAAGACAAAGAAATTAATAATCTATTATCAAAAGTTGCATTCTAAGGAAACTTTTTTCTCTAAACAGAGAGAAAACCAAATTTTAGTCTGGTACCAGCCTATTATTAATAACAAAATTTGTTTATCTGTTTAATCTTAGAAAGTCTTTTCCATAAATCTTGAAGAACTAGCAGTATTCTTCTAAAGGCATGAGAGTAAAACCATAGAAGGCATGTTTAAAATCTGATTCTATTGCAATTAACAAAGAAACCTGATCATTGTTGTGATATGTAACGCTTTAATATGATAACTAGAATTATAATTGACCATATTTTATCAGGGAATATCAGATCTATATGAATTTAACATAATTTTAAGATATCTATATTAGTAACATCAACCATACAGTATAATCAGAAAAGATTTATCACCACTTCAACAGTACTTTTCATGTAATTTACCACATCTAATGAACCCAGGTATCTTCATAGCTCTTTGGGATGTCTCAAGGGCCCTCAGAAGCATCCCAAATTTAGCTAGACGTCAAGTTATTTAGGAAGTTTTGTCGATAAATGTCAAAGGGTTTATAACACTCAGTCAGGTAGGATCATATAAGTTACTGTGAAATAATAGTTATTCACTTAGCCAAAGTTAACAAAAGATTTCAAAGGTAAATATATAACAGATCAATTAAGAGGTAAAGAAACTTAAATCTATAATTAAAAGCAGTTCAACATCTGAAGAAAGCATGTCCTCTTAACAGAGAGAAACGCCAAATTTAAGGTTTTGCATCAATTTACTTTAAACTCATTTCAGTTCAGTTCAGTTCAGTCGCTCAGCTGTGTCCGACTCTTTGTGACTCCATGAATCGCAGCACGCCAGGCCTCCCTGTCCATCACCAACACCCAGAGTTTACTCACACTCATGCCCATCGAGTCAGTGATGCCATCCAGCCATCTCATCTTCTGTTGTCCCCTTCTCTTCCTGCCCCCAATCCCTCCCAGTATCAGGGTCTTTTCAAATGAGTCAGCTCTTCATATGAGGTGGCCAAAGTATTGGAGTTTCAGCTTCAGCATCAGTCCTTCCAATGAACACTCAGGACTGATCTCCTTCAGGATGGACTGGTTGGATCTCCTTGCAGTCCAAGGGACTCTCAAGAGTCTTCTCCAACACCACAGTTCAAAAGGATCAATTTTTCGGCACTCAGCTTTCTTCACAGTCCAACTCTCACATCCATACATGACCACTGGAAAAACCATAGCCTTGACCAGACGGACCTTTGTTGGCAAAGTAATGTCCCTGCTTTTTAATATGCTATCCAAGTTGGTCATAACTTTCCTTCCAAGGAGTAAGCATCTTTTAATTTCATGGCTGCAGTCACCATCTGCAGTGATTTTGGAGCCCAAGAAAATAAAGTCTGACACTGTTTCCACTGTTTCCCCATCTATTTGCCATGAAGTGATGGGACCAGATGCCATGATCTTAGTTTTCCAAATGTTGAGCTTTAAGCCAACTTTTTCACTCTCCTCTTTCACTTTCATCAAGAGGCTTTTTAGTTCTTCACTTTCTGCCATAAGGGTGGTGTCATCTACATATCTGAGGTTATCGATATTTCTCCCGGCGATCTTGATTCCAGCTTGTGCTTCTTCCAGCCCAGCGTTTCTCATGATGTACTCTGCATAGAAGTTAAATAAGCAGGGTGACAATAAACAGCCTTGACGTACTCCTTTCCCTATTTGGAACCAATCCATTGTTCCATGTCCAGTTCTAACTGTTGCTTCCTGACCTGCATATAGGTTTCTCAAGAGTTGGGTCAGGTGGTCTGGTATTCCCATCTCTTTCAGAATTTTCCACAATTTATTGTGATCCACACAGTCAAAGGCTTTGGCATAGTCAATAAAGTAGAAATAGATGTTTTTCTGGAACTCTATTGCTTTTTTGATGATCCAGCAGATGTTGGCAATTTGATCTCTGGTTCCTCTGCCTTTTCTAAAACCAGCTTGAACATCTGGAAGTTCACGGTTCATGTATTGCTGAAGACTGGCTTGGAGAATTTTGAGGATTACTTTATTAGCGTGTGAGATGAGTGCAATTGTGCAGTAGTTTGAGCATTCTTTGGGATTGCCTTTCTTTGGGATTGGAATGAAAACTGACCTTTTCCAGTCCTGTGGCCTCTGCTGAGTTTTCCAAATTTGCTGGCATACTGAGTGCAGCACTTTCACAGCATCATCTTTCAGGTAAACTTAATTAAATTTATTTTAATCTTGACCAGTCAGTCCTAACCATGCACAAACTTTTTTTTTCAGGGTCACTTTCCACAAATCTTTTAATCACTTTTTGTAACAGCAACCTGTAAATCAGACCTACTTTCTTTTCCCTTTATAAAATGTAATTTTATTTTTTAAATCTTCTTTATTAAAAACACACTTCCTATTTCCTTAGTACATTAGGAAATGTTAATACTAGATATTTAATATTGAATATTTCCAAGTTTATGTGAATCTGAAATTTATTTAGATTAATTTTTTTTTGTATTTAGAATTGTTTGATTTGTAAGTGCTTGCTTTTCTTTAGGCCAATTAAATGAGAACTCATTTACAACTTTAACAATATTATCAGAAAAAAACAAAAGACATACGCTGAGACATACATAAATCCAGACAGACAGACTGACAGAGATCTGACAGCTTTCTGTTTGAGGTTTAAAATATCTCTTTGACTCCCCCTTTGTTTTCTTTGCTTGAAGTTCTAATTTGCCAAAGGCTGAGGTCTCAGGCAAAGTTGGTTGTGTATTTCAAGGACATGGAAAGGGTTAACTTCAATCTTTTTCCTGGGCAGGCCTTTTAACAAGCTAGCTGTTTTTAATTGTATATTCAAAAAGAGTTGGTTTTGCAGTTTCCAAAAAGAAAAATTTCTCTCAGTCCATTCAATCAGTAGTCATGCACTCACAATCGTTCAGAGGTTATCACAAAGCCTCCCTTCTCCCGAGTCCCCAGGCTTCCTTAACTGTTGCTGCCTTCCTGTGAGCCCCGAGGAGAGGCCAGTCTTCTACCTGTTGGGGTAGGACCTGGCTGGGGCCTGGCCCCGGGGCCTTACCTGATCCTGTGGCCTTTCCTGGTGAGTCGGTCCGTCCCTCCAATGAGTCCAGTCTGGGCTTGGCCGTCCAGAAAATCGGAACACCAGTCTGAAAGAGAACCCAGAATACTGTTAGGTGGCATACCTCCTCGTCCATCTCAGGGCTCCTTTGCTGCAGCCTGGTTGAGCCACCAGTCCGGCTGCTCAACAGGCCAGCGTGATTGGAATCTCGCTGGGGCCTCCAGAAATGTTGCAGAAACCAGTGCTCAAGAAACCAAGCACCATAAGTGGAGAGTTGGAGAATTCCAGTTTTTCACACTGGCAGGCCCAGAGGAGTTAACACTCTAAGCTCTGAGCCCCAAACAAAGGGATTACAGAGTTTTTATACATGGACAGGCATGATTAAGTGGGTTTGTAGGGACTTGGTGATTGCAAAGAGCAGGACAAGAGTGAGTGAAATAAGCTCCAGTTCCTAGTATTGTGAGTCCCCACTTTCTGAGACCATATGACCTACGTGATCCAGACTTTGCAAGGAGCAAGCTGAGTTACAGAGGCAGAAGGAGCAGGAGGTTATGTAAAATTTTAACTTTTCCTCTTCAAGGACACTGGAGTGGATTGCCATGTCCTTCTCCAGGGAATCTTCCTGACCCAGGATTGAACCTGTGCCTCCTGCATTCTTTACTGCTGAGCCACCAGGGAATTAGGGGTTGCCTAACTCCCCAAAGGAATGTCACAGTTTACTCTTTAGATTTCAGCAACTGATCCCTTCCTTTGCCCCTTAGGCCTAGGATAGGGATCCTGACTTTTATGTGCCTGGGAGAATTTCACTGCCTTTTGACTCTTCTCACATCCATTACTGGCTTTCCTTCCAATCAGCCAATTTGCCATCTCTTTACCCAGGATATTCTGCCTTACAGAGCAGCAGATACAACAGATGCCACTATACTTCTAAGAAATGTTCACCCTAGGGTTAGTATTTGATTAAACACACATTTTACTAAATGACATCTCTTGGTCATGACTACCAGGTCTCCATGGTTTTTTTGTCTAACAATAACTTCATTTAATAATAAGTCAGCAACCAGGTGTTTCTAGAAATTTTTCCTAGCACAGGACTGGTCTGCACTGCAGGTACAGAAACACAAGGAGCCCACAGAGCCCATGAAGATCAGGGAGTTGTGACTTGAACCACAGAGAAAAGAAGCCAAGCCATAAAGCACGAAGAGCAGTGGAGATTTGGAAGAGGCACGCGTTCCAAACAGGCCAAGATTATCATAACCCTTGAGCAGAGTCCACAGAGGAGATGAGGGTTCATGGAAATCATCACCATCTTCCATTCTCCTGAATTAAAAACAATGACAGGAACTGCAAACTGAGACAACAAATATCAGCATAGCCAAACAATGATACATTTAGCAGGAATGGGTAAAGTCCATACTGCTAGCCTTGGACTTGGAGTTTCCCACCAGACTATAAGTGCCTAGAGGGCAGGGACTGGGTTGATCTCTGTCACCATTCTACCCCCAGTGTCCAGTCCTGTGTGGGGCAGAGAGAAGCTGAGTGAACTCGTGAGTGGGACTCTTTGGCTGGGGCTAGCTTCTAAAGGTGTGTGAATCAGCTCCGAGACTGAGCACAGAGAACGCTCCACTTGTGTGTCGTTGTCCCCTGGGGGAAGCTTCATCTCTGGCTGCAGCTGGGGAACCAACACAAAGACGGACATGGAGAGTCACCCACGGGCGGGGCATCCCCTTGGCACTAGGCAAGGAGGTTCTAGAAAGTATAACCATAGATAGAGGTTCACAGTTGAATTTAATCAAGCAGATAACTGAAGGGACTCAGACATCAGGGAAGGTCACCCTGCCTCATTAGGTCAAGATGTCACGTGCTTAAGCCCCTATGTTATCCCCTGTAGTAGGTCCATTCATGCCCTCCGGAGTGTGTTTGCAAATCCTCAAGTTCATCTTTCTCCAAGTGAAGGTGCAGTGTTGTTCTCCGCCCTGCTTTCCACCAAAACATACAAGAGCCCTGTCTCCTTAATCACTCACTCTCAAACCCACACCCTTCCACACACAAATCGTAGTAAGCTTTCCAGAAAATTCAGGTGTCTTCTGTCATAGCAGACTTGGTAGATATTAGACTGCCCTATTCTACTCTTTTTTATATCTTACTTTTTATTGAGCTATAAATTCATATACCATAAAATTCGCCCTTTCAAGTGTACAATGCAGTGGATTTTAGTATACTCATAAGGTCATCCAATTGTCACTACTATCTAAATCCCAATTGTCAATAACCCCCAAAAGAAAGCTGGGACCATTAGTAGACTGTTCTCTTCTGAAAAGGTCACTTAGTCATTTCTGCCAACTCGACCTGCCAGCTTGACCTCTCAACCTCCTGACATGTTGCTTTTCATCACCTCCACCTCTGTCTCTTTGGGGAATCACTCTTCTTCTCCACTAGTGTTTTTAGGTAGAAGGGAATAGTACAAGGCAGTGCTGTCCAATGGAAATATCATGGAAGCCACAAAAGTACTTTGTGGTAGCTCATTGGTAAAGAATCTGCCTAACAATGCAGAAGACACAAGAGATGTGGGTTTGATCCCTGGGTTGGGAAGATCCCTTGGAGGAGGAAATGGCAACCCACTCCTGTCTGGGAAAGAAAATCCCATAGACAGAGGAGCCTGGCAGGCTACATACAGTCCATGGGGTTGCAAAGAGTTGGACACAACAGAGTATGCACACATGCATGCTACATAAGTAATTTAGATTTTTATAGTAGTCACATTTAAAAAGAAATGAAAAAGAAATAGGTAAAACAAATGTTAATCATACATTTAACTTAATACAATATATTAAAAATCTTATCACTTCAATATGTAATCTGTGTAAAAGTTATTAATGAGGTGCTTTTCATTGTACCACATTTTTGGTGATTTGTTTACTTCCTTGAAGAAGACCTCTTCTTTAAGTCTGGTCCCTCCTTTCTGCCTCAATTACTCATCGCACGGCACTCATTTAGTTCCTCTGTAGCACTCAACCACAGTGCATCATTTTTTTAATATCATACAGGTAATGTCTATATCCCACACAGGACTGTAAACTTAGTGAGGATGGTGGTATAGTCTGAATTCTATTCTCCCCGAATTCATATGTTGAAACCCTAGTCCCCCTGCCCCCCACACTGTGACGGTGTTTGGAGATGGAGCCTTTGGGAGGTGACTAGGTTTAGATAAGTTCATGAGGGTGGGACCCTCATGGGATCAGTATCTTTATGAGAAGAGATTACCAGGTGGTCTAGTGGCTAATACTCTGCACTCCCAATGCAGGGGGTCCGGGTTCAATCCCTGGTCAGGGAACTAGGTCCTGCACGCTGCAACAAAGATGGAAGACCCTGTGTGCCATGACTAAGACCCAGTGGAGTCAAATAAACAAATAAAAAAAAATAAGAAGAGATGCCAGAGAGCTCTCTCCCTCTCTCTGTCATGTGAGGACACAGTGAAGAGGTCTGCAGTGGACTTCCTTGCAGAGGGCCAGGAAGATCGCTTTCACCAGAAGTTGCTCATGTTTGCACCCTGGTCTCTGATTTCTGCCCTCCAGAACTGTGGGAGAATGGATTTCCATGGTTGAAATACCATCCAGTCTATGCTATTTTGTTATGGCAGCCTGAGCTGACTAATACAGATGGAGTTCACATTTTCTTTTGTACTTAAAGATTGGTTTTTATTTCCTTTATTCCCAGTTGTTTCAAATTAATATTCTTCTTGGACATTATGGTTCCATGCCTTTCTTGGTGCTCACACAAGTGTATATACCTTCATAGTATCTCATGGGCTCTTTCATAATAAAGTTATCACAGTATACTTCCTCACAGGCAAATTAGCAATGCATCTTGGATATTCCTGTATGAATACTGATCTGTCTTTTCCTTTCCTTTCTTTCTTAAAATTAATAATTTTTATCGGAGCATAGTTGCTTTACAATATTTTGTTAGTTTCTACTGTACAGCAAAGTGAACCAGCTCTAAGCATACATATATCCCCTCTTTTTGGATTTCCCTCCCATTTAGGTCACCATAGAGCACTGAGTAGAACTATACAGTAAGTTCTCTATTTCATACACAGCACCAACAGTTTACATATGTCAGTCAGACAGGGATCACACTGATCTTCCTCACCAGTATATCCCAAGTGCCTAGCATAGTGCCTGGCACATAGTATGATCTCAGTAAAAACTTGGCAAATGAATGACTAAATAGATATTGATGTCAAAATCATTAAGGTGTAGCAATAGCTTCAATAGCTTAGACAAGCCACTTGGAATAGTGTCCCCTGGGAACTTTTATTTCTGGGAACTGTCACCAAAATGGGAGATGATCCCCTGGAAATGGGCCACACAACACCAATGAGATTTACTCATAGTGTTGTGCAGGCAACAAATGCTGAAACTTGATTCTCTTGTCTGTGAAATGGGGATAAATGGATTGACCCCAAGAGCCATGTGTTCCTTCAACAAATACAGAGTTCCCAGGGTATGCCAGACACTGTCCTAGGGGCTAGAGATTCAACAGGTCACATAGCAAATGCCCTCTCTGAATTTGCATTTTACTGGGGGAGACAAATATTTAAAAATTAACATACCACTATGTCATACAATGTCAGATAGTGGTAGGAACAATGAAGAAAGTTACCAAGATATCCTAGTTTAAGGGGTGTAGCACAGTGTCTCAAATTGGTAGCCTTTTAAATGGCTTTATAAATGGTAGCCTTTTATATCACTCATTATTCAAAGTATGATTTACTACACAGTATCTAAAGTGACCCTTTCAAAATCAAAGTCAGTTCATGTCTTTTCTTTGTTTAAAGCTTTGTAATGCCTTTTCATCACACTTAGAGTAAAAGCCAAAGTCATCACCATGGTTTAAAGCAAGGTTTTGGGACTTCCCTGGTGGCCCAGTGGCTAAGACTCTGTGCTTCCAATGCAGGGGGACCAGGTTTGATCCTGGTCGGGGAACTAGATCACATATGCTGCAACTAAGAATTCGTATGCCAAAATGAAGACCAGGCACTGCCAAATAAATAAATAAAGCAGGGTTTCTCTACCTTGGCACCATTGATACTGGGGTTGGATACTTCCTTGATGTGTCACTCTGTACACTGTAGGATACTAAAAATATCCTTAGACTCTGGCGTTTAGTGAGATACCAGTAGCACCCCACAACCATGACAGCCAAAAATGTCTGCAGATATTGTTAGATGTCCCCTGGAGTGGGGGCCAAATCACCCCAGGTGAGAACCATTGGCTTAATGGCCCCACATGAACTGGCCTTGAACCACTGCTCTGATTCACCTCCTGTTGTTCCCTTCCTCACTCATTCCCCTGTGGTCACAACGGCCTCCTTGTCCTTCCTCTAACAGTTATGTCCCTGAGAGCCTTCGCACCTACTCTTCCCTGGGCCTGAACAGTTTTCCCTGGGAAAACTGTTCAACTGCTCCTGCCCAGAGGTGCCTTCCCTGACCTCCGTGTAGAACCTGGCGTCTTCCTCTCTGGCCACAGCACTTGTTGTCTCTTAATACCATATGCATCTGTCCGTGTGTTTATTGAATGTGTCCCATCTCCACCTATAACGTAAGGCCCATGGGACTGGCACTTGGATGGCCTTATGTACTGTGGGACCCTCAGGAACAGTGCATAGCACACAGCTGTTGTTGTTGTTTAGTTGTTAAGTCATGTCTGACTCTTTTGTGACCCCATTGACAGTAGCCCACTAGGCTCCTCTGTCCATGGCATTTCCCAGGCAAGAATACTGGAGTGGCTTGCCATTTCTTTCTCTGGGGGATCTTCCTGACCCAGGGATTGAACCCAAGTCTCCTGCATTGCAGGGAGATTCTTTGTCACTGAGCCACCTGGGAGCCTGCACAGCACATTGTAGGCACTTAATAAATAGCTTGATAAATAATAAATATTCTTAAAGAGATGGGAATATCAGACCACCTTACCTGCCTCCTGAGAAATCTGAATGCAGGTCAAGAAGCAACAGTTAGCACTGGATATGGAACAACAGACTGGTTCCAAATCGGGAAAGGAGTATGTCAAGGCTGTATATTGTTATGCTGCTTATTTAACTTTTATGCAGAGTACATCATGAGAAATGCCGGGCTGGATGAAGCACAAGCTGGAATCAAGATTGCCAGGAGAAATATCAATAACCTCAGATATGTAGATGACACCACCCTTATGGCAGAAAGTGAAGAGGAACGAAAGAGCCTCTTGATGAAAGTGAAAGAGGAGAGTGAAAAAGTTGGCTTAAAACTCAACATTCAGAAATTTAAGATCATGACATCTGGTTCCATCACTTCATGGCATATAGATGGGCAAACAATAGAAACAGTGAAAGACTTTATTTTGGGGGGCTCCAAAATCACTGCAGATGGTGATTGCAGCCACGAAATTAAAAGACTCTTGCTCCTTGGAAGAAAAGCTATGACCAACCTAGACAGCACATTGAAAAGCAGAGATATTACTTTGCCAACAAAGGCCTGTCTAGTCAAATCTATGGTTTTTCCAGTAGTCATGAATGGATGTGAGAATTGGACTATAAAGAAATCTGAGCACCAAAGAACTGATGCTTTTGAACTGTGGTGTGGGAGAAGACTCCTGAGAGTCCCTTGGACTGCAAGGAGATTCAATCAGTCCATCCTAAAGGAGATCAGTCCTGGGTGTTCATTGGAAGGACTGAGGCTGAAGCTGAAGCTCCAATACTTTGGCCACCTGATGTGAAGAACTGACTCATTTGAAAAGACCCTGATGCTGGGGAAGATTGAAGATGGGAGGAGAAGGGGATGACAGAGGATGAGATGGTTGGAAGGCATCACTGACTCAATGGACATGAGTTTGATTAAACTGCGGGAGTTGGTGATGGACAGGGAAGCCTGGCGTGCTGTAGTCCATGGGGTCACAAAGAGTCAGACATGACTGAGTGACTGAACTGAACTGAACAAAGAGCTGTTAAAAAAAATAGCTGTTGAAAGAATGAACAAATGCATGCATATTAGAAGGATAGGCAGGAACACACAAGAGAGGCAAAGCAGGACATGTGTGGGATGTTGAAGAAACCAGCCTGACTAGATTACAAAGTAGAGCCTGATCTTGGGTTTGGCTGGGTGTGAACAAATTAAAGAAATTACTGAAACCCAAGCAGGATACTTCATCCATCACTTATCAGACAAGAGGGAGCCAGAGGAGGTTTGCAAGTCAGTGAGAGATATGGTGGTAAGGATGCAGTAGAAATTAGAACCCTGACTCCAAGTAGAAAACAATAGGATGAAAGCCTGGCTCCAACCAGAAAATAACACAATGCTTTGTGTGTGAGTGGGGATGGCAAATCCCTTCCCCTCTTGTGCTATCTCTGGTTGGTTAGGAGCGTGTGGTGGGGGAGTGGGTCCTGAGGGAGCGCGTGCTTTGATTGAATGAGGTCCATCAGAGGGGGGTGGTGGCAGGGACATCAAGGGTTCTGCACCTCTGTTGGGGGGTGTAAAGCCAGTGCAGAGAAAAAGAGAGTGAGCCGGGAAGTCAGGCAAGAAAAGGAAATTTATCGGAGGGAAAAGAGAGGGTGACTGGCTGTTAAGGAGAACCAGCGTTCTCCCTTTCTGATGGAGTCCTTCTTACACCCCATCAACAAAAAAAATTCTCTGAAAGGATGGTCACGTAGCCAGAGGTCTGTAATCTGGTGGTCTTGCAGCTTTGAGAAGACAGGCGCCAGTGAGATAACAGGATGCCATTTGGGCAACTGGGTCGGCCTCACAGATCATTGTGATTTATTCTTTGTTTGTGAAGTTGACATAACGAGCCATCTTATTGATGAGACCCCCTGTGGGCCCTTTCAGGAGGAACTAGGTCATTGGCGGTGATGGCTAATGGAAGAGAAAGAGAAATTCTGTAGATCACAGATCTCTTGGGTTTCTGGGCAGTATTTTAGTCCAGTTTGGCAGGTAGCATCTTGCACCACAAGATGTTAGAAGCAACCTAGAGTTTTTGGCTATGTGTTGGCAAGAAGGACATCCTGTCAGTCAAGAAGCACCTTTGCTGTGAAAGAGACTAACAAAGACATTTTTAAGAGAGCCCTTGGTAGATGAAATTATAGATAATGATAGGGAGGAGGAAGTGAGCCACCCTGGCATAATGGGGCAATTTAGTGGCATCTCCAGGTAGTTTTCCCTTCCTTGTGTAACGTTAATCTTAAGTAAATTTGCTTCTTAGATAGCAGTGTGCTATTTTTTTTAATGGAGTTGCTTAACATGTTTTTACAAGTGTTACCTTGTTTGCAGCCTTTCTTATGAAATAAGTGGTTGGAACCTCTTTTTAAAAAACTCCACTAACCAAACCACATGAAAACAAATGAGGATGAACAAAAGAATCCAGCCTCCAAAAGGAATAATGGATGGCTCCAATTACTTAAAGTGAAAATCAGGCACACCTGATCTGCTGTTAGAAGCCAGAACAATGGTAGCTTCTGGGGTGGGGATTACTGGAGGAAGGCACTAGGGAGATTTCTGGTAAGCTAGTGAAACTCTGGGTCTGGATGTGGGTGCTGGCTGCATGAGTGGATTCACTATGTGAAAATTCATCAAAGTATAAAAAATCAAAAAATGAGGAAGTTTCCCTGTAATGTACATAACAGACTGGTAGTCTCAAAACTTATTGCCTTAAGTAACTCCATCAGGTGAAAGATACACCAGTCATTGGTCAACAAAGATTGGCTATGTTCAGTAGCCAATGGTGAGTAGGGAAAAAAACCTCTGTGCTTTAGAATCTAATGATTTTAATTGCACCTCTGCTCTTGTTAGTTTAGTGATGGTGGGAACTTTATATTCTTTGAAGCTTGGTTTCCTCACCTATAAAATCAGAATAAAAAATATACTTTCATGGGAGCCAACTGAAAGAGCTCCAAACGATTTAAGCTGGAATAATTTGAGCACTAAAATCAAGTATTGGATTATAACCCAAAGCATAAAATTAATATTCATGAGTCCATAAAGATAAAAACAAATTAATAAATGAGGGAAAAGAGACAAATCTCCCATGTACAAGAGTTCCAAATAATTTATGTAGGTATTAATACATAGAGGCTTCCTTCCAAAGAGTATAGTACGGAAGAGGGGGGTGGATAAAGAGTAACTTTATAGCGGAGAAATTTCCCCACTTTACTTCATCCAGGTGATCAAAGGCAACTTCAACATTCATGTCTTGTTGCTTGTTTGTACTCTTAATACAATGTGATGAAAATGGCACTGTACCTGTGATCTCCTTCCCCAAGCTCATAACCCCAGCCTGAACATAAGAAAGACATCAGACAAATTCCAACAGAGGGGCATCCTGCAATATACTTGACCATGCATGTGTGCAATATACTTGTACACACAGTCGTGTTCCACTCTCTGTGACCCCATGGGCTGTAGCCACCCAGCCCCCTGTGACCAGGGGATTTTCCAGGCAAGAATACTGGAGTGGGTCACCATTTCCTTCTCCAAGGGATCTTCCCAACCAGGGGTTCAAACCAGCGTCTCCTGCTTTGGAAGGCAGATTCTTTATCACTGATCCACCTAGGAAGCCCTGTATATTTGACCAGTACTCTTTAAAACCATCAAAGACATCAAAGGCAAGAAAAAGTCTGAGAAGAAGCCTAAGAGATATGATGACTAAATGTCCTGAATGCTGTGGGATGTTGAGAAGCGTTCATGGTTTCTGCATGTTGTTGTTCAGTTGCGGTCATGTCCAACTCTGTTTTACCCCATGAATCTTGTCTAGATCCTTAACTCACCTCTTTTTAATGGCTTCTGTGCTTGACTGAGGATTTCTGAAATTCTGGCCTTCTCAGCTGACTGAGCATCATCCCCGTCAGTACTGAGTTTCATGTCCAGTGTTTCTTAACTGGCATACCCTTAAGAGACATAATATGAAATTTTAAACAATTACAACATTATTTTCTGTAGCTTTTGAGGATATATACCCCTAACTTGGGGCTTCCCTGATGGCTCAGGGGTAAAGAATCTACCTGCCAATGCAGGAGACACGGGTTTGATCCCTGGGTCAGGAAGATTCTTTGGAGGAGGAAATGGTGACCCACTCCAGTATTCTTGCCTGGGAAACTTCATGGAGGGAGGAGCCTGGCAGGCCACAGTCCATGGGGTCACAAAAGAGTCAGACCTGACTGATTGACTAAGCAACAGCAAAAACAATCCCTAACTAAACAATCTGATGAGAGGCTGAGCTCAGCTAGCGTTTTTTGTCATGAGATGCTGGAAAGGAGGTGTAGATAGATATCAGTCTTAGGAGGACAGGCGTGGGCACTGAATGGAAGTGAGCATTGGGAGAGAAGGTGTTGGTCCTGAGTAACTAGGAGAACAAGAAATTCCAGAAGGTGAAGCAGTTGGGGGCAATTGGTGATGAATTCTGGTTCAACTTGAAATTGCAGCAGGTAGAGTTCAGAAGAGGCATCAGGACTAGACTGTGGTCTGGAAATCCAGCCACTTGCTCAAACCCAGCAGAGCTACCTTGATTGGTTGCTTATTTTGCAAGACTAGGAGTTGCTTCCTTATATACCACTGAGAACAAACCCACTGCATTTTTCCATCCAGAAAATCAGCTGTAAGTCATTTGCACTGCTGCATGGATGATGGCATTCCACCCTGTGTGAAGGGAACGGGCATCACTGATGGAGACCCCTCTTAGGCAGAGAGCTTTCATCATTGGTGCCCCCATCCCCACCACTGCCAAGTGCTCAAGGAGACAATAAATGGATCATAGCAATAATAGAACATGAAAGAAGCAAATCTGGGGTCTGAGAGCCAGCTCTTTTTTGTTTTGTTTTCAGTTCACAAGAACATTTTATTATCCCTATGTTTTTAAAAAATTCATTTATTTTTAATCAAAGGATAATTGCTTTATAGTATTGGGTTGGTTTCTGCCAAACATCAACATGAATCAGCTATAGGTATACCTATGTCTCCTCCCTCTTGAACCTCGCTCAAACCTCCTTCCCCATTCCACCCCTCTAGGTGGTTCCAGAGCCTGGGTTTGAGTTCCCTGAGTCACACGGTGGACTGCCTTTGGCTATCTGTTTTACATATGGTAATGTACATTTCCATGTTACTCTGAGAGCCAACTCTTGCACATCCCAGCTGTGTAGCCTTGAATGAGTAATCTCTTGGCATCTCAGTTGCCCATCTTAACATAGGAATATCAATAGTACTGAAGAAATATTCATAAAGGTTTTTGCAGTCCAGGAAAAATTCATTTTCATTAAAAATTTGACATGAGGGCTTCCCTGGTAGCTCAGTGGTAAAGAATCCACTTGCCAATGCAAGATACACGGGTTCAATTCCTGGTCCGGGAAGATCCCACCTGCTGCAGAGCAATCAAGCTCTCGGGCCGCAACCACTGAAGCCTGCACGTCTAGAGCCTGTGTTTAGCAACAAGAGAAGCCACCACGATGAGAAGCCCTGTGTACCACAACTAGAGAGTCATCCCTACTCACCCAAACTAGAGAAAATCCTTCACAGCAATGAGGGCCCCACACAGCCAAAAAATAAAATTTAAAATTATTTTTAAAAATTGGCATGAAAGATCTAGCTAAGCTCTGTGATGACCTAGAAGGGGAGATGGAAGGTGGGGTTGGAGGGAGGCACAAGAGGCAGAAGATATGTATATATATGTAATTATGGCTGATTCGTGTTGTCGTAGGGGCTTCCCTGGTGGATCAGATGGTAAAGAATCAACCTGCCAATGCAGGAGGCACAGGTCCCATCCCTGAGTCAGGAAGATGCCCTAGAGAAGGGGATGGCAACCCACTCCAGTATTCTTGCCTGGAGAATCCAGTGGACAAAGGAGCCTGGTGGGCTACAGTCCATGGGGTTGCAAAGAGTTGGGCATGACGGAGCTACTAACACGCACTTTGTACAGCAGATACCAATACAACACTGTAAAGCAGTTAGCCTCCAATTAAGCAAAAAAAGATCTAGCTAATTCCCAGGGGTTCACCACCCAACATGACTATCTTTTTAGAGTGCCAAAGTCAACACAGGGGGTGTGTCAGTGGTATAACTGTCAAGTATTTTCTCTTCCTGGATTAGGAGCTGAGACTTGTACGGCTCTCAGGGAAGTATTAGGTTCCTGAGAGTTTTATTCTACGTGTCTACCACTTTATTATACCTTAATCTATTTTATAGGGACCAGGCAGAGTCAACATGAGGGTGGCAATTTGGAGTGCTTAAATTTCAAAGAAGGGAGGGGAAAGTCCTTTCCTCCCTAGTTTTCCACGGTTTTCCAGATAAATAACTCTAGACCCAGATGACCTTTGTAAGTGGGACAAAGTATGGCAGGTGTGTGGGGTTCAAAAGGCTGCAGAGGTGGGGTGGGTCACAGTGGCCAAGGCGGGTGGCATAGAGGCGCGCATGTGCAATAGGAAGCGGGAAACCTGGACCTGAGAGCATGGGGGGAGGGGGCGGGGGACTTGGAGCGGCAGGGGGCAGCTTTGGGATTCTCAGCTTCAGCACACTGGTTCCTCATGGGAACGCAGGCCCACAGCTGGCCCATCTTCTGGTTAATCAAGAGAAACCACCCATCTGGGTTTTCAGGTGAAACCCCTGGATTTTAGCCTTTGTTTAAATTTTTACGAAATACACTGTATTTCGTAAAATACACATATTCAGATAGTAAAACACACATTCAGATAGTATCCTCTTATTTGATACATGACAGGTCCTCCATTTGTGTTTATCTATTCCACTCAGTTCAGTCTCTCAGTCGTGTCTGACTCTTTGTGACCCCATGAATCGCAGCACGCCAGGCCTCCCTGTCCATTACCAACTCCCAGAGTTTACTCAAACTCATGTCCTCATGAGTTTACTCAAACTCAAAATCAAGTTGGTGATGCCATCCAGCCATCTCATCCTCTGTCATCCCCTTCTCCTCCTGCCCCCAACCCCTCCCAGCATCAGGGTCTTTTCCAATGAGTCAACTCTTTGCATGAGGTGGCCAAAGTACTGGAGTTTCAGCTTCAACATCAGTCCTTCCAATGAAGAGAAGTGAAATTCCACTATGAGAATGGGCCCTGGCACCTCTGAAGAGGCCCACCCCCTGCGAAACTCTGCTTTAAGCTGCTGTTGTTCAAAGACATTGACAAAGGGAGACTTTGAGGAGCTGTAGGGAAGCAGAGTCTAGGAGAGATGAGACCGCTGGCAGAAAGCACAGTATTTGGCCAATTCATCACCATGGTTAGAATGTCTGTGATGCTCTTCTGAGACAAGAACTCAAAATCCTTTTGGTTCTAGGAACCAGAAATAGCCAATGAAAGGAGAAGCATGGATTTAAACAGAAACACAGTTGCTATTTATTTAACACCTGGATGGCAACTGCCATGTGGTTGCAATTACTCTAGTATATAAAATCATTTAATCTTTCGGACAATCTTATGAGGCAGGTCCTAGTATCATCTCACTTTATAGATGAGGAAACTGAGGCACAGAGAGGTAAATTGACTGGCCAAAGTCACACAGCTTGTAAGTAGCAGAGCCAGGATTTGGACCCAGGTAACCTGGCTCTAAAATCTGGGCTCTCATCATGTCTTTCTCTCTGCTGCATTTTTATAGGGAGAATTCTATCTAGTAGTGAAAAATGATGATTTATGCTTTTGCAGATGGTGGAAATAGCTAAAACTGGTTTATATAATACTAATATAAGAATTAGTTGTCAAAAATATGTGTGCTATAATTATAGTTGTTAAAGAACAATGTATAGGAAAAAAAGACTAGAAGGAAAAGCAAGAAAGTTATAAAACTTATGCTAGATTGGTGATGTTATGGGTAACTTCTTTTGTTTATCCTGATGTTGTTCTTAAAGTTTTATTACTTATATGATGTTTTAACACTGTCTAGAAATTGGTAGCTCAGGGGTAAAGAACCTACCTGCCAATGCAGATGTGGGTTTGATTCCTGAGAGGAGATACCCTGCAGAAGGAAGTGATAACCCATTCCTCCTCTATTCTTGCCATGGACAGAGGAGCGTGGCAGGAGCCTTCCAGTCCATGGGGTTGCAGAGTCGGACACAACTGAGCGACTAAACAACAATAACAACAACAACAAAGAAACCATTTACAGGGTTGCAAATTCTTCCCTCTTCATCCTTTTCTGAATGCAGCTTCCAAGTAGCCAGCTTGTGTCCAAGAGCACATGCTATTAATTCTTAACAGGTGTGTTTCATTCAGGGGACCTAGCCTTGAAGAACTCCAGAACTTGAATTATTCACAACTTGCTGACGACTTGACCCAACAAATGATGAGATATGTTTCTGTTCACCAGCTAATCTGGTGCCCCCAAGCGGCAATAGCATAAATCCACTTACAGTTAGCCCACCAGCTCAGAAACTATATGATTCTTAACTCTTCTGAATTAAAGTGAGTCACATTTCTGTTTTTCACACAAATTGAGAGGCTTTATTAATATTTTAGAATAAATCATAATTTCACATTCACTCCAGTTTTGCAAAAACGAGACTCTAGTATTCATTGCTTGCTCCAAGCTGATAATTTTCCAGGCCAGTGGAGACAGAATGATCTCAAAGGGCACAGCTTAAAACCACCTCCAGCATTACCTCCACCCTCTCTTGGGGTAGGCATCCAACTCAACAGGTGTTTGTTAGGACTTAGAGGCTAGGAACCCTCTATACTAGTGACATAAGACTCTCTGCATTTTTAAGGCATTAAGGCCAGTGCCCTCTTAAATGCCCATTTAGCCAACACATGCTTTTTGTGTGTGTGTAATTTTTTGGCTGTGCTGTATGGAATGTTGGATCTTATTTCCACCACCAGGGATCAAACTCTCTCTCCCTGGATTGGAAGTGTAGAGTCTTAACCACTGGACTGCTGGAGAAGTCCCTAAAACACGCCTTTTATTGATCACCTACTATATGCTAAGCCCTGTGCTCTGGAAGAATAGAATATTTTATACTCCAGATGTTTATAAATCAACCCCTGCCTGGGTTTCAACCTCCCTCTGACATGTCCAGCTAAATGACTTAACCCTTCTGTGTTTCAGTTTCCTCCTTTGTGGAGTGATGATAGGAAAATGACTTATCTCCCAGGGTGGGTGGAGTTAATGTGTGTGAAGCTGGATGGGTCTTGGTAAGCATTCAAGTCATACTAGGTTTGATAATTTTCAGAGTCTTGTGGTTTAGTTGCTCAGTTGGGTCCGACTCTTTATGACCCTATGGACTATAGCCTACCAGGCTCCTCTGTCATGGGATTTTCCAGGCAAGAATACTGGAGTGGGTTGCCATTTCCTTCTCCAAGGGATCATCCTGACCCAGGGATTGAACCTGAGTATCCTGCATTGCAGGCGAATTCTTTACCAACTGAGCTACTGATGGGTAAATTATGAAACAGTTTGCCTTTTCACAAAGTGTTAGTTGCTCAGTTGTGTCCGACTCTTTGTGTCTAAGCTCATGGACTGTAGCTTGCCAGGTTCCTCTGTCCATGGAATTCTTCGGGCAAGAATACTGGAGTGGGTTGCCATTCCCTTCTCCAGGGGATCTTCCCGACCCAGGGATCAAACTTGGGTCTCCTGTATTGCAGGCAGATTCTTTACCATTTGAGCCACCAGGGAAAGGAGCTTTCACAAAGGCCCCTGCCTTGTCTTTGGGTTTCTGGAGTGCACAAGGGTTACTCTACCTTGACAGGGAGTGGCTCCCAGCTGCCTACATTCTCAAGGCCCGCTGGCCCCTATACGGCCCTAAGGCACCAGGGTTAGCATAGCCTGATCTTTCACACTGCAGATCAGAAATGATGTCTGGGTTATAGCCACAATACTGGTAACAGTCATGTATGATATGCTGGGCTTTGTGCAGAACATTCTCTGTCTTGTTGACTTCCAAGGTCAGCCTAGGAGGGAGGAACCGTTATAACCCCACTTCCCAGATGAATAAGTGGAGGCTCTGCACTACTTTATGTAATGTTACCCTAGGCTCAGACGTGAGGGAGGCAGAATCAAGCAGGCTGAGTCTTAACTGAGATATTTAGCTATGAGTAGAGGTGAACTTCCCATCTACCAAGATCATGCATGTAAACACCTAAAATTCAGGAAGAATGTCATGTACCTAGTATTATTGTTTTTTTTTTTTTTTTAAAGATCTATTATAGTAATTCCAGGCACTGTTAAGCACATCACAAATGATAACTGATGTAGGCACCATTATCAAGCCCATTTCAGAGATGAGGAAGCTGAGGCACAGAGAGGTTAAATAACTTGAGCAGGGTTGCAGAGATGGGGGCTAGGTTCACAATCAAGTCCAATTTACCTCGATTCATGGACCTAACATTCTAGGTTCCTAGGCAATATTATTCTTTACAGCATTGGACCTTACTTTCACCACCAGTTCAGTTCAGTTCAGTCACTCAGTCACGTCTGACTCTTTGTGATCCCATGGACTGCAGCACGCAGACCTCCCTGTCCATCACCAACTGCCAGAGTTTGCTCAAACTCATGTCCATTGAGTTGGTGATGCCATCCAACCATCTCATCCTCTGTCATCCCCTTCTCCTCCTTCCTTCAATCTTTCTCAGCATCAGGGTCTTTTCCAATGACTCAGTTCTTTGCATCTGGTGGCCGACGTATTGGAGCTTCAGCTTCAGCATCAGTCCTTCCAATGAATATTCAGGACTGATTTGCTTAAGGATTGACTGGTTTGATCTCCTTGCAGTCAAGGGACTCTCAAGAGTCTTAGCCAACACCACAGTTCAAAAGCATCAATTCTTCAGTGCTCAGCTTTCTTTATAGTCCAGCTCTCACACCCATACATGACTACTGGAAAAACCATAGCTTTGACTAGATGGACATTTGTCAGCAAAGTAATGTCTCTGCTTTTCAATGTGCTGTCTAGGTTGGTATAACTTTTCTTCCATGGACCAAGTGTCTTTTGATTTCAACGCTGCAGTCATCATCTGCAGTGATTTTGGAGCCCCCCAAAAGTCTCTCACTGTTTCCATTGTTTCCCCATCTAGTTGCCATGAAGTGATGGGACCGGATGCTATGATCGTAGTTTTCTGAAAGTTGAGTTTTGAGTCCACTTTTTCACTCTCCTCTTTTACTTTCATCAAGATGCTCTTTAGTTCACCACCAGATACATCCACAACTGAGCATCGTTTCCACTTTGGCCCAGCCTCTTCATTCTTTCTGGGGCTATTAGTAATTGCCCTCCATGCTTCCCCAGTAGCGTATCAGACACCTTGGGGGTGCTTATCTTCCAGTGTCTTATCTTTTCGCCTTTTCATACTGTTCATGGGGTTCTTGCAGTAAGAGTACAAGGGTGGTTTGCCGTTTCCTCCTCCAGTGGACCACGTTTTGTCAGAACCATTCATTATGACCTGTCTATCTTGGGTGGCCTTGCATGGCATGGCTCATAGTTTCATTGAGTTATGCAAGCCTCTTCACCATGACAAGACTGTGATCCATGAAGGGGTTTTAAAAATTAATTAATTAATTAACTTTGGCTGCATCAGGTCTTAGTTGAGGCACGTGGGAGCTTTGCTGTGTCATAGAGGATCTTTTGCTGCAGTGCACAGATTCTCTAGTCATGGCCCACAGGCTTTGTTGCTCTGCAGTATGTGGGATCTTAGCTCCCTGACCAGGGATTGAACCTGCAACCCTTGCATTGCAAGATGTATTCTTAACCACTGGATCACTAGGGAAGTCCCTCCAGGGAGGTGTTGTCAGCTTTAAAGTCAGATATCTTTTCTAATGACTTGCATATTGATCCCTGAGTTGATGGTCAGTGTGCTCTCTGATTTCCTGAACTTTATGATTTTTAGGGGCATGCCTGACTGTAGCCCCCAGCTGCTGACAAGGCAGGTCCTTCAGGGTTTACAGGAAAGGCCAGCTGGCACAGCCAATGTGAATATGATCTCTCATCTTTAGAGCTGGAGAGACTCAGTAATTGTTACACATTTATTCTGGTATGGCTCAAAGGGCGAGTTTATGTCCACGATGTCTTCATCTTAAAATTTCAGATATCTCTGTTTTGTACTTGTGGATAGAAACCAACTTTTCTAGAGTCCATAATACACTCCAAGTGAGTGGGGTAGACTCCCATCTCAAATTCTGAGATTTTTGCCCCCATCCCCACGTTCTGCTGACACCCAGCCCTGCATCACAGGAAGTGGGGGCCCCACCCCGTAACGACAGGGACCGGAAGTGAACCATTGCTGGGGCACAGGGTGTGGGCGAAGACCACGGTTGGGAAAGTGTGTCTCAGCTTAGCATTTTGGATTAGGCTCCATAGTCCCCAACATGGAAGAAACTTATATCGATACTCTGACCTTGAAAAGCTGTTACAATGCCCTTATGATAAAAACCACCAGATCAGGGCCTACAGGTTTCCTTATCAACTTATCAAGTGCTGAAAGAATCATCCTGATGTCGCAGACAAACTGGAGACTTGTCCCTTCAACGCCTTCAGTTTCCTCGGGCTGAAATCAGTCATCATATCTTGAGCTGTGATGACAAAAGCTGTATTGAGCAGGATGTAGTCAACCAAACCAGGAACCTTGGACGAGAGACTGGCTGAGAGCACATGGCAGTGCCCTCCTTGCCATGAAGACTGGGATAAAGATTTGTGGGAACAGACCAGCACCCCATTTGGGGCACAGCCAACTTCTGTGGTGCTGCAAGCAACATAGTTATGGAACATAAGAGTAACCTGGCTTCAGGCATGCATGTTCCCAAGCCTCTGTCATATGTTCTGCCATGGAAAAACAATGGCAATGCACGGTAACAATATTAATTAAATGTCAGACCCTGGAAGACTCTTGCTTCTTCCTGCTACAGTGGGTTCTTCACTTTTTTCTCCTAAGCTAATTATAGAAGGATAAACTGTCTGTGACTTTCAAACTGACAAGTACTTCTCCCTGCCCCTTTGAGTCCTTACTCATCTGATGCAAGAAAGAAGCCTCATGCTCAGAAGAACTGTTCAAAGAAACCATCATTGTGGATAGCTTGATAATTTGGTTAAGTGACTGCATCCCATGATCAGAATTCATATTCCGTTCCACATTAATGAAACAGAATTATCTAAATTAACCTTAAGTTTAGTTCATTTCAGTCACTCAGTCGAGTCTGACTCTTTGTGACCCCATGGACTGCAGCACACAAGGCCTCCCTGTCCATCACCAACTTGCAGAGCTTTCTCACACTCATGTCCATCGAGTCGGTGATGCCATCCAACCATCTCACCCTCTGTCGTCCCCTTCTCTTCCTGCCTTCAATCTTTCCCAGCATCAGGGTCTTTTCCAGTGAGTCAGCTCTTCACATCAGTTGGCCAAAGTATTGGAGTTTCAGCTTCAGCATCAGTCCTTCCAATGCATATTCAGGACTGATCTCCTTTAGGATGCACTGGTTGGATCTCCTTGCAGTCCAAGGGACTCTCAAGAGTCTTCTCCAACACCACAGTTCAAAAGCATCAATTCTTCAGTGCTCAGCTTTCTTTATAGTCCAGCTTTCACATCCATACAAGACAAGTGGAAAAAACTGTAGCTCTGACTAGACGGAAATTTGTTGGCAAAGTAATGTCTCTGCTTTTCAATGTGCTGTCTAGGTTGGTCATAGCTTTTCTTCCAAGGAGCAAGCATCTTTTAATTTCATGGCTGCAGTCATCATCTGCAGTGATTTTGGAGCCCCCCAAAATAAAGCCTCTCACTGTTTCCATTGTTTCCCCATCTAGTTGCCATGAAGTGATGGGACCAGATGCCATGAGTTTAGTTTTTTGAGTGTTGAATTTTAAGCCAACTTTTTCACTCTCATTTTCCACTTTCATCAAGAGGCTCTTTAGTTCTTCTTCGCTTTCTGCCATAAGGGTGGTGTCATCTGCATATCTGAGGTTATTGATATTTCTCCCAGCAATCTTGATTCCAGCTTGTGCTTCATCCAGCCCAGTGTTTTTCATGATGTACACTGCATGTAAGTTAAATAAGCATGGTGACAATATACAACCTTCATATACTCCTTTCCCTGTTTGGAACCAATCCATTGTTCCATGTCCAGTTCTAACTGTTGCTTCTTGACCTGCATACAGATTTCTCAGGAGGAAGGTCAGGTGGTCTGATATTCCCATCTCTTTAAGAATTTTCCACAGTTTGTTGTGATCCACACAAAGACTTTGGCATAGTCAATAAAGCAGAAATAGATGTTTTTCTGGAACTCTCTTGCTTTTTATATGATCCTACAGATGTTGGCAATTTGACCTCTGGTTCCTCTGCCTTTTCTAAAACCAGTTTGAACATCTGGAAGTTCACAGTTCACATATTGTTAAAGCCTGGCTTGGAGAATTTTGAGCATTACTTTGCTAGTGTGTGAGATGAGTGCAACTGTGTGGTGGTTTGAGCATTCTTTGGCATTGCCTTTCTTAGATTTTGGAATGAAAACTGACCTTTTCCAGTCCTATGGCTACTGCTGAGTTTTCCAAATTTGCTGGCATATTGAGTGCAACACTTTCACAGCATCATCTTTTAGGATTTGAAATAGCTCAACTGGGATTCCATCACCTCCACTAGCTTTGTTCATAGTGATGCTTCCTAAGGCCCACTTGACTTCGCATTCCAGGATGTCTGGCTCTAGGTGAGTGATCACACCATCGTGATTATCTGGGTCATGAAGATCTTTTCTGTATAGTTCTTCTGTGTATTCTTGCCACCTCTTCTTAATATCTTCTGCTTCTGTTAGGTCCATACCATTTCTGTCCTTTATTGTGCCCATCTTTACATGAAATGTCGCCTTGGTATCTCTAATTTTCTTGACAAGATCTCTAGTCTTTCCTGTTCTATTATTTTTCTCTATTTCTTTGCATTGATCACTGAGGAAAGCTTTCTTAACTCTCCTTGCTATTCTTTGGAACTCTGCATTCAAATGGGTATATCCTTCCTTTTCTCCTTTGCTTTTAGCTTCTCTTCTTTTCTCAGCTATCTGTAAGACCTCCTCATGCAACCATTTTGCCTTTTTGCATTTCTTTTTCTTGGGGATGGTCTTGATCACTGTTTCCTGTACAATGTCATGACCCTCTGTCCATAGTTCTTCAGGCAGTCTATCAGATCTAATCCCTTGAATCTATCTGTCACTTCCACTGTATAATCATAAGGGATTTGATTTAGGTCATACCTGAATGGTCTAGTGGTTTTCCCTACTTTCTTCAATTTAAGTCTGAATTTGGCAATGAGGAATTCATGATCTGATCCAGTCAGCTTCCGGTCTTGTTTTTGCTGACTGTATAGAGCTTCTCCATCTTTGGCTGCAAAGGATATAATCAATCTGATTTTGGTGTTGACCATCTGGTGATGTCCATGTGTAGAGTCTTCTCTTGTGTTGTTGGAAAAGGGTGTTTGCTATGACTAGTGCATTCTCTTGGCAGAACTGTGTTAGCCTTTGACCTGCTTTGTTTTGTACTCCAAGGCCAAATTTGCCCATTACTCCCAGTATTTCTTGACTTCCTCCTTTTGCATTCCAGTCCCCTATAATGAAAAGGACATTTTTTGGGGGTGACTTTACCTCAGATGACCATTGTATCTACTACTGTGGGCAAGAATCCCTTAGAAGAAATGGAGTAGCCCTCATAGTAAACAAAAGAGTCCAAAATGCAGTACTTGGATGCAATCTCAAAAATGACAGAATGATCTCTGTTAGTTTCCAAGGCAGACCATTCAGTATCACAGTAATCCAAGTCTATGCCCCTACCAGTAATGCTGAAGAAGCTGAAGTTGAACGTTTCTATGAAGACCTGCAAGACCTTCTAGAACTAACACCCAAAAAAGTTACCTTAAAGGGTCCAACTAAAGTAGGCAAGATGCTATGAAAACAGTGTGGAGATTTCTTAAAAAACTGGAAATAGAACTGCCATATGACCCAGCAATCCCACTTCTGGACATACACACCGAGGAAACCAGATCTGAAAGACACACATGCACTCCAGTGTTCATCACAGCACTGTTTATAATAGCCAGGACATGGGAGCAACTTAGATGCCTATCAGCAGACGAATGGATAAGGAAGCTGGGTACATATATACCATGGAATATTACTCAGCCATTAAAAAGAATCCATTTGAATCAGTTCTAATGAGATGGATGAAACTGGAGCCCATTATACAGAGTGAAGTAAGCCAGAAAGATAAAGACCAATACAGTATACTAATGCATATATATGGAATTTAGAAAGATGGTAATGATAACCCTATATGCAAAACAGAAAAAGAGACAGAGATGTACAGAACAGACATTTGGACTCTGTGGGAGATGGCGAGGGTGGGATGTTTTGAGAGAACAGCATCGAAACATGTATATTATCAAGGGTGAAACAGATCACCAGCCCAGGCTGGATGCATGAGACAAGTGCTCGGGGCTGGTGCACTGGGAAGACCCAGAGGGATGGGGTGGGGAGGGAGGTGGGAGGGGGATCGGGATGGGGAATACATGTAAATCCATGGCTGATTCATGTCAATGTATGGCAAAAACCACTACAATATTGTAAAGTAATTAGCCTCCAACTAATAAAAATAAATGGGGAAAAAATAAAATCTAACTGTACAGCAAATTAAAAAAAAATAATAAAGTAGGCAAGAAATTTGGATTGGAAAAATTAACTGTGTATTTGTGTTCTCTGAAGCACATGGACCAAATTCCTTCTAGCATTTACAGGAATGGACCTTTTCTGATTAGCAAAAAAAAAAAATTCTGCAATTTGACATATGTTTTGCATATGATCTTATCCTCTGGTTTCATAAAGCAGTGCACTTAGGGATTTCTATCTGGTTTCTGTTGCAGGTGTCTTCCTAGGGTTCAGTGGTTTGGGAGAAGGCCATGGCTAGGGGAAAGAGTCTAAGGAGGTGAGAAGGGCAGGCGGCTAGGAGTCTTCATCTTTCATAATTCAGAAGGAATTGGACCCTGTGGGTAGCCCCTGCTATTGTCCTGGGTCCACTTTGAAGCAGCACCTGACATTTTGTTATATCTTTAAAAAGAAAAACCAACTCCAACCTGTTGGTTTGTAATGAAAATTTTACTGAAGATTGTATGCAGTGATGGAGGTTATTCCATCAAATACCACATGTAGAGATGAGTAAAAAAGCTTCTGTCAGATGTCTTAGTTTTCTCTGCTACATTCTTTGGCCACCAGTCACTCCTGGACCCCTTCCCCTCATCAGCATTTCTCCTTCCACTTATGTCCCCACCTCAAATTCTTCCTCACGTCCATTTTTTTTTAATAAGGAGAAATTTGTCTGTTGTGGCTTCTCTGCCCATTTTCCACTTAGCAAAGGAGAAAACTTCCTCAAGACCCACTCTCTACAGAGAACACAGACCATCATAAACAGCATGCAGTGAATTTTTCTTCAGTAATTTCTCCTGCCATTTTAGTCTGAGCCCATTTTGTACTGCTTTGGCCCCTTGCAGGTTGCGATTCTGGGTTTGGCCATGGTTTGGCCAGGTATCTGGACGAGCTGGGCTTCACTGTGTTTGCCGGAGTTCTGGATGAACAGGGGTCCGGAGCAGAGGAATTACGAAGAACCTGCTCCAAGCATCTCTCTGTGCTCCAGCTGAACATCACCAACACGCAGGAGATAAAAGAGGCCTACAGCAAAGTGAAGGAGAAGGTGCAGAACAAAGGTACTGCCTTCAGCTACCTGTGCCCTCAACTGCCCACCACCCTCCTTGCAAATGCCCAGCACTGGTTCTAGCCTTTAGTTACCACTTCCGTCCAGTCTATCCTGGCACCTGGAGACCCCTGCACTGAGCCCCTGCCCCTTGCTGGGACCTCTTGCAGATATGAAGACATTGGGAAGGAGTCAGGCATGGTCCTTCCTCAGAACTTACAGAATTCTCCATCTCATTCCCTCCAACCTCTGCTCACTCACTCTCCTGTTATTTACTGCCCCTTCACATGTCTTTCCTCTTACTGATACTAACATGTACTAGACTGAAAATAGCTTCATAATGGCTGTCTTCCCTTAGCCCCCGCCTTTCTCTTCCTCTTCCTTCACAGCCAAGCTCTTTCAAATCCTGCTGCCCTGGTTTTCACTTCTTGACACATCTCCTTAACTGGTCTGGCCAAGGGAATCAGTATGTATTATCCTGAACACCAAGCTCTTAACTTCTCTGCAGTGTTTGAATGTGTTGATTACCCTCCCCTCCTTGGGCTTTGGGGGTCTCCAGCCACATTTTGCCCCCCAAGTTCTCTGATCATTCTTTCTGCTTCTCTTATATGAACCTCCTTCCTCTGTCCGCCGTGCCAGTCCCCTAAAAGTGAATGTTACTGAGGTCTCTGTCCCCAGACCCCACTCCAAATTTCCTGGGCTATCCTGTTTCTCTTCTTATACCAGGAATTTTCACCTGGGAAGTGTCTTAAAATACCTATGTGTGGCCCCAGGATGGGCTATGTAATTTAGGGGATGCAGTGCAAAATTGCAAGTTATGTGGGGCCCCTTGTTTACAAAATGTTTAAGATGTTAAGGTAATGCCAGTGGAAAATTAAACCAAGCTTTTCTGAAGCACAGGTCACACGTCTGTGATTCCCACGCAGCCTGGGGACTTTTCCCCAGCAGATAAAATCGGTGTCTACAGACAGTAACTCAGCAGATCCTTCCGCAGCGAGGCTGGTACTGGTGCTCTTCTTTAGCTGGGAAGGTCCACTATAAAGAAGATCCCATTTGGGGGTCCCAGGTATTAGCACATTTTAAAGCTCCTCCAGCAATGCTAATATTCTGCCAGAGTTGAGAAACACTGCCATTTAATCCAGTAATTTCTGAATCTGTGTTAACAACCTAGCACTCTTTTCAACGTCAGGATCTATAGGCATATACAACTGGTTGCCAGATATCCCGCCTCAATTTGTCAAAAACGGACCTCATTATTTTTTCCTTGCTTCTAGTCTGCAAATCAGTTTCCCCTCCTGCATCCCACGACTGAGGCCCTGGCTCAGACACCGGCTGTGCTTGGTCGCTCAGTCGTATCCGACTCTTTGCGACCCCGTGGACTGCAGCCCGCCAGGCTCCTCTGTCTAGGGGGATTCTCCAGGCAAGAATACCGGAGTGGGTTGCCATGCCCTCCTCCAGGGGATCTTCCCGACCCAGGGATCAAACCCAGGTCTCCTGCAGGCAAATTCTTTACTGTCTGAGCCTCTACGGAAGCCCAGGCACTGCCACCTGATCAGTCATTCAAGCCAAACAACCAGGGGGTCGCTTAAGCCTGCAGCTTACCCTTGATTTCTGCATCCTGTTGGTCCCGAGTCCTGTCAATTCTATGTCCTAGATCTTTACCATCCCGCCCCTTCCTATTATCCTTAGGGAGCTATGGTTTAACTGGGACCCTCATCTCCCACCTGAGCCCTCTTTGCAATCGGGTTTCCTTCCCCATTGCTTTCCAGGTGGAGAGTGGTCTTTACAATGTGCGCATATTAGAGTATCATGCATCTTCTTTGATAAACTGAGCCTCCATGTCTTGGGCTCCTCCCATGAGCCAAGCATATGCTTTATCTTCACTGAACGGTTCTGTGGTCCTCCATTCACCATCAAACACCTTCACAGGGATTCTAAGACCTTTCAGGAGAAGAGCCCTTGCCAAAACCTTCATCTGCAGTGTCTGCTATTCCACTCAGTAAATTATGAATGGTTTCCAGAATAGAATGTTCTAGTTCATGACTTTGTACCTTCAGCTTCCTCTTACCCAAACTTCCCTCTTGCTTCCACTTCATTTCTCTAGACTTTTGCCTTTGTCCAACCACACACTCTACTCTACAGGAGATCCATCTCAAACATAACAGCTCTTGCATGACCCTCCTAGTAATCCAGGTTATATCATTCACTTCCTCTTCTGGAAACTCACTCTTTACCCCTTGCACACACCCTCATTACTGCATTATTATACAAAGATGTCCATCTCCCACTCCTCACCACAAGGTTTCTTAAGAACCAAAACTATGTTTCCATCAGGGTTCTTTCAGATACAAGTGACATAACCCAATTCAAAACTGCTAAAGCATAGTTCAGTTCAGTTCAGTTCAGTCGCTCAATCGTGTCCAACTCCCTGCGACCCCATGAACCACAGCACGCCAGGCCTCCCTGTCCATCACCAACTCCTGGAGTTTACCCAAACTCATGTCCATTGAGTCGGTGATGCCATCTAACCATCTCATCCTCTGCCATCCCCTTCTCCTCCTGCCTTCAATCTGTCCCAACATCAGGGTCTTTTCAAATGAGTCAGCTCTTCGCATAAAGGGAATGCATTTTGCTTACATAACTAAAAAGACCCGTTTGCTTCAGGCATGTCTGGATCCAGGCACTCAAGCAATGTTGTCAGGACCCAGTCTCTCTTAATTAGCTTTGCTTCCTCCTGTTCTGGCTTCACTTGGGGGTTTTCCATGAAGACCTCAAGGACTTCCTGCTTATATCCTCTTCACAGCTGACCTACCCAGAAAAAAGAAACTAATATAGCTGTTTTCTAGAAATGTCATTTTCCTGGCCTTGTCTCTTGCTATCCCTCTTATTGACTTGATGGTGTCTTGTTAGGAGATGTTCAATATACACCGTCTAGAGAGGCCCAGCGGGACAGTATTGGCCATAGTGAATAATAAAGTAGTACTTCTTGAAATGCTAATAACAATGGCAGTGTCCTGGGATGAAAGGATCCAATCAGTATGCCTTCCAAGGTGTGAGCATTTGGAAAACACTATACATGCTGTTTTGGGGCCTGCATTCTGGAGAATAGTCCTTACTGAGGCAGAGTTACCAATATACTGATTCAACACCGATACAGAATTACCTGTTCTCGAGGTGTCTTTCGACTTCAGCCTCTCAAGTCAAACAGAAAGTGGAGCAGCAGAACAGGGTCATTTAAAATCGTGAAGAAGGATGTTTGCTAAAGAACCCTCTGGGCCACGTGGATAAACCACAAAACCTCAGCTCCTGTAAGAGGGCCAACAACTGTGCTGTGTCCCTACACAGTAGATTTTTAAATTAGTATGAACATATTGTTCATTTTTGCTCTGGTATCTGCGTGCTCAATTATATCTGACTCTTTGTGATGCCCTGTGGACTATAGCCTGGCAGGTTCCTTGGTGCGTGGGATTCTCCAGGCAGGAATACTGCAGTGGGTTGCTGTGCCCTCCTCCAGAGGAATCTTCCTGACCCAGGAATCGAACCTGTGTCTCCTGCCTTGCAGGTGGATTCTTTAAATGTGAGCCATGGGGGAAATCCCTTTGTTTGTTATTAATATTAATTTTTAAAAAACTGTTATGAAGTCCTACAGGTATAACAAGTTTATTGGCCAGCTTAGAATTCTATGGCAGGAGTTGGCAAGCTGTGGCCCTGCCTTTTTTTTTTTTTTTTAACATTTTGAAAAAATAGTAGATTCACTCTTTGCCAAGCCTCCCCCAGTATTAATATCTTGTGTAACTATAGTACAATATCAAAACCAGGAAATTGGCATTGGTGTAATTCCCAGAGTTCATTCAGATTTCATCAGTTATACATGTAAGTGCATGTGTGTGTATGTGTGTGTGTTTGCTTGCAATTTCATAACGTGTAATTTTATGCAATATCACCCCACTCAAAATACAGAACTGTTCCATCACCACCAGACTCTCTTATGTTACCTCTGAAGAGCGATATTCTCATTCTTAACCTGTTCTCTCAGAGAAGGCAATGGTAACCCACTTCAGTACTCTTGCCTGGGAAAGCCCACGGACAGAGGAGCCTGGTAGGCTACAGTCCATGGGGTGCGAGTCGGACACGACTAAGCGACTTCACTTTCACTTTTCACTTTCATGCACTGGAGAAGGAAATGGCAACCCACTCCAGTGTTCTTGCCTGGAGAATCCCAGGGAAGGGAGCCTGGTGGGCTGCCGTCTATGGGGTCGCACAGAGTTGGACACGACTGAAGTGACTTAGCAATAGCAGTAACCTGTTCTCTATCTCTTTAACCTTGTGATTTAAAGAGTATTTTGTAAAGGTATATAGATTATTATATAGATCTGCCACCTGTTTTTGTATATCCTATGAGCTCAGGATGGTGTCTATATTTTTAAATGGTTAAAAGAAATCTGAAGAAGATTTTTTGGACACATGAAAATTATATGGGATATAAATGTCAACGTCCCTATTGTTTATTGGAATGCAGCCACTCCCGTTCATTTACAGGTTGTCTGTGGCTGCTCACACCATAATGGCAGAGTTGAGTGAGTAGGACTTGCAATGTTAAAGCATTTACTATCCAGCATTTTACAGGATATGTTTGCTGGTCCCTGTCATAGGGCATTCTCAAGCTGCCACCTGTATATTTGACTGGTCAAAGGTAGGCATCAGACTGAGTCAATTAAAACCATCACTTGGAGGGATTAATTGGAGGCATCCTCTCCTCCTGTCACCAACCTCGTAATAGCTGTTGAGCTCTTACTACATGCCAGGCATCCTCTCACTTACAACTCCCAGTCATTACTGCATGTAAATGTCAGACTCAACTCAGCTGTGCAAGAAATGTAACTTTATTTTCTATAAGCCAACTCAATTTCTATCTTGAGCCACGTGGTGAAAACCATGTCAGTCATTTGGAGTTTTCTCTCATTTCCGCATGGTGGCATCCTGAATTCCTAGGGATGGGACATTACATCTTTGATGGCCAGTGCTTCATGCTGGACCCTGCTGAGATGTCCAATACTCTGTCCAGTCCTCATGCAAGTTGGCTGCTACTTGCCTCTTTGAAGTCATCAGAAGGGCGCTGTTAGGGCTGGTGTCTGCTGCCATTTCTGTGCCTTTCCTAGCATGGAGGCTCATTCTGCGCCTCTGTATCCCAGTGTTTCTCACACGTGGATGTGCATCTCACACTTGGGCACATTATGTCACAATGCTGAGCTTCAACAGTAATTTCTGATCATCAGTTTCTGATTCAGCAGGTCTGAGATGGGGCTCCAGTATTTGCATTTCTAACAAGTTCCCAATTGCTGCTGCTGGTCTGGACCACACCTTGAGAACCACTGGTCTAAACCCTGCAGTGGCCCAGGGAACTCAGAGAATCTGCTTCAGATCTATCTAGCTGAACACGCCCCGGATCCTGTCGCCTGTTTCTCTCATGTGACTCATGCTCCAGACCCTCCTCCCCACAAAGCACGCGGAGTTTCTGTATTACCACTCTCCTGCCATTTAGGGCAATGACTCCGAAGCTTGGTTGTACACCAGAATCACCTACGTAGGGAATTTAAAAAATGGCTAATGCTGAGATCCCCTTTCTTTACTACCCCACAGTTGCTGATCTAATTGGCTGCAGTGTGGCCTGGGTGTCGGGGTTTTAAAAAGCTCCCCAGATGATTTTAATGTGCAGTCAAGGCTGAAAAATCACCAGTTGTGGACAGTGGTTCTCCAAGTGAGGTCCAGGCCTGCAGTGTCAGCGTCACCTGGGAACTTGCTAGAGATGCAGATTGTCAGGCCTCACCCCAGACACCCCCAATCAGTATTGCTTCTGTTTTATGTTTCGGCTTGGGCCATGAGGCATGTGGTATCTTAGTTCCCTAACAAAGGATTGAACCCACATCACCCTGTATTAGAAGGTGAGGGCTTAACCACTGGGCCTCCAGGGAAGCCCGAAGACAAAGGTGTAAGAGTTGAAGTGATCTCTTGCCCAGATCTCAAGTCCCAAATGGGTCCTTTTGACTTTGGAGCTTGAAGGATTAAAAATCCTCCCACCCTCTTGGTATTGCCCGATCTCAGAGCTGTTCCTTTCTGTCCTCAGGACTGTGGGCTGTGATCAACAATGCCGGAGTCCTTGGCTTACCAACCGATGGGGAACTCATTCCCATGACCGAATACAAACGATGCATGGCCGTGAACTTCTTCGGGGCCGTGGAAGTCACGAAGGAATTTCTGCCTCTTCTTAGAAAATCCAAGGGGAGGCTGGTGAACATCAGCAGCATGGCAGGTGAGCTTGCCTTTCCCCCACAAGGTTGTGGCTGCCAGTCCTACGAGATGCAGCCTGTAGTACTCTTTGTGGGCTGAACAAGAGAACAGGACTCTCATGCAGGGCTGGGTGAAGATTAGTCAAACATCCTGTGTTTGCCATTGATCTTAGTACAAAACCTTTTTTTTCCCTTTCAAATCCTTTCATGTACTGACTCTTACCTATCTTCTGACTCATCTGTTCATTACTGGGGATTTAGGGTTCTCATGTATCCTCACAGCGTGACTGCTACTGCGCAAGCTTCCTAGATTTGGCCAGGAAACCCTGCACACAGTTCACGTCAGCATGATGGGGCACCTGTGTTTTCCACCCTCCCAGTTTCTGCACGCTCTGTCATTCCTTGGACAATGAGTCGGCACACCTTCACTCTTTTGGCACTGTCAGAGCTCCGTGTTTTTGTTGGCTGCCAACCACCATTTTCCATAAGATTGTTCCCATCGTTTTGCAGTCTCAAGATAGTTGGGATAGGGTGTGACAGTTGATGGCTTATCTCTGTCCATTTCAAAGAGCAGATAGTTAACAAGTCAAGGGTTTAACATCTCCTGTCCATAAAAAAAAAGCCCATGCAGATGATGTCAAATTCTTTCTCCTAGAATAGATATTTCCAAATTGGAAATAGATATTTCCAAAACCAGGCTAAGAAAACACACAAAAAAGAAACCTACAGGCCAATATCACTTATGAACATAGATGTAAAAATCCTCAACAAAATTTTAGCAAACAGATTTCAGCAACACATCAAAAAGCTCATTCCCCATGATCAAGTTGGGTTTATTCCAGGGATGCAAGGATCCTTCAATATATGCAAATCAATCAATGTGATACACCATATTAACAAATTGAAAGATAAAAACCATGTGATAATCTCAATAGATGCAGAAAAAGACTTTGTCAAAATTCAGCACCCACTTATGATTAAAATTCTTCAAAACATGGGCATAGAAGGACCCTATCTCAGCATAGTAAAGGCCATATATGATAAACCTACAGACTGGGGTTCCTCAGAACCTTAGTTGGCTTTGAGTGGTTGTTTGGGGGGTTGTTTGGGGAAGTCACTGTGTGGGTAAGTGGGAAGCCAAGAGGGTGGGCTCTAAACTCCAGAATCCTGTCTTTGTGTAGAGGAATACCGATCTTCACTGTTGGCTCAGTTGGCTCTGAGTAAGATTTTTTTTCTTTTTTTTTTTTTAAATAAAAGTCCAACTATTTGTTTGTTTGATTTGGGTTTCTTTACGTTTCAAGGGGGAAGGGTTTTTTTGTTTGTTTGTTTGTTTTTTAAATTTTTTAGACAGTTGATATTGTCCCTGATATTTTCTTCCCTGGTTCTAATTTAGCAACTTCCTTGAACTTTACAGCTATTTGAGTGTGTTGCTAACATTGATACTTTCCCTTGTGGCTCAGACAGTAAAGAATCATCTGCCTGCAATGCAGGAGACCCAGGCTCAATCCCTGGTCAGGAAGATCCCCAGGAGAAGGGAATGGCAACCCGCTCCAGTATTCTTGCCTGGAGAATCCCATGGACAGTGGAGTCTGGCAGGCTACAATCCAAGGGGTCGCAAAGAGCTGGACAAGACTGAGTAACTAACACTTTCAACATTAACACTGCTGGTTGCAGGGAAGGAAGGAAAGAAGGAAGGAAAAGAGGGAGGGAGGAGGGAAAGGATGGAGAGAGAGATAGGTCTAAGATGGTTAAGAGCAATGAGTGTTGTATTTTAACTTTCGTGAGAACCCCAAAATATTTCCAGTTTTTTTGCTAAAGCAAACCAATCCTGAGAAAACACATTGGCAGTATTTCACCCTTACCTTTCTTCTGAACTTAGCCTTTACATTTTTGACCTCTGCAAAAACTTCAGTTTCCTCAGTCTGGTACTTCTGGAAGTCTCACATGTTCCTTTGCCTCATTCATTCAACAAATATTTACTGAAACGACTTATCATTGCCTTTTGCTTGACACAGTGACAAGGAAGTTTTTCTCTTCCTCTGTGCTCAACTTTGAGCTGCTTATTCATTCGTAAGATTTTATTTTACATTTCACTAATATGCACACTATCTGTTATTGGCCCTGTGTCTGGCATGAAGTAAAAGCTCAATTAATAAATGAAAAAATGCAAGGGTGTAAATGAATGGAAAAATGGATGAATGAATGGGCAAGTGATGAATTTATACTACGAGGATGTCCATTCATACATCTTCAACTTGGCCTCTAAAACTTTTTATAAGCCTTTAAAAAATTTTTTTTGGCCATGCCACATGGCATGTAGGATCTTAGTTCCCTGACCAGAGATCAAACCTGCACCCCCTGCATTGGAAGCACAGAGTCTTAACCTCTAGACCATCAGGGGAGTCCTTAACCCAAGACTTTGAACTGACTTGTCACATGTTTGGGCTTCCCTGTTGGCTTAGACAGTAGAGAATATGTCTGCAATGCAGGAGACATTGGTTTGACTCTTGAGTTGGGAAGATCCCCTGGAGAGGGGAATAGCTACCCACTCCAGTATTCTTGCCTGGAGAATTCCATGGACAGAGGAGATTGGTGGAATACAATCCCTGGGGTTGCAAAGAGTCGGATATGACTGAGTGACTAACATTTTCACTTATTACATGTCTCCATTAGAGGAAAATTTTTGAGTATTAAATCATACATCTCACTCTTATTCTCACCATTAGACATGCAAAACCTTTACACCTAGCCTTAATTATTTCCATTCCATTATTTTACCATCATCATCAAGTCAACATGTCTGAAGCTCAACTTGCTACTACCAACTCAAAAATTTGCTCTCTTAACTTTTTTCTGTTCATCTCCTGGTCTTTAGGTTTCAGAGCTTCGAGCTTTCTTGGGTTTCTTTATCCCTTTCTCTCCTTTGCTCTCAGCCAGTCACCCACTGGAGCCTCTCACTCCACCCACCAGGATGCATGGAGTCTTCCTTCATCACACCCAGCTCTGAATCCTTATGTTTCAGGGAAATCCCAGCAGTGGGTTCATTTATAGGACTCAGAAATCACCCAGGGTATTTTATAAAGTTGTTAGACCAATAGCATGAAATCAGAGCAGACAGGAAACATATGTCCCTGACAGCGCAGGCGTTTGTAAGAAGACAGGAGCCAAAGATATTAAGCCATGCATACAGTTTACCTTATTGATGAGGAGCAGAGGAATTCAGCAGAATTCCTTGCACTTTGCTGATGAGTGTTTTGCAGAACAATGGAAAAGATTTTAAGCATGGAGAAAAGAAGCCAGACTGTAACACAAGAATCAGAAAAGTCATGGGATGTGTAAAAGACACTATATAGCCTACTACTAATCCACAGAAATTAACATCCAAGATGATGACAGCTTGACGACTTGATGATGAGTCTCTTGGCAAAGCTAATGTAATAGTAATTTTGGAAAATGTACTTATTTGGGAGTACATGCTGGCTTTTTCTCATTTTGAGGATGGAAGTATGGAGAGAGAGAGAGAGCCAGTCACTAACAAGCATTCTCCAAAGTCCTCCCGGGAGCTCCTGGCTGCCCTGACCCTTCAGGTTGTCTTGAGCCTGGCACCTTGGCCACCCTCTGCATGACAATATCATGTAGAATTATCATGGAAATTTGTATCAACAAGGTGGAGCCAAGCTGGAACTGATAACTCTGTTCCAGTTATTCAAGGCTGCATAGCAAGCAACCCCAAAGACAGTGTCTCAGGATACTGTGAATAGATAACTGGTCTGGCAGAGAATAATGATCTCTCAAATATATCCACGCCATAATTCCCTGAACCTGAATTATGTGACCTTACCTGGCAAAAGGGACTTTGCAGGTATGATTGAGTTAAGGACCTGAAAGGCAGAGGTTATCCCGAGTTATCTAGGTGGGTCTGATGCGGCTACAAGAATCCTTATAAGAGGGAGGCAAGAAAGTCAGAGTCAAAGAGCGGTTGGAAGATGGATAGTTGTGACCAATAAGTACATTTAGAACTGATGTTACAATACTTAGAGCGGTGCCTGGCGTATAGTAGACTTCTAATAAATGTTAATAATTATTAGGAAACATCCATTAGGCATTATGGAGAAGGAAATGGCAACCTACTCCAGTATTCTTGCCTGGAAAATCCCATGGACAGAGGAGCCTGGCGGGCTACAGTCCGTGGGGTCAGAGTCAGACATGACTTAGCAATTAAACAAACAACTATTAGGCTTTAGGCATTTGGGGGATGCCATCAGATATATGATCCCAACAAGCCTGCAAAGTATTAGTATCCTCCTTTTGCAGTTGTGAAAATCAAGTTTCAGAACAGTTACATAACCAGCCCTGCAGCTAGAACTGGAATTGAACTTTGGCCCCATGTTCTGATGCACCAAGACTGATGCACCCACTGATTCAGGTGGGATCTTGTGTTAACATCATGTCAGAGAGTTTTCCCAAAGGATCACCTCTACCATGTTCCTCTGCCTACTAATCTGCAAGCTTTGGCCTCCCCCCCATACCCAGGTGTAAAGAGGGTCAGTATAAACACTCCTGTAGACAGGAAGTTTCAGGATTGGGGCAGGGCAGAAACATTGCTTCTTTAAAGACTTCTCCAGGAGATGCACACAAGAGTCAATCACATTATGAATACACCCTTCCCTCCTACATCTCCCCCTCTCCAAAGAAAGCAACAAGAAACAGAAAGAACAAGAGAGGCAGCATGTAGCTATATAGGTAGAATCAGGTTTCAAAAAGGAGAGAAAGCCAGGAAGCTGAGTGGGGATAAACTGCGTAGGTTTTGATCCTGTCTTTCCCGCTGACAGTGGAGTGACCCAGGACAAAGTCCTGAATCTCTGAGTTGCAGCTTCTGCATTTTACAAAGGGGATAATAATGATTGTTCCTTCTTGGGGCCATGGTGAGATGGGATGAAATGACATGGATTTAAGCATCAGCCTTGAAGCTGGCGTGTAGTAGAGTAAGAGACTCAAAGGCCATCTGCCATGAAGAGGCTGGCTCTGTGTGCCCCTGTGGATTTTTATCTTGCCCACTGCTGGCATCACCATGCCTGATTGTGACACTACATGGCATTTCATCCTGCTGCTTCCTATCACACACTATGGCTCCTGGGCAGATAAGCCCAATAGGTCACTACTTCAAGATTTGACCACAACTTACCTGGGAGGACATTTCCACCCCCCACCCCCTACCCCTCCCCGTAAGAAAGTTCGTTTCTCATCCCTCCCACAGAATAGGATAGCTCTTGAACCTAAATCCCGGCAAGGCAGTTTGATAAATATTTAACCAAGGATTGAAGGAAGTGAGAGATGATTCTCTGATTGATGGGACAAAGGGCAGGTAAAAAATCTTTATGTTTGAGAGGTCTGAAAGTCTTTTCTGGCCAGCTGTCCTCTTAAGAAATTGCAGAGCAAATACCTGTGTTATATTGAAAGTTGTGCTTGAGTGAGAACAGCTAAAAGCAAACCTTATAAAAACAACTGAGGCATCAGGGATTTTGAGCCGCTCATGCTCTGAACTGTGCTCTTGTATCACTAGCTGGGAGATCTGGGGGCAGGCCACCCCACTTGTCTATGGGTCCCTTTCACCTTCTGTCATGACAGGGTGACACCGCACCTGAGTCTAAGGCAGCATTTCCCAGCCTCCACGTTATTGATATTTCCGAGGGGGCTAGTTCTTTCTGTGGGCGGCTGTCTAATGCACTATAGGATGTTTAGCAACATGTGTTCTTGATTCACTTGATGTAAGTAGTACCCACCCACAGTGCTGAGAAACCTTCAGATATTACCACGTATTCACTGGGGGTGGGGGTGGGGTACAGAATCACCCCCAGTTGAGAACTTCTGGTCTCAACCGTAGAGCTAAATGCGCCGTGGGTTCGAGCACTTAGCACAGTGGCAGAAGGTACTGTAGCAACAGGGACCTCTCTACTGAGAGACAGTAGTGGTTGCCCAAGTCGACTGAAAAGATGCAGAACTTGAGAGTCGCGAGTTGAGTTTTATTGGGGGCAAAATGAAGACTGCAGCCTGGAAGGCAGCACCTCAGATAGTTCTGAGAGACTGTTCCAGAAGAGGTAGTAGGGGAAGGTGGATATATAAGATTTTGATGAAGGGGGGAGTTCAATACTATTAAACATTCATTTACAAAAAGGTTTCTGCTAGTCACGAGGATCTGATGCGACCATGAAGGGATTTATTGTTTTTTTAGATATGAGGAGATGGAAAGATTGAGGTTATAGAATCTGTTCCTAAAACATCTATCTAAAGACCCAGGCCACCAGATTGCCTGGAGCACAGAGTGCCTTACTCCACCCTCATCTCCCTCAGGGGGTGTTAAAGGTCAACAGCCGCAACAGTGCAGGGTTCAACCTTCGCAGAGGCAGATGGTGAATGCCCTTGTTATTCAGTCATTGGCAATGATCTTGGCAAGTGACGATTTGTAGTTGACACCCAGCTCATCAAGCTATTTAAAAATGTTTGAAAATTACTTTGCACCAAAGTCAGTGGCCTCACAGAGAGTCTTACAAGTCTACAAGTTATGGGTATCGGTAGATCCAACCTTGAGTTCAGTTTGACTTAGTCCATGTGGTGGTTTAGTCACTAAGTCGTGTCCAACTCTTGTGACCTCAGGGACTGTATCCCACCAGGCAACTCTGTCCATGGGGTTTCCCAGGTGAGAGTACTGGAGTGGGTTGCCATTTCCTTCTCCAGAGGATCCTCCAACCCAGGAATTGAACCCCGTATCTCCTGTCCTGCAGGCAGATTCTTTACCGACTGAGCCACCAGGGAAGCCCTAATAGGTAGATACTGACTATGGGATCATGCCTGGATTTTTTTTTTTTCCTTGCCGAACTAGCTGCCTTAAGGGAACCATCTGGCAAATCATTCAGCCAGTTTCAGCTGCTCAGTGATGTGAGAGGAAGCCAAAAATGAGATCTACTTCCTTAAAACTAGCCAGGGCAACCGTAGGACAATGGGTAGAGAGGAGAGCAAGATGGAGTGAACGTCTTTGTGCTGAGTTTAATTAGATGCTTACATACTTGAAGTCATTCATTTCTAACATCTACAGGATGCAGAGACTAATTCCTTTTATTTATTTATTTTTTATTATTTTTTTTAATTTTTAATTTTTAATTTTTTTTTTTATTAGTTGGAGGCTAATTACTTCACAACACTTCAGTGGGTTTTGTCATACATTGATATGAATCAGCCATGGATTTACACGTATTCCCCATCCCGATCCCCTCTCCCACCTCCCTCTCCACCCGATTCCTCTGGGTCTTCCCAGTGCACCAGGCCGGAGCACTTTAATTCCTTTTAGATCAAGAACACTCTAGCCCAGGATCATCCAGCTGGTAAGCAGTGGAGTCAGGGTTGGTACCCAGGTCTGTTTTTTTCCTCCAAATTCTGTGTTCCTCTCACTCTTTCAGACTACCAAACAAGGAGATACCAGGCAAAAATGGGGGACAAAAAAACCCCAAAACAAACAGAAAAACCACAGATCCTAACTCTAGTATGTTTAAGCAATGATGAGGAAGTGTTAGCAGTTGGGGGCTGTTGCCTACATCAGTGCTTCTCAAACACTGTGTACGGTGATCACCTGCTTGTTGTTCAGTCGCTCATTTGTGTCTGACTCTTTGTGACCCCATGGACTGCAGCACGCCAGGCTCCCCTGTACTTCACTATTTCCTCGAGTTTGCTCAAACTCATGTCAAGTCGGTGATGCCATCCAACCATCTCATCCTCTGTTGCCCCCTTCTCCTTTTGCTTTTAATTTTTCTCATCATCAGAGTCTTTTCCAATGAGTCTGCTTTTGCATCGGGTGGCCTTGTTAAAATGCAGGATTTGACTGAATTGGTCTGAGAGGGCTTAAGATTCTGTATTTCCATAACTAGTTCCTAAGTGAATGCTACCTGGACAATTTTTTTAAACTTTGGATGCATTAATACCAGCAAGAGGGCTACTTAAAAACAATGACAGGAAACCAAAACTTCAGTGAGGTAATATTTCACACCCACTAGGATGACTGTCATGAAAAATCAGAAAGCAACAGTTGATCTGCCAGGATGTGGAGGAACTGAAACTCTCCTGAATTGCTAGTGGGAATGTAACACGGTGCCCCCACTGTGGAAAACATTTGGCAGTTCCTCAATAAATTAAACATAGAGTTACAGTATGATTCAGCAATTCTACTCCTAAGTATGTACTTAAGATAGCAGAAAACTGGTGTTCAAACAAAAACTTGTACACAGGTCTTCATAGCATCATTATTTATATTAGCTAGAGATGGAAACAACCCAAATGTCCATCAACTGATGAACTGATGAACATAATGTGGTCTGTCCACACAGTGGAATATTATTAATCCACAAAAAGGAACAAAGCTGAAGGGTGAACCTTGAGAAGATCGTGCTAAATGACAGGGGCCAGCCACAAAAGGCCACATCTTGGGACAGTCCAAAACAGGCAAACCCATAGAGACAGAAAGCAGGTTAGTGGTTCTCAGGGCCTGGAGGGAAAAGCCATGAGAGGTATGGGGTTTCCTTTTGGGGCATTGAAAATACAGAACCAAATAGTACTGTTGGTTGTGCAATATTGTAAACATACTAAAAGCCACTGAATTTTACACCTTAAAAAGGTTAGATGGTGAATTTTACATTTTGTGTATTTTATCACAGTAAGAAAAAAATCCTGCTCTCACCCCCAGAATTTCTGATTCAGTGGGTCTGGAGTGGGACCTGAGGGCTTGCACTTCTAATAGACTCCCAGCTGCTGCTGCTGCTTCTCAATCAGACTTTGAACAAGGTCTTAGATATTTCTTTTGATACTGAACAGTTTGCTGAATCCTCAGGGACTGGGGAGATGCTGTTAATCTCAAATTTCTGTTATCCATACCTAAACGAGGTAAGCAAACCTATCTCTCCTGGGTTGGTCTGTGTTCTTTTTTTCCTCCTTTTGCCTGCATTTCGTAGCATGCAGAACTTCCCCAACTAGGGCATCAAACCCATGTCCCCTGCAGTGGAAGCATGGAATCTTAATCACTGGACTACCACGGAAGCCCTGGTCTGTGTTCTTGAGTTGGAAAGGTGCAATATAGTAATGAACTTTGTTCCTTTTTGGGGGAGGGGGATGGAGGTGGGGAATCTTAGATCCCTGACCAGGGATTGAACCCTGGCCCCCAGCAGGGAAGCACTAACCCCTGGACAGCCAGGGAATTCCCTGGACTTTGTTACTTCAATTGGCTCACTTGACCTTGGAGGAAGCAGAAACCAGCTGGGAGCCCTCACTACTTTCTCCTGAGACAAGGTCATGAGAGTACTGTCTTGGGAAGATATTAGAGAATGAGAAAGCTGCTGTGGACACAGGACCCTGACTATAAATGTGTAACTTCAGGGTTCCCTCTGCTTTAGCCACGGCCACCATGAAGTCCAAGACAAGGAACCCCAGACTGATGACAAATGTGAATGTTGAGTTTGTTCTTGCCAGACAACAGAGTCACTGAGTAGTTCCCCGAGGCAGAAAAACTGGGTGGCGGAGACTGGTAGGTTTAGGAGCGGGTGGGATGCTGCATTCATGGTGGCTCCACCAAGTAGAGACAGATGGTTTGCAGTTGTGAAGGATGGAAAGAGTCCAGGGCTTCCCTGGTGGCTCAGTGGTAAAGATTCCACCTGCCAATGCAGGAGATGCAGGTTCAATTCCTGGGTCAGGAAGATCACCTGGAGGAGGAAAGGGCAGCCCACTCCAGTATTCTTGCTTGGGAAATCCCATGGACAGAGGAGCCTGGTGGCTATAGTCCATGGGGTTGCAAAACGTTAGACATGACTTAGCAACTCAGCAACAGCAGCAGCAGCAAAATAGTCCATAAGTTTGTACGCAGGTGGTTAAAACAAGTCCCCTTGTTGCCTGGGTGTTCCATTAAGTTGCTTAATAACAGGTCACCCCATATTCTGGGCTGTTTACCAGTGCTGGCTACTTAGAATCTATTGACAGGAACCCGAGCATTCAATTTTAATATCTCCTAAGCGAATGTTCAAACTACCACACAATTGAACTCATCTCACACACTAGCAAAGTAATGCTCGAAATTCTCCAAGCCAGGCTTCAGTAATACGTGAACCGTGAACTTCCAGATGTTCAAGCTGGTTTTAGAAAAGGCAGAGGAACCAGAGATCAAATTGCCAAAATCCGCTGGGTCATCGAAAAAGCAATAGAGTTCCAGAAAAACATCGATTTCTACTTTATTGACTATGCCAAAGCCTTTGACTGTGTGGATCACAATAAACTGTGGAAACTTCTGAAAGAGATGGGAATACCAGACCACCTGACCTGCCTACTGAGAAACCTATATTCAGGTCAGGAAGCAATAGTTAGAACTGGACATGGAACAACAGACTGGTTCCATATAAAAGGAGTACGTCAAGGCTGTATATTGTCACCCTGCTTATTTAACTTCTATTCAGAGTACATCATGAGAAACTCTGGGCTGGAAAAAGCACAAGCAGGAATCAAGATTGCTGGGAGAATATCAATAGCCTCAGATATGCAGATGACACCACCCTTATGGCAGAAAGTGAAGAGGAACTAAAAAGCCTCTTGATGAAAGTGAAAGAGGAGAGTGAAAAAGTTGGCTTAAAGCTCAACATTCAGAAAACTAAGATCATGGCATCTAGTCCCATCACTTCATGGGAAATAGATGGGGAAACAGTGGAAAAAGTGTCAGACTTTATTTTTTGGGGCTCCAAAATCACTGCAGATGGTCACTGCAGCCATGAAATTAAAAGACACTTACTCTTTTATGAAAGTTATGACCAGCCTAGATAGCATATTAAAAAGCAGAGACATTACTTTGCCAACAAAGGTCTGTCTAGTCAAGGCTATGGTTTTTCCAGTGATCATGTATGGATGTGAGAATTGGACTGTGAAGAAAGCTGAGTGCCAAACTCTTGAGAGTCCCTTGGACTGCACAGAGAGCCAACCAGTCCATCCTAAAGGAGATCAGTCCTGGGTGTTCATTGGAAGGACTGATGCTGAAGCTGAAACTCCAATACTTTGGCCACCTCATGCAAAGAGTTGACTCATTTGAAAAGACCCTGATGCTGGGAGGGATTGGGGGCAGGAGGAGAAGTGGACAACAGAGGCTGGGTGGAATCACCGACTCAATGGATATGAGTTTTAGTAAACTCCAGGAGTTGGTGATGGACAGGGAGGCCTGGCGTGCTGCAATTCACGGGATTGCAAAGAGTCAGACACGACTGAGCGACTGAACTGAACTGAACTGAAGCGAGTACCCCTCTAATGCAAAGTTTTGCTTTTGCATTAGCCAAGTCTGTGATGGGGGTGCATGTGGGATGGAGTGACGAACAGTACACTGTCACTTTAAATTTGCTTGCAGCCTCAGCAGAAATGTTTAACACTGGGTGTGCTTAGAGGGCTCATCTTTTATGTTTCAGATTAGCCAGACCTTGATTTGGGGGTCTTCTATTTGTTGTTATTTAATTGCTAAGTCATGTCTAACTCTTTTGCAACCCCATGGACTGTAGCCTGCCAGGCTCCTCTGTCCATGGGATTCCCCTCAAGAATACTGGAGTGGGTTGCCATTTCCTTCTCCAGGGAATCTTCCCGACCCAGGGATCGAACCCATGTCTCCTGCATTGGCAGGCGGATTCTTTACCACTGAGCCACCAGGGAAGTCTGTGGGCCTCCCATGACAAGCTTAAAAAAAAAAAAAAAAAGCTTAAATTTTTAGTTTTATTTACCAAAATGTTAAGAGACCTTGTGATCTTGGTACATCCAAAGACCTACATGGGAGCTAGGCAATTCTCCTGCCCTAAGATGTCTTAAAGAGAATATGCCTTTTAAAACTTTTTATTTGGAAGTAAGTATAGATTCTCAGGAAGCTGCAAGGAAATGGACTGGGAAGTCCTGTTGGCCCTTCACTCAGCCTTCCCTAAAGATAACATTTTGCATAATTATAGTGTGACATTGGAACCATCGGTACCATGCACAGAGCTTATTCAGACTACACCAGTTTTATCTGCACCCATTTATGTGTGTGTTTGTAATTTTGTGCAGTTTCATCATATGCATAGCTTTCTAAAACCACCAACACAATCAAAATACAGAATGTTTCGGCACAAGGATCCCCTGAGATATCCCTTTCAGGACTATATCCACACCCTCACCCCAACTTCTGGCGATCACGAATCTATTCTCCATCTGTATAATTTTATTTCAAGATTGTAATATAAATGGAATCATACAGTATGCAACCTTTGGAGACATGCTTTCACTCAACATAATTTAAAGGAAATATATTTTGACCAAGGCATATACAGCTCAAGACCAATCAAAACCAAACATATAAACAAGGAACATTTTCTTCCAGCATAGCCTTAGATTTAATTTCAGTCTCTTTAAACACAATATACATTACCCCTGCCCTCCCCCCCACCCCCTCCCATATCTCCGAGACTTAGATCAAAGATAAGACAGCAATGCCAGGTCACTATCCAACTTCTGAGTCACAACTTCTACAACTAAAACATAGACCTCAGTTTTCCTAGGTCCCAAGCTGTATTAACATTTACACGTCCAGAAGACAGAAATAAATGGAAAAAATCCAGAGATGTTCTTGAGAAGGATTTAACAACCAAATCTGACCACTGGAATCACCTGGAGGAGCTTTTAAACAACCCAGTGCCTGCGCAAATAACAGGAAGGTCTATTAGAGAGCCTGTTTTATGCCACTCACTCAGCTTTCACAACCATCTTGATTTACAGTTCAAAAGACTGGCGTCATAAACATGAACTGGTTTTCCTAAATTTAGCTGGCTTTGAACACAGGCACAGGTGGCTCCGGAAGCCAGCCCTTAACTGCTGCCCTCTGCTAACCTGTCTTCCAGCTGGCCACGTACTCCTCATCTCTAAAAACGTCCAAGAAATGACAAGTCTAACTGTCCAAACTGGGTTGAAAGTTTGAACAAGTTGCTTTAGCTTCTTTGGCCCTTCTCGAGGGTCAAAGGAAGGAATTGCATTCTGAACTCTTAATTTAATCACTTCAATAAGAAGCAGCTTAAATGTGTGGCAAGCAGGAATCAGAGTTTAATATTAGTTGCCAGATACTATATTGAAATTACATCAGTTAAGCCTCAGGACTCTTTCTTTTAAGTGACAGGGCCAAACCTCAAAGGAACTTAAAAGAAGGAAGCAGGAGTTTATGAGCTCACTGACTGGTTGCAAACAAGCTTCAAGGTCATCATAAATTCTTCTCCCAGCTCCATTTCCATTTTGGTCCGCAACCCTCCATCTCTAGCTTTCTGAACTCGCTTGTCGCCACTTTTGCTTACCTTCTGTGAGGTGGTGACAAAATCGGCCCCAGGAGTTCTAATGTTTCACCATTATCACACGTAGGAATCCAGGAATAAATGTAAAGCTATCTCCCTTCCACAACCTATATCAGGACTCTGCTCAGATGAGGTCACATGGACAGCCCCAACCCAGTCTCCATGGCCAGGGGATGCAAGAGCATGATTGGCCAGTCAGCCTCTCTTGATGATGACAATACCCCTGACTGACAGCCTTCCTGCAAAGACAGAGGGGTAAGGGAGAGTGTTTCCCAAAAGGAAGTTATGTGAGCCAGGCCAAAGATTTATTAAAAAAAATATTTTTTTTTTTGCTGCACCGCCTGGCCTGTGAGATCTTAGGTTCCCCACCAGGGGTCAAACCTGAACCCTTTGCACTGGAAGCGTGGGGTCTTAACAGTTGGATCATCAAGGAAGTCTGAGACCAAAGCTTTAATAATCATGTAAGAAGAATAATGCTAATTGATATTAGCTCTTCTAGATATCTCTTCAATGCCTGTGTTCTCTGCCCCCCAGTTTTACTGGGCTGCAATTTTCTGCCCAGGAGCAAGCATCTTTTCATTTCGTGGCTGCAGTCACTGTCCACAGTAATTGGGTTCCCTTTTCTCCAAACTCTCTCCAGCATTTATTACTTAGAGTCTTTTTGATGATGGCCATTCTGACTGGTCATACCCTCTTACAGAGATGTCCCACAGTTCTGTGGTGTCTATTACTCCTTGTGGCAATGTGTTAAGCCCAAATACAAGTACAGTAATGGCGTGAACAGTGCCCATTCTACCCCTCCTTCCCTCAACGTATGTCCACCCAGGACCTCAGAATGTAGGTTGGCCAAACCAGAAGGTCAGAGGTTGGGCAGCTGCTCTTTATTACATTAGCTTCGTTGCTGGGAGAGTCTGAGTCTTACACTTGGTTTGTCATTGGACCAGCTGCGATGGAACAGCAGTGGGAAGCAGAAGGAAAGGAAGCCAGAAAACAGCGTGACCAGGAATACACACTTGGGTACCAGGGGCTCTTGTCTTCCTTGGTCTGCCTTAGTCATCACTGATACCAGCTCCTGGCGTGAAGTAGGTACCATCTAAAAACTTAGTGAATGAACAAATAAAAACCTCAGACCTGATTTTTTTTTTTTTTCCTCTCGTTGTTCCCTAGGAGGGGTTCCAATGCAGAAGATGGCAGCCTATGGCTCATCCAAGGCAGCTCTGATCATGTTTTCATCAATCCTGCGACAAGAGCTGTCCAAATGGGGAGTTAAAGTCTCTGTCATCCAGCCCGGAGGCTTCAAGACAAGTAGGTGTCTGAGCCCAAGAGCCCTGCAGTGTTCATTCTGGAAGAGATTCTGACAGAGGTTCTGTTCTGACAGAGGTCCAATCAACCCCGCCAGTGGTGGGCCAAAATGGGGTTGGGATGGGTGGGCCTCCTTTAAGCGTGTATCAGTCGCTTCAGTAGTGTCCAACTCTTTGCGACCCTGTGGACTGTAGCCCTCTAGGCCCCTCTGTCCATGGGATTCCACAGGCAAGAATACTGGAGTGGGTTGCCATGCCCTCCTCCAGGAAATCTTCCTGACCCAGGGATCAACACCACCACCCCTTCAAGCACTGACAGTCAAGTGCCCGGCTTTGCAATGTATAATTGCTCCCCTGCTTCCTCACACCAACGAATTATATTGATGTCGTGTATTTTTTCAAACACCACCTCATCCCCTCTGGAGGATATGGATATGCTCTGCCTCCTTCTACCCTGGGAGGAGATGGTTGTCCTTTCTTCTCCTCTTGCTGAATCTCTGGACTCTAGGGAGAGGCAGATGACCGCCCCCCATGGCTCAGTCCTTAGTTCTGGGCCATCAAACATTTAATTGATGATTTAAGCGAAGATGTAAAAGAGCATGTCTAATAAAAAACCACACAGTGGGAGAGGGATGTCTAACACACTAAGGAACAAACCCTAGAGGTTTGAATATTAACTCAGACACACCAGATGTAAATCAAAGAGAAAAGCAGAACTTTGTCCTGAAGTATTTGGCAGCCAGGAGTCTCCCAGAGCTGTCCAGGAGGAGCCAGGAGATGGTGAAAGGGTTCATCTGGGAAGGAAACCTGGGGAAAGACACCTGACCCATCCAGGTTGAGAGGTGGGACCAGAACAGTAGGAATGGGGTGGGGGGAGGTGAAGTCTGGGGAGGGGTTTTCAGCTTGGGGACTCTCTGGGTGGGGAGAAGAGTTGAGGGGAGTTGATGGAAAAGGAGGGTGGGTCGGAGATGATGCCAAATGTGACAGCCTGAGAGAGCTGCCTGACAGCTAGTGGAAAAGGGGAGAATGGTGAACTGGCAGGAGGATTGAGGGCTTGCTGACACAGCCAACGTAAACTTCTAACACAGAGATGTGGGATGCACTATGGACCAGACAGCAGCCCTGCAATTAAGTGACTATTTCAAGGACCCAGTGAATTGTCATTGCTAGCATTTGGGGGGAGCTGCTCTTATCAGGCACTAGCCATTTTCCATACATTCCTTCCTGATGCTGTTGGTCTTATTTTTTAAATTGAGAAATATATCACATATACACAGTTTAGTAAATTGTTATAGAAACTAACGCACTTAACATCCAGATAAAAAAACAAAGCATCCCCAGCTCCCAGAAGCCCCCATATGGTCCTCTTCACTTTTAGCTCTCTCCTCCCTGCAACCCTTAACCTCCTGCACTTTTTCTAACACTTGTTTATTTGCTGTTCTTGACAGTGTTTAATGAATGCATGCATCCTCAAACAATAGTTTGGCTTTATTGGTTTTTGAGCTTTGAACAGAATCAACATGTATGTAATCTTTTGTGTCTGTCTTTTTTCACAAAATATTATGTTTTCACAATTCATCTGTGCTGTACATAGCTGTAATTCATTCATTTTCATTGCTGTGTCGTATTCTGTGAATATGCCACAAATTTTTCTACTATCAATGGGATATTTGGGTTGCTTTGGACTTCCCTGGTAGCTCAGACGGTAAAGAATCTGGCTGTAATGCAGGAGATCTGGGTTCGATCCCTGGGTCAAAAAGATCCCCTGGAGAAGGGAATGTCTACCCACTCCAGTATTCTGGACTGGAGAATTCCATGGACAGAGTAGCCTGGCAGGCTACAGTTCATGGGGTTGTAAAGAGTCAGACACGACTGAGTGACTTTTTCTCCTTTCTTTCTTTCTTCTTTGGACAATTGTGAACAATTCTGTGGAGCTCCTGGCACACGTACTGTAGTGTGTGTGTGTGTGTGTGTGTGTGTGTGTGTGTGTGTGTGTGGCTTTTCCTACGACACATACCCAGGAATGAGATGACTGGATCATAGATTTTCATTATCTTCAACTTTACTGGATAATTCTAAATTGTTCCCTTAATTATCATTCCAATTTTACTCCCATCCTTTCTGTATATGTCTTAATTTACATCACAGCCCTGAGGGGTACGTTTAATTGATATCATTCACCAGGTGAGGACACTGCAGTAGGGTGGGTAACAGATATTCCAGCATGGACATCTATGACACCACAATGGTGGGGAATTAGAAATCAGATCCCTTGGTGTAGTGCCTGGTTCTTTTATATCATAAACTAAGCTGCTCTCAATTTACAGCTGACATTTGGGGACTACCCTGGCGGCCCAGTGGGCTTTCCTGAGAGCTCAGAATCCACCTGCAATGCAGGAGACCCTGGTTTGATTCCTGGGTGGGGAAGATCCGCTGGAGAAGGGATGGGCTACCCACTGCAGTATTCTTGGGCTTCCCTTGTGGCTCAATTGGTAAAGAATCTGTCTGCAATGTGAGAGATCTGGGTTCAGTCCCTGGGTTGGGAAAATCCTCTGGAGAAGGAAAGGCTACCCACTCCAGTACTCTGGCCTGGAGAATTCCATGGACTGTATAGTCCCTGGGGTCTCAAAGAGTCAGACATGACTGAGCAGTGTCTTTCACTTCACTGGCAGTCCAGTGGTTAGCACTCCATGCTTCCACTGAGGGGGTTGGGGTTCAACCCCCTGATCATGGGGAAGATCCCACCACATGCCACACAGTGGGGCCAAAAAGAATAAGTAAAATGAAAAATAAAGCTGATATTTGCTGGGCTCTCTAAAGGCAAGAGGCCAGATGATAAAGGGCTGAGGACTTATGTTTGGAGAATGACATTTGAATTGGGAGATGAGGAAAGGAATCTTTAGGGACACAGAATTTCTGAAGACATTCAAGGAGACATCAGATTTTTGGGGTCCCTTGCAATAAAAATAGCTAAAACATTTTGCACTCCAAGCACATTTTAAGATTTTATGTGATCCCCTGGAGAAGGAAATGACAACCCACTCCAGTATTCTTGCCTGGGAAAACCCACGGATGGAGGAGCCTGGTGGGCTACAGTCCATGGGGGTCACAAAGATTCGACACGACTGAGCAGCTGAGCACACATGAGGTAGGCATCATAATAATCCCATTTCGTAGGTAGAAAACTGCGGCTCAGAGGAGTTAAGGAATTTCTCAAGCCCCAGAGCTGAGATGAGGTAGTGTTTGGATTTGGAACCAGGTCATCTTAACAGTTTTATGGTGTATGGCCTCAAAGTGGCAGGGGATGGGCAACTGTATGTCAGAAGACGTAGATGAAGTTTGATCAAAGGCTGGTGGCTTTGTCATCAATAAACATAGCTTTGGGGATTGTGAACAGGGCAGGTGCAAGAGTGGTTAGAAAGTCCATGAGATGTTCAGGGAGGGAGGAAGTGGAGAGGAAAAGAAACCCCCCTAGTCTGTGAGAGCAGAGACTAGGGAAGAAGCAGCTGGAGGAACCATAGATCATGCAAACATGCATTCCAAGTCAAAGAAACCCCCGAGTGGTGAGTGGTAATTGTCAGGGTAATCATTTCTTTAAGTATGGGTGTCAGGGTGTCATGCCTTCATGAAAAGAAATGAGCAGTTGAAACCCTGTTTGCATTTCCTTGAGTATAACTGGATTAGCCAGGCTCCCTCGCTGTTCTGATATCCAGGAGTCAGCCAGGCTGGCAAACAAGACTCACCCCCACGGCAACCTGTGTGCAATCACACACTTTGCAGGAGGGAGTGTGGGTTGCTACAACCTTTCTGGAAAGTAATCTGGCAGTAGCTATTAAAATTCAAAATATACCTGCTTTTTGACCAGATCATCACCCTCTGGGGACAGTATCCCAAAGAAGTAAAGGGTGAAAAACAAAAGAATATATTGTGCAAGGTTGTTGATGGCAGCGCTGCCTGAAATGGGGAAACCTAGGAACGACTGGGTCGTCCTTTGGTTAAGAAGCAGTGACTAAAAACTGCTCAGTGGAAAATTCTGCAGCTCTGGTTTAAACCTTGAGCTATTGACCAGGAGGCAGGTCTGTGATTTATTACTAAGCGAGCAAACCAAAACCAAAACCTGCAAACAAAGAATACATAGTCTATGTGTTTTCCAATGAAAACACATATAGTATGATCCTTTCTGTGTTTTGTTTGTGAAAACACAAATGAAATGAAGTTAAGCTGAAGTCAAACATACACGTATATGTTTATGAAGTAGAAGGGACTGTAAAAGGACACACAAAACTGTGAGTGACCTCAGAGGAGATTAATTTTTAAAAAATGCATCTTCTTATTATTCATTATTTATACAATAAGCAGACATTGCTACTATATTTTAAAGTAAATATATAGATATTTTTGGGCTCCCCTGGTAGCTCAGCTGGTAAAGAACCTGTCTGCAATGCAGGAGACCTTGATTTGATTCCTGGGTCAGGAAGATCCCCTAGAGAAGGAGTAGGTTACCCACTCCAGTATTCTTGGGCTTCCCTGGGGGTTCAGATGGTAAAGAGTCGGCCTGTAATGAGGGAGACCTGGGTTCGATCCTGGGTTGGGAAGATCCCCTGGAGGAGGGCATGGCAACCCACTCCAGTATTCTTGCCTGGAGAATTCCATGGAGAGGGGAGCCTGGTGGGCTACAGTCCATGAGGTCACAAAAAGTTGGACGTGACTGAGTGACTAAGCGCAGCACAGCACATAGATATTATTAAATTTTCTATAATAAGCAAGAATTTACTTCTATATTAAATTGTGGTTATATATTTAATCACATATCATTATGTGTTAAATTTTAATGTGTTATTTAAAATGAAAATTATATTTATTAAATAGATAAAATCATGTTAAAAAAATCATGTTCAAAATTATTTATTTTTTAACTTTTTATTCTTTTTTGGCTGAAAGGCTTTTGGGACCTTCCCTGACCAAAGATTTAGCCTGGGCAATGGCAGTGGAAACCTGGAATTCCAACCACTAGGCTACCAGGGAATTCCCAATGTTATATATTTAACTTTATACACAGGCATTACTGCTATACTTTTAAAAGTGAATAGAGGGGCCTGACGGGCCACAGCCCATAGGGTTGAAAAGAGTCGGACAGAGGTGACTTGGTACGTTGGCATAGATGATACATACATTATATTTTATATTGTATATAACAGTCATGAAAAGATATGTACTAGAATGTTTATGGCAGTACTCTTTGTAAGAGCCTCAAATTGAAAACAACCCCAATGGCCATCATAGTATAACAGATCAATAATTTATGGTATGCTTACAGAATGGAAAGCTATTGACTACACAATACATGTACCCATGTGTGCATGCATTTAAAGTCAGGTAAAACTCTATTCTGTTCATTGGAACAGTTGCTTCTGGGAAAGCAGCCTTGGCTGGTTTTTCCTCTTCTTGGTCTGGCTGCTGGTTACATGAGCTGTTCAGTTTGTGGAAACCTAGTCCTCTGTGCCCTGTTCTGTATGCCTGTTTAAAAGAATAGAATTGCCATTATAAAGCACATACTTTAGGATTTCCCTGGAGGTCAAGTGGTTAAGACTTCACCTTCCAATGCAGGGGGTGTGGGTTCAATCCCTGGTGGGAGAGCTAAGATTCCACATGCCTCTCTGACCAAAAAAAAAAAAAAACAACCCAGAACATCAACAACAGAAATAATTTTGTAACAAATTCAGTAGAGACTTTAAAAATGACGCACATCCAAAAATCTTAAAAAAATAAAAAAGCAAAACACTTACTTTAAAAGGCATTTGGGAATGTCCTTCCTAACAGAAGCCAATTCATAAGAGCCTTCTTCCCAATCAGGGGTAGGACATGCCTGTTCTGGCCTTCCCAGCATCTGAGCCTCTCTTTTTTTCCTCGCATCTCAGACATCTCAGGCACGAGTCAAATGTGGGAGAAGCTGGAGAGAACTGTCCTGGACAACCTCTCCCCTGAAGTGCAAGAGGACTACGGCCAGGACTATATCCTTAGCGAACGTAGTTTTCTCCGGTTAATGAAAACCTCCTCTGATCCCGACATCTCCCCAGTGCTCCTGGACGTTCGGCATGCCATCTCTGCTCAGAGCCCCTTTGCATTTTATGCGCCGGGGAAATTGTCTTATCCATGGCTCTGTTTTGCTTCCTTCAGCCCTACTGGCATATTTGATTATCTTAGCAGAAAAATACATACCTACAGTAAGAAGATGCCCAGAGTGTTAAGCACATCTAACTGGGAGGATAAGGCTATGTAGGCAAATCAGTGGGAAATGTTAAGCATCTTGGAATAAAAAGGAATCTCAAGCTTCTCATTAAAGTTGTGGCTTCCTTCCTTGCAGCCCCTGTGAATTCTGTTGGTTGAATAGGGAGACAGGAGGGAAGGGGGCAGGGCACAACTTTTAAAAGAATGATAGCTCCATTGGGCATATGACCAAAAAAAGCTGGTTAGAACCAACTAGGCCCAAGTTGCTGGAAGATTCAACTCCCAGTGGATTGAGCTTCGTTAGATGCTCATTGTAATTTATTAGCTAAATGACACACTCACAGGTGCCAGGACAGTTCTGAAGCCGACCATAAAAGGCCAGACGGCGGGCAGTGCTCCAATTCCTGAAAATCCTTACCCCTTCCCCGAAACAGTTGGAGTGATCCTCCCATTTGTTCACCTGTTAGCTTATGAAATCACCCAGCCCATAAAAACTGACTGTCCCATATTTCAGGGCTGCTCTCCAAGCCTTTTGAGATGGCCCACACTCGGTCTGTGGAGTGTATATCTTTCTCAATAAATCTACTTTTTACCTATCACTCTTCTGTGATGAGACATAAAAAACCTGAGCTTCATTAAGTCCTGAGACCAGGTGGGCGATTTCAATTAAAATACAATGGGTTTGAGGGGCTTCCCTGGTGGTTCGGTGGTTGGGAATCCACCTGCCATTGCAGAGGACGTAGGTTTTGATCCCTGGTCTGGAAAGATCCCACGTGCTGAAATGCCACAGGGCAACTAAACCCATGCGCCGCAACTACTGAAGCCTGTGCTCACTGGAGCCTGTGCTCTGCAACAAGGGAAGCCACTGCAATGAGAAGCCCATGTGCAGCAATGAAGACCCAAGGCAGCCAAAAATAATAAAATAAATAAAAACTTGGAAAAAAAAAAAAAAAAAGGACAGTGGGTTTGAGTCCCAATCTGAGTTGCATAGTTTCAATAGGACTTACTGAAGGGGAGACATGATCACCATGGAGAGCATTAATTGGGTGTTTACTTTGCCCTGGATAGATATCAGACATTCTTTCATCTAGTTCTCATTAGAGAATGGAGGTAGGTATCTTCACTCCTGTTTAATAGGCAAGGGAATTAAGTACCAGAGAGGTTAAATTCCTCGATCATTGTCACACAGCTAGCAAAAGGCAGAGCTAGAATTGAAATCCAGGTTGGATTCCACTGCCTGCCAGGAGAGGGGAAGAGAAAGAGAGATGAAGGAAGAAAAGAGAGCAGGATGGGAGAAGAAAAGGAAGAAATGGCAAGGACCACAGTGAAACTGAGTCTTTCTCACTGTACACTGATGTCTCACTGCAACTGTCTCATCCAGGGCATTGGATTCATTGTCTGTAACCAGTGGTCCATGCCCCTCTTCTCCCTTCGTTTACCCAAGAAGCCCTGGGGATAACAGGATGAGGCCTCCCATCTCAAGCATGGGCCCTGAGGTCTTTTGGCTGGATTGGTGTCCATGGTAAACATCCCTGTGGCCTCCATATGAACATGCAGAATGGAAAAGCCAGCATTGTTACTTGCAGAAGTTCAGCTGAAGGGAGCAACGTGAGATACTAAGGAAGGTGTAGCCAAGTTCACTTGGTAGAGGTAAAAAGGGAGGAGCTGGTGAACAGAGGGGGCATGAAAGTAACTAGAAAGAAAACCAGCTTGACACAAGGGAAGCAGAGATCCAGACATCTTGCTCATCGCAAACCTCCCTTTGTCTCATTTCCTTTCTAGAATGTGCAGGTTCTTTTTCTATTTTTCAACCCCATGGAGATTTAGGGCCATCTTTTGGGGTCACAAAAGAGGTGGACATGACTTAGGAACAAAAAACAACAACAGAGGGAAAGAAACCACAGTGCAGTCTATTTGGTTGGAGAAAGACCGACCACCTCTCACCAACACTCTGGCCATGACCCCTTGGGTTTGGGCAGAAGTGGGAGGTCTGGAAATGTCACTGAGGCTCATGGAGAGAGGAAGAGAACTCCAGGATGAAGACTCAGGGCGTCTGTAGCGTGGTTTGGGGGAATATTGTAGCAGGGGCCACTTGAGCTAGGGGCTGATGTGAGGATGAGAAATCCAACCAGAAAGCCGGTGAAGTTGAGACACCACTGCTTCCCTGGTGCTTCGAAAACACACCAGCTCCTATGGACCCAGATTCTGAGGATTAGGGCAAGCAAAAGAGAAAGAGATGGTAGGAGAAGGGATCTGGAGTTCTACTTTACAGTCACCTGGAGACCCTGTTTTAAATCAGAAGAGGCTAAGTTACCTTTAAGTATTAATAAGCATTAAAATAAATTTCGGGGACTTCCATGGAGATCTAATGGTGAGGACTTTGCCTTCCAATGCAGGGGTGTGGGTTCAGTCCCTGGATGGGGAGCTAAGCTCCCATGTGCCTCATGGTCAAGAAACCAGAACATAAACAACAAAAACAATACTGTAACAAATTCAATGAAGACGTTAAAAATGGTCCGGATTAAAAAAACTCTAAAAACATATGTTAGGTATATCTCAATTTTAGCACATTACCTACAGTTTCTCAGAAAATAAGAGAGACAAGTACTACATACAAAACTCCATGTCTGGACCATGTCTGCACAGTAATTGATGTTCCTGGTTTACTACAATAAAACAGTAAGAGCTAGTGGCAGAGGGAAGCCCAAATATTGGGGAATTTATCATATTCTTAGGGGAAGGCATAATGAACAGGTGTTTCAACAACAGGACTCTTGGCAAAAACTATTTTATCTTCCCCAGTCCTGCTTTCTGTTCAAGGGCAGGATGCAAGGTACATTTAATACCCGGGCACACAGCATCACATGCAAATTACATGCAAACCCATACCCACGCCCCATTTATCTCTTCATTTTCTGTATTTTCCCAATGCTGGCAGAGGGAAGCGGGCCATCCTCACAACCTAGGATAGGAGGAAGGAATCAGAAAAAAGCATGTGGCAAAAATATGATTTCTTTTATTACATAGGGAGCTGATAAAGGTCTAAAAATAAACTTTACTGCATTATTGAATGGAACATTAAATTTCATGAGTTTCATTATACTGGTGATAAATCTGTGTTTTGGGATGCCATTCTGGATGATGTAATCCTGAGGAAGAGTAAATCCATTCAAATGGCTCTGATGAGGTGTTGGTACCTCCCGCCCAGTAAGTCTCCAGTCCAACTCACACATAAACGTCCACTCAGGGACCCAGGACCCTTGAACACTTGGTCTAGAGAAGTTCCAAACAATGTTTCTCTGTTGATTTATCTTATAAGCCAATATTTCTCCTGGGATCTCAAGTGTAGGGTGTCCATTGCAGGACGAGGTGGGTGTTTGAGAGACTCAGGTTAATATCCAGATTACAATTCCACAGCAAGAAACAAGAAGCAAAAGGAAAGGAAGTTGGGAATGAATGTAAAGGTTGAATATAAGTTTGTAGTCTGAAGTTGCTTATTCTTTTGCCTGCCTAGCATTCCTTTGGTGGAGGATTTTAGTGAGATGGTCATTCAACGGACTTCACACCCCCGTCATAGGGGTGGGCATGTGACCCAGGCTGGCCAGTCAATTTATACTCTTGGATCCAGTGATTGGTTCAGAGGTGGACTCATGACCAAAGAAGAACTAGTCATGACTCCTGACTGTGGGAGGATTGCTAATGGGCACTGGGAGAAAAAGGCTATCCTTTCCCACTGTAATGTCCATGTTAAACTGCAGCTTCTAGACCCCACAGAGGAGAATCTGGTCGAGAATAAAGACAGGATAGAGGAAAATGTACCAGAATGATGAAGAAAAATCAAAGAGTGATGACATAGTTTGAGTCCCTTGATCTGGCTATACCTGCATATCTACTGTTTGGACTGATTTCCAAATTGTGTGAACTTATACATTTTCTTTCATCTATTTTGAGTTGGGTTTCCATCTTTTGCAACAGGATTAGTTCCTGAAAAATACACACTGTAGGAGGAATTCAGTGAAGAATGAAGAGTAAAATAATGCTTGATGGAGAAAAAAGACAATGTCACAATATCATAGGAGAGGAAGAAAGAGATGAAACTAAAGAAAAAAATAAAGGAGGTTAGGGTAGGTGATATGATGGTTTAGTGGCCCTCTTCCATCGAAAGGCAATTATTTCTGTTAAAATTTATTTTGGGGTTTTATCCCCAAAGTCTGTGGGGGCTTGCTGGTAGCTCAGCAATAAAGAATCCACCTGCACTGCAGGAGATGCAGGAGACTTGGGTTCAATCCCTGGGTCAGGAAGACCCCCTGGAGGAGGAGATGGCAAACCACTCCTGTATTATTGCCTGGAAAACTCCGTGGACAGAGGAACCTTGCGGGCTACAGTCCACGGGGTCACAAAGAGTCAGACACAACTGAGCAACAGAGCGCACACACGTGCCCCAAAATCTGTGAGCATGGTCCCTCAGGGAAAAGGTGATGCAAAACTCTTTCTGGGCCCCATGGTGGGAATCAAAGATTTCATCTGATCACTGGCAATTCTAGACTACTGAAATCACACTTGGCTAGAAGAACAGTGGTAGGTACACTGTGTCTAGTGTGGTTGGACACCCTGGCCTGAATCATCGCAAAACCTGTTTACCATATTGCAAAAGATGGAGATGAGTAAAGTGAAAATCCCGGTTTACCATGGGAAGCAGGAAGATCAACAAAGAAACGTAAAACTTTTGTCCTCAATTATTTGTTCTTCTCAGGTTCTTCCATCCACGTGAGAGTGTTCTGGCCTCTGGTAATTGCCCTAGGAATTCTACCACAGAGATAATTTTGTTTGGTTCTGCTTTCTGTTCTTCTTCCTGTTTTGATTAATAGGTAATAATTCACTGCTGGATAGCATGTAACCTCTTTCTTTGACTTGTCCTGTACTCTCTCTCCTTACTGTCTGAGATGAAGTAATTCCATACAGAGAAGGTCCTAACTGAAAACGCTGTTCTTTAGAATGGGTATGACTCTTTGGTAAGACTTAAATGTTTGTGCAAGACATTTTCGTTGATGAAGACAAAATTTACCCTTTCATCTTGAATATTTATAGTATTCAAGTATCTGGGACTGTAAAAATCATAAAAGGGCTATTAATATTAATATATGTCATAGACATTGCAATGACTGGAATTTTTTGGCAGGCGTTTGGCGTGGGGGGCGTTGTGCTTTTCAGCAGCCGCTTATCTTCTTATTTGGAAGTCATTCCCCAGGTGTGAGATCTTGGTGGAAAGCAATGCTTTTCCTTCAGTTATTGAAGCCAGAGGTCTAAAGCCTGTCTCTTCCAGAATCTTAGCCTCAAGGAGTTGGGCATCATGAACAGACATATGACCTTCCTAGGATATGGGGGCTCAATTGAGGGATATAAAGAGTGACGGTGGCGGTCTCCTACAAATGACAGTTGTTGTGTTTCCTGCCTCTTAACCCTTTGGAAGCACTTGGTCCCATCGATTCTAGTTTTTCCAATCTATTCTTCCAGGCTTGCCTTGATTAAGTGAATCAACTCCCGTTTTGTTCCAAGAGGTCAGAACTCAGTTTCTGGGACTCCCCTGGTGGTCCAGTGGTTAAGACTCCATGCTTCCGCTACAGAGGTGGGTTCAATTCCTGCTTAGGGAACTAAGATCCCACATGCTGTGCAGCATAGCCAAAAATTTAAAAACAAAACAAAGCAACTCTGTTTCTGTTACTTGCATCTATTTTCATTATCTCCTTCTCCTCATCATCATCACAGTGTTTTCAAAGGCTCGCTCCCAAAACACAGCCCGGTGTCTTCATGGGTCTCAAGGATGCTCCCTCTACAAAGAGGGATGGAGCATGTATTTCTTCTTGTGTAGCATCCCAATAGGCCTCTCCTCCTCTCCTGCTACATCTAGGACTCCTGGTCTCTTCCATTTCAAAGTCAAAGGATGACCCTCTCCTCTTCCTTCACTTGGATTTGTTCTTGTTTTGTGTTTTGAATTCTGGTTAATATTGCTCCAAACCTATCACATTCTTGGTGGCAGAGCAGCAAGGTGGTATATAGTATGGGTATTTTGAAATTATTTTTACAGAGTGTTAATGCCTCCCCTCCAATTCATATGTTGAAAACCTACCCCACCGTGTGGTGATATTACGAGGTGGAGCCCTTGGGAGGTAATTAGGTCATGAGGGTGTAGCCCTCAGGATGGGATTAGCGCCCTTAGAAGAAGAAAGGTGAGAGCTTGCTTTTCTCTTTCCCTGCTGTGAAGATACAAGATGATGGCCATCTGCACACCACGACGTGGGTCTTGTGCAGACACCAGATCTGTTGGCATATTGATCCTGAACTTGCCACACTCCAGAACTGTGAGAAATAAATGGTTTGTTGTTGAAGCTGTTTTGCATATGGTGATTTGTTATAACAGTCAGAACTGACTAAGCTACATAGACTTGGGTTCAAATCTTGGGTCTGTTGTTCAGTAGCTGGGTGACCTTAAGCAAGCTGATGAACTTCTCTGCATCTGTGGGATCTTCTTTTTCCTAAGATGCAAGTAGTAATGCTGATCTCACACAATGATTGTGACAGTAGGATCATAATGCAAAGGGTTTAGCTGGTGCCTAGCATTTAAGGAGGGCCCCAAACACAGGATAATGATGGGTGGTTTTCTCTTCTTTGTATCTGAGCACAATGGCTGTGGAGATGAGGTTCCCTTGGTGTGTCCCTTCTAGGTTGAGGTTGGATGGTGGGATGACTGGTGGTTGGCTAATGCTTCTTCCTCTCACAAGAGTACAAGGTAGTCTTTCATAGATAAACAGTGAAGTTCACATTTCCTACTCTTGCTGGTAAGAATTTCTACTTTTTTCTTTTTAAGGCTAACAATCTTTTCTGTTTTCCTATGTGCCAGGAACTCTGCTGAGCAATTTACTTGAATCAACTAAGTCAACCCTTACAATAACACCATGATGCACATACTTTGTTATCATCTCCATTTTAAGGTAGGAAATCAGGCTTAGAAAGTTAATCTGCTCAAAGTCATACGGCTAGTATGTAGTAAAACTGAGTTTTTGTTTTTTTTTAATCGTGGTAAAATATACATAACATATGAATTAACCATTTTAACCACTTTTAAATACACAATTCAGTGGCATATAAAGGACATTTACGACAATGTGTGACTATCACCACTATTCATTCCCAGAACTTTTTCACTATCCCAAAAGTTGAGCTTTTTAAGTTGAATTTGTGCAGTGTCTATTTTTTTTTTTTTTTTTGTCTGTGTCACTTGGCATGTGGGACCTTAAGTTTCCTGACCAGGGATGGAACCCACACCCCCTGCACTGGAAGCATGGGGTCTTAACCCTAATACCACCAGGAATGTCCTCAACTTCTAGTTTGTGAATGGAGCCTATTGTGAAGCAGTTAGAGTATAAATTCTTTGAGCATTCAAACCTCAGGTATGCCTTTGATGAGCTGTGAGATCTTGGGGGAAGTTACTTGGTTTTTCTAGTGCCTCACTACCTTCCTCTGTAAATGGAGAGGGTGATAATTAATGGTGCCTGCCTTATAGAGTGGTTATCATACTAAGTGAGTTAGTTTATATTAAGTACTTAGAATTCACCTGTAAATATTAGGCACACAATAAGCATTAGTTGTTATTACTATTCCATACTGCTAATTATAGGGTGCTGTGGTCCTGATGGAAGGAAAGCTGGCATATCAGAGCATTAGGAAAGATGCTGTGATGTGGAGAGGGCTTTGGACTACATGGATCTTATTCAAATTCACTTCTTTGAGCTGGGCTTGAGGCGATACATCACTTTCTTGAATCAAGTTGATGGGATTGAAGGACTGCCTGGGTGGTCCAGTGGTTAAGATTCTGCAGGAGGTGTGGGTTTGATCTCTGGTCAGGGAAGAAAGATACCACACGCCGCGTGATGAAGCCAGATGAAACCAAAAAAAAAAAAAAAGAGCAGGGTGGGGAGGGGGTTGATGGGGTTTCATTAGATCTTCAATATCTCCTCTAATGTTGAAAGGCAACATGATCTCTCTCATCACTAGGTAACTGGGTGGCCCAAGCAGGCAACTGCTAACACATGTGCGCCTCTGTCTCCGGAGCTGGATCCCTAGCAGATGGAGAGCTTAGGGTGACCTGCAGGACAGGTAGCATCCTCAAAGCCTTCTCTTCCTCTGGACCCCAGGTCAGAAACAAAGAGCTCACAACTCCCAAGCTGCCTCCCACCTCCCTCCATACTGTCAAGGAATAATTTTAGAAAATATTAAAATCTCGAATGCACAACAAGCATGTACCAAAGTTTTATTTAATTCATTAATGAGAGAACCGGCAGGATGGCAGAGTTGGCTTCAGAGAGGATATGAGAACTGATACATAAAAATACAGTGCTCTTAAAATAATAGAAGGATGCTAGAATTTAGTTACTAAGTAATACATAAAACTGTAAGACTGGTTAATATATATAAGAACAATATATCCATACTATTTGGGTATATATTCTCTGCTAGTCAGAAATCATTTGCATCTCTACCACATAAAAATAATTCGTACTCTCTAAGTTTTTTCCAAGTTACTATCTACCCTTGCAGAGCTGGGTCTTTGGTCAATATATAAATTCACATTTCCTTGGAGAGTCAGGTGGTCCTTTGAGGGCTTTTAGACAATGCTCTAGCCTGATAATAAAAAGACTTTTGCCTTATTTCCAAGTTTTGGGTGATTCTTTTGTAACAGTAACCATGGAAGGGATGGATGAGCAATTAGAAATCCTTCCCCACCAAGCCTTAGATTAGGTCTCAGGTGCTGTTCCAGCAGCGTGCTTCCTGTGGCCATGAGCAGTTGATGGAAACTGGGGCAAGGGAGAAACTGATGTGTCATCCAGCCCTTGATGACAACGGCGGCTTGATTTATAACTTCCAAACAGCTTCGCCCACAGCTGGCAGAGGTTATTCCAATGATTCAGTCAGAGCTCTGGCTTAGCTGCAAGAAAGGCGTGAAGAAGCACCATCTCTCATTGAGAGAAGGCGAGAGGCCAAAGGAAGTGGGTGGTCCAAGGTGATTTTTTTCCATCCTAGATGAATGTTCACTTACCCTTGCTAAAGTCAGTATTTCACAGACAAGCTACATGGCTTCAGAGCCATTTATCTCATGTGGATGGGATGTTTTGATTTTTTCTAGTGTTTTGTGTCAACCCTGAATATCTACTGGAAGACAGATGCTGAAGCTGAAGCTCCAATACTTCGGCCACTTGATACAAAGAGTCAGCTCATTGGAAAAGACCCTGATGCTGGGAAAGATTGAGGGCAGGAGGAGAAGGGGGTGACAGAAGATGAGATGGTTGGATGGCATCTCCGACTCAATGGACATGAATTTGAGCAAACTCTGGGAGATAGTGAAGGACAGGGAAGGACAGGGTCCCTGCAGTCCACGGGGTTACAAAGAATTGGACATGACTTAGCCACTGAATAACAACAAATGTAGAGAGCTGAGTGTTAACGGGTGAGGAGCTTGGAAGGAGATGGGAGATTTGTTCTCAGTTGCTTGGGTGCTGCTAGTGACCTTACAGAGTTTATGGTTCATCCATCCAGTAAATGGACCTGCTATAATCTTGAAAAATGGGAAGATCAGACCTCCAGGAAGAGGCAGTCATCATTCATTCCAAGGCATACTCTGGCACCCACTATGAGCCAAGCTTTATTGAAGTCCATTGGAACTCAGGAAGTCTCTTCCTTAGAAAGACCATGAAATGCTATCATATAAGTTTCCTTTGTGAGCTACACCAAGACCTGTGCCCCTCTGCCAGTAAAGGCAAGGCTATCTGCAGCAAGAGGGAAGACTTAAGTAGAGTGTCAGTGTCCTTTGTTGAAATATTCTTTCTTAATAGTTACACAGTGTTTAAATTGTCAACAAAATCTCCCACTTGAAAATTACCCCTGACATTTATATTTCTACCCAAAATTGCGGAGAAGGTGGTTCATCAATGTTTCAAATAAGGTAAGAGAATGCTAATTCACTGTTATGATAAGACTTTCATTTCTGTCCTGAGTGAAACGATGAGAAGGGACAGGAAACCTTCTCTCTTGGGACAGCTGTGAATGGTCAGCTGAAGAAAAGTACAAGGAGGCAGAGGCTGGGAGCTGAGTAGATGATATCCGGTCTCATGAGTTTTACGCAGTAAAGGCCAAGTAAAAGATGGGAGCCCTCTCTGTGTCTTTGGGGTTCTGTGACCTCTGCTTCAGTGTTCATTAAGGCTGAAATTCCTGGACTTCCCTGGTGGTCCAGTGGTTAAGAATCCACCTCCCAGCGCAGGCGACACGGGTTCGATCTCTGGTGTAGGAAGATTCCCACATGCCGAGGGGCAGGTCAGCCCAGGCACCACGGCTGAGCCCCTGTGCCCTACAGACCATGCTCCGCAATGAGAGGAGCCACTCCAATGAGAAGCCTGTGCATGGCAACTAGAGAGTAGCCCCTGCTCGCCACAACCAGAGAAAAGCCTGCGCATAGCAGTGAAGACCCAGGGCAGCCGAAAAATAAAGAAATAAGAAAAAAAGGGTGAAATTCCTACTTTGTTGAGAGATAGGAGGCAACCCTACTTTGGAAGACCGTGAAGCAACGGCACTGTTTGAGAAGCTATGGGAGGGATGCGTAGGTCTAAAGCAAAGAAGACAGCCCCTGCCCGGCCATAACTCACTGTGCAGGAGACAGGCGTATACCAGGACTATCCACAGCCTGCGGAGGGTCAACGTCCACAAGGGCATTGAGACTACCGAGTGTCAACGAGAGAAACATCGTAAGACTGAAGTGAAGTCGCTCAGTCCTGTCCGACTCTGCGACCCCATGGACTGTAGCCCACCACGATCCTCCATCCATGGGATTTTCCAGGCAAGAGTACTGGAGTGTGTTGCCATCTTCTTCTCCAGAGGATCTTCCCAACCCAGGGATCGAACCTGGGTCTCCCACACTGTAGGCAGATGCTTTACCATCTGAGCCACCAGGAGGGAAGTAGGGAAGAAGATAAATTATACCACGCAAATACTAATACAAGCAAAGTTGGCATGGCTGAATCAGTTTGATCTGGGTACAGACTAGGAGGCAGAGGCCCAAGAAGAAGTGAGGGCCTCTCTGGCCAAAGCTGAGTGGATGGATGGAAATTGTCTGGCAAGGGGCTATGGCTGATTTTACAAGTTAAGTGATGTTATCTGAACATCAGATAACAGGCCTCATTGAAAACTGGCACAGCCTTTAGGTGGCTTCTTTCATATCTTCTCAGAAAAGCCCTGTAAATCAGGCTCCTGAATGGCTGCAGGCCTTCTGAATCCAGTCATAGCCAGTTACCTGGCTAGTGTCTCCCCCAGGCTAAACTTCAGGGTGCGTGCTAGTTCCTATAGTGCTTTTTGCAAATTAGTACACAATTTTACTAATTGTCCACTATACAGACACAGCTCAAGGATGTGTCAACTACATACAAATTGGTACTTACCAAGAACTTTGCCAACGACTGAACAACAAAGGCATTTGCCATCTGCCATGGAGATTGCAATCAGCAAATTTGGAAACTCAGCAGTGGCCACAGGACTGGAAAAGATTGGTTTTCATTCCAATCCCTAAGAAAGGCAATGCCAAAGAATGCTCATCTACTGCACAATTGCACTCATCTCACACGCTAGTAAAGTGATGCTTAAAATTCTCCAAGCCAGGCTTCAGCAATACGTGAACTGTGAACTTCCAGATGTTCAAGCTGGTTTTAGAAAAGGCAGAGGAACCAGAGATCAAATTGCCAATATCCACTGGGTCATTGAAAAAGCAAGAGAGTTCCAGAAGAACATCTATTTCTGCTTTATTGACTATGCCAAAGCCTTTGACTGTGTGAATCACAATAAACTGTGGAAAATTCTGAAAGAGATGGGAATACCAGACCACCTGACCCAACTCTTGGGAAACTTGTATGCAGGTCAGGAAGCAATAGTTAGAACTGGACAGGGAACAACAGACTGGTTCCAAATAGGAAAAGCAGTACGCCAAGGCTGTATATTGTCACCCTGCTTATTTAACTTATATGCAGGGTATATCATGAGAAACACTGGGCTGGAGGAAGCACAAGCTGGAATCAAGATTGCCTTGAGAAATATCAATAGCCTCAGATATGCAGATGACACCACAGTTATGGCAGAAAGTGAAGAAGAACTAAAGAGCCTCTTGATGAAAGTGAAAGAGGAGAGTGAAAAAGTTGGCTTAAAACTCAACATTCAGAAAACTAAGATCATGGCATCTGGTCCCATCACCTCATGGCAAATAGATGGGGAAACAGTGGAAACAGTGGTTGACTTTATTTTTCTGGGCTTCAAAATCACTGCAGATGGTGATTGCAGCCATGAAATTAAAAGACGCTTACTCCTTGGAAGGAAAGTTATGACCAACCTAGACAGCATATTTCCCATGAAGTGATGGGACCAGATGCCATGATCTTAGTTTTCCGAATGTTGAGCTTTAAGCCAACTTTTTCACTCTCCTCTTTCACTTTCATCAAGAGGCTTTTTAGTTCCTCTTCATTTTCTGCCATAAGGGTGGTGCCATCTGCATATCTGAGGCTATTGATATTTCTCCAATCTTGATTCCAGCTTATGCTTCCTCCAGCCCAGCATTTCTCATGATGTACTCTGCATAGAAGTTAAATAAGCAGGGTGACAATATACAGCCTTGACATACTCCTCCTATTTGGAACCAGTCTGTTGTTCCATGTCCAGTTCTAACTGTTGCTTCCTGACCTGCATATAGATTTCTCAAAAGTTGGGTCAGGTGGTCTGGTATTCCCATCTCTTTCAGAATTTTCCACAGTTTATTGTGATTCACACAGTCAAAGGCTTTGGCATAGTCAATAAAGCAGAAATAGATGTTTTTCTGGAACTCTTTTGCTTTTTCAATGAACCAGCAGATGTTGGCAATTTGATCTCTGGTTCCTCTGCCTTTTCTAAACCCAGCTTGAACATCTGGAAGTTCACAGTTCATGTATTGCTGAAGCCAGGCTTGGAGAATTTTGAGCATTACTTTACTATCATGTGAGATAAGTGCAGTTGTGCGGTAGTTTGAGCATTCTTTGGCATTGCCTTTCTTTGGGATTGGAATGAAAACTGACCTTTTCCAGTCCTGTGGCCACTGCTGAGTTTTCCAAATTTGCTGGCATATTGAGTGCAGCACTTTCACAGCATCATCTTTCAGGATTTGAAATAGCTCAGCTGGAATTCCATCACCTCCACTAGCTTTGTTCGTCGTGATGGTTTCTAAGGCCCACCTGACTTCACATTCCAGGATGTCACTTCATGGGAAATAGATGGGGAAACAGTGGAAGCAGTGTCAGACTTTATTTTTTTGGGCTCCAAAATCACTGCAGGTGGTGATTGCAGCCATGAAATTAAAAGATGCTTACTCCTTGGAAGGAAAGTTATGACCAACCTAGATAGCATATTAAAAAGCAGAGACATTACTTTGCCAACAAAGGTCCGTCTGTCTAGTCAAGGCTATGGTTTTTCCAGTGATCATGTATGGATGTGAGAGTTGGACTGTGAAGAAAGCTGAGTGCTGAAAAATTGATGCTTTTGAACTGTGGTATTGGAGAAGACTCTTGAGAGTCCCTTGGACTGCAAGGAGATCCAACCAGTCCATCCTAAAGGAGATCAGTCCTGGGTGTTCATTGGAAGGACTGATGCTGAAGCTGAAACTCCAATACTTTGACCACCTCATGCAAAGAGTTGACTCACTGGAAAAGACCCTGATGCTGGGAGGGATTGGGGACAGGAGGAGAAGGGGACAACAGAGGATGAGATGGCTGGATGGCATCACTGACTTGATGGACATGAGTTTGAGTAAACTCTGGGAGTTGGTGATGGACAGGGAGGCCTGGCGTGCTGCGGTTCATGGAGTCGCAAAGAGTCAGACACGACTGAGCGACTGAACTGACTAACTGACTGATGGAGATTGAACCCCATGCTGCTATAGCTGTTGACCTTCAACACCCGCTGAGGGAGTTCAGGCTGCTGGAGTGAGGCCCTCTGTGCTCCAGGGAATCCGGTGGGACAGGTCTTCAGATAGCTGGATGTTTTTAGGAACAGATATTATGATCTCAGTCCTAGCATCTCCTCATATCTAGAGAAGCACTAAATCCCTTCATGGTGATGTCAGATTCTCATGACTAACAAAAAACCTTTTGTAAAATGAGTGCTTCATGGTACTGAACTCCCCCTTCACCAAAACCTTATCTATTGACCTTCCCCCACTGCTGTTTTGGAGCAGTCTCTCAGGGCTATCTGAGATATTGCCTCCCAGGCTGCAGTCCTCATTTTGTCCCAAATGCAACTTAATTGTCAAGTTGTACATCTTTTTTAGTAAATCTTTTTTAGGGGAGTGAAGACGATTTCAGGCTCCTCTTACTGCCTTAGCAGGGTATGTTGTGAAATGTACAACCTGTGCAACTGTGCATGTAAGCCTTGCTGAGCTTTATGATATCCAAGGACAGTTTCTATCAACCTTTCTTAAAAGGCACCCTGTGAGGACAGAATTCGCATCACATCCAAGGGGATAAGCAAGTAACATTTAGAGAAGAAAAGGTAGGAATCCAGCTTCAATTCCACTTTCCTGGTGAAGCCTTCTGTTCCAGGGGCATCAGAAATGACTTTAGATTCTCAACAGCAAATCATTAGGTACTGAAAAACCAGAGAGACTGACAGGATTGCCAGAAGGCAGGGCAAGCATGAGGTTTCAAAATCCAAATTAACAATTAGGAGTGGTTATCACCACTTATCTTGTGATCCCCAGCATCTTGGAGGAGGAGGCCTGGAAAGCATTTCCAGTAGAAGAAGATGAAGACATTGGGATGGGAAGACAAGATGATGAATAGAGCAGAGGCTGCAGCTGGTGGGAGGGAATGGGACAAACATACAGAGGAAGGGGTTGGACAAAAAAAGAAGAGAGAGGAAGCAGGGGGATGGAGGTAGATTGTAGAGCAAAGGGATGAGGGATTTTGGCTGGATAACGATAGGGCCCACATGGGGTCTCATTGAAAAGATGGCTCGTTATGTCGACCTCGCAAACAAAGAATAAATCACAGTGATCTGTGAGGCTGACCAAACTGCCCAAATGGCATCCTGTTATCTCACTGGCGCCTGTCTTCTCAAAGCTGTGAGACCACTAGATTCCAGACCTCCGGCTACGTGACCATCCCTTCAGAGAATTTCTGATTGGTGGGGTATAAGAAGGACTCTGTCAGAAACGGAGAACGCTGGTTCTCCTTAAGAGCCAGTCACCCTCTCTTTTCCCTCTGATAAATTTCCTTTTCTTGCCTGACTGCCCGGCTCACTCTCTTTTTCTCTGCACTCGCCTGACAGATAACGTTTTATCTTCTTCAGGCTGAAGTCAGTACAATCCAAGATGCTGAAGGTGCTAAACGTCTAGAGTGGTTATGGAGGACCTCTCTGAGGAGGTGATATTTAGGCTGAGAGCAAAGGTTGAGAGGAATTCTTAATCATTTCTAGTACAACTGTAAAAAATCGAGTATTGGACTTTCCTGGTGGTACAGTAGATAAGAATCTGCCTGCCAATGCAGGGGACACGGATGGGTTCGATCCCTGGTCTAGGAAGTGTCCACATGCTGCAGAGCACCTAATCCTGTGAGTCACGACTAAACCCACGCGCCGGAGTCTGAGAGCCACAGCTCCTGAGCCTACGTGCTGCAGCCACTGAAGGCCAGGCGCCTAGAGCCCGAGCTCCGCAGCAAGAGGCCACGGCAACAAGAAGCCTGTGCAAAGCACCTAGAGAGCAGCTCCCCGCTTGCCACGGCCAGAGAAAGCCTGCTCACAGCAATGGAGACACAGAGCAACCAAACATAAATCAATTACAAAAAACTACTATTTCATGTACAAGAAACACACACACACACACACACACGCGCGCGCATTAAGCATATGGCTCAATGAGTTTGGAGAGATGAATAGAACTGTGTATCCCATGCTGGTGGGAGTAGAGATCAAGTTCGCTTTCCTCCATATAGTCATCCAGTTGTTCCAGAACCATTTGTTGAGCAGACTTTATCTTCCCCACTGAATGGCTGTCACACTTTGTAAAACATTTACTGATCGTATAGATTTCTGGATTCTTCTATTTCTGTATTCTACTCTATTTCGTTGACCTATTTGTCTATCTTATGCCAATACCATATGGTTTTTATTTCTTTGAGCTCTCTTTTTCTTTTATTTTTGGCCTCCTTTTAAAACCTTTACCATGTTCTATTTCAGTTTCTTTGGTGGTTACTCAAAAATTTCACATGTACACTTAAGGTTATATTTTAAAAACTATTATCTACATGGGGCTTCCTAGGTGGTGCTAGTGGTAAAGAACCCGACTGCCAATGCAGGAGACGTAAGAGACGTGGGTTCTATCCTTGGGTTGGGAAGATCCCCTGGAGGAGGGCATGGCAACCCACTCCAGTGTCCTTGCCTGGAAAATCCCATGGTCAGAGGAGCCTGGTGGGATACAGTTCACAGGGTTGCAAAGAGTTGGCCATGACTGAAGCGAATTGGGTTCCCTTGTGGCTCAGCTGGTAAAGAATCCACCTGCAATGTGGGAGACCTGGGTTTGATCCCTGGGTTGAGAAGATCCCTTGGAGAAGGGAAAGGCCACCCACTCCAGTATTCTGGCCTGGAGAGCATGCAATATCTACATAAGTTTGTATATCTCTATTCTCCTCTTGAATAAGATGAGGACAATTGAAATTTCCTCTAAGTGCTCCTTTCCCATCTTTGTTAATTTTTTTTTCCTGGTATTATTTCTTAAACCAGACAAATAGGCTACTTACAATCAATGCACTTTTAAAATTTCTAAATAATTACACAACTTACAATCAATTAATATTTAGATTCTCTGGTCAATTTTTGCTGATTTCTGTCCTTACTAATTCTTCTTACATGACACAACCTTTATTTTTCTAGTTTCATTCTTTAATAATTTTTTCAAGGAGGGTCTGTGAAAAATAATAGCTCTTGATTTCTGGGTTTGTGAAAGTGAATTTCAGTCCAGAATTCTATGCTCAAATGAGCTATTGTCATGAGTGATTCCATTCTATTTCTTTTCTTTTCTATTTATTTAAGGCACATGGCATGTGGATTTTTAGTTCCCTGACAGGGAATTGAACCCATGCTCCCTGAATTGGAAATGCAGAGTCTTAACCACTGGACCATCATGGAAGCCCCACGAGTAATTCCATTTCTAAGCATGAGTTCAAGGTCAAAATTCCAGAGTATTTATTTTATATAGAGCCTCACATGAGTCACCTGGTGGTTTTTTTTTTAAGATAATTTTTTAGAAGTTTTAAGTTCACAGCCAAGTTGAATGGAGAATACAAAGATCTGTCATATACTCACTGTCCCCATATATGCATAAGCTCCCCCACTGTCCATGTCCCCCACTACAGTGGTATGTTTGTTATAATTGATGAACCTACATTGAACCATCATAATCACCCAAAGTACAAAATTCACCTAAGGCTTCACTCTTGATGTCCTATGCTCTGTGGGTTTGGATAAATGTATAATGACATGTAGCCATCATTGTCATATCATACAGATAATTTCTCAGCCCTAAAAATCCTCCGTACTCTGCCTATTCATCCATCCTTCCTCCCTACCTTTGGCAACCACTGATCTTTTTCCTGTCTCCATAGTTTTGCCTTTTCCAGAAAGTCATATAGTTGTAATCATACAGTATGTAGCCTTTTCAGATTGGTTTCTTTCACAAAGTAATATACATCTAAGTTTCCTCATGTCTTTTCATGGCTGGATAGCTCATTTTTTCTTAGCACTGAATAACATACCATTGTCTAGTGTACCAGTTTATTTATCCCTGCACCTACTTGAAGGACATCTTGGTTACTTCCAAGTTTGGTGGGTGAATTATGAATAAAGCTGCAGTAAACATCCGTGTGCAGGTTTTTGTGTGGACATATTTTCGACTCCCTTGGATAAATACCAAGGATCGTGATTGCTGGATCAGATGGTAAGAATGTGTTTTAGTTTTATAAGAAACTGCCAAACTGTCTTCCAAAGTGGCTGTCCCATTTTGCATTCTCAGGCCACACGGTTTTGACTTCTTCTTGTTACTGGGGCTAAATTCCTCTGGTGGCCATGGGAACAGTGTCTTTTGTTTTCAGGTTTGGCTCTGTGTTTTTAAACTTGGGGCGTAGTCTGCATCTGTTTAGTCCTCCATCTTGAGCAGACTTGTTTACATTCTGGAAAAGCATTACCCAGCAGAGTACAAAGCAAGTGCACAAATCCTACTGGGGTGAGAAGTGTGGCAAGAAGGCTCTCGGATTGATCATCTGATTGATCGTATCATCATAAGAGAGTTAGGTAATAAGGTGAGATTGCAAAGGCAGTTCCATGTCACACAGGGCCAGAGTAAGGAGTTTTGAATTTATTCTCAGTGTGATAGAGAATCACAGAAACATTTTAAGCCGAGAAAGTGACATGATCGATCTCTAGATTTAAAAAGTAATTTGGCACTTATTGCTGGCTTTCTCATTCTCTTTACTTATTCAGCTTCTAAGTGCTCCTGATTTTACTTTCATATACATATGTCTGTTTCCACAGCCTCCAAAGCATTTACATTTTGAGAATGCCTCTCAAAATACAAATAAAACTTCCCAACATTAGTCTGCAAAAAAAGAAGAAATCATGTTAAAGCATTGGATTAACCCTGGGTTATAAATTGCATGACTCAAAGGAAGCAAAATGTAATTTGTATTAGATTTAGCCAAATGTTGGCAAATTAAAATATGTCAAGTAATTATTTAATAAATGAAGTGCAAGAGACAGAGTGAGATAGAGGAGGGAGAGTATGGATTAGAAGAGACTTGAAAGAAATGTCAATCAGTGGCTATGTAGGGAACCTATTTGGATCTTGATTTAAACAAACTATAAAAAAGCATTTGTTAGTTGAAAAATTTAATACTACATTTTATGATAGACCTTATCTTTTAGATGTATATGCTAAAATATTTTCATATTTTAGCCATTTCATAGGGGAAATGGTATGACATTTAGTATTTTGTTCAAAATTATACAGAGTTGGGTAGTGGATGAAAGTACAAACATAACAGAATGGCTATAGGTAGAAAGCTGAATCTGGAAAATGGGTACATGGAAATTTATGATACTATTCTGTCTACTTTTATATAGATTTGAAATTCCACAATAAAAATCTTTGAAAAAATTGAAATTTGCCATTTTTAAACATTCAATAAGAAATATGAACGTAATCAATACAAACTTTCCAGATAAAAAAATCTGTGATCCTTTTCCTTTCCAATCATTCTTTTCTTGATTTTATGTATTATCTATCATCTATTTATTTATCTACCTACCTATCATTTATCTGTTTGCTTGCCAATCTATCCTTACTCTGTCAATAACAATTGTTCTAATATCTGACTCACGGTTGCTGTCTTGAGTTGGATTGCCCCGGAAGGCGACCCTAATAAGGGTTCAGGTGCAAGCAGTTTATTTTGGAAGTGCAGGAAATACGCAAACAACATGGACAAATCTCAAACCATTAGGATGATCAAGAAAACCTAGGTACAAAAAAATAAATATACTATAAGATTCCTTTTATATAAAGTGTTAGAATAGGCAAAACTAACATAATATGGCAGAAACATATCAGTGGTTGCCTAAGACAGGAGGTCAGGAACTGACCACAGGGAGGCAGGAGGGAATTTCTAGGGTGGATGGAAACAGTCTACATCTTCATTGCGGTGATGGTTTTGTCAAAAGTGAATACTTGTGTCAAAAGTCATCAAACCATAGACTTAAAATGGGTGAATCTTATCAAGTGTTCATTATATTCCAATACTGACTTAAAAAAAAAAATCCCTTTACCAGTAGACAGAGTGTCAAAATAAAAGGGATGTAGAAAATGACCCCACCTTTGAAAAGAATTACTTTTAAAACCTTCAGCTTGAAGCCAGTTTCTTCCTTAGCCCCTTTCTCAGGGAAGCTGAGTGAAAAAAGAGCTTTCAGGACTTCCTCCCCACCTTTATTTTCTTCTTAAGGAGGAAAGTATTCCTCATCAAGGAAATGAAGAGTGAGTTTATAGTCAATTTTTTATATAAGAATTCATTTAATATGAGTTAGAATTTTTGGAACAAGACAGTACTACTAATTCTAACACTTGAAAGTATTAAAACCCATAAGCCTCCAACATGCATAATTCACATTCATGAGACAGCTTTTCTTAGCTTCATAATTATTACTTCCTCCCACCTTTGGAATCGTTGGCATCTATTTCATGTACTTCTTGTTTTTTTGTAATCTCTTCATCTGGGCGAAGTAAGCTCCAGGAGACCTCAGGCATTTCTTAGTTTTGCTCTTCTGCTCCCAGGTATAAACACTTGGAAACATACCATTTCTGATTTGAAAACTCCCAACTGCCAATCCAGGGCTGCTGGAGGGTGTGTTGAAACCCTCTGCCGCCACCCAGCTGTCTCTGCCTCAACATGAGGACAGTCGGTTTCAGCCTCACTTTCTTTTATATCAGTGAGCCTTCTGACCCAGTGGTTTCCCGTTTGATTCCTGCTGGAGGCTCTGGGGCTTCTGCCACTGTTGTTACAGAGGGTACGAGTCATTCAGAATTGTACATTTGGTCCTCTGGATTATAATGTCTAAAAATCCAGACGCCAACTTTTCCAGAATCAAGGGCATAGATGCCATAATCTGTTAAACAGTGTTATCACTGAAATCAGCTATAGTGTTACAACCATCCTGTGTAATAACCAGCATCCTGTGTAAAACCTGGCTAGCTAGCAACTTAACATTCTGGGATTATTTGCTTCCCTTGAAATTTCTCTCCAGAAATATCTGCACTATAGTTTATCCCACAGAGCTGATTTCTCCTGGGTAATTCAGAGAAACATATTTTTCCCCCCCTTCCAAACCTTCCAATGTACAGGTGTAGGGGTACCCACAGGGATTAAAAAAAATGGATTCCCAAACCTTCTAACTGTTGGTGGGAATATGAACTGGTATAATCACTAAGGAGAACAGTATGGAGGTTCCTTAAAAAACTAAAAATATAATTACCATAGGATCCCGCAATTCCACTACTGAGCATATATCCAGAAAAGACAAAAACTCTAACTTGAAAAGATAAATGCACCCCAGTGCATGTATGGTAGCACTGTTTACAATAGCAAAGACATAGGAGCAAACTAAATGTCCATCAAAAGATGAATAGATAAAAAATATGGTACATACATACAGTGGAATACTACTCAGTCATAAAAAAGAATGAACAAATGTCATTTGCAACAACATGGATGAACCTAGAGATTATCATACTAAGTGAAGTCAGACAAAGGCAAATATCATATGCTATCACTTACAGGTGGAATCTAAAAAAAGGGATACAAATGACCTTAGTTATAAAATATAAATAGACCTACAGACATACAAAAATAATTTATGGTTAACAAAGGGGAAAGGGTAGAGAGAGGGAGGGATAAATGAGGAGTTTGGGATTAACAGGTACACATTACTGTATATAAAATAGATAAACAACAAGAATCTATTGTGTGGCACAGGGGACTGTATTCAATATCTTATGACAACCTATAACAGAAAATAATACAAAAAAGAACATATATATAAAATATATGTAAGTGAATCACTTTGCTATACACTTGAAACAAATAAAACATGGTAAATCAATCACATTTCAATTAAAAAAAGATTCCTAAACTCACTAGTAGCCAGGACATGTGGATGAAAGAAACACCTCATAGACAAGATTGGGAAATGTGTCAAAGTTGATATCTCTGTTATGCGTGGCTGTATAAGAAACCACCCCCTTTAAGATTCTTAGAATCTCTCTTACGTAACAAAGAAGATCTAGGAGACAAACCTTCAAATCTGACATCTCAAAATCAGAAAATGATCGTACAGCTGCATCCTTGAGTTTGATGATTTACCTCGATACTTATTCCAGGACCAAATTTTATTGAAAACTCTCCAGATTTAATCTTCGAATTTTCTTACATTGAGGGCCTTTTGCTTGGCTAGAAAGACTACTCTGGGTTCCCACATTTTCTCTAAATTCTGCTACAAAACTAAACAGTTCCTTCTGTAGCCCATCTATCTGGCTTCTTAAAACCACATTTACCTGTTTTATCATAGGCATCAAGAAGAAGCCATTTACCTTTAACATTTACCTGGGAATGTCCCCAACCAGATGTCACTAGTTGTAGTGGGCCCTGTAGTTAATTTCTGGGAAGAACCTTGCATCTTCTGCTTGACAGAGAGAGTACAGTCCGGCACCTGGATTAAATCAGAAGGGAGAAGTACATCCTAAACTAAGATTTTCATAATTCTAACCTCCTGGAGAAAACTCAGAAATTCTCCATTACTCTTGAGCACTGAACAACTGAAGACTTTGAGTTTGTGAATATATGCCTGCAGATAGACTTATTTTGCAAAACAGTGAAGTATGCAGAATCTTTGAGGAGCCAATATTTATTAAACAAATTTCACAGGAGAGTCACTAAAAACATTATGTGCAGTTAGGTAAATAGAAAAACAGTTTTTTAAAGTCTATTATCTTTTAATTACCTACTTTTTTTTTTTTTTTAAACAAACGCCTGCTTGAGGAACTTGGCTTGGAACCAAAGAAGAGTAAGGCATAGGTGACTTCCCTGGTGGTCCAGTGCTTAAGACTCTGCCTTCCAATGCAGGGGGTGCAGATTCTACCCCTGGTCAGGGCGCTAAGATCACATGCCTCCAGGCTGAAAAACCAGAACGTGAAACAGAAACAATGTTGTAACAAATTCAACAAAGACTTTAAAAGTGAGGCATAACCCCTGCTTTCAAATTAGGTAATATTTCATAGAATATGACCTTAACAAGTATGTGATGACATACAGTTATATTCCAAGTGATCACTCATAATTGCTTTTCCAATTGTCTTTATTACCATAGAGAGTCACATGTGAAATTTTTCTTAATACAGGATTACTGATGTTGAGAATATCCTATTTAAAAAATAAACCATTTGTGTTGAAAACAGATTTTTAGTGTGAATTTAATGGAATATGAAGTCAAGTGGGCCTTAGGAGGCATCACTAGGAACAAAGCTAGTGAAGGTGTGGAATTCCCATTGAGCTATTTCAAATCCTAAAAGATGATGCTCTGAAAGTGCTGCACTCAATATGCCAGCAAATTTGGAAAACTCAGCAGTGGCCACAGGACTGGAAAATGTCTGTTTTCATTCCAATCCCTAAGAAAGGCAATGCCAAAGAATGTTCAAACTACTGCACAATTGCACTCATCTCACACGCTAGTAAAGTAATGCTCAAAATTCTCCAAGCCAGGCTTCAGCAATATGTGAACTGTGAACTTCCAGATATTCAAGCTGGTTTTAGAAAAGGCAGAGGAACCAGAGATCAAATTGCCAATATCCACTAGATCATCAAAAAAGCAAGAGAGTTCTAGAAAAACATCTACTTTTGCTTTATTGACTATGCCAAAGCCTTTGACTGTGTGGATCACAACAAACTGTGGAAAATTCTGAAAGTGATGGGAATACCAGACTACCTGACCTGCCTCTTGAGAAACCTGTATGCAGGTCAGGAAGCAACAGTTAACTGGACATGGAACAACAGACTGGTTCCAAATAGGAAAAGGAGTACACCAAGGCTGTATATTGTCACCCTGCTTATTTAACTTGTATGCAGAGTACATCATGAGAAACGCTGGGCTGGAGGAAGCACAAGCTGGAATCAAGATTGCCTGGAAAAATATCAATAACCTCAGATATGCAGATGACACCACCCTGATGGCAGAAAGCGAAGAACTAAAGAGCCTCTTGATGAAAGTGAAAGAGGAGAGTGAAAAAGTTGGCTTAAAGCTCAACATTCAGAAAACCAAGATCATGGCATCTGGTCCCATCACTTCATGGCAAATGGAGAGACAGTGGAAACAGTGGCAGAGTTTATTTTTCTGGGCTTCAAAATCACTGCAGATGGTGATTGCAGCCATGAAATTAAAAGACACTTACTCCTTGGAAGAAAAGTTATGACTAACCTAGACAGGATGTTAAAAAGCAGAGATATTACTTTGTCTACAAAGGTCCATCTAGTCAAGGCTATGGTTTTTTCAGTAGTCATGTACAGATATGAGAGTTGGACTATAAAGAAAGCTGAACATCGAAGAATTGATGCTTTTGAACTGTGGTGCTGGAGAAGACTCTTGAGAGTCCCTTGGACTGCAAGGAGATCCAACCAGTCCATCTTAAAGGAGATCAGTCCTGGGTGTTCATTGGAAGGACTGATGCTGAAGCTGAAACTCCAATACTTTGGCCACTTGATGTGAAGAGTTGACTCATTGGAAAAGACCCTGATGCTGGGAAAGATTGAGGGCAGGAGGAGAAGGGGATGACAGAGGATGAGATGGTTGGATGGCATCACCGACTCATTGGACATGAGTTTGAGTAGATTCTGGGAGTTGGTGATGGACAGGGAGGCCTGGCGTGCTGCAGTCCATGGGGTCGCAAAGAGTTGGACACGACTTTTTAGCAACTGAACTGAACTGAATGCATACCATTTGGAAAAAGTAAATTCAAGAAAAAAGGAAATATTAGAAAGAAAATAAGGTAGTACATTGTACTTCTGAATGATTCTGTTTGGAAAAAATCAGGGTCTTGGGAAGCTATGCTATTTTATGCCTATTTCCCAATTCTGTTCTTTTGCTTTTGCCTGTGGAGTGACATGAGAGGAAAACTGTGGGCTTTGAGGTCAGTAGATCTGGGTTCAAATCTGGTTCTATCACTTACAAGCTGTGTGCCATCGGGCGAGTCAGTGAATGTCTGTGTTTCAGCTTCTTCATGGATAAAATGGAGACAGTAAATTACATCTCCAGCCCACAAGGCAGTGCCTGGCTGAGTGTCAGAACTCAACATTTATTAAACAGACAAACAGTGGAGTAATCTCAGAAATATTCCTGGCACATGGCTGACATTTAATGACAAATCTCTGCGTGGTGATTGCTTTGGTATTGGAGAAACTGTTTCTTCTTTGGCTTACTTTTCTCCAGATGACATCTGGGTCCCCCATTACCAGCACCCGTCTTGGTTAAACCCCTGCTAGGGTCTCTGATGATCCAGTGTGGGTTTATGCTTCATACTACTGACTTAGTTCAGGTGCTCTGTCACCATGGACCCTAGAATCGGCACACGGCTTGAAGAGCATGCTTATTGTTCTTCTCCATTTTTGAGCCGTTGCCGCTCCAATGAGGTCAAATGAGAAGCCGAGGTGGGGGCAGCAAAGTGTCAGGTTCAGGGACAGGATCCATTTGACAGGGGCGTCTTATGTGGTAAAGTGACACAGGGACAATGATCAGAGCAGAGGTCGGAGAAGGGGAAGTGGGTGTGAGAACTTAGGTGAATGGTAGACGAGCGTGACCAGTCACGGGGAGTCACCATCTGCCAGTATTTGTCAGATTGCCGTCTGCATTACCTGGATGGTCTTGTTTGATCCTGTTGCAATTTTGCAACAACATACGGTTACCCCTGATACTCCTGGGCAGGCAGGGTGTTCTCCCATCCAGACAGTGCTGACCGAAGAGGAATTTTAGCAAGGGATACCATCCAGATTAAATACCCCTTGAGGAGAACGCTGTGACTTTGTAGGGTGCATCCAGGGACTCTTACTTTACAACAAATGTCTGAAACCCAGTGTGTCTTTTATCCTGGGGCAAGTGAAAACATAGGGCCGTATGGAAAACAAGCTAAATATGTTAGAAAGAAACTCCAGGATATGAAATTGAGCTGCTGATTTAGAAAGTAGCATCCTTTCTGTGCAAATAGTTTCTTTGTCCAAACACAGCTTAAACAAGGCACATTTATGTGTTAATGACTCTCTCAATGATTAACATTAACATTAGAATTTACTGTGTAGTGGGAAGCTTATAGCTCTGTAAGAACTTACAGAGCCACCAAATAATTTTAGTAAACTGCTTATGGAAGGATATGCCTATACGGAGAGGGGAGGTCAGACCACAGACACTCTTTAAGAAGCTGCCAACACACTGTGGACTCAAATGATAAGGCACCTGTGTGTTCTCTGAAGCCAGGATTGGGAAAATGAAAGAGTGTTTTGGCAGGCAAGTGGAGAAACCGAAGAAACTGATTTTTCTTCATAAAAGACATATTAAACAGTGGAAGTTCTCTAGGGATTTTCTTCAAATTACTCTTAGAGCTATATCTTCTCTTCCTCTCCAAATATAGCCCACTTTGATAAAGTTCGTCAACCAACTTGAATGTCAGCGAATGGATAGTTGTATACCTGTGAGTGGAATGATGATATCTTTTAAATTGAATTTTATATCCATTAGCCAGTGGTATTCAGTTTTTGTCCCCCAGATCTGGGATGGTAAAAGGTTTTAATTGCTTTGTCTTTGCGGCATTAACTGAAGTGTCTGCCTCCAACACAGATAGCTCCCTTAACAACTGGAGCCACGGACATCCTTGATCCCATCAGTGGCATTCTGTTTTTAAATTGGGTGCACGTTTCCTCAGAGACATGATGAAGTGGTTGTATTTTACAGTACGATTAGAAATAAACTTGAGCACTGAGAGACTGAATACACAAATGGACAATGGGCAGGCCACATATAAAAACAGAACTTTGATTCATAACCTGCAGTAACCTGCCCAAGAAATCAAACCTTCATCTCTAATAAACAACTTAGGAAGCCAGCCTGCTAAATGTCAGACTTGGCAGGAAGTCAGTTAGTGTCTCCAGTGAGCTAAAAAAAAAAAAAACCTTCATAATAGTCAGCCCCAAATAGTCAGAACTTGATTAATAACTGACAATTATTTTACCTAATTATTGCCCCCACTTCCAATTTGGGACCAACTAGAGAAAATAACAGGCTTCCCTGGTGGCTCAGTGGTAAAGAATCTGCCTGCAATGCAGGAGACATGGGTTTGATCCCTGGGTCGGGAAGATCCCCTGGAGAAGGAAATGGCAACCCACTCCAGTATTCTTGCCTGGGAAGTCCCATGGACGAAGGAGCCTGGTGGGCTACAGTCTATGGGGTCACAAGAGTCAGATATGCCTTAGCTATTAAACCACCCCCACCAGAGAAGGTAAAATACGTGACCCTAACCAGTGACTTACAATATACTGCTTCTAGTTGGCTGCCTGGGGCTTTTCAAGGCATTGATAGCCGCCAATCAAGGTATCCTCCACCCCTCCCTTCTTCTCCACTATAAAGCTCTCCCACTCTCTAGCTCCCTTTGAGTCTCTGCCAAAGCACAAGTGATGGTGGCTGACTCCCTTGCTATATAGCAAGTTCAGAGTAAAGTCTTTATTTTTTCTCATTTGATTGGTCATTAATTCCATAGCATGCATGCGTGCTAAGCTGCTTCAGTCATGTCCAACTCTTTGTGACACTATGGATTGTAGCCTGCTGCCGGGCTTCTCTAAGAATATTGGAGTGGGTTGCCATGCCCTTCTTCAGGGGATCTTCCTGATCCAGGGATCAGATCCTTGTCTCTGGGCATCTACCTGTACTGGCAGGCGGGTTCTTTACCACTAGTGCCATCTAGCAGTGTGGTTAGACCAACTTGTTCCCAAATCATCCAACTATCATTCATTCATCCATTCAAGAAACATTTATCACAACCTTTAATATGAGCTATATTCCTTGCTAGGTGCAGAGGCAAATGAAAAAAGATATAGTTCCTGCCCTACAGGACATTAATTAGCTTGACAATTGCAGAGATGAACATGAACAACTCAGCAACCAGGTTGACGGGCATTACTGTGTTGGGCAGTGTTCTTCAAAAAGTGTTATGCTAACTACAGCTTCCATGAGATAACTTCCAGGAAGTGTAAAGGGTTGAATGTTTTTACTTTAATAGCTGTAAACTTGAGGGGCATGATGCTAAATGAAGTAAGCCAGATTATAGAAAGACCAAATTTGCATGATTTCACTTGTATATAGAATATAAAAGAGCCAAACTCCTAGAAACGGAATGTGGAATGATAGTTGTCAGGAGCTAAAGGGAGGTGGAAATGGGGAGGTGTTGGTTCAGGTGTAGTTTCAGTTAGGCAAGATGAATTTGCTCTGGACATCTAATGTATGCAATGTGAATTAGAGTTAATAACCCTCTGTTGTGTACTTGAAATATACTAACAGGGTAGACCTTCAGTGTTCCCACCAAGAAAGAGAGGAGGGATGGAGGGGAAGGGGCAAGGGAAGGGGGGAAAAGTAGCTGTGTGAAGTCATGGATATGTTAGGTTGACTGTGGTGATCATATACCAATGTATACATGTATCAAAATGTATACCTTAAAGGCATACAATTTGTATTTGTCAACTATGCCTCAATAAAGAAGGGAAGAAAAGGGGGGAAAAAAGGATTTCAAGCTCTACCAAGCCCATGGTTTCACAGATATTACTGCTTTATCTGTATCTGTCAAAATCTAGTCAGGAGATAAGTCACCCTTCTTTTAACAGGGGAAATTCAATATAAATAACTGTTAATGGGGTATTAAAAAGCCAAAAGGCACAGAGAGAATACTGAAGGTTATCATGCAGGAAGCTGCCACTCTTAGGGAAGAGTCTGAAATCGTTCAATTTTAGAAGCCTGGCGGACCCCAGACAGCTGAAATTCAAGATCCTTTGACTAGTAGTTGCTCAGTTAAAACCAGCGTCTCTGAGCAATGAGTGGGAGGTCGTGTGGGCCAGGGTACCAGATAGACATAAGAGGGCATCAAGTGTTACTGACAACTGTGCCTGGAATGCTAGCCTCTGTTGGGGTGAAGAGGTACTGGGGGAGGGGTGTGGTGGGCAAGGGAATAGGAAGCAAAGAGGCAGAAAGAACTGAGCCCTCCTTCCCAGCGAGCTGTGCTGTCTCCTCTGGGCTCCATCAGCAGATCCCAGTAAGGAGGCAGCTGGCAAAAGAGAAACGAGATTTGCTGAGGGCTTCCCTGACAGCTCAGTGGGTAAAGAATCTGCCTGCAATGCAGGAGACCCCGGTTTGATTCTTGGGTCGGGAAGATTCCCTGAAGGGATAGGCTACCCATTCCAGTATTCTTGGGCTTCCCTTGTGGCTCAGCTGGTAAAGAATCTGCCTACAGTGCGGGAGACCTGGGTTCGATCCCTGGGTTGGGAAGATTCCCTGGAAAAGGGAAAGGCTACCCACTCCAGTATTCTGGCCTGGAGAATGCCATGGACTGTGTAGTCCATGGGGTCGCAGAGTTGGATAAGACTGAGCAACTTTCACTTCTTCACTTAGCCCAGCATTAAAGCTGAGTATAGAAGCGTTTGAATCTGAGAAACAATAGGTTAGTATCTGCTACAGTCCGTTGAGTGGGCCATTCAGCATTCACATACACACGTTTTTAAACGTGATTAAACTTCCCAGAAGAAAAACTCTATTTCCCCCAAATGAATTGCAAACATCCTTTGTACAAAAGATGTTCTCACTCTCTTCTCCAAAATCCCAGCAGACATTGTATCTGTTTCTGGGCAACAGTCACACTATTCATCTTATCTCCTGTCAGTTATACCTAGACTTTAGTCAGACTCATCTGAATATTGTTATCTCAAGGCTAAATTGCAAAGTTAACCCTCTTTAAAAAAATGGACACAATACTAAGATGAAGGAGAAGTGAGCACACATACACACACCAAGAAAGAAAATGTGTGAAACTGCTTGGTAGCTTGTTTTTAGTAATTAGTAACAAGTTAATCAACTTCATTTTTTCCCTACACACTCCCTATTTCCTCTTTCTTCAGCCAGTATCTCAACTGCTCAGGGTTGACACCTGCTAGAGCGACCCAAGAGAGAAGGCAATGGCAACCCACTCCAGTACTCTTGCCTGGAAAACCCCATGGATGGAAGAGCCTGGTAGGCTGCAGTCCATGGGGTTGCTAAGAGTCAGATAGGACTGAGCGACTTCACTTTCATTTTTCACTTTCACACATTGGAGAAGGAAATGGCAGCCCACTCCAGTGTTCTTGCCTGGAGAATCCCAGGGACAGGGGAGCCTGGTGGGCTGCCGTCTATGGGGTCGCACAGAGTCAGAAACGACTGAAGTGACTTAGCAGCAGCAGCAGCAGCAGAACGACCCAAGACTTCCGAGTCTAAAGGGTTGAAATCTTTTTTCACCTCTGAGGTTGTACTTTTCCTTTTAAAACTTGTCACTGGACATGGAAGTGCTAAAAACACACGCCCTAGAGGATGCTCTGGGTTTAACATCCTTCTTCATCACCTATTGTGTAGGAACAACACAAATGTCCCTTTGTTCCCAAGATCACAAGTACCAGCCTGGAGAGTTAACGTTTTTTGCCTGCAGGTGTAGTGGTAAAATGGTCAGATTATTTCAATTTCTGTCTTCTCGGGACCACTGCCGTCTTCCCTAGTGGAAACAAACCTTCCTTGGGAACCCAGAGCTCCAAACAACAGAGGTCGAAATCGAGGGACAGGAAGCAAAGTGTCTGTGCGGGTTAGTGGGAGTAGCAGTGGGAGGAGCCGTTCCCTTTGCCGCCGCTGATTCCAGACGGTACGTTCTGACCATGGCGAGAGCAGCAGGCCCAGCTGAGTGCTCAGTGACTCAAAGCATCAGTTACATTTTGTAAGGTAAGAGTGTTGTATCCCACCTAGGGCCACGGTGCGTTGTACCTTCAGTAACCATTCCACAGTCCTATTACGGTGGAGAGGATCATGAGGGTGGGTGAGATGCTCCGTAAATTCAGGGACTGTGGTGCCGTGAGAAACTTCCAGCTTGTGCCCCAGGATGTAGAGAGCAGGAAGGTGCGCTGTCCTCACCTTCAGGATGAATTAAGAGCCAAATTAACTTCAAAGTCGCAACTTTTTTGTAACTCACCAGAGAACTGCGGTCACAGAGCAGTCTGAATCTAAGGAGACTCCGAGAGAGAGGAGGAAAGCACCTCATTCAATTGCTAGAACATAATTAGATGAAATCAGTATTTTTCAGATGTCCTAGGTAAACATCTCCAGATGGATACACATACACATTTAATTCCATGGGCCTCTCATTTACTATTTAGAATAAGGTTCAGATTAAGAGATGGTGTCCCTGGTTCAATTCCTGGGTTGGGAAGATCCACTGGAGAATGGGTTTCCCTTATGGCTCAGCTGGTAAAGAATCTGCCTGCAATGCGGGAGACCTGGGTTTGATCCCTGGGCAGGGAAGGGAAAGGCTACCCACTCCAGTATTCTGGCCTGGAGAATTCCATGGATAGCCCATGGAGTCACAAAGAGTTGGCTACGACTGAGCGACTTGCACTTTTAAGAGGTGGTATGGTTGGTGGTAAATTTTACTGGGTTGAACTATCAAAAATTGATCACTGTTTTTGGCCCATAAAAATTTCAATCTAATACATCACCATATTCTAAATTAATGGCTGTTGGACATTACCAATTGGACAAAAGTCCCAATACTGAATTAGACTAAAATTATTATTTGATAAGAGAACAAAAAAGTATATGAAAACAGGTATTTATTATAGAACAATGCCTAAAAATTAATTAAAGGCTTAAACAACAACAAAAAACATAATTCCACACATTGACATTGACTTTGTAGCATGAAAATTCTTAGCCTGAACAGGCAAGTTTGCTCTTGATGAATTAACATATAATAAATTCTCATGACATGATTCCAAAATATATGTATGAACTGACTTGACATGTTTATAAACATAACGGCAATTTAAACACTGGTATTAGTTTTCATGAGTTCAATTCAAGGTTAGTAACTGGAGAGTTATATTAGAAAAAAAAATCTGAGATAAAATACTCTTTAGGAAGCTACCACATACCTATGTACATTTGGAGACCAAGGGTTAAAAGTCCACTCCTGATGAACACCGCTAAGCAAAGGATGTATAACATCCATCACACGTCTGTTCCAAAGACAGCATGTTTCCAAAAGTATACGTTTCTTTACACATAAACATTACGGCCCTAATAACTACAGAGGAGCCGACAGAGTGCGTTCCAAAACATGCCCTCATCCCTGAGCCATATCCTAAGGCCTCCACTTCAATCTTGGGGCTTTAAGAACATCTTCTTTGCTTTAATTGGTTTTATGTCTCCATTTTCATCTTCTTCGTAAATGGCACGGTCTCTTTTCTTGGCAAACTTTTTCCCAATTGTCCCCACCAAGGTCTCATATCTGTTAAGACGAAAAAACAGAACAAGTTTAGTTTCAAATAAAAAAGGAATCAACTTGTCAAGAATATCAAGCCAAATACACAACAAAGAATAAGAAAAACCAAAACTATGATTAAAAGAAATAATCTGATTTAAAATTCATAATTTCTCTGCGAACAATTCACTTTTTTTTTTTGTTTTGCATTATCCTAATAAATTAAGATGTATATTTTAAAATATGTATTAGAAGCAGCACTAGAAATTAGCCCCCAGCTGCCAGCCTGTAACAGGTATGAATCCATCCTAGGTCATGTTAGAAAAAGCAGGAAGTCCCCTTTCTGCTGGGGTACTCCCTTCAAAGGTACGGCAGACCCATCACCGGGCGGGAGGAGTATACACATTAGTCAGTGAATATTGGGCTCAGATTATAAACCTGGTCTAAGGCAACACTTACCTTCTAGCCATTTCTTCATCTGAGACATCAAGCTCCACTGTTTGCTCTTCAACTTCTTCTGCTTTGTTCTTAGCATTCATCTGAAGCATTAATTTCTGAAAAAAACACAATGGTGGTGACTAGCAGGGCTAGAAAAAGCTTGTTAAAGGAATTAGTGTCAAACACATTTGAAGGTAGAGAGACAGAAGCCACAGAATCTACAGGACTAGCCAAAACTTACAAGGGAGTCTCTAAAATTTAACCAACTTTACTCTGCAGTATTTGATATAAGCCAGCTCTCAATTAATAAAATAAGACAAAGCCCACTAGATTAGACTTACTGTTAATGAGTCTAAATTGTATTTTAGATCAGAAATTTATTAGTTACTTGTATCTAAAGCAGGCATGCTAACACACTGTAGAGTGGGGGAAAGCAGTAGTAAACTTCATGTGTCCTCTGAACCGCCCACTTTTGAGCCAAATGGGAGAAATGCTACAGTCTACAGTAATTCTAAACACAGCTTTGGTGGCAGCTGGGGAAGGGGAGCAGCAAAATGCTGGAAGGCTGGCGCTGGTGTAACCGAGGGGCCTCCTCACCCCTAAACACGCGGGTGGATAACACACCGATGTCCACATGATGTCTGTGTGCCATGGATCCTTCCTTGGCTTCTTTTTCTCACATTAACCTTTTCTTGATAGGTATCCCTCGACAGACTTAAAAACAATATCCTCTTTATCACAAAGGTGGGACCAGGAGAGGAAAGTAGAAATCACTTTTGACTAGCTTTTCCAGCGTTTAAAGGACTGCAGATGAAGCCGTCTCAGTACAAGCTCTGTGGGGGCACAGACTTGGGTTCCCTGCTGCACTTCCAGCGCCTCCACAGGGCTGACGCACCAGAGGTACACAGTAAATATTTACTGAATAAACCCCACGGTAGGTGTTCCTTGAAACACACAGATACTATGGAATGTGTTCTAAGTACATCCTGCTTGTAATAAAGTAAGTGTTCCCAAGTTGGAATCATTCTTTTTATAACCAGGTACACTGAACTTTTCTCACAATTTATTGACAGCTCAGACCTGTGCGCCAAACAGTTCAAAACCTTTTCCCAGAGAGAATATATTCAGTGTTATATAGAGTGCTGGTAATTAAAGTCACTTTCTAATAACATCCCACATCAAACCTGGAGGGTCAGATCAACACTTTTTCCCACTGTATCACTTTGGAGTCCTTGCCCACCCAGTACCCTAGTCTCTGGACCTCATTTGCTCAGAGTAAGCTTGGCTATCTTTTTTCACCTTTTACCCCATTGCTCTCATTCTCCTCCTAATCTAAAGCTTTCAGCAGGCCAGAACAGGAGACATATTAAGAACAAACACTTCCAGTGTTGATGTTATGTAAAGTCGATTTTACCACCTTAATTACTACACCCACTCAAAAAAGGAGACAAAGGAAAATCAACCTGCAGTCTTTATAAATAAACACTGGTGTTTAGTTTGGCTAACTGTGGTTGCTCCAGGCATCCTTAAGAGAACCAGTTTTCAACCAGGAATGATTCTGCTCACCGAGGGGCCCCTGGCAACGTCTATGTTTGGATACACTTCAGGTTGCCACAACTGGAGTGTGTATGTGTGTATCTAGTGGGTAGGGGGCAGAAGTCAGGGATATTGCTCAACATCCCACAGTGCACAGGAAAGCCCCTGCCACAAAGGAAATTTGAGCCCCAATGTCAATAGTCCCAGGGCTAAGAAACCACTGCTTCATGAGATAGTTACCAAAGGAAAGCTCTGTATCACAAACCTCCATTTGGTTGGCTAAGTACTGATAGGAGAGCTTTCAATACCTGAGCCAGAGTTCTAATAATTATTTGTTAAATGGAGGTCTGTGCTTCTCTACAAACCCGAGGCAGTAAGATTAAAATGAACAGCTCAGTTATAAGGTGAATATTTCCTCTGAAGACAAACTTTCTAAAGAATCATTTAAAAATCTATTTACAAGCTTGGATTAAAAGCTGTCCATTAAAAAGTCAAATTACTCAATTTTTAAGTAACACTTTTTCCATTAGAAAAGGTAGATTTATAGATGCCAGAAAATAATTTTTCATAATGGCATCAAATGAATAAAATCCTGACATTCCTGTAAAAGACCTGAGCTAATATTCTAATACTTCCTGTGGCACTGTCAGGGACGGTATACTGCTAAATTAAATCATCTACTCAATTCTAACGTAAAACTAGACTGCAGTGCCTGCAGTTTCTTTACATAGCTATGGCAATATTTTAAGACTTGTTATTTTCTATATAATGAGGAGAAATGGTATCTTTTGGGAAAAAACCTAAACCCAATCATTAGCAGAAAGAATTCAATTGGAAAAATTTTAAATCTGAAGCAATTATATTTAATACCTCAACCTCAGGATTAAATCCTCTGAATGACATTCTTCCGTAGAGAAGATCTTCACACAACAAGAAACTCTGCTCTTCTATAATGAAACTCCTAAATGAGACAATAAACCTGTATTAACAGCATGTCTACTTGTGGCAAAGCAGAGCAAATAAAAGTCAAGATTTCAAATGAAAAATAGATCTTATCGTTCTCAGTGGAATCAAGGAAAAATACACTAAGATTTCTAACCTAAAGTTAAAGATAAAAACAGATTGCTTTAGTCAACAAAAGCATTGGGAGGCAAGAACACAGGGCACCTGAAGTTTCCAAATGTAAAGTTAAGTTTCCTTGATGTTTATGCTCCCCCCCAAGTGTTTATTAAATTTGCAGAAATCAGTGTCCTAGGTGGCTTTAGTGAATATCTTAGTTGGAGCTCTCAGCTAAAAATAACAATGACTGGTGTTGGATGACTTAAGCAGAGAAGTAATTTACTGTAAGGATATAGGGTATCTTACAGACACTGGGAGAGCCGGATGAGCGGGACTGGAAAATGAGCAGAAATAAGAGTGGCTAGGTGACCCCAAACCAAAATCATCCAAGTGAAAACGGCACTGCTACTGAGAGGGTTCAACACTGGACACCACAGAGGGCATCCAGAAAACAGCATGCAGGTGGGGATGTTTCAGTGACCAAGAAGGACTCTCCCATGAGTCACCAGTTCATAACCGCTATCCCAGGCGAGCATATCCAACTACAGCACATGTTCTCCTGAACTTTTTGTTCAGTCTTTCTCATTCAACTGGCCAAACTTGTTTCTTGTAGAGTGCAGGTGATAAAACATCACGAACGTCCCAAGTAAATCACCTCCCTCAGGAAAGCATCATACATATGCATTTAAAAATTTGCTTAAGTCAAAAGGTGGACCCAAAGGCCAGCAAAGGATTCATAGAAGCACCACTGGCCCCTCGGAGGGCTTTCTCATGTGTTTCTATTGACTCAATAACATTAGTATGAAAAGGTGGTTTGTTATCTACAAGCATAGTTTCAATGGTGAGGGACACTCATGCAGCTAGCAAATAAGGGAAATATTCCAAAATATAACCAAAAACATTCTGCAATTTTCCTACTTTTATTAATCAGAATCCATAACTTTAGAGCTAAAACACATCCAAGAAATTATCAAATTTGTCAATTTTTGCAGACGAGAAATGAATGGTCAGGAAAAAATAAACACACCTGCCTAGGGACACAAATAACTGCAAAACAGGGCAAAAACTCACTGCTGGGGAACAACTCTCTATGGGTCTCCTTCATTTCCGCACACCTGTGAGTGACGCACTAGATGTCCTTTCGTTTTTTTTCCAAGGATACGTGCACAGTGAACAGCTTCGAAAGGCTAAGCTATTGTCTCCCTTCTTCTGCTGGAGCAATGCATTGACTTGCTTTAAGGCTCAACATAAGGATACTGCTTCTCTTGGGGCCAAGGGCAAGTCTGTTCGCAGTGCAGTATCAAAGACTCGGGGCACCTAAGCTCAGGACTTCTCTGTTCTGATGTTAACCTCCTGCGAGTACCATGTCATCCTCCCTGGGATACGAAGAAATGCTGCCAACGTGAGGCTCAAGCGGCCTGCTGTGCTGTGAGTAATCAAGTCCTCTGTCTCTGACTCAGAACTCTCCTACCTTCCACCAGTTGTCCGTGAAACTGTAGTGGGCTGACTTCTTAGTTTGCAAGTAGGGTCAATCTCAGACCTCACAGTTCTTGAAGTTCACCAGGCCACAATACACAAGCACAAGAAGCACAGTAGCCAAAAATACTTTTTAAACATCATCCTGTAGCAGGCGAGTAATTAAACTGGCTATACTCACATCCTCTAAACCACAGCACATCCTTTGGAGAAAAACAACATGGCAACAACAGAGCAAAATCTCTGATCTGGTAACTTCTATTTCTATACTAAGTCATTTGTATTAGGTTCCCTGGTAACACTCTGAGACAGAGGTCTGGGCACAAGTTTCACTGGGGAGTGCTGGCTGGGAGATACCCCTCTATGGAAGTGAGGGCTGCAAGACTGGGCTGAGGGAGAAGCTGACTTGCAGCGTGGCTACACCAAGACCTCAGCCCCTACAGGGAGCTCCAGAGTCGGAGCTGCAGAGCTCCAAGAAGCCCTGCAGTTGTTTCAAGCTGAGGCAAAGCAAGCGGGTTTTAATCCACCTACACGGCCTGGTCACTGGCTAGGGGAGGTATGCACAATGAATAGTCCTAATGGTCATCACTGAGTTACAGTCCAACATAGCTGAATGGCAACCTCTAGACTCCCAGAGCATATACACAATGAAATCTCCAGTTTCACAGAGATCGGTAACCCTTTGGAATAATTCAAGTGGTACTACCAAGTAAGGTTTCACAAACACAAATGAGCAGAAAGAGTGGCTGAATTTCCTAACACTCAAATATAAAGAAACACATACACTGTTAACACTTTGTGCTTTATGCCTAGCACTGTGGTCACTGCTTCACATGTATTATCTCATTTACTTCTCATACTATCACACCCAATATACCAATGACAAGAGACAGGTTCAATAACTTAGACAAGATCAGAAGCAAGCAAGTGGCAGAGGTGGGCATCACACCCAGGTCTGCCTGTCTCCAGAGCCCATGCACTAAATTAACCAATCCATCCCACTATCTGGGGTGTTAAAACACACACACCTCAGGGACGTGTCATCCATTTACCCTCCAGGTCAACTTCTCACTCCCCCCAGAGCCCCCACCATCAGTACCTTGGGAAGCTGATCTGAATGTAATACCTGGAATGGCTTCCTTCCTATAGGATTACCTGGGCTGGTTGTGCCCTCAGATAAAGATGGTGACTCTTTTAAGATGCTCCCTCCACACAGCCCATCTTCAGATTTAGTAACCACTCCCTCTCCTTGACCCTCCAGGCCAGGGGAAGTTATTTCTATTACACAAGTCACCGAGGTGCCACACTGCCCACAGCTGCCTTCCCCACTGCTGCCCACACTCTGGGGGTCTCTGTTGTATGCTCCTCAGATTGCCCAACTTGACAGCTTCATCTCTTCCAGCTAGCTGATGTCCTAAACCAATCTTCATTTCTAAACATAAATATGACACTGAATGCAAAAGGTTATTATTAATATTTACTGCTATGATCTGAAAGTTCATGTCCCCACACAAATTCATATACTGAAATCCTAACCCCCAAAGATAAGGATATTAGGAGGTGAGGCCTTGGGAAGGTGCTTAAGTCATGAGTGTGGGACCCTCATGAATGGGATTAAGGCCTTAGGAAAGGTCCCACAGAGATCCTCAGCCACTTCTACCAGGTGAGGATACAGCAAGAAGGTGCTGGCTGTGAACCAGGAAGAGGACCACCATCAAAACACGACCAGGCTGATACCCTGATCCTGGACTTACAGCTTCGAGAACTGTGAGAAACACACTTATGCTGTCTATAAGCTACCCAGTCTGTGGTATTTTGTCACAGAATCTGAACAGACTATGTCACATACCTCCCTAGGAAAGGAATCTAAAGGTCATTTTCCTGGGAGTAAACACACTATTTTGGGGGGGCGGGGGGAAGAATACTAAAAACAAGATACAAATGGTCCTGCTTTTCATTAAAAATAAGTAACAAAACACCTGGAATACTCTTGAGCAAGTTTAGCCAAGGCATAAAATTAAATTAGACCTCCTTACCACTGACAGTCCCTTTCCTACCAACCCCTGCTCCCAAATCCATACCACCTTCAGCATCACCTTCTCCTTCCTCACTGACATCTTGCCTCCTCTGAGAAGCAAGAGAAAAGCAAGTTGAGAAATAAGCAGAAAAAACAAAGTCCTTTCCTTCCATCCCTCCTGGTGGGACGTACTTTCTATCTTTAGAGAAGGATGTTTAACCTCCCAAGAAAGATTTAGAGAGGATCAGCCAAGTAAACAATGGACAAGAACTGTGTTGGAAAGAAAAAAAATAAATTATAAGGTATGGAAAGGGAAAACATAAGTGTGTCCGAAGACAATAAGCTGCATCTTTAGTCACTTAATAAAATTTAAGTAAAACTATCATACCACAGAGGATATCAAGGTTAAGAAAAGAATCAAGGAGAAATGATACACAGCTTTCAGAAACATTTAGAAAAGTTAACTGACGATGTGAATCATCACTCCTTCATTAAAAAGTTATCATGCATCAACCAAGCTTAGAGGTGGAAGAGAAATGATCTAGTGTGTTATCCTGCTTCAGTAATAACTACCTGGTGACCCTAAGTAATTTACCCTCCCTTAAGCTTCAGTTTCCTCAACCATAAAATGGGTGGAAGGATGGTAGCCAGCTCTCAAGTTTGCTGTGAGGATTAAATAATTAAGAGACACAAAGTGCTTTGCCCAGGTCCTAGTATACACTAAAGACTCAATACACATTAGCTAAGATGACTGCTATTAATAGTAAAAATTAAAAAGAAAATAAACAAAACACTCTTGACTTTATATAAGCTCAATTTATGGAGAACTCTGTTACTAAAACAAAACTGGAGAGACCTGAAGTACACAAATAATCTTCAGAACTTATTACATAGACAGCACATTGCAGATTTGCTTAAAAGGTCACCAGCTATCACCAGAGACATATGGCTTAGATTCCTTTATTCTAAATAAGGAATATAAAAAAAGAACAAAGTTATAAATGATGGTGAGCATCAATAAAAACATAAAATGCAAGCAGAACTCTTACAGACTTAATAATTAAAAAAAATATTTGCAGGGCTAACTCAAGAAACTGAATAGATATCAGTTCATGGGTTTTATGTCACTGGAATGATGAATCACATTTACAGGGATGTGAACCTCCAACATGTCATAAAAAACCTACTCTTTCTCTTTCAGCTCAGGCAAATCCAAGTACCAGTGCTCTTCACTAATGATTTTCTTTTCTTCCTCTTCTAGTTGTTTCTTGGTTTCCGAGTCCAGTCCCCTTTGCATGAACTGTCAAAACATGACAAAATCAGAGTCAGCAACATTTTCCCCAACAACCTCGTTTCTCTGGGAATCCCATCTCAAGGGTGGGAGTGGGGTGACCAAACAGCTTAGCTGACCAAGACAAGAGGACTTCCAGTACACTAGAAAATAAACAAGTCAGTACCTAAACAGCTTAGCTGACCAAGACAAGAGGACTTCCAGTACACTAGAAAATAAACAAGTCAGTACCAAATCCTCAACCCTCTCATTCTTGCTCTATACTTATCTCTGGCCGAACAGCTACACTAGGTAAGGAAACCTAAAGCAGCTGCTCCCTTGCTTCTCATAGGATACTCCACTCTATCTGTATACTCTGTCTCCTGCTGTTCTGCCAGAAGGCTTTTTGTCGGCAATGGCCAAACTTGCTAGAGAAGCTGGGTAATTGTTTCTCTCTCCTTTGCTTCAAGTGTCCAGCTGAGTGCTCCCCAACCACCCAAGCAGGGGTAGATAACTTTTTAAAGTTAACTTCTTCCTTCACAATTACAGAGTCAGATTGTTGGTCTGAGCCCTAAACAACCAGCATATCTTCATTTGACTTATTCCAAGACTAAAACAACTGCTAAAATCTTCCCAATGCCTGCTTTGCCAATATACTTCCCTGAAATTTACATGATTACAAACCATAAGCAAAGAAAACCCTCTGTTCACTGAAGATCCAAATTTTGCTAATACATATCAAAGAAGTACTTCAGAAATGATTAATTACACTACTACTTACTCTCCACCCTCACTCACCCTATTCATCCCAGGTTATACTCCAGCTCAACTCCACTCATGTCTTGCACACGCAACATTTACTCTCCAATGTTTCAAAACATTTATGCCCTGCTTCCCTTCACTGCAAACTCCATTAATCTGTAAACAAGACATCTAGCAGTTTGCATCTAGATGGTGGTGTTCAGTGACAAGCAGTACAGAGTTGTACTGATAATTAAGAGCAGGGGCTTCAGAGCCAGACTGCCTGAGCTTAAGCCCTGTCTACACTTATTTATAAACTGTGTAACTTTGGGCAAGTTACCTACTTCTTGTTTCAGATGCCTTAGCTGTAAAAGAAGGATAATAATCGTACCCACCTCAATCGGTTATTATGTGGCTTTCCTGCCTTATAATATGCAAATCACTCAGTGTCTAGCACATAGAGCTAGAAATGTTCGCTACTAACATTACTTAAGTTTTAAGGCTTACATGTTTCTCCTGTATTAATTCCTGTATTCATTTTATCTACCCTTGTCCGCACACCTCATCTGAAAATCAATTTTGTTTAAAGTTGGTGACATAATTCCACTTCCACCTCAACTGTTAAAATTCTCTCTGTTCCCACCACCACTGAAATCCCTCACCCAGATCACCAGTCCTAGCTGGTCGTTATGACTGCAGTTTTGTCGGGTCTTTCTGCCAGCAATGTATTCTCCCCAGGACAGTGAAAGTAACGGTGAAAACTTAAGAAGCACAGCTAGTAACATTCGCCCCGGTGCTCAATCGCTTCCCAATGTTGCTCACAAGATAAAAAAAATTCCTAATCTGGCCTAAAATTCCCTCCTTGCATGCTGTGATTATTGGCTCCTTTTCCAGGCCCATTTCTTGCTACTTGCCTTCCAGACAGACTGAATGACCTTTAGTTCTCGGAAATCACGGACTTGGGGGGTGGGGGTGGTTTGCCTCTTTAACTTCTGAACTCGCTTCTCCCCCAGTCTGGGTCGCTCTGTCCCCCACCCTCCCACCAACCCTTCAGTGTCTACTAGATGCCACTTCCCGCAGAAGCCCAAGTAAGTTCCAGAGGCTTCCGGCGCTTCTAGCACCACTGCACTGAGTACACCATATTTTAAGTGCCTGCTTATGCGTCTGTCTCTCCTATCCGACCGCCGGTTTTAAGAGAGAATCCGCCGGAATTTATAACCAGTTCCCGGTGCCTAAAGCAGAGCAGGCGCTGCTCAGTGAATGAATGAACGCGAGAGCTGGAAGTCCTCCGGGGCTTCTCTAATGGCTTCGTACGCCCACCGCCTCGGCTCTAGCCAGGTCGGAAAGACTGAGTATCCCCACTGCCCGACCCGCCTCCCTCGCGTCCCCGCACCTTCATGCGCAGCAAGTTCTTGGACAACTTAGTTTTGCGCTCGGCCGCCATACTGACTCCCACCGGGCTCCGCGGTCTGCAACTGGACCCACCGCGCATGCGCGATTCTCGTGTGCGTGGGCCCCGTCATACGTAGCGTGCGTCGTCCCGCCCCGTCGGCTCCACCCCTGTTTCTCGCGTTTTGAGTTGGCCCGCGCTTTTTGCTCGTCGCCTCAGAGAGCATTTGCCTGAGGAGGTGCTTTCCTCGCGAAGAAGCCCAGGGTAAACACGGCTGTCAAAGCAGAAGCCCAGGGTAAACACGGCTGTCAAAGCAGAAGTGAGAGCGACTTGACGCCAAGAGAGAGGGAGACCCCAAAGCGGCCGCTGCCTCAGGAGGCCGTAGTCCTGGGCGCCGTCAGCCTTCCCTGAGGGCTTCGATTGGCCCCCTCAGGGCTGCGCACTGGCCTCTTGCTACCCGCCTCACGGACCCGGTCTTGCAGCGCGTCGCCGACCCAGTTGCCTTGGTGAGACCTTTGAGACAGTGGCCACACCAACCACCCCCCCTGGACCGTTTCTTTGAATTGTTTCTAACGTGGCAGGCGGGTTTTCTGTAGCACTCCATGTGTGTAATAAGTTCATTTTCCTGATAACCCCATGGGGCCGTCATTATCCTCTTGTTGCAGTTGAATAATCTGAGCTACAGGGAGGTTCCAGAACCAGCCCAAAGCCAGGGTGAGGGCGGTGGGGGTAAACCCAGGCAGTTTGGCTGCCGAATGGCCTTTACAGTGTCAAATCCACCTGTTGATTGGAGTGTGCGTCTTTAAACCCTAGTGGCCAGTTAAATAGGAAGAATAGGGAGAGGTAGATGTCAAAGACACGGGCATGAGAACATGACCCTATTTTCATACGAAGAGTTAAAATAACTTTGCCAAGATGATAGTTTTAATGCTGCGCATTACTACCTAAAGACAGTTTTCACGCCCTTCATAGCTGCCACACTTTGAAAAACACCAATCCTGATAGCTCTTCCGCTGATAGCGTGCACTATATGCTGAATTCTTGTGCTAGGTACCTTATGTCTTTTATTTTTTTATTATTTTAAAAAATTTAATTTTTAATTTTATATTTTGTTTTTTACCCCTGGGAGTGTGTATTACTTTAGTTGAACCTCATAAGAACTCTGAAGAAGGTATTGTGGTCCTCATATCGTTTGGGAACCTGAGGCCCAGAGATTAAGGGACTTACCAGAGTTTATACAGCTAGTAAGTGTTAGAGCTAAGATTGATCACAGAGCTGACACTTGAATAAAACATAGTCATGCCCTGGCAGGTTTTCTCAGAGGAGGAAAAAAAGTCATTTTAATATGGTAAGTGGGTATAGAAACTTACTCATTCGTGTCTGTGTGTGAGATACTGGGTTCATCTCTGAGCTACACTGATGCATAAAATCACATGACCTGCCTTTCTTGGAGCTGACCATCTGGTGAGAGCCATGGCAGAAAGAAAAGGATGATGTGTTAGAGAGACTTTTAGGGTGACATTAGATAAGCTATCTGGGATTGCTCTTGTCAGATGATAGTGCCTACGCTTGGGAGTTGAAAAAAAATTTGTTGTATCAAGGATTGGAGGTAGAGTGTACGAAAGGGAGGGAATAGCAACTGTGAAAGTCCTGTAATGAGAACAGGATGAGTTGTCATAGAGTTTACCAAGTGGGAACAGTAGAGGTAATCACATGTTATGAGTGGAATTGTGTCCCTCCAAGATTCATCAGAATTTTGTTTCAGAATGTGGCTGTATGACTTAGAGAATGAACTTATGATTGCCAGGGGGAAGGATAAGAGGAAGGGGTAGGGAGTTTGGGATGATATGTACACACTGCTGCATTTAGAATAGGTAACCAGCAAAGAGCTACTGTACAGCACATGCAACTCTGCTCAGTGTTATGTGGCAGCCTGGTTGGGAGGGGAGTTTGGGGAAGAATGGGTATATGTATATGTATATGTATAGTTAAGTCCCTTCACTGTTCACCTGAAACTATCCCAATGTTGTTAATTGGCTCTACTCCAATATAAAATAAAAGGTTAAAAGAATGTGGCTGCGTTTGGAAACAGGACCTTTAAGGAGGTGATTAAATTAAAATGAGGCCCTTAGGGTTGGTGGCAATCTAATATGACTGGTGTCCTAACAAGAAGAAGAAATTTGAATACACAGGAAGATACCAGGATTGCACATGTACAGAGGAAAGACACAGCAAGAAGGTGGCCATTTAAAAGCTGAGTAGAAGAGGTCTCAGGAGAAACCAAACCTGCCTACACCTGCATCTCGAACTTCTAGCCTTCAGAACTGTGAGAAAATAAAGTTTTGTGGCTTAAGCCACCTGGTCATACTATTTTGTTATGACACCAAATTAGCTCTCGATTACAATTATAATAAGAGCCCTATGTGAAAAATATGGGACTCATGAGAGGATATAGAAAAGGCATCTAAACCATTCTGGCCTGGAAAAGGAAGTTCTCTTAAATGTGTGACATTTGAGATCTGAAAGGGGGAGGAGTTAGCCTGAGGAAAAGCCTTCTAGTCATTTAGTTTTATGCTACCATAATTCCCATACATCCACAGAAAACTTACTTGCAAAACTGAAATGCTACTCATTGGACAAAAACTCCTCGTTCCCTCTCCCCCCAGCAAACTATATTACTTTCTGCTTCTGTGAATTTGACTTCTGGTCAAGATTTTGAAAGAGGTTCTGTGAGAGCCAAGATGAAGAAGTGATCCATTCTGCCATCTGCATCCAGGCATCCAAGAAATAGCTGACTATGAACACTATCTTGAAAGATAGGCACATGTCTTTTCAGATTTAAGAGGAAAACAATTCCTGAAGAAAGAAGAGCATATGCACACCAGCTAAGGAAGCTAGAAGCTCTACACTTCCCCTCTGGACCTCTGTTGTTACCAATCTACTTGTACACTGGATTCTGATTCCTTTTGCCAAAACATTGGCTTCATTATGGTCACTCTCCTGCTCCACAGTTTACAGTGAATATTGTTGTCTGAGGGATAAAGGTCAAATTCCTCAACCTTCAAAATTATGCATTTTTATTTGACATAGAAAATACTTATAATTAAAACAAATTCCCAAAGCTTCTACCCATCAAAATGTAATGAATTATAAGTGGTTTAAGAGTAATAATGTAATTTTCTATACATCTGTAACAGACTTTTGGACTCTGCGGGAGAAGGCGAGGGTGGGATGTTCTAAGAGAATAGCATTGAAACAAATATACTATCAAGTGTGAAACAGATCGCCAAGCCCAGGTTGGATGTATGAGACAAGTGCTCAGGGCTGGTGCACTGGGAAGACCCAGAGGGATAGGATGGAGAGGGAGGTGGGAGGGGGGATGGGGATGTGGAACACATGTAAATCCATGGCTGATTCATGTTAATGTATGGCAAAAACCACTACAATATTGTAAAGTAATTAGCCTCCAACTAATAAAAATAAATGAAAAAAAAAGTAATAATGTAGTTTTAACTTTGAATTAAATTCTCAGACAGGGAAGATAACTCCTTCATCTCTCTTTGCTATTGAATTGTAGAATACAGAGGATAGGTTTCACACTCAGTAATGTGTTAACCTGTTTTAGTTACACAGCCAAAGAAACATCATTTGGGGGGAGGAGATATTTTCATAGGTTTTCACACAATTCTGAATCCTTTCATAATGGAATTTGTTGGATGAGTGAAAACCTCCAAATCCTTCCAGTTACTAGACCCATTAAGAAAAGGTTCCCTGAGTCTCTTCATTTTTGGAGCTGATCATTTCTAAGGCTATGCAGCCCAGTACAGTAAGCCTATGATTAATATTTTGCTACTGAGCACTTGAAACGTGGCTAATGTGACTGCATAATGGAATATTTGTTTAAATTTAAAAACTATAGCAGTGTAAATATTTTCCTGTTTTACACATTTTATTATTTTGGCAAGACTGTATTTCACTGTAGCCTGTCTATGTTGAGATGTGCTGTAAGTGTAAAATATATACATTTTAAAGACTTGGAAGGCACAAGAGTAAAATATTTATATTTTTCATATTGATTAAATGTTTGGATAAGAGTTTAAGTTTAAATTAAATAAGAGTTTGGATGTATTGGTCTAAATAAAACCTAACATTAAAATTAATTTCATCAGTTTCTTTTTTTAATGAGTCTGCTAGAAAATTTAAAATTATACATATAATTTCTTTTACTATTGTATTTTCTATTTTATGCTCTCTCTCTCCCTCTCACTCCCCTTCTTTCCTTTTATTTCTTTCTGTTAGCTTTTGTTCTTTTGTTTTTTGCAAGTACCAGAAATTGATCATGGCTTTTAAGTAAAATGGGGATTTATTAGAAGGACATTTCTAATAGTTTATAACAAGGCTGGAGAAAAGGGCAAGTTAAAAGGACAGAAACCAGGGCAGCACAGGTATCTAGGAAGCAGGAATTAGTGTCACTGCAGAAATAAAGAGCTTCAGATGATTGTTGTTAGGATTTTCAAATTTTCATAGTCAAGGAAAGAATCTCATTGAGTCTTAGCCAAGAGAGGGCAAGACCCAATATATAGTCCCTTCAGGACTATACACAATGGGGGAGGGTAATTTTTTGAAGAGAAATTGGGTGTATAACCCAAAGAAAAGATAATCATTGTAATAGCCCAAACAGCAAAGCCAAGGTTAAGTATCTATTTGAGGCAGGAAGGAAGAGAGTTTCCTTGACACAGCCATGGAGGACAAATAGAGAGCATCAGTTGGGAAATTGACACACAACATCAGATCTATTATTTCTCACAAGATGTTTTCCCTCTTGCTGCCAAATCTTACTACTTTTATATGAGTAACAATCATAGACTCCTATTTTTTCTGCCTTATACCTTTTTCATTCTTCAACAAATTTTATTAAATACCTCTTATGTTCTTGGCCCTTTGGTAGGTGGTAGGGAAACTATCTCTTCCTAATGGTATGTTGTAGACAAGGATATAGGTCTTAAATGCTGTCATTGAGATAAGACTTATTGCAGGAAACCTAATCTGGATTTCAGGAGCTTGGAGAGTCTTCCTTGGGAAAGTGACACCTAAGTTGAGACCTCAAGATAAATTAAGCATATGCCAGAGAAAAAAAGGGAAAGGGGCAGGAGGAATGAAGGAGTTATTTAATTCAGATGGAAATTTTTTTCAATGATGGCAATTGTGTAAGTTACAAGTGTGGAGAGGCAAGCTAGGGCCAGATCAAAAAGGCCATGTGTTAAGTCAGTAGGATTTTGAAAGTTCCTGTGAAGCTATTAAACTGTTTTACCAGGACAATGGCATCATTTCAGAATTGCACAGTAGAATTGTGTTCATCTTAAGAGCACTCTGAAAGTAAAGAAAGTGACAGTGTTAGTCGCTCAGTTGTGTCTGACTCTTTTCAACCCATGGACTGTAGCCCTCCAGACTCCTCTGTCTGTGGAATTCTCCAGGCAAGAAGAGAGGAATGGGTAGCCATTCCCTTCTCCAGGGATCGAACCCTGGTCTCCTGTATTTCAGGCAGATTCTTTACTTTCTGAGATACTACTTTGACCACCAAAAACTATTAGAAGTAATAGTAATAGTAATAGATGAATTCAGTAGAGTTGTAGGATACAAAATTAATATGCAGAAACTTGTTAGCAATTTTTTATATGCTAATAAACTATGAGAAAGAAATGCAGGAAATAGTCCCATTTACAATTGCATCAAGAAGAAAATTACCTAGGAATAAATTAAACCAAAGAATTGAAAGATCTGTACTTTTGAAAACTATAAGACAAAGACAAAAGAATTTGAAAACAACACGAATAAATGAAATGAGATGTGATGCTCATGGACTGGAAGAATCAATATCCTTAAAATGTCTATACTATGCAAAGCAATCCAAAGATTCAATGCAGTTCCTTTCAAAATTTGCATAGCTTTTTTCACAGAACTAGAACACAGTGGTAACATTTGTATTGAACCACAGATGGCCCGAAATAGCCAAAGCAATTTTGAAAAAGAAAAAACAAAGTTGAAAGTATCACACTCTCAGACTTGAAGCTATAGCATGCTACAAAGTTCTAGTAATCAAAATTATGGTACTGGCACAAAAGTGTACGCATAGAACGATAGGATAGAATAGTACAGAAATAAACCCATGCTCTTATGGTCAGTTGATCTATTGCAAAGGAGGCTAAAGTATATAATGGGGGAAAGATATTCTCTTCAATAAATGGTGTTGGGAAAATAGGGCAGCTACATGAGAAAGAATGAAACTGGATCACTTCTTATATCGTATATAAAATAAACTCAAAATGGAATAAAGTCTTAAACATAAGGCCTGAAACTGTTAAGCTCCTAGAAGAAAACTAGGCAGTAACTTTTTGACACCAGTCTTAGCAGTCCTCTCAGGCAAGGGAAACAGAAGCAACAATAAACAAATGGGACTATATCAAAGTAAAAAACTTCTGCACAGTGAAGGAAATCACCAACAGATCAAAAAGATAATCATGGAATGGGAGAAAATATTTGCAAATGATATATCTGACAAGCGGTCAATGTCCAAAATAAACAAAGAACTCATACACCACAGAATCAAAATCCCAAACAACTCCATTAAAAAATCAGGACCTAAAAAAAAAAAAAAAAAAAAAAAAAATCAGGACCTGAGTAGACATTTTTCCAAAGAAGACAAATATACGGTCAAAAAGCACATGAAAAGGTGCTCAACATCACCATGAGGGGATGCAAATCAAAACCACAATGGGATACCTCATATTTGTCAGACTGGCTGTTATCAAAAAGACAAGAAACAAGTGGTGGTGAGGATGTGGAGAAAAGGGAACCCTCGTGCACTGTTGGTGGGAGTGTAACTTGGTTCAGCCACTGTGGAAAACTGCTGAGAGTCCTCGAAAAAAAACTAAAAATGAAACTGCTGTATGATCCAGCAATTCCATTTGTAGCTATTTATCTGGAGAAAATACAGATTTGAAAAGATATTTGTATCCCTATGTGCTTTTGTAGCCCTATGTTCATTTGTATCCCTGTGTTCATAAGCCATGCAGATGTAATGTGCATATAGGGAATATTGTCAATAATATTGTAACAACTTTGTATGGTAATAGATGGTAACTGGTTTTATTTTGGTTATTTCATAATGAATAAAAATACCAAATCATTATGTTTTACACTTGAAACTAATAGTTTATTTTAATTATAATTCAATAAAAAGTGTTTAGAGACTGAATTTAAACTGAAAGTGGAAAGGGAGGAAGAAAAAAAACAAGAGAGGGAGAAAGTCTAACCCTTAAGTAATCTCAAATGTTCTTTCAGATTACTCTTCCTGGGAACTCCCTGGTGGTACAGGGGTTAAGAATCTGCCTTCCAGTGTGAGGGACGTGTGTTCGATCCATCATCTGGGAACTAAGATCTCACCTGTCCCAGGCATAAAGCCCCTGCGTGACTCAACTAGAGAAAGCCTGCATGCAGTGAAGACTCAGTGCAGCCAGAAAAAGAAAAAAAAGATAATCTTCTTAATTTCTTTTAATTTCCTGTTTTAACTACTTTATCCTATCATCTGTTAGATAAAATCCAGACTGATTACAAGGCTTTCTACACCTGCCCTCTAGCCTTATCTCTTACCTTTTTGGCCCTGTCTTGTATTGGACATGACTGAGCGACTAAACTGAACTCAACTGTATGCCTCAACTTCATTTCCTCTAGCCAGATTGATCTATTCGCTGTGCCTCCAAACATTTCATATTCACCTTCCATGTAAATATTCATACTGCCTTCTATTTCTGGAATGATTCCCGGAATAATGTTTTCTCTTTTTTCAACTTTTCAAATCCTGCCTATCTCTCAAAATCCAATTCAAATTTCATCCTCCTCTTACATCAACCAAAAATGATGACTTTCTTTTTTTTCCTTCATTGCTGATAGGGCTGTTTTACAGTTTCAGTGTTTAATTACACACTGCTTTTTACTGTCATCTAACATGATTGCAGGTACCGGAGGGCAGTTCTGAGCTTTATAGTTACCTGAATCTTTCACAGTTTCAAACGGTTCTTAGTATACTCAATAAATACTTACTCAAATCAGTAAGTGAAAAACTGTTCTTTAAAATGGGTGAGATAGCATCTTTTAAAATTACACACATTCTTTAATAACTAACTGATAAGCCCCAGAACACCTAACCAATTCTATCTAGCAAAATTGACATTAAAATTTTTATTTTACAAAAGAAAAAAAATCAGAGAAATGAAAGGCCAGGGATGTGGTAATGAAACCACCTTATTTTCCTGAACTAATTCTATTCAAAATATTCCATTCAGTTAAAAGATAATGATATCTTTGGACTTTCTGTGGAAGTTTCTAAAGAAGCCAGTTGCTATGGGGATTGAGAAGACAAAAAATTTAAGAATATGATCACATTTATGCATATGAAGCTACCATGTCTAAACCTGGAAGACATTTATTTGATGGAGGGGGTTCACAGAGGGGAAAAGAATGTGGAAATGAATTGTTGGGGGAACATGTTATGGTGGTGGAAGTCAAGATACAGTTAAGGTGGGTGTTTATTTTCTTAGAGGGAAAATTGTGTGTTTACTAAAAATAAGGAAGAACAAAAGAAAAGTTAAACAGAGGGCTGGAGAGACTAAATTGTTTTCTCTTTACTTATGACAGGTTTTTACTCCTGAAAAAAATTGTAGATGTCAAAGCCAGTAGTTGAAAAGGAGGCTGCTGGGACTTTGAACCAAGCCAAATCAGTGGCTTTCACTGTTTTATATCCCCCTGTCACTCTTAGGACTATGAGTCCCACACTGCAAAAATAAAAAGCCCATTCTTTTTCTTACAAAGAAAGTTATGTTTGTAGCTATCGTTCTTTTATTTACTATTTGTAGTAAGTTTTACAGACATTAAAATGCATTTTTGCCGTTTGGAGAAATATTTCCTGTTACAACTTTACAAAAGAAACAACCCCCAGCCCCGCCTCCCATCCCGCTTTCCTCGATTACTACCTGTTTTCTCTGAGTATGCCTGAAAAAATGGTGGCAGATGCATTCAGCCTTGTATGCTCACCAGATGGTGTAGGTTGATGGAGAGTGAAATTTTCATTCTGGTGCTGTTCTGAGTCCTTCTCTGGTGTTCTTGCCACAGTTGGAAATTTCTGGCCTAGAGGACATGGACAAGCCAGGGAAGGGTTTTTCATGACAAAAGTGAACTATTAAAGAGATGAAGGTATTCTTTTTTCAGTTCCTGAAAAGAGAACCAGCAAAGATGTTTTGTGATAAAGAGGAAAATAATTGAATTAGATATTAGATTCCTTTGATTAAAAACTATCTATTTTTTGAATTACAGCGTCCTATAAGATTAATACATTTTATCGTAACCAATACAAAAATACACAAATGCACTAAGTAGAGAAATGAAAACCTTACCTGCTTTGTTCGTTCCCCTAACTCCCATTTCTTACAGACAACTTCTGTGAAATCCTTTGGCTTTGAAAGTTTGAAATAGAAAAATATTCTCTAAATAAACTTTATGTCTGTTGAATAGTTTTAACTTTAAGAAAGATATCTGTTTCTGATAGTAAGAAGGCATTGCAAAGTGTTATAATTTCTTTTCTTTGGCCGTTGTGCCTGGGAGTGTTTGTTTTGTTCTGTTTTTCTGTTTCATGAGAAGGTTTGGCCATGACTTACTACCACCATTGGGTGGCAGCCTAAATTGCAAGCTCTTAAGAAGTCATCCTCATTGGGTTCTGTGAAATTCATCTGAGAAATGATGACTTTGCACAGATGTTTTTAAAGGGAGAGTTGAATAAAATTTTCCTCTTATTCTGAGAGAGAGAGAGAGAGAGAGAGAGAGAGAGAATGCAGCTGAGCAAAGGAAATAACTAATGACCAGATACCTGGGAGAAAATCCTCTCTTCCAGTAAGTCATTTGCTCCTGCCCCATCTACTCTCAGCAGTTTAAGAGCTACTGAACCCTCTTAACCCTGGGAGGATCAAATGAGATAACACGTGAAAACACCTTATCAAATGTACAAAGCTGTGCAGATGTGAAAGATGATTATCATTATAGCATGGATGCGGGTTGCTTTCATAGCCAGTTTTATTGGCATGATTGCTTTTTAAATGGAGTCATCTGTGTGAATTAAACAGAATTCACAGATCTGCAAAAACTATTGCACATATTTATTTTATTTGAAGTCACTTAAATCAAGATCTAAGTAAAACCTCATCATACTTCTGGGATGGCAGGAATTAAATCTAAATATTTATGTAATACTCTCCTGTGCCAAACATTGTGCAAAAATTCAGGTTCTTGAGTGAGTGAAAGTCACTCAGTCACATCTGACTCTTTGCGACCCCATACAGTCCATGGAATTCTACAGGCCAGAAGGGGATCTTCCCAACCCAGGGATTGAACCCAGGTCTCTTGCATTGCAGTTGGATTCTTTACCAGCTGAGCCACAAGGGAAGCCCAAGAATACTGGAGAGTGTAGCTTATCCCTTCTCCAGGGGATCTTCCCCAATCAGGGACGGGCTTCCCTGATAGCTCAGTTGCAATGCAGGAGACTCTGGTTCAGGATCTTAAATGGTGCCAAATCATAGTGAAGATCATAGCTCTTGTAATTGATCATTGGACCTCATTGGAGATGCCATTGTCCAGCTAACTAGGTCCACTAGACTCTGTTTTACCACTGTTTGTAGTCCATGCTTGGTGTTAGGAATCTTTGAGAGGACTAGGGGGCCAAGTGTTCAACTTCTCTGGGTGTACCACACAGACACCCTCTTGTCTTGCATGCTCTGTGTCTCACTAGACCTTCTGAATCCTTCTGACCTCTTTCTAATACTGAGAAAACTTTTCCTTTTACCTTTTGCTGCCTCAGAAGGTACTCTGGCTATCCCATCTGGCTTCAGGCCTCATGGATGTACTTCTTCAGTGAGTGTAGACACTGCCAAGAGTCAGGAAGAACTGTAGAATCCATGCAAACTTGTGTTCTGTGGACTTTAAGATCTTAAGGGGTTGTCTGCCCTCTTGAAACTATTGAGGTGTATATAGAGAAAAATACAAACCAAAGATTCAGAAAGTATTCTACTCCAGTGACATACAGAGGTGTCCTCTTGGCTTCAGGGGGGCAGAGCTTTGGTGAGTACACCAGTAAGATAAAAAGATTGTGTCTTTTTATCTGGATGAGTAGAGCACTCAGCATTATCTTCTTGATTTTTTCTTTTTCTTGCCATACATAGACTAAAGAATTGTTTTTCTATTTTCATCCAGCTGCTCTAATTTCAATATAAGAGAAAAACACTTTGTCTGTCATTAACTCTAAAAAGCAATAATTATAATAGTTTATATATTAAATATATATTTATATATTTATATATATTTAAATATATTTATATATATTTAAATATATATATATATTTATATATATATTTATATATATTAAATATAATAGTTTATAATAGTTTATAATTTACAGTTGTCAATAAATACTCCCATAACATTAGTGAATATTGCTTCTCTGGGCTGGTTATTGTATTTGGATTTTTATAGCAACATTCAGACTATGAGGAAGCTAAGTTTGTTTGTGCTGCTTAGGGGATGGGTGTTGGGAACCATTGGTTTTGTTGATTAAATTACCTAATCAGAAATTAATTACTGTAAGTTAAATTCATAGCTGTTTGGAATTTAGCAGCTAAAATTCACGGATCGAAAAATGTTAAATTTTTCAATATAGAAACTTTCAAAAATATTTAAAAATACAGAGAAGAGAGTTGTCTAATTAAGACTCATATGGGGACTTGCCTGGTGATCCAGTGGGTTAAAGTCAACCTTGCAATTCAGGAGATGCAGATTTGATCCTTGGTTGGTAAACTAAGATCCCACATGCCCTGAAAAATAAAAACACTCATATACTCACCAACCAGCTTAATTATTAATTCATGGCCAATCTTGTATTCTTTTTGTCCCATCATTTTCCTTCTCTCTATCCCTCTTCCAATTATTTTGAAGCCAATCTTCAGTTCAGTTCAGTTGCTCAGTCGTGTCTGACTCTTTGCGACCCCATGAATTGCAGCATGCCAGGCCTCCCTGTCCATCACCAACTCCCGGAGTCTACTCAAACCCATGTCCATCGAGTTGGTGATGCCATCCAACCATCTCATCCTCTGTTGTCCCCTTCTCCTCCTGCCCCCAATCCCTCCCAGCATCAGGGTCTTTTCCAATGAAGCAGCTCTTCACATGAGGTGGCCAAAGTATTGGAGTTTTGGAGTTTCAGCTTCAGCATCAGTCCTTCCAATGAACACCCAGGACTGATCTCCTTTAGGATGGACTGGTTGGATCTCCTTGAAGTCCAAGGGACTCTCAAGAGTCTTCTCCAACACCACAGTTCAAAAGCATCAATTTTTCGGCGCTCAGCCTTCTTTATAGTCCAACTCACATCCATACATGACCACTGGAGAAGCCATAGCCTTGACCAGACAGACCTTTGTTGGCAAAGTAATGTGTCTGCTTTATGTATGATATAATTTATTGGTAAACATTTCAGTGAAAGTGAAAGTTGCTCAGTCGTGTCTGACTCTATGTGACCCCACGAGTCCATGGAATTCTCCAGGCTAGAATACTGGAGTGGGTAGCCTTTCCCTTCTCCAGATCTTACCAACCCAGGGATCAAACCAGGATCTCCTGCATTGCAGGCGAATTCTTTACCAACTGGGCTATCAGGGAAGCCCAAATGTTTCAGTGGATATCTCTAAATGGTAAAGGACTTAAAAATCAATGTAATCACAAAGCCGTAATTGCTCTTAAAAGTCAAACATGATGAAAGAATGCTGCCTCTTTATTTAAAATTTAATATTAAACTTATGTCAATAGCATAAATCTTCATATAGTAAAATATACTGAAGGATATTCTGGACATGTTGATAAGTGAAAGACCAAATAATAGAGTAATTTTTATAACATGATTCAATTTCTACTTTAAAGGATTATAAATAACCACATCTATTTTTGTTTAAACATGTAAAAGCATAGACACACATATAATACATCAAACCAAGAATAGTTGTTACCTTTAAAGTAAGATAGTCACAGTTGGTATTAGGGATGGGTATAGGACTCTTAACATATTCTTTAGTATTTTTTATTTATAAAGTATATGTGTATTACTTTTGAAATTAAGTTTTCAAAAAAGAATTCATGAAAGGAACAACTTAAATTATATCAGTATGAGAAATGAGAGACATTTTTATTTTATTTTACTTTTTTTGTGTGTAATAAAGTTTTATTAAAGTACAAAGGAGATAGAGAAAGCTTCTGACATAGGCATCAGAAGGGGGCAAAAGAGTACCCCCTTTGCTAGTGTTAGTAATGGAGTTATATACTCTCCAATGAATCCAAAGAATATCTGGAGGTTGTAAAGACCTCACCAGACCCACTCCCATAATTTACATTTTAAGATAACAGAGTTGGCCAGAAGGTTTAATCCAAAGATTGTCCTCAGGCAGGATACATCCTTGTAAAGACCAGACCTACTCCCATAATTTACATTTTAAGATAACAGAATTAGCCAGAGAGTTTAATCCAAAAGAGACATTTTTAGATCAGGCTATTCTGTTCAGATAGTGTCCCTCAGTTGAATAATCCTTACTCCTGGGTTAATAAGAGTAGCAGTTAGCATGTATAGAGTGTTGGCTAGGTGCGGACACTTTGACAATTGCTTTCAATCTGATTATTTGTTTCTTGCCATGACCCTTTGAAGTGGGTATTCCCATTTCACTTATGAAGAAACGTGATCTAGAGCAGTTAAATAACTTGCCAGAGTTTGGAAGAGGCTGACCAGGCTTGGAAATTAGGTGCTGGGACTTCCCTGCCCATGAACTTGACTGATGATTCCACTTCCCTTGGATCTAAAGGTCTCACAGTTACAGAATGAGTTTCGTTATTTCAGTTCATACTTGTTTGACTCTTGTTGCTGAGTATCTATGTTAGCTTTAATTACTTTGTTTTGCAATATTTTACCTTATTTTATTTTACTATAAACTTAATAGCTCAGGCAAGACCAAGTAGTAATTCCTCTTATTTCCCCCCATTGTCTGCAGAATCTGGCCCGAAGGACTAAGGGGAGAAACAACCTCAAAAGAGCATCATGCTTTTCTAATATAAAAAACATTTAAATGACAGGCAGAAGGTTCTTGTCAATAGCGGCTTTATGTGCAGTTATCCAGCTACCTAACTTTTCTTTCTTGCTGAAAATTCTTATAAAGCTCTTCTTAATTTTCTGTTCCCTGTGTTCAGTTCAGTTCAGTTCAGTTGCTCAGTCGTGTCTGACTCTTTGCGACGCCATGAATCTCAGCATGCCAGGCCTCCTTCCATCACCAGTTCCAGGAGTTTACTCAAACTCATGTCCTTCGAGTCAGTGATGCCATCCAGCCATCTCATCCTCTGTCGTCCCCTTCTCCTCCTGCCCCCAATCCCTCCCAGCATCAGGGTCTTTTGCAATGAGTAGGACAGCGGAATTACGAGTATATGGGAATAGAAGTGCCCAGCACTTTTATTTGGGATACATTTTACATTATAGATGTAAACATGCTAAAACTATCTTTTTAAGAAAGTTGTTATGGATTAGTCCTTGCATACTGTAGCAGATTTATTTTTCGCAACTTGACATTGGCATTCGCAATGCTTTGGGCTTTCTCAGAGTATATTTTTGTTGTTGTTCAGGAATAACAAATTAACTTATTATTTAACATAAAAAATGCAATAGGAAAGCAAAATAGCCTATATAACAAAATACCTACAAACACACATAGTAGGATGCAAAAATTATTTATGTATTCTATATATTGTTATATCCTTTACTTACTGGGGATAATTGAGATATTACGGAGTATCCAAAAGAAAACTGTCTCTAAACAAGGAAAACTGATCCTTACAAAAATTTGCTGAAATTATTCAATTAACTTTTTAAAAAGATGTGTGTTTTGAAATTTTCTATCCTTTGCACTCCTTTTCTCTGTTCATCCTGTCAGGGAGCAACAGGAGTTCTGTAGATTTTAAGAAAATGCCCCGTCAGTCTTCCAGAACTTAGACCACTTGATGCCCTCTTCACACACAGTGAAAAAGCACAGCATGTACTTCACACAGTGAAAGAAGACACTGCCCAACCCTGGTTGCATTATTAAAATAAAATTTGAGCTTTAGTAATTTAGATTTAAAGTTTTGCGCTTCAGATAAGCTGAATGGTCACTCTAATGGGTAGTTCAGTGTTTGGAGAAATAATTTAATATTAATTCTTCTGCAAATGTATAGCTCTACTCTGTGTCTCTGTCTGGGTACTCCAAAGAGGTTATTTTGAGGAATCATCTTATAAGTACTTGTAATTATGTTTGTTTAGATGTTTTAAAATAATTCAATTCTAATTCCTTTGAAAGTGAAAGTTAGGAGGTCCAGATTGAAGGGGGCTTATTGCTCTGAAAGGTGAAGAGTTTTCCACTGACTAATGTCAGAAAATGTTGTACATGCTTTGGAAGCTTTTAGGTAATTTAGAAACCATATTATAGAAAACCCAGTTATGTAACCTTTCCTCTAGGTAGGTCTCACACCCAGAGTCTGAGGAAATTCATGAGTTTAGGTCTCATAAGCTGCAACTGTATTCCTCCAAGGAGATGTATTTTTCCTGTGACTTATATACCATGATTGGCTTTTTAGTTATTTCTTCCTCTGTATTATCTTCCAGTTGTTGCTAGAAAGTAAGTATCCAGACATGGGTGTTTGGTTTTGTGATAAATGCAATTTTAATATAAAGAGTTTAACAGAGGATGATTCTGTAAGATTACAGTTTTCATGATATTTTAAGTGTTAGAGCTAGAAATTTTCTTAAAGATCTCCACTCAACTCTTTATTTAACTCATTAGGAAACGGTGGTTCCAACAAAGTTAAGCAACTAGTGGCAGTTCTAGGACTAGAGAGGTCATATTGAACTATGGATACGTGTTTTGCCTCTGAAGTTCTACAACCTGCCCCTGCCACTTATTAGTTCTGTGACCTTGTGCCAGCTAGGTCATCTGTCTGTGCCTCACTTTCCACATCTTAAAAAGGGATAGTCATGGTACATAGTTTGTTGGGATATTATGAAGATTAAATAAATGAATGTGAGTTAAATGCTTAGCACAGTGCCTGGTACATAGTGAGTACTGAAGAAATGCTGTTAGAATTCATGTTTCTTCCCTCACAGTGGATTGCTTTATGGTTGTGCCACATTGTCGCTCCTGACATCACTTAAATATATTTGATATGGCATTAAAAATATTTCATCACTGTTGTTTCTCATTAGAATTGATAAAATATTTTAGAAAAGAGCATATTTAACAAGTATCTTAGCTATTCTTTTCCATGTGTGAGATGGCCATGTAATAAATGAATGGAAAGGAAAAAATTAAATGATGTATGTCTGAGTATATTCAGATTGTACTTTATATAATAAATTACTTTTTAATGCAGCCACAATTCCTAATTTACATCAAGAATTGTCCACTTCAGTGGCTCATTAGATAAATTGAGCCCAACTAACCAACACAAGCTTATTACAAATGCACATCTGGAATGTGAAACTATTACAGGAAACTCATTGGAAGAGAAATTTCCTGTAAAGGGAATCCTTGATTTTTCAATAAAAGAGGAAATATCTTTTCTGGGTTCATATAGATAATATGGATTTAGCCATGATTTGTTCTTCAATTGTAATCACTTACTGCCTTTTAAAGAGAGATTCATGTCTTTGCAGGTTTCTATGAAGATATACCTCTGCAGCAACAATGGCTAATCTTAGATCTATGATACTGTCCATCAGTTAAACCATTAGTGTCAGCTTTATGCATTGAGCCATGTGTAGTGAGTTAAGGTCTATTTCTATTCTTATTAGATGTATGTAGCAGATATTTTAGGCTGCCTACTCCACTAACGTAAAATACACCTCCTTGGAGGAACACAGTTTCTTGCTATTAGAATCCTATTTTTTCCTCAGATATTAGGCTTTAGGGGAAGTTGGAGTAACCCTCAACATTACAGGGAGGTAAATCTTGAGTAGTCAAAACCAGGCATTCTAATTCTCATTATTACCCTTCCAGTAGTTGATTTAGACATGAGTTTGTGACATAGTTTTGACCAATGAGAGTTGAGAGGAGTCTTTGGGAAGGAGGGTGCTTCTGGATAAAATTTATACATAGAAGGAAACATTTCTGCCTCTTAATGTTGCCATCTTTATATAGTGCCTGGAACTGCAGAAACTGTCTTAGGACTTTGAGGAGGGGGACAAGCCAGCATGATTTCACTGGCAGAGTAGACAGACAGAAAGGCTTGCTTCCTATTTGACGTTGTTAAGTTACCCAGTGAACTCACCCTGGAGCTACTCTACCTGTGGACCTCTTGTTTTGTGATATAATAAAAGTCATTGTTGAAACCAATTTTACTCAGCCTTTTACTATTTTCAGTGGAAGCATGTTAATTGATACAATGCAAAATCATGTAATTATAATTCTGGTTTCTGTATATTCTTTGCTTGTAGCTGCCAGAATGAGCTGAGGTCTGAAAATTGCTCAGCAGGACCAGGCATAGCAGGGACCTCTCCTTTCATGGTTTCACTTGCCAATGACCACTGTCTTGATAACTGTAAGTATTTAAACTTGTACTAACCAGTTACATTTCTTTATACTTGGAGTTAATGTTTTAGTTATAATCATGTAAATATTAGATTATAAAATTATTAACCCTCATAGGGTCCCATTTTGCTGTGATTTCATTTCCTTTTGGGTACCCCATCATTTTGGGGCCAACCTGAATGGGGGGTTACTTCTGACAGTGTAAGGAATGCTGTAGATCTTTTGTTACATTAGCACAGCAATCTCTTTTGAATTGACATAGTGTTTTCCTACCAAAAATGCTTAATTTGGGTGTCTTAAAATTAACTTTCCTCCTTTTTTAAAAGTCATGAGCACAGAATAATGCAATAGCAGCTGTAGAGTAATAAGACTGAACGAACATATGTGAGAAAGGATTCATGTTGTGATAAGTGAAACAAAAAATTAACTTACATATATTTCAATATATTTAATTTTTCTTTTGGATGATTACTAGACATAGGCATTAATTGATTCATGTAAATTACCAGGGTTACAATTTATAGGAGACTTATAAAATAAATACATTTGGTTAATTGGAGAATGATCAAGTCTACAGGGAGATCTTAACACCTTTAAGAAATTCTCCTCAGTTAATTTCACTACTGAATAAGACACTGCATTTTGGCTACTGTCTCTTCACACACTCTTACTGTGTAGAGTTACTGACAGAGTAGCATTCCCCTTCTATAATAGTAAAGGAGGAGTCACTTTTCATATGGATTCATCAAGAGATTTGTTATTAGTTACCAGACCATGAATGTAGATGATGGAGGGTCTCAGTAAAGGGTGACAGTGTCTCTTTAGGTATTTCATCAGTCATCTAGGCAAAGCCAACTGTGAGTGAGCTGCACAGGTGGGCCTGTTCAGAGAGACCGGTAGGAAAGTGCCCAGCTGGGGCCTGGGCCCTTGGCATGGCTTCTTTTCTTGGTGTTAAATAGACTAATAGATGATGATCACTGTTCTTCTTAATCAAAGAACAAAACCCCCATCCCCTTTTCTGGTAGATAGGCTGCTGTATATTTAGAATGAGGAAAAGAGAAACATTTGCATAAAGCTTAAGAAATACCTGCTTAAAGCCTGTTAATTGAGAACACCTGCTTGCCAGCAATTTTTAGTAGGTACATCTGTAGAGAAAGACTGGGAAGAAATTGTTCTTTCCTGTCCCATGCAAGGCAAAACGAAGGTGTAAAGGATGTCACTGTGGGTTTTTAATTTCTGTCCATAGACAATTCAAAACCTTTTTTAGGACTCTGTCTGCTTTCTGGGAAACCTTCCTCCAATTCAGTCCCTAAGGAAACCAGCCTTGGAAAATTAAAATTCTTTCACTTTTAAGCAGAATTCAGGAAGTAGTATGAGTAATACTGAGATATTATTTGGTGTATCATTTGATAGGAAGTGAAAATCATGTGAGTCTCAATCTTCTGGCCTCCTGAAATTTTCTCCCCATCTTGCTATAAAGAATTAAAGTGCAGTTTTTGCTGGAGATGAGAGGCATCTCAAATTTGGGAGAATATTAGGACAGGCCCTAAAAATTTTCTTTAATGGTATCCATGAACCCCCAGCCTCATGTTGAGCTCCTTTGGGGAGTAAAAATGTGAATATTTGTTGGGGCCAAGGGGTTTGGGTAGCTGTTGTGCTGGACTCCATAAACTTGACTGCTTTTTCAGAATCTTACACAAAGTGAAATAACAGTCTTTTTGAAAATCTTAGTATGTCTCATTTGTATTAAGGAGTGCCAAGAAAATGTGTGTGTGTGTGTGAGAGAGAGAGAAATCACAGGACAGAGCAGTGATTACTTGATTAGCCCCTACATCCTCTAGGGGAAACTCCTTCAAGTGCTGAAAGCTTTCAAGTTCTGTGTTTCATTTCAGTGGTGTGGTTTAGTCGCTAAGTTCTGTCTGATTCTTGTGACCCCATGGACTGTAGCCCACCAGGCTCCTGTGTCCATGGGATTTCCCAGGCAAGAATACTGGAGTGGGTTGCCATTTCCTTCTCCAGGGGATCTTCCTCACTCAGGAATCAAACCCACATCTCCTGCAGGTGGACTCCTGCATTGCAGGTGGATTCTTTACTGCCTGAGCCAGTAAGGGAGGTGAAATCCCAAGGCTTTTTGGGTCACATAAAGCCCTAAATAACAGATTATATTCATTTTCACATTTCAGAGTATTCTTATTATTTTGCAAATTTTTTGTCTGGTTTCTACCCTGTAATGTAAGCCCCCTTTATCAGCAGATCTTCTGTATTCTAATTCTTTTGTATTCTTGCATGTGACACACTCTGCAAACTGCAGGGATTCAGTAAATCCTGATAACTTGCAAGTTTTAACTAGTAGATAAGATAGTCCTCTAAAGGTTACAAAAAAACTTTGGCAATTAGCAGCAGGAGCAGTCTTAAGCTCTTTTCTTAAAGAATACATTTAGGGAAGGATGTGTAAACATTTCAGTTGTCTTGGTAGCATTCTTCCAATGATTTCCACTTCTTTAAGTAACAGACATAATTTAAGCACTTTAGCTATTGTTGTCATCTAATCTATTAAACACATAATTGTCCAGTATACATTTTCTTTTATTTATCCCTGTCAACTATACCATATTTCCTGTTTTGTTTCTTAGGATGTTTTCATTGTTAGTTCAAATGCCAGCTTTCCTGCCCAGTCAAGACAGATGTCAAGTACAGGAGGGAGGCCAGGTCTTTGGCATATCAAGACTTCTTTGCCCTGGGCTCATTTAACCCACTATTTGCTGTCTATCACTAGAGTGTGCACCTGACCAACGATTAGCATTTAATGGCAACAGTGAAGCCTGTAGTATCCGAGAGGTGCAGGTATCCAAGGCTGCTGCTGCAGGAAGAAGCAAACACAGCGAAATAGATATATCTGCCTTGGTTAATAAAGATCACAGACAGAAATACTTTTTACCCCCTGTGGACATGCTGGGATTTTAGAGTTGATGCTATTAATCAATCTGTCCTAAAACAGAAATAGTTGCAAATATGTATTATACAGTATCTGTGGGATAGAAAACAAACCTTTAACTAAGCTTGTTTTTTTTTTTGAGAAGTTGGAAAATGTTGCCAGCCTGTTTTTTATGTAATTGAAAATGTTTAGAAGCTTTCCTGAAGAGTTGATTAATATATCAAAATCAAAAAAGGCAATTTTGAGTCTAATTTTGTTTGTTTACAGTATTCTTGCCTTTGAAATTCTTCCATGCAGGGTGAAAAATGACTGTCAGTGTGAAACAAAGTAGTCTATTGAAAAGAACATTGTGTCTAATAGGAAACAGCTGATACCAGCCCAGTGAATGCTATCTGGTATTAAAAGATAGTATTGTAATTCCAAGATAGAGAGTCCAGATTTGACCAAGGGTTGGGGTGGGAGTTCTTTTGCCCCACCTACGTCTGGAGCAAGAATCCCAAGGTGAAGAGTTGGTTGGGAGGCTCCTTGGTCCAGGATGGAGGAACCAGGATAGTTTGCAACTTTGATTAGCTGCACAGAATAGAGTATCCCCACAAAGGCAGAAGTGATACCATGAGGAAAGGGTTGGTATTGCAGGAAGGGTCCGAGAGCATGCTCTTGTCTAACACTCGGAAATGAATTGTCTGAGGAGACACATGTGCTGACAAAGCAAGAGACTTTATTGGGAAAGGGAACCTGGGCAGACAACAGGAGGGTAAGGAAACCCAGGAGAACTGCTCTGCCACGTGGCTCACAGTCTCGAGTTTTATGGTGATGGGATTAGTTTCTGGGTTGTCTCTGGTCAATCATTCTGACTCAGGGTCCTTCCTGGTGGTGCACGCCTTGCTAAGCCAAGATGGATTCCATTGAGGAGGATTCTGGAAGTATGGGAGGACATATGGCATCTCCTTTTGATCTTTCCTGGTTGGGGATGGCTTGTTAGCTCTGGGTTCCTTACCAGGACCTCCTGCTATAAAATAACTTACACTGGTGAATACTATGTTGCCTGGCCTGGGTGAGTGGTTTCAGTCAGTGTTTCCCCTAACACTGGCATAGCTTTTATAGGAGGGCCTGAACTTTTACTATATTCCAAGAAGCTTTTCTGAGAGCTTCTTGATTTTCTAAATACAAATGAACTGAAGTAGTTACTTATATTTTTGTTCTCAGTTTTTGGAAGAAGATGCCATAGTTCAAGAAAACTTGCTATACTAGGAAAAAAACAAGTGAACGCTAACCAAGAGCTTCTGCCTATCTGATTAAAAAATGAGTACTCTAGGAGTTTTTCCAGTAGTCATGTATGGATGTGAAAGTTGGACTATAAAGAAAGCTGAGTGCTGAAGAGTTGATGCTTTTGAACTGTGGTGTTGGAGAAGACTCTTCAGAGTCCCTTGGACTGCAAGGAGATCCAACCAGTCCGTCCTAAACGAAATCAGTCATGAATATTCATTGGGAGGACTGATGCTGAAGCTGAAACTCCAATGCTTTGGCTACCTGATGTGAAGAACTGACTCATTTGAAAAGACCCTGATGCTGGGAAAGATTGAAGGCGGGAAGAGAAGGGGATGACAGAGGTTGAGATGGTTGGATGACATCACCGACTTAATGGACATGAGTTTGAGTTAGCTCCGGGAGTTGGTGATGGACAGGGAAGCCTGGTGTGCTGCAGTCCATGGGGTTGCAAAGAGTCGGACACGACTGAGCAACTGAACTGAACTCCAGGAGAGGAAAATGCCTGCCCTAGAGTGGTTCTACAAATTCCTTTTCTCAGGAAAGTCCTCATTTCAAATATTTTCCCCATTGTTTCTATCATTGATATCTCCTAGAAACTCAGTATTTTGGTAGCCAATAGCACTATTTCTGCAGGACTGTCTTTGAAAGACAGAAGCAACACAATCTTCTTAGGACCATAGGTCTTGGTTTGGGGTTAAGAAAATAATACACTGTATGCAGAAGGAGGTGAATGAATGGCAATACAGAAAATCAACTAAATTTCATACCTCACTGGGAAGATACTAATGTATCTGCGCCAGGTTGTCAGATGGCCTCTGCTTGAATATCTCCCCTGACAGAGTGAATAGCTCAGACGGCATCTAGTTATTAGTAAACCTCTTTGTGTCTTTAGTCAAACCTGTTTCATCAGATCAACAGAGAATGTCCTCCTGTTTATTGTGATGGTCCTTTTCAGATAGGTAAACTGTTATTTTATCCCCATAAGTCTCTTCTCTCCCAGGCCAAGCTTCATCAAGCCCTTTCATCTTTCTGTTCATAACAAGATTTTCACCATTCTAGTGGCCTTAATACCCTACTTTGACTGTGGTTTTCCTAGTCTAACTTCTGCAGAATAGAACTGGGTCTCACTTTAAAAAGTCTCAAATAATACACTGTGATACCATTTTAGTTCCTTTGATGGCCACATCTTAATGTTGATTTGTATCGAGCTTGTGATCAATTGATGCCTCTTGGTCTGTTTCACATAAATGAGTACTTCCCCCACCCCTTCCTCCCTGCACCATGTGCCTGTGCCCTGGATTCTTAAAATTGCATATGGGACTTTACCTTTGTATGTTTTTTGAATTCTGACCTGCCATTCAAATATGTCAAACTCTTGTAAAATCTTGATTTTGTTCATCTAATACAGGCTTTCCTGTCAGCTACAAATTTAAGTAGTGTTTTTCCCATTTTTTGTAAGTGTTATCATATTATTGTAAAAAAGCATGTGCTTTGCAGTGAGACAATCTGGGTTTTTAATCCCAGCTTCCTGTACCTGCTGTCTTATGTTGGCATGTTGAATTTCCCAAGTCCAGTTTTCTCATATTAAAATGAAGATGATAATAAATTCTACCTCTTAGGTTTGTTGTGAGCATTTACAATAATATAAGTACCTATTGCTGAGTAGGTGATGGTTTTGGTAATAATAATAATAATAATAATAATAAATTATTTGTGACATGGACTTGGAACCAATTCTCTTATTTTCTCTCTCCTCATCTGGGTCAAATTTAATATTTTGGATAGGGCTAAGAACAGAGCCATATAGCTTCTAGAGACCATTCTGTAGCCTGACATCCATTAATTAATCAAATATTATTGAGAAATGAATGTTTATTGAGCATGGCTGTGTTTTAGTACTATTCTAGTGATTGGGATTATAGTGGTAAAAAAAAAAAAGGCAGTGAAATCCTTGCCCTCATGGAGCTGTCATTCAAAAGGGCAGGGCTACCATAAAACGTGGGGACATCATTCACATAGAATTTGTTGACTCTGCAAGAGAAGATAGACATATGTACATAAACACATACATACACACGTACAGACACCTCATATATATGTAAGATACAGTGTCAGTGTATATAATACAATGTCAGATAATAGTAAGAGCTATAATGTATAATGTATAAAGTGTCTGACTTTGCAACCCCATGGACTAGACAGTCCATGAAATTCTTCTGGCCAGAATACTGGTGTGAGTAGCCTTTCCCTTCTCCAGGAGATCTTCCCAACCCAGGGATCGAACCCAGGTCTCCCACATTACAGGCAGATTCTTTACCAGCTGAGCCACAAAGAAAGCCCGATGTATAAGGTGACATCAACTAGTTGCAAGAACTATGTAGAAAAATAAAACAAGGTACTCAGAGTACAATAGAGGCAAACATTATCTTACATGATTGGAGAAAATCTGTATACATCATGGAATACACCTTTTTTCTCATGTTGCAAGATTGGAATACTATTTTTCTAGCTCCATTGCCCTGGTGCCTTTTCTCGTCTCTGTGATCCCTTAAAGATTACTGACAGTGACTCTTAGATTACATCTGCAAAGTCTCTCCATACTCTGGGATGTAATTTGTTTAGGCCTACAGACTTGAACTCATTTAAAACAGCAAGATGGTCTCTTGCTATCACCTTACTTATCTCATACTTCAATTCCTTCTAAACTACATTTATTCAACCCTCCTGAGTTTAAAGATCATTCTCCTTGATAAAGAAGATGGAAATACAACAGAAGTTGAGATATATGACTTGCTCTTTGTTGTTGGTTAATGTTGTATCATGTGCCCCAAGCAGTAAGTGTGTTTTTTAGGTTCATCCTTTTTGCTTTGATTGTAGCTGATAAGGGTGTGTGTGTGTGTCTGAGTTTGTGGATGGAAGGTTTAAGCATATTTCACTATGGTGTAGCGAGGGCCTAACTCCTGTCATGTTCTTTCAGTTCAGTGCTCCTGTACGCATTTTCTATTGTTTTAGCATCAGTTATGAGTGAAGGCTCTGGAACTACTCAGTGTATTAGTCACCCGTTTGTGTCCAGCTCTTTGCAACCCCCGTGGACTGTACTGTCCTTGGAATTCTCCAGGCAAGAATACTGCAGTGGGTTGCCATTTCCTTCTCCAGGGGATCTTCCCAAATCAGGGATCAAACCCAAGTCTCCCACATTGCAGGCAGAACTACATTGTCCAAGGGCAAATCCTGGCTGTTCCATTTTCTATAGCAGTGAGACCATGGGCAGGTTACTTAACTTCTTTGAACCTGATTTGCCTCACCTGTACAATGGAGATAATGATGCTTGCCTCCTAGGACTTGAGAGTGAATGATTTAATACACATAGAGTGCTTAGGATTCTGTTTGTCACATAGTAAGTGCTTATCACAGCCAGCACCACTATCATCATTTCTAATGCATTCCTGTCATCTTTCAAATGTATTTTAAAGAGACTAACCTCATCAGGAAGGTTTCTGGTCAGCCACAGTTTGTCTTGTGGTTAGGGGCCCTTCAATCCAATTTTTGTATCTTGTGTTTCTGTGTATCCAGGACCAAACAGTTAGAATTGATGTAAACAATGAGTCAAAGACCATGAATCATCAAAGAAAGATTAAATTACGTTTAGTGTGCTCATGGCAGCAGCAAAATAAATGGATGAATTCTTTATAAAGTCTGTCATTTGAATCTGGCTTGAAATTTTTTAAAAAAGAATTTCTTCCTAATCAGGGAATCCAAGTAACCAGTACACTCACTTCCAAGTCTTCTGACTTAATTTAAATGCTAAAGGAAAGCATGTCTTGGTTCCAGATGAAGCTAAACAAACCCACAATACCTCATGGGAATCCTCAAATATGGTTTCATAACAATATGAAAAGGTAAACTTGCAGGCACTCACTCATCCTGTGCTATCAGATCTTTGGACCATAAATAGGGACTTTGGTGGATGCTTTGACAGATTTGAATGGTTGCTCTAAGGAGAGACTCTCCATTACCCTGCCTTTGTGTTTTTATGACAGATTTCCTTTGTCATAACAACCATCACATTCTTGGCATTTTCTGATAGGAGAAAGAACTAAACCTCCTTAACTCACATCTTTCTTTCTTGGCGGTCTCCATTCTACAGGATACGGACACATGTTGCAAACATACAGAAGCAGCCCCTGCCTGGGTGGGTAGGGTTCTAGAGGGTTGTACAGTGGTGTATTAATGCCTGTGATTGGTAGGTAAATCTGCCTAATTGAGAAATAATATTAGCAAGTCCATTTGTACCCAAACATCAAGCCAAATTCTCAAATCAGTTTTTATCAGTAATAATGATAATGCTGGTGTTTTGATCTCTATTTGTCTGTCTTCCTTGTCTTATTTCCTAATACAGTCTTGAGAACTTGATATTATTTCTTGATCCGCTCATACCTCCAATGATGCACACAATAAGAGTGAAGACAAGCAATACTCTTTCCTTCCTTTCTTCAAATGTAGCCAAGATATGAACCAAGATTGTCTTTAAGTAGCTTGTGCAAAAATAACTGGGATTGACTATTCCCTGGGAAGTGAAAGTTGCTCAGTCTTATCCAATTCTTTGCGACCACACGGACTATACAGTCCATGGAATTCTCCAGGCCAGAATACTGGAGTGGGTAGCCTTTCCCTTCTCCAGGGATTCTTCCCAACCCAGGGATGGAACCCAGGTCTCCCACATTACAGGCAGATTCTTTACCAGCTGACCCACAAGGGAAGCCGAAGAATACTGGAGTGGGTAGCCTGTCCATTGTCCAGCGGATCTTCCCGACCTGGGAATTGAACTGGGTGTCTCCTGCATTGCAGGCAGATTCTTTATCAACTGAGCTATCAGGGAAGCCCCAATTCCCTGGGAAAACCTGCCCTTATTTCTACGTTTCATTAGGGTCAAACAGACAGACAAATAAGCCTAGAAGCCTGTGATGAAAAAGGAGCTATTGGTAGCACCTAGCCAGAGAGGAAAGCTAGACTGAGCTGGCTGGAAAACGACTTTCAGAGCAGCTGTGGTGGGAGGCTGGTTTTTTTTTTTTTTTTAGAAGAGGAGGTAGTGGAGTGTCACTGTCCTGGGGACATGGGACAGTTTGAGTAGCATGAAGGGCACAGGTCATGTTTAGATGCACAAAAACTAACATTGGAAGTTTCTTAAAATTGTTGTCCATATAAAAATCCATGCAGTGCCTAGATGCATTTTTAGGTTTCCCCTTAATGTCCCCCTAGTGTACATACTAAGCTTCATCCTTGCTGAGTTAGAGAGAGTTAAAGAGTAGACCAGAGAGTGGAAATAAAGCAAAAGCTGGCCTGGGTATACAGGAAATTGGATAGATATGACTGAAGAACTAAGAAATAGGGCCAGGTTTAAAAGCTAGTTAATGAGCACAATTCAAACAGATTGACCAGAGGAGAAAACCCTGGAAGTGCTATACAGGACCTTCCGGGAGTGGAAGGAAATGAGGAGAGGAGAGTTCTGAAGGTGAAGAACCAAGGAGAACCACAAATTATTTCCACTTCAATTCTAGGAGAGCCCAGAGAGAGTGAGTGGAATTTGAATGGAAGATTGATCTTCCTAGAGGCCAGATATCAGAGTTGAATTTAAATCCAGAATTCATGAGCTATTTATTGTTCAATTGCTATGTGCCCATCACTGTGCTGAGAACTGGTGAAAAAAAAGGTGAACCAACACGACCTATTTCTTGTTGTCATGGGGCTTAGAATCTAGGAGGTGAGTCGTAGAGCCAATTAAGATGTTGCAAGTGCTAGCTACACAGTACAGGGTACCATGGCAACACAGAGGCTGTACCTGATCTCATAGCTGGGAGGTAGGTCAGGAAAATCTTTCTGGAGAAAGTTCCATGTGAGCTGAGACCTGAAAGGCAAGTCAGAGTTAGGTAAGTCAGAGTTAGGTGATCAAGGAAGACAAAGTGAGTAGGAGGTGGCAAGGCCAAGGCCTAGGGGATGGGTGAGAAAGAGCTTCAGAGTTAGGCACTCAGAAAGCTGAAAGTGGTTTAGCATCGTGCTCCAGGTACTTCTTTGTAGGTAGTCACTTTGCCTGAGGTTTGAGTCTGCAGAAAAAATAAAAATGGGCCTTGGCAAGGTCACCAGGTGGAGAATGTTCTTTGGTGTCTGTCTGTTGGGATACAAAGGATAGAGCAATGAAAAGTGGCATTGCTGGGGTCTCCAGGAGGGTGGAGAAGGTGTTTTGAGATTCTCTGGATGCTGAGGCAATGGGCAGAGGGACAGCATGCCACTAGGTCCAGAAGAAAAGAATAATACTGCATAGGAAATTGAACTTTGTGCATGGCCAGGAAAAAAAGACGATTTAGTTTTATATGTTACATTTTAATAATAGTCATTTGTAACTGCATAATGAAATTTGCGAACAAAAGTTCATTTCCAGAAGAATAATCTCTAACTGATATGCAATGCCTCAGTAGGATTTGGCCAGGTTTTAATTTTAGTTTGAATAAATAATGTAAGATACTAGGCTGTGAGATAAAAGGAAATCTCTGTACTTTCATCTCTCCATGATGGAAATAATAACTACTTTATTTCAAAACAAGTTTCCAATTAGTTTCTGTGAAATATTATTATCCCCTTTTTCCAGATACTGTAGCTCATTTTGAAACTTAATTTTGATAATATATAAACATTTCTGAAACTTACTCTACAGGAATGACAGTTATATTTGGAGTTAGGAATGCAGTTGAGCTGTAACTGTAATTTTGGTTCTGCTCTAAATAATAGTAAAAATAACAGAAGAGAATTAGTCAAAGTATAATCTTGTTTCATGGCTATTCATGACCTGGCATGGAATTATCTTTACCCTAGAGTATAGATCAGGGCCACATCCTCCAAGATTGTTCAATGGATTTTTTTTTAAATTTAAGATTAGTTATGTTTCACTTGAAGTTAGTTATATATTGTCTTTTCCCTATTTAAAGAGTTGATATTATTTAAATAACTAATGTACTCATTCAGTAAACACAGTTGCGTGCTAACTGTGTACTAGACTCTGGGCCAGATTCTGGAGAAAGGCAGCTGTGACCTTTCTTTTGAGATGCTTACAGGTTAGAGATACTTGAGGAATTCTGAGGACACTTACTGGGGAGAGATTCCTCCAACCAAGTTTCCCCCTAGATGCTACAGAAATAAAGACCACGTATTTTAATTAGTATCATAAGTCTGAACCTGACCATTATCTTGAATCATTCAAGGTGGATAAACTGAGGCACAGGATCAGTTCAGTTCAGCCGCTCAGTTGTGTCTGACTCTTTGCAACCCCATGGACTTCAGCATGCCAGGTTTCCCTGTCCATCCCCAACTCCTGGAGCTTGCTCAAACTCATGTCCATTGCGTCGGTGATGCCTTAGGCTCAAATGATTTGTAATAAAGTGGTGACTTTGGTTGAGAAGTTGGTCCCGTGATGAGTTCCTCACTGCCTAGGCCCCATTAGCTCGCTTTTCTACAATTGTGGGGTATCGTTTGCTCTGTTTTTCTTCCCTCAGTAGAGAAAGGCAGACTGGTGATGCTATTTTTCAGATGAAGAAAACAAGGCACAGGGAGTTTACCCAAGGCCACTTATCACTTTTATGGAGGAGCCAGAATCACAGCTCCTACCCTTAGAGTTTCCAGGCTGTTGCCTAGCTACCAAACCTCCCTGCCTCTTCCACTGCACAGCAGCTGAGCAGGCACTTAATAATCATAATTGATGGTGCTGGCTAAAAGGGAGAGCTCAGAGTGATTCCAGGAGTTTGTTTTCACATCCCAGTTAATTTTATTCTTCCTGTGGTCAATAACCTCTACCCATTTGTTTTAGATCGCATCCCTGTCTTAGTCCACAATGTAGCTTTCTTATCTGCATTGATGATTTCTGTTTTCTCTTTCTCAACTATTCTTTTTGGGGGAATTCAGTTGCTGTCTACAGGTATTACATATTAAAAAAAAAAAAAAAAGCAAAAACAAAACAATGCCTGCTCTAGGGCTCCCCAGAGAAGTCTCACTATAGCAGTTTTAAGAAACAGAATGCAATTAAGTGAAAGTTAGATACATTCTGCCAGAATGTAACACTTCTGCTTCTTAAAATACTAGCTGCATTAATTAATCGATTACATATGTTAAAAATATTTGAGCACCTATTTGTTCTAGATACTAGTGGAAATGTACTGTGTGCTCAGTCGTGTCCGACTCTTTGTGACCCCATGGACTGAAGCCTACCAGGCTCCCCTGTCCATGGAATTCTCCAGGCGAGAATACTGGAGTGGGTTGCCATTTCTTTCTCCAACTAGTGAAAATAGAAAGATACATTTGTTTATGGTTTCAGTTGTGATTTATTGAGTCCACCTGGCACATGCCAAATACTGTTCTAATGCTGGGAATTCTATAGTTTTCTTCAGGTTGCTTATAATCTTGGGGGAGGCAGACAATTTTGAATGATCACACAAGTAGATAATTGCAACTTTCACATGTTCCTTAAAGGAGAAGCTCAGGGAGCTGTGAGTGCCCATTACCATGGTTTTGACAGTCAGGGAAGGCTTCCCAGAGAAACTGATGTTAGACTTGAGTCCTGATAATAAGTCGAGGGCACTGAACAAAGAGGGAAGGAGAGAGTATTCCAGGTGCAGGGAACAACATGTTCAAAGGCCTTTTGGTGGGTGGGAACATGTGGAGTCCAGCGGCTGTAATACTTGTATGGTTTGAATGAAGTCGGAGAGTGAGAAGGGGCTGGAAGAGGAAGGTAGAAGCTGGACCAGGCGTAGTATCAGACAACATTTACTGCACCACTTCATGCCTCAGTCTGATTCCAGCCAGGGCTGTGAGGGACAGTGCTATACCAGTTCCCACTGATCCTGTGCTGACCTCATTCTAAGTATGTTTGGGCCTTTTCTGGTCCCCAGGTCTGAGGCTCTTGCAGGAGACCATTGACAGTCACATGTGAGCAACTTGGAAGTGTCAATGAGTTAGCACCATAGGGCAACTCTCAACCATTGGCAGATGAAAGTCTATGGGTAAATGCTCCCCTCTTTGTCTCTGGTGGACAGTTCTGAAATACATTCCCCACAGTCCTCAGAAGTTCCTCAAGGTATTGATCACGGTTGCTCATGGCAGTGGTCAACTCGCTCATTAATTTCCTTCTTCTCAGTTTTACCTACTTTCCAATACCCATAATTCAGGCTTCTTGGGGTCACTCCCCAAATGATGTTTTGTCTTGTCTTAAAAGCCATGGAAAATGATTGAGTGTTTTGAACAGAATGGTGAAATTAGCACTTTAGCACTTAAAAGAGATCATTTTTGCTGCAGTGTGGAAAATGGATTGGAGGGTAGAGCAGTTAGTTCTTTGTAGCAGTGCTGGCAAAAATAGTTAGAATAGAGTGGCAACAGTAAAGATAGAAAGATATAGACAGATTTGAGAAATATTTAGGACCTATAATTGACAGAATGTGGTGACAGATTGGATATGGCAGGTAAGGGAGGAGATACTGGAAATGACTCCTTAGTGTCTGACTTTTAAAGCTATGTGGATAATGACGCATGCATGCGTGCTAAGTTGCTTCAGTTGTGTCTGACTCTGTGCAACCCCACAGATTGTAATCTGACAGACTCCTCTGTTCATGGGATTCTCCAGGCAAAAATACTGGAGTGGGTTGCCATGCCCTCCCCTAGGGGATCTTCCTGACCCAGGGATTGAACCCGGGTCTTCTGCATTGCAGGCAGATTCTTTACCATCTGAACCACCAGGGAAACCCATGGATGCTGCTGCTGCTCACTGAGTTGGGGCAGTCTGGAAGGTCAGGTGTACCAGAGGAGGTATCTGTTTCTTTGTGGTCCTCCTGACAGAAAGCCCAACACAAACTTGCTTAACCAGAAAGAGAATTAGTTGACTTATATAAATAAAAAAATAGGGTAAACTGGCCTTAGGAATGGCTTGTCTTGGGACCAGTGGGATAAGAATCAGTCTCTTGGGTACCTGTGACAACTTAGTGAAACAAGATGATCACATACTCAAACCATCAAATAGACAGAGGAATTTTTTTTTTAATTTCCTTTATTTATTTATTTATTTTTTTTCAGTGGGTTTTGTCATACATTGATATGAATCATCCCTAGATTTACACGTATTCCCCATCCTGTTCCCCTCTCCCACCTCCCTCTCCACCCGATTCCTCTGGGTCTTCCCAGTGCACCAGGCCTGAGCACTTGTCTCATGCATCCCACCTGGGCTGGTGATCTGTTTCACCATAGATAATATACATGCTGTTCTTTCGAAACATCCCAGCCTTGCCTTCTCCCAGAGTCCAAAAGTCTGTTCTGTACTTCTGTGTCTCTTTTTCTGTTTTGCATATAGGGTTATCATTACCATCTTTCTAAATTCCACATATATGTGTTAGTATGCTGTAATGTTCTTTATCTTTCCGGCTTACTTCACTCTGTATAATGGGCTCCAGTTTCATCCATCTCATTAGAACTGATTCAAATGAATTATTTTTAATGGCTGAGTAATATTCCATGGTGTATATGTACCACAGCTTCCTTATCCATTCATCTGCTGATGGGCATATAGGTTGCTTCCATGTCCTGGCTATTATAAACAGTGCTGCGATGAACATTGGGGTGCACGTGTCTCTTTCAGATCTGGTTTCCTCAGTGTGTATGCCCAGAAGTGGGATTGCTGGGTCATATGGCAGTTCTATTTCCAGTTTTTTAAGAAATCTCCACACTGTTTTCCATAGTGGCTGTACTAGTTTGCATTCCCACCAACAGTGTAAGAGGGTTCCCTTTTCTCCACACCCTCTCCAGCATTTATTGCTTGTAGACTTTTTGATAGCAGCCATCCTGACTGGCGTGTCATGGTACCTCATTGTGGTTTTGATTTGCATTTCTCTGATAATGAGTGATGTTGAGCATCTAGAAAGAGGAATTTTATCTCTAGGAGCCCCAGCTAAGCTGTCACTGTGACTATTACGCCCACCAAAGTGCTCATTACAATGGAAAATTTGCTGACTTTTGTCTTGAACATGTGTTTGAGGCATTCAATAGATGACGGATGTGTGGGTTTAATCTCAGAGGAGAGTTCTGGGCTGGGCATACCTTGGGAGTAATCTGCACAAAAGTACTCATTGAAACCAAGGGAGTGGGTGCAGTCAACTAGAGGGAGGGGTATACACTGAGAAGAGAGGAGGGTCAAGGACCAGGTGTTGAAGGATGCCGACACTGAGGTGGAGTTCCTCTAGGTAAAGGAAAATTAACCTGAAAACAGAAAAAGAAGTAGCCAGAGAGGTAGTAAGAAATCCTGGACTTGTTTAATAAATAGTAACAGGCAGCAGCAACAGGTAACAACAGTAGCTGCTTTTTTTGGAGTTCATAGTCCGGGAATGAGACATGAGTTTGAAACGGAAGGTAATGTAGAGACTTTCACCACAAGTTATGTGTTGTGTTGGTGGTATGAACCCCCCAGCACATCGAATGGGAGCACAAAGAGATTGGCCAATTGTTCTTGGGGGAGAAAGGGATCACGTGAGAAGCCTTGAAAGATGAGAAATATGCTGCCAGTTGGACAAGGAAAAAGCCCCAGGTCCAATTTGAACAGAATCAGAACTAAGAGAGGGTAACCTAAACCATAAGCACTTTAGGAAATAGGCAAGGACTGAGTAGGGTTATGTTGGTGAAGGGAGAAAAGCTGGAGGCATCAATGGGTTATGTTTGGATGGTTATTTATCTGACGGCCTAACGGTATCACTCCATCTCTTGAGTGATCACTCCACTGTTTGAAAAGCAGCTTGACTGACTTTTACTCTGGATTGGCTGGTTGGTCGACATATGATGTCTCTCTGTGTGTATTTATATATGCATGTGTGTGTTTTCCATTAAAAGACTCTAAATTAAAAGGTTTTATCAGGTTAATATTGACTTATTGCTTACCGTTACTTCCAAAGTGAGGACAGGAAGAACTGTGGTCACGTTTCAACAAAAGTGATTTAAATAAGACATTAGGAAGTGTGTTTTTTTTTTTTTTAAATATTTATCTATTTATTTTAAAAAATTAATCTATTTTAATTGGAGACTAATTACTTTGTAATATTGTGGTGGTTTTTGCCATATATCAGCATGAATCAGCCATGGGTGTACATGTGTCCCCCATCCTGAACCCCCTTCCCACCTCCCTCCCCACCACATCCCTCTGGGTTGTCCCAGAGCACCAGCTTTCAGAGCCCTGCTTCATGCATCGAACTTGCACTGGTCATCTGTTTCACATATGGTAATATACATGTTTATATGCTATTCTCTCAGATCATCCCACCCTCACTTTCTCCCACATAGTACAAAAGTCTGTTCTTTACATCTGTGTCTCTTTTGCTGTCTTGTTACCATCTTTCCAAATTCCATACATATGCATACTATTGGTGTTTCTCTTTCTGACTTAAGGAAGTGTTTTTCTTATCAGTGACATTTTTCACTTGTCTGCCTCAGTCTTCCAATTTATAGGCTCAGTCAATGGATAACAGTCAAAGAAAGGAAGACTGTACAACTAACAAGCAAACAAACAGAAAACAGAAATAATTAAAATCTGTAAAGTTTATTGGAGATGAAGAAGTTGAGGAAGTTACATCTGAAGCAACCACCTCAACACTCCAGTTACCTAGGGACATGTTTCTAGAGGAGATACGATTTAGGGATCTGGGTTTTAGGGTAGGGCACACTTTCCAGGAATTCCTGGTAGAGGCTAACAGTGATAGGCAGATAAAAATGGCCCCTAAAAATGTCCACATCCCAATTCCTAGAACCTGTGAATATATTATGTTGCGTGGCATGGAAGATTTTAGGTTGTAGTTGAAATTAAGATCATTAATCAGCTGACTTTAACATAGGGAAATTATTCTGGATTATCCTGGTAGGCCCCATTGTAAACCATAAGGGTACTTTAGAGTGGATGAAGAAGACAGGAGAGGGAGTCAGAGAAAGATTTGAAGAGGCCGTGATGCTGGTTTTGAAAATGGAGGTAAGAGTCATGAGGCAAGGAATACAGTCACTTTCTAGAAGCTGGGAAAGCCAAGGCAGCAAATTCTTTTCTAGAGCCTCCAGAAAGGAAGGGTACAGCTTTGCTGACATCTTGGTCATAGCTCAGTAGAGTTCTTTTGGACTTCTGACTTGAGGATTATAAGATAAAAATCTGTGTTGTTTTAAGCCACTAAGTTTGTGGTAAAGGTTACATCAGCCACAGAAAATGAAACAGTGGCTGAGGTGGTCTAATGAATGGTAGTCATAGAGTCAGTTTTCTTTTGGCATAAACAGAAGGTGGAAGTAAGGGAGGCCATAGACTCAAGATGTTATTATTAACCTCTTTTGTTAATTTTTAAAACTTTAAATTTTGTATTAATTTCAGACTTTTTATAAAAGTTACAAAAATAGTACAAAAGAAGTCACATAGGTCTCCTAAAGGTTAACATTTTAACACATTACTTAAACTGTATAATAAATAATCTAATTTATGTGTATATATATTATATATATTAAATATAATGTGTATAATATATAATATTATATGTATATATATTATACATTGTATATAATTATATAATATATAATACTATGTAATATGTAATAATTATTTATTATTATAATATAATATATGACATAATTATAAATTATTATAACTATATTATTTATAATTATAAATATGATTTATAAATTATATATTATTGGTATATATGGTATAATACATAATAATTATATAATATATTATATATTATATATAATATAAAATAAATATGATGTAATATAATATAAATTATATTATATATTATATTACATTGTAATATTATATTATATAAATTATATTATATTATAATGTAATATTATATGCTTATATATAGTATAATTATATTATTATATACTTATTCTCAAACAATTCAAGAAGAAAATAATACATACACACCTATATAATACATGTTGAGAATGAGTTGATGATATGACGCCCTTGCTCCCCAAGTACTTCATATGTGACTCCTACAATAGCACAGCCGTGTATAGAAGACAACATCAGTAAGCTAAAATGGCACAGCACTGTTAGCCAACCTGAAAACCTGTTTAAATGTTGCCAGTCGCCACATTAATGTCCTTAACAGCAAAGAGTATATTTTTCTCTGTTCCGGGACCTCACCCAGGACCACATACTGCATTTGTCTCCTTTAATCTGGAGCAGTAATTCAGCCTGTCTCTATCTCAGGATCTTCACGTTTTTAGAGAGTACAGGCCAGTCCTTTTGTAGAATGTCCTTCAGTTTGGTTTTGTGTAATGCTTTTGAAATGATTAAGAGTCAGAGGATGCATTTTGGACAGGAATACAAGAAACGGTACTGTGTCTTTCTCTGTGTATCATATCAGGAGGTACTTGGTTAAGATGTTTGCCATATTACTTCACTGTAAAATTACCATTCTGTTTATATTTAGTAAGTGTCTTGTGGAGAGATACTTTGAGACAATGTATATATTTTGTTTCTCATAACAATTTCACTCATTAATTTTAGCATTTATGAATCTCTTGCATGAAATAAGTAACTGGAGGTTGCCATTTAGTGATTTTCTAATTATTTAAAATTCAAATTTATGTCTCTAAGAAGTAAGGATTTTAAAGACATAACCTTAATACCTTCTTCTCACCCTAAATGAGCAATAATTCCTTAATTGTCCTGATTATATTATAAATTAAAAATATTTTGTTTTAAGATAATTTTAGATTTATAGAAGAATTTCAAAAGCAGTGTAGAAGGTTACTGTATACCAAAGACTTTGTGTTAAATATATAGATCATATTGGAAAGAATTGACATCTTAATAATACTGAACCTTCCAATCCATGAATGTGACTATCTGTTTTATAAATTTCGCCATATAGATTCTTGCACACATATGAAACTAAATTTCATTTTTGGTATACTATTATAAGTGGTATTTAAAAATAATTTGTCACAAAAAATTGACTTTATATCCAGTAAACTTGCCAAACTCACATACTAGTTCTAAGACATATTTTTGGTATATATTTTGTAATTTTCTATGTAGACAATCATGTAAGCCTTTGACTTCCTTTTCTTTTTTTCTTGTATTGGCTAGAATGTAACCAGCATGCTGCATCCAGTAGGATGTTGGATAGAAATGGCTTGTTCTTAATGGGGACATTCAGGTTTTTACCATGAGATGTGTTTTTCCTTTTTTCTCTTAGCACTATGAATTACATTGATTGATTTTCAAATAAACACTCCCAGGATAAACTTGATTGTGACATATTTATTATTCTTTTTACATAATGCTCAATCTGATTTGCTAATAGTACGTCGACTATTTTAGCTGAGCTCTTCTTAGAAGTGTCCATTTAGTGGCATCTACCTGATGGGGAGACAGTGGAAACAGTGTCAGACTTTATTTTTTTGGGCTCTAGAGTCACTGCGGATGGTGACTGCAGCCATGAAATTAAAAGACACTTGCTCCTTGGAAGGAAAGTTATGACCAAACTAGATAGCATATTAAAAAGCAGAGACATTACTTTGCCAACAAAAGTCCGTCTGGTCAAGGCTATGGTTTTTCCAGCGGTCATGTATGGATGTGAGAGTTGGACTGTGAGGGAAGCCGAGTGCCGAAAAATTGATGCTTTTGAACTGTGGTGTTGGAGAAGACTCCTGAGAGTCCCTTGGACTGCAAGGATATCCAACCAGTCCATCCTAAAGGAGATTAGTCCTGGGTGTTCATTGGAAGGACCGATGCTGAAGCTGAAACTCCAGTACTTTGGCCACCTCATGTGAAAAGTTGACTCCTTGGAAAAGACCCTGATGCTGGGAGGGATTGGGGGCAGGAGGAGAAGGGGATGACAGAGGATGAGATGGCTGGATGGCATCACTGACTTGATGGGCATGAGTTTGAGTAGACTCCGGGAGTTGGTGATGGACAGGGAGGCCTGGCGTGCTGCGATTCATGAGGTCGCAAAGAGTCAGACACGACTGAGCGACTGAACTGACTGGCTGACTGACCCCAGGTAAGTGTGTGGTCACATCTCTTCTCTCCCTATAGGTATCTACTTGTATTTTGGATCTGTTGGTTTTCCTGAGATCTCAGTTCTCTAAGAGGTTTGAAAAAAAGTCATGAGTTTGCAGTTTTCTGACCTTCTTTTGTCTCGGTTGTTGCTACTGTGAGGGTGAGAGCAGTGCTCTGTCCAGCTCTCTAAATGCCTAATTGGAAACTAGAGGCTCCACAACTTTTTCCCCACAATTGTTTGTTTTAGTCAGAATCCAAATCAAATTTATACAACATAATGTTTATATATCTCTTAAGTCCTTTTTGATCTATATTTTCTTCCCCCCTTTATCTCTTTTTTCTTTCCCTTGCTACTTTTTTCTGTTATGTCATCAAAGACACTGGGCCTGTCTATCTTACAGAGCTTCCTCCTGTCTTAATTTTGCTGATTGCATCTCTGATGTGGCTTAATATGGTGCTCTGTCTCCTATAAACTGGTAGTTATATCTTGAGGTTTTATCAGAATCAGGTTTATTTTTCTTTAATAATTCGTAATCTAGGTATTTCTTTTTGTATGTCATGTTATTAGCTATTGATATTCAACACCTAGCTCTGTTAATTCATTAGGACCTTTTTAAAAGCCGTTCTTTTACTGTAATAAACATTATAGTAAAAATATGCAATGAAAATTTTATAATGAAGTTGAAGAAAATGAGGCTTAGAGAGGTTAAGTGACTTTCCTAAGGCAATACAGCCAGCGAGTAAAACATGTAGCCAGGCCTGGAACCAGTGTCTAATAAATGCAAGTCCTATATGCTTTTTATACCATATTACCTCTGCAGAGTTTGCATTATTAAGTAATGGGAAGATCAGTGTTTTATCCCTAGGCACATGAGACATATTTATCTCTTTTAGGAAGACTGAATTCTCTTGCTTAGAGGCATAGGACCATACCAAATGATTATTCAAAAAAAAATTTCCCCTCAAGTTCTGGGTTATATTCATTTTTATGGATATGATTAAAATTTTTTATGTTAATTCTAGTGTTTGAAATGATATCTAAATTCAACTCAGAATCCTGAGCAAATTTCTGCTTGCACCTCTAGTGCTACAGAAAAGAAGAGAATAAAACAAACAGATTTAGATTAAGTACTAGAAAGCAGTATGTTTCTTTTGTCTACTATAGTCAAAGCTTGCCACTGAAATTTTTCTTCAGCTTGGAGGAGAGAGAGAGAGGCAGAGAAGAGGGGAGAAAATAAAGAGGGAGAATTTGCAGTTGGTTTTAATCTATCACCTAAGTTTCTCATGGGTTTGTCTCTCAAGAGAGAGAGTATCTCCTTTGCGCGAGTTGGGGGCTAAGAAATTCCATGAATTATTGGTTAGAGTTTTGTGGAAACAACTGAATAAAAAGACATTTTTAACACTATAAAAATAAATGAATTGTGTTCAAATCAACCAAGGACAGACATCTATCCTGACCTGAGCATTCACTTTTCATTACAAGTGGATGTCCTTAGATATCCAGCCTATATCATCTGATGCGTGACTGATGGTCCTAAGCTTATTTTTAAAAAGAGGGCATGCATGTACCACCCTGCTCGTGTTTCCTGAAATCTCTACAGTTTATTAAGTCATTAATAATAAAGATTATTCTTGAAATAATTTTAATCTATTTCAAATCCAATTTATGAAATAAGGAAGGATGAACTTGGCTTTACTTTTTAACCACAGGGTTCTGGGTATCCCTGAATAGAGGAGTGCTCTACCTCCCCTATTACTTTCCATGCAGACTTAGAAACTTAGGTATGAATGGACTTTTTGCCCTGGATAGAACTTTTTCTCTAGGCTGGGCCCAGTGGAGTTACTGGAAACCTGTTGGACGCAGTAGAAAATGGATCAGAAATCCAAAGAACCAATCCAACTTTGAAAACAATGTATGTCAAAGGTACAGCATGAGAACCAGGGTGAATAGACGTAAAGTGGGGATTATTGGGTTGGCCAAAAAGTTTTTTTTGGGTTTTTCCATAAGATGTTATGGAAAAATCCCAATGAACTTTTTGGTCAGCCTAATACATTTGGATTCCTAGAATCCTTAGAATATTAAAACTGTTGTGGAGTTGTAGTGATATTCTGGTCCAGCTCATTTTGGAGAAAGTGACTGATCCAAAGTCTCAAAATTTCCACTGGCTAAGTAGGTGCTGGAATTTTGTTCTCCTAAGTTATTCCTTAAATATCTTTTCCCCTGACATCTGAATTCAGAAGACCTGGGCATGAGTCTGACTGTAATGTTAACTGCAACTGTGATCTTGGGTAAATCACTGATTGTCACTGAAACTCCTTTCCTCCACCTGAAAAATATGAATATTAATACCTTTTAGGATGTAGTGGATTAAATGGGATAATATGCTTGGAAGCCCTTTATAAACTGTAAAGTGCATAGAGAAGTTATTAGAGCTGAGGGATCAAACTAAGTCTGGTTAGATCCACTGGCATTCCCTAGGAAATTTCATGATAGACCTAGACTTGCCTTCTTCCTGAAAACCTTTGGTATGAATTGCAGCCCACTAATATCTCATGCCATGAGCTGTGGGGAGGTTGTCGGTCGCCGCCTTAGTAGGGTCATCCGGAAGGGCCCACTTATACTCTGGAAGGAACCTGATTCTTGAGAGCAGCCCCTACATCTTCCTTCTGCTGTGAAAAAAATATATTTAATAGATTTCACTAATGTCTATAGGAGTGTTCACCAGGGATCTTTGGAAAGAGTAATCTTCACATTTAGAAGTCTTCTCATTATGGATAACGGGATGATGAGGTGAAAAATGATCTTGGCTACTTATGATTCTGAAAAGCCTTCAGACTGAATAATGTATGGTGAATTAGACATAATGGCGGAAAAGAAATAACTCATTTACTTCAAGGTCCACTTAGTTATTTAATCACTTTTACTGTCATATAAATACACACTGCCAGGCAAAGTGGGGAAAAGTTAGTAACAGCAAAAAAATGCAACTGTATAATGACAGCCTAGCAAATGCTTTAAAAAGAGAACTTAATTCTGGACAGTTCCATGATTGAATCAAGACTTCTCAACGGCATGTACCTTGTAGAGGAGCAGTGACTGGAATCCCTCACTTTGTCTCTGCATTATTATATATCATGGAACAGAGAGGTATAAAATTGGCCAGTTAGATCTGAATCCTGTTTGGACTTAAATGAGATCATTAGAGTAAAATACTTCGGGAGAATACTAGTAGAATATAGCGTTATTGTTACTTTAAATTTTTAGGTAATTTAGGCCAGAGAATGGCATGGACACTATTAGCCACATAAGCTGAAACAGAAAAACCTGTCCTGGAGTTATGACAGGCATTAAAATGCCCCATGTGGCGTCTGGGTGTCACTAGAAATAGTTAGCAAAAAGCACAATTGCTGAATTGTGTTACAGATACCAAGTGAGCAGGAACTTGGTCATGAAGGGCAGTTCATGAGAAGTGGAATAATTAGAGGGAGCTACACAAAGACCTTGAAGAATGGGAGAAGTTTAGGTGTGGAAAACTGAAAGGTGAATTCCAGTCTGGTTTGTGTTTTAAGAAACTTTTCCAGGATAAGAGCTGGAAATGTACGGTTCTAAAAGTTGGACTGATTCTAGTGTTGTAGTCTTGCCCTTCTTCAGGGCCTCCAGAGATTTTTCAACAAGGAATCAATTTGGGGATCTTGCTCAAAGATGAGCACAGGTGTTGCCTTGACACAGAAAATGCCAACAGTGGTTAATGAAACTTTTGTCCCCTCTCATGTCTCATTAAATTGTAAAGCAAGTTTTCTCTCCTTTAAGAGAACTGTGTCAGTTGCCATCATCCTCTGGGTTTAGGTCTGCTTCTTATCAAGAGCTGTGACAGAAAATGTATTTGTTGAAGTGGTTCTTTCCAGCAGAAACATAATGCAAGCCATGTACACAAGCCACATATGCAACTTAAGATTTCCTCGTAGCCACATTAAAAAAGTAAAATAAATCTGATGAAAAAAATCTGATGAGATTATTTTAATATATAAATATATTTAATCCAATATATGTAATAAATATAAAATTATTAATGAGATATTTTACTTTCTTCTTTTCCTACATAGTCTTCAAAATCTGGTATGTATTTTACTTTTTTAGAGCACATTTCAGTTTGGACTAGCCACATTTTAGGCTCTCAGCAACCATGTGGCTAGGTGGCTACAGTATTGGACATCACGAAATATTCTTTATCCGTTGTGGAGAGTGGTACTGACTGAGTTTAATTCTGTATTTGAGGATGAATTTCCAGAGTGTCTGGGGTGGGGTGGGGGCATCTGTCCATATCTAATAATCCATCCAAAATCAACTCCATATGATCAGAAAAGTTTAAAATATTTATCAGAAGAATTTGTATGAGTGATGGTTTACATAGTTTTGAGGAGGAAGAAAATCAAAGGAAAATGTTGATAGGTTTACCATTATAACATAGAAAACTTTTAGAATAATGAAAGAGTCAAAATTATCATTGAAAAAGGGCACCCAACAGATTAGGGGAGATATTTGCTCTTATTCCGAGACAGGTTTTAATGAATACCCATCGTAGTAAATATCTATCCTGTATAAAACTCATTCAAATGTAAGAAATAAAATTAATACCTCATTTGATTAATGAAATAGTTAACAGTTTGTAGAAGAAAGCCAATAGCTGTTTAAGAAAGTTTAATACGTGTATGTCTTACAAAAAAGAAAATTAACCATCATTTAAACCAGGCAAATTCTTATACTTATTTTTGAAGCAAAAACAGTAATGTCCAATGCTGACAAAATTCTAAGAATACATTGGTAAAATCATTTTGAGATGCAGTATGACAGAATAGCACTAGAACCTTAAAACTGCTCCTATCCTCTTATCTGCAGTTCCATTTTTGGGTATATATTCTAAGGAAGTAATACAACAGAAGGAAATAAAGGATACATTTTAAAATGTTCATTTCTACCTGTCTGTAATAGTGAAAAATTAGAGGGTCGTTAAACAAATGATACTAGATCACCTAAATGTACAATTATATAGCCATTAAAGTAGTAATTATGAAGATTGCATGGGAAAATGTTTAAGGCATATTATATGGAAAAGAAGAATGCAAAATTGTGAGTACATTTTGATTATAAAAATATGAAACCCTATGTGTGGACAAAGACCACAAGGGAGTATAAAAAGATAAAGATACCTGTGTAAAAGTTGGAGGGATTATGATATGGTATTTTGTTTTTACAAATTCTAAGAGATTGGATCAAGATAGTAGGAAAGGAGCATATGCATTCATTTCACGTGCTAGCAAGATTATGCTCAAAATCCTTCAAGCTAGGCTTCAGCAGTATGTGAACTGAGAACTTCCAGTTGTATAAGCTGGATTTAGAAAAGGCAGAGGAACCAGAGATGAAATTGCCAACATCTGCTAGATCATAGAAAAAGCAAGAGATTCCAAAAAACATCTGCTTCACTGACTATGCTAAAGCCTTTGACTTTGTGGATAACAACAAACTGTGAAAAATTCTTAAAGAGATGGGGATATCAGGCCACCTTACCTGCCTCCTGAGAAACCTGTATGCAAGACAAGAAGCAACAGTTAGAACCAGACATGGAACAATGGACTGGTTCAAAATTGGGAAAGGAGTACATCAAGGTTGTATATTGTCACCCTGCTTTTTTAACTTATACGCAGAATACATCATGCTAAATGCCAGGCTGGATTAATCAAAATCTAGAATCAAGATTGCTGGGAGAAATATCAACAATCTCAGATATACAGATAATACCACTTTAATGGCAGAAGAGAAGAGGAACTAAAGAACCTCTTGATGAAGGTGAAAGAGGAGAGTGCAAAAACTGGCTTAAAACTCAGCATTCAAAAAACTAAATTAAAATTAAAGACATGTGCTCCTTGGAAGAAAAACTGTGACAAATTTAGACAGTGTATGAAAAAGCAGAGACATCACTTTGCCAACAAAGGTCATATAGTTAAAGCTATGGTTTTTCCAGGAGTCATGCATGGATGTGAGAGTTGGACCATAAAGAAGGTTGAGCACCAAAGAATTCATGCTTTCAAACTGTGGTGCTGGAGAAGACTCTTGAGAGTCCTTTGGACAGCAAGGAGATCAAAGCAGTCAATTCTAAAGGAAATCAACTCTGAATATTCACTGGAAGGACCAATGCTGAAGCTGCAGCTCCAATACTTTGGCCATCTGATGTGAAGAGCTCATTGGAAAAGACCCTAATGCTAGGAAAGATTGAGGGCAGGAGGAGAAGGGGGTGACAGAATATAAGATGGTTAGATGGCATCACTGACTCAGTGGACATGAGTTTGAGCAAACTTGGGGAGACAGTAAAGGACAGGGAAGCGTCATGTGCTGCAGTTCATGGGGTCGCAAAGAGTTGGACATGACTTAGCGACTGAACAACAATAGTAATTTTATAAGTGTGAGTATTAATTTACAAATAGATAAATCAGATTCTTTACCATCTGAACCACCAGGGAAGCCCCAAATAGAAGAATAAAATGGGGCAAAGTTCAGAAACAGTCTTAGGTTAAGTGTGGGAATTCAGTTTATTATGAAGCATCCAATCTACAGAAAACTAACAGACCATGTAGTAAATGATATTGGGATCAGAGGCTCTTCATTCAGAAAAAAATCTAAACAGACATCTAGATTATATCATATTTTTTTATACACAAAAATCAGTTCCAAGTGTGTTAACAAACTAGGTGCAAAATCACCACTACCACCAACCATGTAAGCAAACAAAGCTATAAAAGCTACCATAATTTAAAAAAAAGTATTTAAAAATAATATGAGTAAAAAAATTATTTAAAAATAGTTTTTAAAATAATTGAGTAAAAAAAGATGTATTAAATTATTTTTAAAAATTAAAAAATAATAAAATTATTTAAAAATAATTTTAGACTTATATAAAAGTGCAAAGGTAGTTCAGACAGTTTTTGTACACCCTTCTCCCAGATTACCCTAATGCACACATCTCACATAACCAAAGTTTTGATGACCTCAAATGAAAAGATAGGCCTATAAAAGACAAATTAATGAAAATTATGCTGTAATTCAGTTTTTGTTGAGAGAACAGACTGATATAAAGAATTTTCAACATATAGAACGGCAATTTTATTAATATCCAATAATGAGCTCCAACAAATCAGTAACTATAAATAGGAAACACCTCAATAAAAATGTGCCAGAAAAATTAGGCAATTCACAAAAGAAGAAAAACATAATATATAAAAACATCCAAAAACATACACAGAACTCTTAAAATTCAATGATACAAAACAACCTAAATAAAAATGGGCTAAAGACTTTAATAAATCCTTCACCAAAGAGGATACACAGGTGGCAAAAACACATATGAAAAGAAGATCCATTTCATGTACCATCAGGGAAATGCAAATTAAAACAATAGTGTGATACCATTATACACCTCTTGGAATGGCCACAGTCCAGAACATTGACATTAAATGCTGGTGAGGATGTGGAGCAGTAGGAATTCTCATACGTTGCTGGTGGGAATGCAAAGTAGTATTTTAGAAGACAATGTGGTGGTTTCTTACAAAGCTAAACACCCTAACCATACAGTCCACCAGTTGAGTTCTCTGATATTTACTCAGAGGAGTTGGAAACTATGTCTACACAGAAATTGGCACAGGCCTGTTTATATCAATTTTATAATTGCCAAAATTTGAAAGCAACCAAGATATTCTTTGGTAGGTGAATGGGTCAATAAACTGTGGTCATCAAGAGAATGGAATACTACTCAGCACTAAAAAGAAGTGAGTTATCAAGCTATGAAAAGACATGGAGGAAATTTAAATGCATACTACTGAGTGAAAGAATTCAATCTGAAAAGGCTACATGCTGTGTGATTTCATCCTCTTGATATTCTCGAAAGGGCAAAGCTATGTAGACAGTGAAAAGATCAGTGGTTGTGGGGTAGAAGATGAGGAAGAGTGATGAACCATTGGAGCATAGAAGATTTAAAAGGCAGTAAAAATATGCTGCATGACACTAAATTGGTGGATACCTATCATTATACATTTGTCCAAACCCATAGAACGTGCAACACCAAAATTGAGTCTTAAGGTACACTGTGGATTTTGGGTGATTATAATGTGTCAATGTAGATTCATCTTTGGTAAAAAAAAAGTACCATTCTAGTGAGTGATGTTGATAATGAGGAGGCTCGTGTGTGCAGGGCAGAGAATATATGGGAAATCTGCGTACCTTTCTCTAAATTTTGTGTACTTTTTAAGAGCAGTTTTAGGTTTAGTAAACTCTTTAAAAAAAGGGTATAGAGCCGTGTGTTCAGACATGGGATGATATGATCTCTAGGATGTGTTGTTAAAGCGAAGAAAGCAAGTCAGAGGATAAGTAGTAGAATCTAATCCCCTTTGTGTTAAGAAAGTGTTCATATATGTAAGTCAATTCATGCAAAAATGATATGAAGTGTGCCCATCAAGGAATAGGGGAAGGAAGCATTCATGTTTCAAATTATGTAATTTTGGATGTTTGAATCTTTCACAACATGAATATATCCCCATTGTATGTATGTAATGCAAATTGAAATGAGAAAAGAAATGACAGATTTTATTTTCTTTTTATCTATTTACTTTATGAATATAAAACAATTCTTTTCTATTGACAGTATGTGCTTAGTCGCTCAGTTGTGTCTGACTCTTTGCAACCTCATAGTCTGTAGCCCTGGAGAAAACAATAGCAACCCACTCCAGTACTCTTGCCTGGAAAATGGAGGAGTGGGTTGCCATGTCCTCCTCCAGGGGATCTTCCCAACCCAGGGATCAAACCCAGGTCCCCTGCATTGCGGGCAGATTCTTTACTCTCTGAGCCACCAGGGAAGCCCATTGACAGTATGGGGATTTAGAAAGAGTGAGGATATTTGAGTATGTTCCACCACAAAGGGCGTCTCTCAATACTGACTCACATTTCTAAATAGGCCAGCTTACCTTTTGGGAGCACAGCTGTCCATATCAGTTTCTTGTATCTCTTAGGGATTTCCTAACTGGCTCCCCAGCCCTGGCCTAGAGCTAAGGGGGCATTCAGTTTCCAGGCACAAGCTGGCAGTTGGCAGCATTTGCTCAAAGGCAGGTTGACGTTCTAATCAGAGTGCTTTGCCTGTAGTACTGGCATTTCAGAAACACTGACAACCCAGGAGGAAGTGACAGATAAGCAGCATATCACTGGCCAGAGTAGGCCTTCCTATTTCTCAGATTAAATTGAAACATATGCCCAATTGTGAATTTTAAACAGTGTCATCAGCATATTTGACAGCTCATTCAGGAATATAATATGGTTCTATTGAGGAGGCAAAAGCTACAATCCAAATCTCAACATTTCCCTTCATCTATCACTGAGCGAGAATGATATGAGTATAGCTTTCATATGCTTGGTATTGGTGTGTATGTACACACGTGTACTTGTGTGTGTGCATGCACACATTCACATGAGTCAATGCATGTGTGAGTGTATATGTGATAGCCCCAGTCTAAAATATTTCATGTTGTTTTCCTTCGTAACAATGAAAATATTCCCCAAAGACAAAATTCTGATGTTGAAATCATACTCCCCTGGGATTGGGGAACAGAGTGGGTATGTGTGCAGGAGACCGCACGGGAAGAAAATTCTGGTTGTGGCTATGCTGTTTAGTGATTTAGGATACCTACTCTAACTGTGTATCATCCATCCATCTGTTCAAGAAGTATGTTTTGTTTAAAAAAAGCCAGAAAAAGTACTCTAGAGTATTGAATGTAGAAAACAACTTCAGTTCAGTTCAGTTGCTCAGTCTTGTCCAACTCTTTGCAACCCCATGGACTGTAGCACGCCAGGCCTCCCTGTCCATCACCAACTCCCAGAGATTACTCAAACTCATGTCCATTGAGTTGGTGATGCCATCCAACCATCTTATCCTCTGTCATCCCCTTTTCTTCCTGCCTTCAATCTTTCCCAGCATCATGGTCTTTTCTAATGAGTCAGTTCTTCGCATTAGGTGGCCAAAGTATTGGAGATTCAGCTTCAGCATCAGTCCTTCCAATGATATTCAGGACTGATTTCCTTTTGGATGGACTGGTTGGATCTCCTTGTAGTCCAAGGGACTCTCAAGAGACTTTTCCCACACCACAGTTCAAAAGCATAAATTCTTCAGCTCTCAGCTTTCTTTATAGTCCAACTCTCACATCCATACATGACTACTGGAAAAACCATAGCTTTGACTAGACAGACCTTTGTTGGCAAAGTAATGTCTCTGGTTTCTAATATGCTGTCTAGGTTGGTCATAACTTTTCTTCCATGGAGCAAGCATTTTTTAATTTCATGGCTGCAGTCACCATCTGCAGTGATTTTGGAGCCCAAGAAAATAAAAGTCTCTCACTGTTTCCCCTGTTTCCCCATCTATTTGCCATGAAGTGATGGAACCAGAGGCCATGACCTTAGTTTTCTGAATGTTGAGTTTTAAGCCAACTTTTTCACTCTCCTCTTTCACTTTCATCAAGAGGCTCTTTAGTTCTTCACATTCTGCCATCAGGGTGGTGTCATCTCTGTATCTGAGGTTATTGATATTTCTCCTGGCAATCTTGATTCCAGCTTGTGCTTCATCCAGCCCAGCATTTCTCATGATGTACTCTGCATGTAAGTTAAATAAGCAGGGTGACAAAATACAGCCTTGACATTGTCCTTTCCCGATTTGAAACTAGTCTGTTGTTCCATGTCCAGTTCTAGCTGTTGCTTCTTGACCTGCATACAGAATTCTCAGGAGGCAGGTCAGATGATCTAGTATTCCCATCTCTTGAAGAATTTTCCACAGTTTGTTGTGATCCACACAGTCAAAAGCTTTGGCATAGTCAATAAAGCTGAAGTAGATGTTTTTCTGGAACTCTCTTGCAACTTAAGTATTAATCTTTCATGGAACTATTTTTGAAAATGGTTCCATTCTGAGAATCTTTTAAATCTTAAAACAATTTTTAAATAATTGATGTATGTATGGCAATAATTTTGTGTTCTTGAAAGGAATACCTTGGATCTCAGGATGTTGCCAGTTTCTGCATCCTGTGCAAGATGTATGGGGCTGAGGCAACTGTCAAAGAAGTAGTGTGTGTGTGTGTGTGTGTGTGTGTGTGTGTGTGTGTGTGTGTTGTGGTGCATGTGTGAGGAGCGGGTATGTGGAGTGAGGGTAGGAAAGGCCAGAATTCGACCAAGAGCCAAAGTGGGGGCCTTTTTCCCTTTTCTCCTTCCCTTTCTTCTTTCCTCCTTTCCCCCTTTCTTCCTTTTATCTCTTCTCCTGACTACTCCTAACTTCTCCCCCACCTCTCCCCTTTTATTCTTTCTCCCTTTTTCACACTTGCTGTTCTTTTCTCTACCTCACACCTCTTTTGTATGTACAATTATGGAATTTTTAGAAGTTTTTTTTTATTATGCTTTTATAAAGCATCTTTAGCAGAAGACAGATTCATATGAATTGCTACAGTGCTTCAAATCCCAGTTCTAGCAGTATATCCCAAGTAACTTTGATAGGGAACATTCTTGAAGAATTAATAAGTTATATTAAGGGCAATCATTGTGAAGAATAAAAGCAAATAATTTTTTTAAAAGAAAAAAGTACTTCTAATTAAAAAATCATGTTCTTATTGGAAATATCTTTACTTACTTGAATACAAAGAAATCAAAACATTATAAGAAAATGTAGACTCAATAAAATCTCATATTCCCTGTTTTAAGTTTACCTTTTTCCTCAAGAAGTATGTGATTTCAGTTGTGACATTAAATTCTCAAAGTTTGCTTGTATATTATTAGCAGATATTTGTGATTTTGTTGCTGGTTTAAAACAATAACAGTATTCAGTGTATACAGGTTTGAATTGATAACTAGAATGGGCTATTGCCTAAGACTCAATAATCAGATGCCAAACCAGAACATCATAAGAATGTCCAAACTAATCAAAGTTTTCATTATATCTTAGCATTTGCTGCTGCTGTCTCCAGAAAAGATCATGCCCTAGAGGGTTGTGTGAGTTGTCCAGGAGAAAGAAAAAAAGTGGGTTCAAATTTATTAAATTTTCTGACCTTCAGTTTCTTCTGTGAAATGGGGATAGTAGTAGTAATATCTACTTAACAGATATTATGAAGTTGAGATATAGTTTGAAGAATGTAAGTATTCCTGAATCAACTTAAAGATTTATAGATATTATGAATATTTCCTAGGTATTCATACTGTTATCAATACAAACTAAGAGAAATGAGGTATGTGAAAATTTGTATCTAAATACTACTTATTATTAAGTGCTCAGAAGGGACAGAGGCCATGGTTTTAAAAAAACATATTTTTAAAAGATTTATGTATTCATTTTTGATGGCACTGGGTCTTCGTCGCTTTGAGGGGGCTTCCTCTAGTTGTGGTGAGTTGGGACTCCTCTTTGTTGCTGTGTGTGGGCTTTTCATTGCTGTGGCCTCTCTTGTTGTGGAGCATGGGATCTAGGCATGTGGGCTTGATAGTTGCAGCTTGCAGGCTCTAGAGCTCTGGCTCAATAGCTGTGGCACAGAAGTTTCTCCCTTGCATGTGGGAATCTTCCTGGACCAGGGATCAAACCTGTGTCCCCTGCATTGGTATGGGGTTGGATAGAGTCTCTGTCTTCAAGTAGAAGACCAGCTAATGAAGTCAACAGCATAAAAAGTGCTATCAATAGCAGATAGCTACAGATAACACATAACTCTCAATTGTCTCTGTGTGGTTTACATTTTTGTAAGTTAAACAATGTTTAATGAATACAAAACTCTGGTTGCTGATTATATGTATTACAGAATGGAATACAAAGCTGTTGCTAAGTTATATTAAGCCACATACAAAAGATGCAAAATCTATAGTGAAAAAAGTTGGCTACTAATGAATCCATTCTTTAGTCAACAAATATTACAAAGCACCTACTGCATACCATGCCCTGGAGACACTGGGTGAACAGAACACACAGACTGTTTAGTCTCCTGGAGTAGACACTCTGGCACAGTGTAGATGACCCTACAGAAAGGAGTGACCAGGAAAATACCAGCAGATAGTGAGACAGTGCTAATGATTCTCAGAGTGGTCCCACTCAGCAGTACTGTTGTCACCTAGCAGTTGGTTAGAAATGCAAATTCTCAGAACTCTCAGATCTACCCCAGACCTGCTGAATCAGAAACTTGGGAAGACGGGGCATGCAATTTGTGTTTTAATAAGTTCTCTGTGTGGTTCAGATGTTTGTTCCAGGTTGAGAGCAATGGCGCCATGCATAGAAGTAGCTTTGCTTAATGTAGTTGAGAGTGCTAAGGTATTTCATTTGGGTTGGGTGCTGGGGGAAGACCTCTCTGAAGAGCTGATATTCAAGTCAAAATCTGAATGTCAAGAAAATGCATCCATGGTTCCAGATAGAACAGAGACCCTGTGTTGGGAATAAACATGGCATATTGCAGGAGCAAAAGAGGTTGGTATGACTGGAATACACAGTGACCATAAGGTGGTCAATGGGTAGAGTAGTTCAAGTTACGGTCAGAGGTGTTTGTGGTGAGGGCTCAGCTGGTGGTGAAGGGGGCATCCCAAAGTATTACCTGGGAATTCTGTTAAAGTGCAGATTCTGTCTGATTCAGTAGATCTGGGGGTGGGATTGAAATTCTGCATTTTAGCAACTCCTTGGCAATGATGCAGGTGCTAGTCCATTGACCACGCTTGCAAGTGGTAAGCAAGAGGGTAAGACTTTGCAGTTATGAAATGCAGTCTAATACCAAACCTCTGTGAGTGTGGTTTGGGTTTATTTGTTTAAAATTCTGTGGTTCCTTCAAAACACAGCCGTGTCATCCTCTCCCACCCAGGCCCTGTGCTTTTTGAATTCCTGGGCTGACCAGTGGGACATTCTCATTACTGCTGCCTTTTATTAAGGGTTTCTTTGTCTGCTCCACTCCTGCCCACTGGCTTTTGGAATGTCTAATCTTCATCTCTCCAAGTCCTAGCTTCTCCTTAGTGATCCAGTTGTAAGAAGCTTAGGTTTGTTCATCCATTATCTACCTCTGGAGTCCCAAGACCTTGAGTTCAGCTGAGGGACATTTCCTGCTTGGGCCAGGGCTATGAACCTTCAGGTGATGCCTGGCCCCCAAAATACAATCCGTCCAAATTATTTTGGACCCACTGTAGGCATCTCTTACTCATCCTAACCTCCTCATACATTCCTGCGAGATTCCGGGTTCTGCCTGTGCATCCCATGACATCTGACAATGCTGCGCCCCTGAGTTTTGGTGTCATGGGTTTTGTCCTTCCTTCCTGCTCTCTGGCCTTTCCCATTGGCAATCACAGAACTTTCTTCTGGGGAGTTAGCTTTTGCTCCTTAGTTCTCTGCTGCCCTCTACTGGGTACCAGGAGCCAGAGCCCTTCACTTGGCTTGACTCTGAAGCTCTTGCTCTGAGTACTGGTCACCTACCAAGATGCTCCACTCTTCCCACATTCCTTCCTTCCTTTTCCTATTCAGCAAGAATGTATTGAGGATATTCTATGTGCTAGAAATTGCATAAGGCCCTGGGGTACATAGGTGAACAAACTTAGTCCCTATCCAGAGGGAAGACAGAAGGCAAGTGACAATTAGAAGACAGTTTGAGGAGGGCCAGATGAGAGACAAGCAGAAGAGGGATGAAACTGGAGAAGAGAAACATTAGCATTGCTGGCAAAGGTAGGGTATCCTCCACCGGGATTTCAGTTTTTGGGTTAGATTTTAAAAGATGGTCAAGAATGGGCAGCTGCTGGGGTCTTAGGTTTACAGACTAGGAGGGATGGAGAAATTACATTCTGGTTCACTGAATAATGAGCCATCCAGAGTGTTAGAGGACAATGTCATAGATTATTTAAATTCATATCATATTCGCCTTGAGGCTTAAACACTGGGGTCTTTTTATAGTCCTGATGCCTTATATTTAAGCATACAAATACTCAACAAAAAATAAGCACCAGAGTTTTTCTGTTTAAAATCAGACCAAAAAAAAAAAAAAAGGAGAGAGAGAGAAAACTTTATGAAGAAAGAAAGAAATAAGGTTCTGATAATCTCTGTATTTTTTTTTTAACCTGAGAGAGTATATACTATGCCTTTCCTAAAGTTGAGGAATTTGATATTTTCATTCTTGTATTATTTGGGATTTCTGTGCTACATACCAAATAATAACAGTAAACACATTATCCCCAGAAAGATGTTTTGTTCTTGTTGCTGGTGAAAAAATTAGCTCACTAACACTTTACCCCCAATTATGCTGTTCTTGCTCTGGAGCGCTACTCATCAAGATAACTGACAGCTTCAATTGCTATTTGTAAAAAGTTGACACCCAGGCTGGGCATCCTGCCTGCAGAACAGCATAGGCTGAGGAGGAATGGTAAGTTAACGGGCCTCACCCACCTTTCCCCCCTCACTCAGTGCCCCCAGCTTGAGGTACAGTAAACAGCATCTGGCTTAGTAATACAAATGAAGAGACACTGGATCTCTAAGGAAGATGAAGTTACTACATCCTTACCTGGTTAAAAAATGAAAATGTAGACTTATCTGTGAAAGGAGTACATGTCTCAGCATAGAGCATGGCCCTGGCATTATCTCTTTTTATGTTCCTGGTTCCTCTCACAGGATCTGGCCTGTGGTGGATGCTTTCAAGATGTTAGTATAACTGAGTTAAATTCTATTGTCCTTCAGATAGAAGCACCATCTTTATGTCTTTCTAGTTGGTAGAGTTCCTAGAAAAGTGGTTGCATAGTTTCGTATTACATGGTGCATGCACAGGATCATCACAGGAACTATGGAGGGACCCTGTTTGTTTCCATTGACTCATTGGGTTCTCTTTTCTGAAGCCTCGGGCTGCCCTGGATTCTCATATGATTTAGAAAATATTAATAGCCTGTGCCAGTCCTTCCTAAGGAGTCATCTCTTTCCTGAAATAATTCATTGGTAACAGACATGTGACATCAAAGATGAGACAGATACAAGGAGATATCATGACATACCATAGATAAAAGTCTTTCACTTGGAAAGTGAAAAAAGTGTGGCAAAAATTGAAGGGAAGAGTCTTATAGAAGCTCTATGCCCCAGCTAGAAGTATGAAGTAAGTGGGTCTGAGATTGAACTTGCCACTCAAAGAGCCTCCTAAATTTCTACAAGCATAGAATATGAGACTAGAGAGCCTTTAGGAATCACATATTCAAACTCTGTGATTTTTTTATTATTGTTGTATTTATATTTGTCCCATCACTAGAAACAGATATATTGATCTGCAATGGTTTAAAGAGAATAGAGTTTTATTTTTCTTACACAAAGTCTGACAGTGTTGATTTGGTGGCTCAGAAGTGTCAGGATCCATCATCACTGCAGTTTTCCTGGCCTTTCTCTGTTGTCCATTGGCTCATAATCATGAGCAAGAAAGCTGCCACAGCTCTAGCCCTCATGCCCATGTTCAGGGCAGGAAGAGGGGGATGAGAATGGTTTTAACCACATCTGGAGAGCAGAAATTTTCCAGAAGTTCTCCAGATGGCTTCCTCTTACATCTCTTTAGCCAGGCACCCCTAGACATAGTGGGGTCTGGATATAATGTTGCCATAGAAAACATTGAGGGGGTGTTAGCAAGAAAGAGGTGGAAGTTGGACAGTGCAGGCAGTGACAGTGTTTTTCACAGATGAAGAAGCATATCAGGACTCAATACTGGTGGACAAAATATTTTTAACTATTTTTAAATATATAAATAAAATTTAAAAACTATATATTTTTAAATTGGGATAAATCAATGTTTATCCCAATGCAAACAAGTTAGTCCTAGATTCTTAATGCCAGTTATTATGCCCAATGTCCTGACAGAATGTAAAACAGAGGTGAGTTACCTGATTTTGACTACTTTGGGCACCTACAATTGGCTCCGGCAGTCATATGTGATCATCCTAGTGAGATTTATCTGCATCATGGAAGATAATGTGCATTTTTTGCATATTGCAATTCCAACACCTAAGAGGATTGAGCTATACAATGGTACTTGGTGTTTGTCCTGAGACTTCCAAGAATCCCCCAGATTTATGAAAAGCACTGGTGAGCAACAAACTAGCGTCAGATGCAGGTACTGGCTCACTCACTGCCTAACTGACTAACTCCCCACATACCAGCTCACAGCGGGGGTGATTCAGATCAGTGCCTTAGCAGAATTACAAACTGCTGCATGTCATAGTCCCCCATGATCTCTCTCACATTGTCAAAGCCATGACTGTTAAACTTGCAAGTGGAAAAATGCCGACTGTGCATTTTTCAAAACATTTTCATGTAGCAGTGAAGTATCAGAGCATAATGACAATAAGCCTTTTTAATATTTATTTAAGAAAATATTGAAATGACATTTTTACTATTTTAGTTTGTTAAGAGATGAGGCCACTGTCCTCATCTACCCATCATCTCCAGATAGATGACCAGATCAAAATCTGAGCTTCCTTCATCTTCCAGGCTTGAATCTTTCCAGGTAGGATGGTTGGGAACCAAAGTCCTGATAAAAACTCATGATCCAAGCATAACTGGGTTCAAGTCTTAATAGAAGGGATGGTGGTCTGGAGATAAAAGAGAATCAGAATAAGTGGGGTAATCTAACTCTAAAAAAAGATAGAAGGTTAACATCACGAAAAGTTCTGGGAATTGGCCCTAACCCTAAACTTTCCTCCTTTCTCTCTTCACTATCCTATTATCCCTCTTAGACTTCCCTATTTCTTTTTTTTTTAAACACTCTTTCTCACAGACTGAATTCTGGAAAAAGCATGCTAAGGTGTCTGGGTACATACATATATCCATACCTACCCACACTCACATTCACACCCATATTCGTACTTGCACCTATAACTGTGCCTATGCGTGTGTGTTCAGTTGCTCAGTCATGTATGACTCTCTGTGACCCCATGGACTGTGGCCCACCAGGCTCCTCTGTCCATGGGATTCCCCAGGCAAGAATACTGGAGTGGGTTGCCATTTCCTCCTCCAGGGGATCTTCTGGACCCAGGGATCGAACTCGCATCTCCTGCATCCATCCCCTCTATTGGCATGTGGATTCTTTACCACTGAGCTATCTGGGAAGCCCCACCTGTACCTATACTTGTACCTAAACCTATACCTATAGCTTGTACCTATCATCTTTTGGTATTTGGTCATCAAAATTACCAATATATTTGTACTTACAAAAATGGTGGGGTATATCTAAATATTGCAGACTTGTATTGCAATCACAGATTTTGTCTAACGTGAGATATGCAACAACTCTATAAGAGTGAAAGTCCATGCATTAAATTAGGCATTCCCCTGAGTTTGCACATAATGTTCTCTCTCAAAAACTTGTGGCAAGTCATATATATATAAAACTTAAACAAAATTTCCTATGTGTTCTGTTACCAGAGAACTGAAAAATATACTGACATTCCTGATCACACTTTGCCGTTTAAGCATCATCCTTGGTGACTCATATATTTCATACATGTTCTTTCCCTTCAGAAGGTTGACCAGCTTGAAGTCAGTGAGCATCTGATTGAGGCTAATGACTTACCACTTTCCACAGGCCTAATGATTTCTATCTTTGCCTCAATTGCGTTGAGTTAGTGAGACCTCTGCTTCTTATCACAGATATCAGCACTTTCATTTTTCCTTTCTCCACTAATTTTTGTAACCTAGTAAGGGAAAATGTGATGAAATATTCATATAATTGCACAAACACTGCTTTACCTTCAAAAATGGGGGTGCATCTGGCCAGCAGTCCTACTGTGAAATAGCCAACCCTGTACAGATACAAAAAAGCTCTTATTTAGGGAGTTAAATCAATAAGCTATCAATGTTTGGATTGCATGGAAGTTGAATACATGGAAATGAAACATAGTCTTATCACAGTTTTTAAAGTTGGTCATTAGTCATGTACTGAGTGTGAAAAGCTGGAACCAGGAGCCAGTACTCCTAACTCCAGATAATTAATAATAATTAGTTCATTCAACAAATATTTATTCAACATCTATTCTTATATGCAAGATAGTCTGATAGGGAGAAAAATCACCCTTTCTTTTACGAAATAGCATGGAAAATGACTTTACTCTGTAAGGAGAGTCACAGGTTGAATTGTTGGAAGTAGGCATCGAGGTAGAATTTAGTGTGCAGGATGTTTCTTAGAAATTAAGGTCTGTGGAAAGGAGGTGGAAGAAACAGGATTGGGCAGGGGGAAAAGTTGAACTGGCTATAGGCCAGGCACAAATTTCCCTGACTCTATGGGGAGTTCTGAGCATATTTTTTCCGTCAGAGTTGACCCTTGTTGGGCTGGACTGGCTGCGCATTTTCACCGAAGCCCTGTCAGTCACTGAGTGTGGACTACCCTAGCAAGAATGTTCCCTTGGGCAAGGTGGCTGAGGCCTACCTTGACGGAGCTGATAGCTGGGTCAACAAGTCATCCCTTCAAGGAGGAATCTAGTAATGCATCTCTGTAGGATAAAAATCTCAGCAAGCTAAGAATGTGGGGAACATTTCTCAACTTGATAAAGAATATTTATGAAAACCTAAGTCATTCTTGGGAAATGGCAACCCACCCCAGTGTTCTTGCCTGGAAAATTCCATGGACAGAGGAGCCTGGCAGGGGCTCTGTGGGGTCACAGAGTCTGATATGACTGAGCACACACACACTCACTGTTAACTGTGTCCACATCATACTTAATAGTGAGAAATAATGCTTTCCCTCTGAGTTGAGAATAAGACAAGAATGTCCTTTCTTATATTGGTCAAGGATTCCTAGAGAAACAGAACTAATAGGATATGTATAAATCTAAAAGGAAATTTACTGTGAGGACTTGGTTCATGTAATTATGGAGACTGAAAAATCCCACAGTCTGCTCTCTCTAGCAGGAGACCCAGAAAAGCTGATGGTGTAATTTAACCTGAGAACTAGGAACATATGGTATAAATCTCAGTCTGAGGGCCAGAAGAGATGCGATGAGATGTCCTAGCTCTACCAGTGAGGCAGGGAAAAAGGTGAAATCTTCCTTTCTTTGCCTTTTGTCCTGTTCAGGCCCTTGATAGATTATGATACCTGACCACATTGGGGAGGGAAATCTACTGAGTGCACTGATTCAGATACTGATCTCATCTGGAAACCTTTCATAAACACAACCAGAGATAATATTTAATCCGGGCACCCTGTGGCCAATCAAGTTAACACAAAAAATTAACAATCACATTCACCATATCTAGTCAGCATTTTACTGAAAGTCCTTGGCTGTGCAATAAGAAAAGAAAAGGAAATAAAATATATACAGAATGGGAAGGAAAAAAATTAAACCATCTTTGTTTTCAGATAATATGATTGTCTATCTAGATTGTCTATCTAGCCCACCAGGCTTCTCTGTCCATGGGATTCTCCAGGCAAGAATACTGGAGTGGGTTGCCATTCCGTCTCCAGGGGAGTCTTCCCAACCCAGGGAACTTGGGTCTCCTGCATTGCAGGCAGATTCTTTAATGTCTGAGCCACCAGGGAAGCCAAACACCCTGGTAATAATGAATATATACCTGGTACCCATGTTATGGGCTTCCCAGGTGGTGCTAGTGGCAAAGAACCTGCCTGCCAATGCAGGATACATAAGAGATGCAGGTTTGATCCCGGGATCAGGAAGATCCACTGAAGGAGGGCATGGCAACCCACTCCAGTATTTTTACCTGGAGAATCCCACAGACAGAGGAGTCTGGCAGGTTACAGTCCATGGAGTTGCAAAGAGTCAGCCATGACTGAAGTACCTTAGCATGCATGCACCCATATTATGGTTTCTAATACATTCTGCAATCCAATAAACTTCTTGGATTCTAAGACTGGGGCAGGGAAAAAGAAAAGAGTGAGGCAGGTAATATACCACGTGAATCTGAAGCATCTTGTAGAGCCAGAAAGTAATACAATGCTAAACAAACAAACAAAACCCCCACAGTGATGGGGATATGTCATATGAAGTCAACTGAAAGAGCTTCCAATGGCCAAAGCAGAAACAATTTAATTAAAAAAACAGTATTAGATCGCAACTTAAGGTATAAAATCAATATCCATGCATCCATACAGATGCAAATAAATGATTGAATAAATAGATGAATGATAGTGGTGGAGCAGGGGGAGAATACACAAATATCCTATGCAAAAGAAATAAAGATAATTTATGTAGATAATGTGCCTTCAAGTTGGTGGAGTATAATTCTTGATTCTTATAGTGTGGGGCTTTGCATTGTGACTTCTTCCCAAGAGTAAAGTATGGAAAAGATGGGGTGGGGTGGCTGACAAACTCAACCCTGGTCAGATGGTTAAATTAACAATCAACGGTAATGACTGAGTTCTGTGTACTCTTGATATGATGTGGTGACAATGACATTTTACCTCTGGGTTCTTTTTTCCCAAAACCCATAACCCTTGTCTACTCATGGGGAAAACATCAGGCAAATTGTAACTATGGGACCCTCTACAGAACACCTTACTAGTATTCCTCAAAACTGTCAAAGTCATCAAAAACAAGGAAATTCTGAGAAACTGTCATAGTCATGAGGAGCCTAAAGAGACATGGTGACTAAATGTAAGACGGTATCCTGGATGGGATCCTGGCACAGTATTAGAATGTTAGGCAAAAATGAAGGTAATCTGAATAAAGTATGGGCTTTAGCTAATAATAATGCATGGATATTGGTTCATTAGTTGTGATAAATGTACCATACTAATGGAAGATGTTAATAATAGGGGAAGCTGTGAGGTTTAGGGAGACTTTATACTATCTTTGCAATTTTTCTATAAATCTACAACTGTTCCAAAAATGTTATCAATTTAAAAATGCATTGCAGCCATTGTGCCAGGCACTGGGATAACTTAGACATGACCCTTCCCTCAAAGAGCTGAAATTTTTGAGTCCACAAATGTGTGAATATACAGTCTAGTGTTCAAGTTGGAAATAGAGGCACAGACACGAGGCTTTGGAAATCCGGGGTTTTAGATTGTCTGAAGATGTCTATTCGACATCCTATGAAAAGCCATTGTTTTACCTAAAAATTTCTGTAAATACCTGGTTAGAGGTAGTGGTTATTTTCTTGCTTCCTGGTCTGGGTTTCTGTTGCTGTTGAGCTCATGCCCTTTCATCTCTCACTACCGTCTTCTCTGCTTATAACCAGGCTGTGGGCCTCAGGCTGTTTCCTTTTTTTACCCACCCACATGTGTTGTCAGACTTTATTAAAGAATGAAGATACAGAGATATTTACATGTTTTAAATGCAAAATAATTAAAAGTGTATATTTGACACCTGTTCTTTAAACTTCCGTGGCCACACTGCCACAGGGAGCTTCTCATTGGCGCCCTTGATCTGCAGGCTCCAGTTTCCTGCCATGTTTGGTCCTCTCTGTTGCATCTCTTGGATATTTCCAGTATTTTGGATTGTTTCTTCTGCAGCGAAGCTTACCTCTTTGTTTCTTGTTCTCTGTATAAGGAAGGTTTGGGATCTCACTTTCTCCACCCCAAAGTAGACTGGCAAAATATGAGTTTTAATAAAGATGGGTTCTTCTAAAAAGCAAACAGGTACAATAGGATAGAATAAAACCATAGGTACCAATTGTTAAAATAGTAGTTTCTTTATACTGCTATCCCAGGTCAGAAAACAAATTTGAGTATTTCAAATAAGAAAGTAGGGTTATTAAGCAGGTATAGGAGAATACTGTCTTGCAATAAATTGGGGTGTGGTAGCTGGACACTGGGGAGAGGGGATCAGGAGTCCCTTTCTGTCTTCCCTCTGACTCTTTGTAAGGAAGTACCTGCTTCATTCTTCTTTCCTTGTGGTTCTTGGACAGCTCATCTGCTTTCATTTGTTCCTTTGTAATATCCTAAAACGACTGCATGGTACCTGATGCTGTCTGATGTTTCAGTTTAGCTCTTCATTGATATTTGCCTCAGTTCTGTCAAAGCTTTGCCCATGTTCCTATCAATCAGAGTTTATCTGGCAGAGAGAGTCACTTGGCCATGGCCATGACCAAGGTGCCTAGAAATGTTAGTTGTTACCATTGTTTTGGGGTTATTATTTATTTTATCGTACAGAACAACTTTCCTCAGCCAACCTCAGCTGTAACCTACAGTCATCATGTGAGAGTCTACAGTTTTGTACATTCTCTTTCCTTTTATATGGACTCCTCCTTCATCCTGAAATGATTAAGATGGAGCCATATTTCCTCAAGTGTCTACTGAAGTTGGAAGGAAAGTCAGGGATTGTACTAATCATGACTCCTTTTGTTGCAAGCTATAAAAACCTAATTCAACTAGCTTAAGCAAAGGAGTGAATGGAAAGTGGAGTGTTTCTCAAGATCAAAGGAAGAACTAAAGGATTCTGGGCACCTTGGCAACAAGATTTATGTATGTCTCCTCATTTCTCATCTCTTTCCCTTTGTTTGGCTTTTCTCTGTAGGCAGGTCCTGCTTACAGCTATAGATTCCCATCCTCCTTGTTCAGCCACCCCACTAACAAGAGAAAGCGTGTTTTAATGTAATGTTTATCAGTGCCAGAGAAGAGCTCTGGGCAGCCCACTTTCTCCTTGGATCATTGTTGTAGGAATTATGATTGGCTGGTCTAGGACCTTTGCCGTCTCTTAGGGAAGTTGTTTAGGGGACTCTGACTGATAGCATGTGAATGACAGGAGGTGGATATAGGGCAGACAAATCAACTTGTATTCACTGCCAAGAGAATGTACCTTTTTCATGCCGGAATAGTGAGTGTAGGTAGATTTCCGGAAAGACACTGGGTAGAGAGAGTGAGGTTGGTGGATCATGTAGGTAGCATCCCTCTCTTCTTAAGACCTCTTAGCCTGTACCCTGTTCTCAGGAGGAGGGTGCAGCTCACCCAGGCATGTTGGATTATATGATTTAGAGGGCACCAGGTCTGGATGAAGTGGCTTGGGGATACTTTCAGGGATCATTGGAGACTCTCACTGGGTTATGGGGCCTCAGCTGGACCTGGAACCTCAGCAGGGATGCATGTGGCATATCCTCTGTGCTTTCACTTTTATCTTCTAACTTCTCCATTCAATAGACTTTATTAACAGGGCAGCAATGGAGAAACAGACATAGATAATAGACTTATGGACATGGGGAGAGGGGAGAGGGTGAGATGTATGGAAAGAGTAACATGGAAACTTGCATCACCATGTATAAAATAGATAGCCAACAGGAATTTGCTGTAGGGTTCAGGAAATTCAAACAGGACTCTGTGTCAACCTTGAGGGCTGGGATGGGGAGGGAGATGGGAAGGGGGTTCAGGAGGGAGGGGATATATGTATACCTATGGCTGATTCATGTTGAGGTTTGACAGAAAACAACAAAATTCTGTAAAGCAGTTATCCTTCAATAAATATAAATAAAAAATAGACTTCTCAGTCTGGATGTGTTTGGAGTCACACAGCTGATCATGATTGGTAGTACTCTCACCCTGGACTTCCACAAGTCTGATAGAAGAGTTTTGAAAAGGCCTTTTTTTCTCCCTTGCCTGAGAGGTTGGAGGCCCTGCCTCCTGAGGGCCATTCCTATTTCCAAACAATAAAGTGGTTAAACTGTAGCATGTGGGTCTTTTTTAAAATTAAAGATTGCAGTGGATTATAAAGAGGCATGTAATTGCTTGCATCCATTCAAAAGCACCAATACAATAAGAGGCCAAAGAAAATCTTCTGAGAGTGCACTGAAAAGTAAAAGTAACATAAAGAGTGTTAATAGTTTTTGTCATTGCAAGTCCTGGCAGGGATTCTGGGGTGAACTGATGCCATTTTATTTTCAGTTCCAATCACAGTCTAGTAGAGTCAAGTCAGAGTTCAGCTGGGGTCTCTTTTTAGGCTCAAGAGAAAGTTACACAGAACTCATTCAGTAAATATTTGTGGAGTGCTTTCTATGTGCAAGACAGGGGTCAGGGCACTTCAGGCTTCATGTTTCTGCCCTCAGAGAGCTAACAGTGTAAGCAATGAAAATTCACACACAACTACTGCCCAAGACTAAATATGAATAGAACCCTGAAGGAGGTAAAAGCCAATGACTTGGCTTGGAGGAGAGGGCCGTTTTCTTCGACCAGGTAAGGACAAGGTGTTGGTGGTGGAGTAGGTAGTAGAAAGGGGGAAAAGATAATTATTTCGTCACTAGTGTATATCTACAACCTCCTTGGAGTTCAAAGAGAAACATAAAGTAGTATCAGGAATCTGGTTTGCCAAATCTTAGAATAGTTGCATGATTTCATATTTTCTGAGCAGACAATGAAACATCTCAAGATTGGCTTGAAACATATTTTATAGAGCTGTATATACATTAAAATATCTTTCTCCTTATTGTGGTATTTCATAATACTCTCCAAATCTAGACTTTTCTCTGCTTTCAGCATAAGTCCCATTGACTCAGGACCTAGTGCGAGGAATGGTATGATGGGTGAACCTGCCAGGAAAATATGTGTCTCCAGTTAGGAGAGAGTAACTGGAGGTCTCCTCCAGTAATCTTACCTTCTTGTGCCATACGGACCCCCTACTCATGAGCACTAAAGAGTTTCCAGAGAGAGCCAGGTTAGAGTTGCCAGATAAAACATAGGGCACCCAGTTAAATTTGAATTTCAGACAAACAAACAATGAATAATTCCCTAGTTTAAGTATGTCCTGGCAACCTCCTAGGCTCACTTGTCATCTTGACCATAAATGGATAGTCTGGTTTCTTCCCCATATCTAGCTTTATTGGATCAAGTTATTAACAATGCTACATGTCTAGAAAAACCAGTCCCACCCCACCCTAGTCTCTATTCTAATTCCCCATAGAATAACAGAAGGAGGGCTTATGGAAGAGCAGAGGAAAGACACTGGCTGAGGATATATATATATATATATATATATATATATATATATATATATATATATATATATTGAATACTGAAAAGAAGTCAATCTGGGAAGTGTTAAGGTCTGATGGCCTTCTTAAATGCCATCCCAGGTTTAGACCTTGGTCAGTCTCCTACCTTGCTCCCCTGCACCATCCTTAGAATTCAGAGAATCACCATCCAGAGAGAGTAGAATGATGGAGTGGAACTCATGCTGGAGGCAGAGCTTGTGGGAGATGAAATCCAGGGAGAGTGAGTAAAGAGGTCGAAAAGATGAGGTAAAATGGGGAAAGATACAAGGCAGTGAGTTTTCTCAGCCCATTGTGAGTGGCTGGCCCTAAGGGGAGTACTCTGAAAGTACAGAATTATGGTCCATTGAAGGAATTGGGGCTGTGTTGACAAAAACAACCCTTTTTGAACTTTAATGTCCATGCAAACTATCTGGGGATCTTGTTGAAGTAGAAACTCTGGATTCAGCAGGTCTTGGGTGGGTCCTGAGATTCTGCATTTCTGACAAGCTCCCAGGTGATACTGATGCTGCTAGGACATGGTCCACATTTCGAGTAATGCTGAAGAGAAATTACACCGACACTTGTTAAAATGGAAAGGAAAACTTTATTCAAGACTATTGCAATAGCGGAGAGAGACTGAACTTAACGTTGAATCCAGCAGGGCAGTTGGGGATTTATATCCTACAGGCAGGGTGAGGGATAGGATGGAAAGTTACTAAGAGGAATTGGTTAGGTATCAAGGATGGGTGAGGAACGTGACTGGGTATCAAGGGGGATTCTTGCTCAACTGGCTTAGCAGAATTCCTGCTAATATTATCAGGCCTTTTGCTTAACAATATATTGTCAAATTGTGAACAGTTTCCCCTCCCCTGCCACTAGGATCATTCATTGCTGATGTGTTATGAACACTGAGGCAAAATTCAATATTGCAATATCTTTCCAAAGAAAGGAGCATGGTACATATAGTGATTTGCCCATTCAGCAACAGGTAGGTCAGTTCAAGATCATCTCATCTCAGGGGGTTAGCATTTCCTTGAGGCCACGAAGGACAGGGATTCTTTTTGAATCCCTTTTGTAACTTTCCCCATAACCTTTCTTTTCATCTTTTTCTGGTGGACAAACAGCACCTTGAAACCCTCTTCTGATTCCCCAGGTAAACCCTGCAGACTCTCTTGGGAGGAGAAACTTCTAACTACCAGGAAAATGTGGGAAAGGATCAGTTTGGAATTTTAAAAAAATTCTTGAAACAGGGAATGAGAAGTCTTCAAGAGAGTGCAGAGTTGAGGAGAGTTATCTCCTCAGGATCTGGGGTCATCTTTCTCCAGCACCGTCTCACCCTCTTCCATCCCAGGCTACCATTGGTAGCCCCAAAGGCCTCTGTGACTCTTTCTTTTTGTGTATTGCCCAACATTTGTTTCTTTCTCTTATTTAAAACTTCATTGTTGCTTCATTTGCTTTTAAAAATGGAAGCCAATGATTTTCTCTTTTTGTGAGGCAGAAGGAGATGTAGAAAGAAAAGACCCCAAGCTTTGGAGCCAGAAAGCTAGGGTCCTCTTTTCACCAGTTCTTTCCTTGAAGATTTGCATGCTGGCGATGGTACGTGTAAGAGCGGTCTCTTCCACATGATCTCTCCAAAGACCTTGAGCAATTCATTGACTGCCTTTGGCTCTAGCTTCCTTATATAAAAAATGAAGGTAGAAGTCATTCTTCTTTGTCCATGTTAAAGACATGGCTGGGAAAGTGTTGCGTGCAGGATAAACTGCAAATCATATGTTGGTTATTATTATTAATGTTTTTATTTTTGCCACTATAAGGAGAAAACACACATTTTAACAAGTTTTTTTTTCCCCTTCAAATGAGTAGGAGAAAGACCTGGTAAAAATACAGAATATGAAAATTATACAGTGAAAACTGCCTCATTCTTGCCATTAGTCCCTTCTCAGAATAGTAGCTACTTTTAATCATGTTCTTATGTTTTCTTCCAAAAATATTCTCAGCATATATAAGCATGTGTTTGTATGTATACATTTATATAGGTAAGTTTGCATGTAGGTATTTTTCCACACATGATAGCTGCCTTCTCCATCTCCCTTTCTGCTGACTGTGTAGTTCAGTGACTGTTCTGTGTCATCCTGTTAAGCTTTTGCCATTCTCTCTCACATCTGCAGAGTGTTCCAGAGTCCATCGTCTCACACTAACTGAAATGATGGGCACTTAGTTTATTTCCAGTGACTGGCTGTTTCAAGTTATGCCGCAGTGACCATCCTGTGCATTTGTGCAAGTAGATCTATATCATAAGTCTTAGAAGTGTGATGTCTGTGTCCAAGTGTACAGGCTCTTTACATTTTAATAGAAATTGTCAAATTGCCCTCTGGAGAAATGTCCACAATTTACATTTTCAGTAATACGGTTTTTCTGCACACCTCCATCAATACTGCAAATTGATCTTTATTAATTTGAATTTATAATGCCATCTCATTGTGAGTTTAGGTTTGTATTGCTGTAATTTTGAGTGAACTTGAGCATCTATCTCTTTATATGCTTATAAGCCATTTACCTTTGGACAGCTTGCTTATACTCTTTTTCCGTTTGAAAAAGCACCTATTAAGAGGGCTGGCCCAGATTGGCCAGGCTTTGCAGGGTCACTTTCCCCAAGGATTATCTGGGACTCCCTTTCCCCCACCCCCACCCTCCATCCATCTCTGTTTTTGGTGTCTGGATGCAGCTCTGGCAGTCACAAAGGCCCTAGGCCATGTATCTGCACCAGTGCACCCATCCATTTGTCACGATAAGTGAAAGCTGATTGCACAGTTCTGTATTTATTTATGACTTTCCTTCCAGCTATGAGAAGTTTTTTATTCCTCTTCACTCAATCCCTGGGAGCTAGTGTGAAGCAAGTGTCTTCTCAATTTTATAGTAGAGCAAATGGAGATGTGAAGACATGTAATTGGCTGTCTGAGCACCTAGTGAGACGACTGCTGCGTCTGTGGGTATAAGATGTTAGCTGTGTGACTGGGAGGAGCGTTGTGCTAGGAGGTTACAGATATATGCATTCTGCTTCCAGTTCTAGCGTGGAGTCACTGAGAGAGACTGGGCCGGAGGCACTGCCTCTCTCGGTCAGTTTTGTCACCCACCGGCCCTCAGGGCACAATGAAATTCTGAACCTGCAGAAGGAGAGGGGGGAGGAAAGAGGATTGGGTAGGAAGAGCCAGTAGAGCAAATCTGAGAAAGTTTCAGCTGTGCAGATGGGGAGTTCCAGAGTAGAGACCGTCCATTAGAGGAACATCTTGGACAGGGACTGTTGGGCAGTATTACCCCTGTCGCATCCAGTCATTGGCTGGGACCTACCCAGCCTGAACCCTGGGGTGCATGCTAAGGTTGTGTAGCTGGAGGCTTTTGGCTGCCTGGACTCCTCATGACTGACCCTTCCTTGACAAGAGCTCTGGGTGGTACACTTCCATGGCAACAACAGCTAGTTTGTTTGGGTAGTTTTTTTTTTTTTTTAGCATTCAGGGATTATTCTGGACCCCACTGAAAATGTTGTAAGTCTGGAGACATAGTTACTCCAGGATGAAGCACTGTAATACTCCTCTGTTTCTAATATGACTTCATTTATAAAATTATTAAAATTATATGTTGGCGGTAATCTGCTCTTCTTTGTTGTGGAATACTTAAAAATATGTTTTTTTCCGTTGTGTATATAAGTTGTATGATTTGGTACTTATCTGGACACAGGAGAACAGCCAAGTACCAAAACAATGAGAAAAGCTCATATTCCTAGGTGTTTATGGGAAGAGGGGCATAGTAAGCCCAGATACCACAAGAGGAATTAGGCACATGGAATTTTCAGTGGCAACCCTTTTTCTTGAGTTTTCCTAGGACCCCAGAGCTCCACACAGCAGACACTTTTGGTGCCCTGTTTATCATGCCCACTTCTGATTTCAGCCACAGCTATGGAGCACAGTTCTATAGAAGCTCAGACTCCCCTGGCACCATCCCACCTGAAGCACAGAGGTACAGAAATTTTCTGGGCTGCCAGAGTCTGCTTGGTTCCTGCAAAGCCGCCCTGGGAGTGTCAAGGAGTTGATGTGCCGGATGTCAATCTCAACTAACAGTGGGTAGAAGCCTGTGGATGAATGTCCTAGCACTTGTCCTTCAAGGGGGTAGTTCTGGGAGGCATCCTGCACTTGTTTCTATTTAACCCTAAGCTCCTTGAACTGGGAGGTGTTTGGTACATGTTTGCAGAGTTGACTGGATGCTTGTCCCCATCCTGCTCCCTGGCCACATGGTGTCTGCAGCTTGCAGTCTGATTCTCACCTTGCTCCTATACCTCTGTTGTCCTGAGCATCTGGTGGACAGACAAGTGCTTCTGGACTCAGTGTCTCTCGCTGTCTTCTGCAGCCAATTTCCAACTAAAGTCCTGACTCTGACCTGGAAATTATGACTTAGACTTGAGATTAGGCTCTCTTGACATAAGAGAGCCTCACCTGCTGACAATAGGAACTGGGTTGTGGGGTGATTAAATGAGCTGTTGTATGTACAGCATCTAGCAGAGGACCTGGCCCATGCAAGTGCACAGTAAATAGTAATTAGTATTATTGTGCATTCTATTCTTTATTATATGCAATTATATATTGTATACACATATGTATGTACACACATAGTATATAAAGATTGTTTTATATGTGTAGAAAACAATGCTTTTACTCCTTATAGTCTTTTTGCATCAAAAAATCATTCAAGATATATGACATTGAAAGTCACTTACATAAAATAATCATTGAGATAAAAACAAAATATCCAGAGTAACATTTTTGAGACTAGGGGATTGTAAAATCATCATTCTAGGCTGGGGATAGCTGTGGTACTTAAACATCATATTTAGCTCTGAGTCAAAAAGGAAAAAAAAGCAAGAAACACCTCCGTTATCTCTTTCTCTCATATTTTCGGGAACAAAAGGAGAAAGAAAGAAGAAGGAAAGATACCTTGGTGTCTGAGTTGTGAGTCATCGTGGGGGACCTTATCCTTCTCTCAATGTTTGCTGAAGAGAATGGAGTGAGAGCAAGTGAGAAGGGATTGCAGAGGGGACGTTTGCTTCTCTGTTTTATACTTTTGGGACAGGAGAAATTACGATGGAATAAGAGAAATAATTCCTTTTTGGGCCAGAGTGTAGCTGTTCCCTTTGCAGTGCTCATAGTTCTTAGAAGACGAAAGATGCTTTCCTGTGTGGCAGAGTTACAAGACTGATAAAACTGCCGTTCGCATGAGCAAACGTGCTGTGCTGGCTAAGGCCTGCGATCTGATGCAGGTTTCTCTAATTGGCTGGGTTACTGTCCTTGGTCACTCATATCAATACTTAGCTTAGGCATCCATCTTCCCAGTGCATTTTCCTATGAATTGTGGCTTAGGTTTGAAGTTGTGTCTGGTACAATCAAATTGAGCCGTTTGTATCAGTGAGGATGTCAGAATACCGACTTCTCTTCTCCCCACCCAATAAATATCACTGAAAGCACTCCTTGGGGCCCCTCCTCACTGTTGTGGACTGAATTTAGTTCCTCCAAATAAATATGTTGAAGCCCCAACCACCCCAGTGTGACTATTTTTGGAGACAGGGCAAAAAAGAGGTAATTAAGGTTGAGTGAGGTCCTAAGGGTGTGCCCCTAGTCTGATAGAATTAGTGTCCTTACAGAAGCAGGCAGCAGGGTGTGTGTGCTCTCTCTCAATGCTCCCCCTTCCTCTGTCTCTGTCTCTCCACTGTATGAGGACACAGCCAGAAGACAGCTGTCTGCAGACCAGCAAGGCAGCTCTCACCAAATCAGCAGGCACCTTGATCTTGGGCTTGCAAGCTTCTAGGACCATGGGAAATAAATCTATGTTGTTAAAGACACCTAGTATGTGGTGTTTTGTTATAGTAGAGTGGACTGAGACTGAGCAGATTAATACTCGCCCATCCCAGGGCCGAGGAGAGTAACACCATCCCTGTTCCCAACTCTGAGTCACCAGTGAGACCTCAGGCGTACATGCTCCGCTTCCATGGTGGTCATCTTTGCCCAGCTTCATCCAGCTGGAGCCACAGCTCCTCTCTGTTATGTGAGGGCCGCACTTAGAAAAGGATCAATCCATTGCCAGTGCAAGGGAGTGAGCGGGTGAGCAGGCGATGTGAGGCCTGTGGAGGCAGGCCCCTCTCCTTCATGGCCATTATTTGGTCTGCTCAGAGGATGTAAGGCTGGGCCCTTGAGGCCCAACTCCATAACAATAGCTCAGTGGAAGGTGTTAATTGAATTGAGTTCAAATTATCAATATGACATCAACCCTGAAGCAAAAGAGAAACATCCAAAAGAAATCATTATACTATCAATGGCTACCTTTTAATGAGCATTAACCATGAGCCTAGCATGTACCAGGGGCTTCATATAGTACTTCCAACAACCATGCAAAATTAGTAGATTAATGCTGACTTAGAGAATAAAATTCAACAGGGATAAATGTGAAAATTTGCATTTTGGTTTATACATCAGTTGTATAAGTAAAGCTGGGGATGGACAAGCTGAAGAGCAAGTTTCTGTTAAAAATAACTTTAAAATATTATTGACTTAACTGCTCACTAAGTCAAACCATCCATGCAATGTGTCTGGCTCTTTTAGAAATAAATGTGTTCTCAAGCTAAATTAATGGAAATTCAGTTTGGAGCAAGTGGTATAATAGTCCATTGAATTCTGTGCTGGCTTTTTATAATATTATATGCAGTTTTGGGCTCTAAGATTTAAGAGGGATGTTTGTAACCGGAACTATTTTCAGAGAGGAACCCAGAGAGTGGAGGCCCAGGCATCCATACTGCCTGAGGGCTGGCTAAAGAAACTGGGGCAACATCTGGCCCAGACAAGACTAGATTCAGTGGGATGGGGGCATGACCTGCTAACGTTTGGAAGGTTATGACTGAAGGTCTACCAGGGCTAGCGTCTATACGGTTCACAATATGTATCTCTTGCACTCAGAGGATACCTTGAACATCAATATAAATTTGATGCTCAGTGACTGAAGGACTGAATCTCCTAATGGGTATTCTGGTTGATGCCTTTTGTTACAAGGAATAGAGGCTCTTACATTGCATTTACATTGTTCAAGTACGTGGGCTTCATTGTAAAGATACAGAATCAGCTCAGTTCAGTCGCTCTGTCATGTCCAACTCTTTACGACCCCAAGGACTGCAGCATGCCAGGCTTCCCTGTCCATTGCCAACTCCCGGAGCTTGCTAAAACTCATGTCCATCAAGTCGGTGATGCCATCCAACCATCTCATCCTCTGTCATCCCCTTCTCCTCCTGCCTTCAGTCTTTCCCAGCATCAGAGTCTTCCAATGAGTCAGTTCTTCATATCAGGTGGCCAAAGTATTGGGGTTTCGGCTTCAGTATCAGTCCTTCCAATGAATATTCAGGACTGATTTCCTGAAATACAGGAAAGTGCTGTCCAATAGAACTTCCATTGATGATATGAATGCTCTTCATCAGTGCACTTCCAAGGGGAAGCTGTTCAGCCACATGTGACTCTTGAAATGTGGTTAGGGAAACTAAAATTTTCATTTTTATTCATTTGAATTTAAATCTTAATAGCTAATGGCTACTGTATGAACAGAGCAGATGTAGATTTTTAAGGACAGGTTGTGAGGGATTTGGGGTATCTCTAAGTGATGGCTCCTCTTAGATTTACATTCTTCACCTTGCCTCTCATCCCTATTTCTCTCTGTGCCATTATCTTCTCTCTGTTGAGAGTTTAGATGCCTCATAACTTGAGCTTGCCCTTGACTGCCTTGAATGTTCCTCTTCACATCATAAATGTTCTTTGTGCTCTATTCACCACCAACTGGCATTGCCTTCTGTGTGTCTCATTTCCAATTCCTGAAACAGAGGGAATGAACATGACTTGTCCAGCTCATCTTGACAGAGTATCTGGGTCAGGTGTTCCAGCCTTGTTGAGTCAGTCAGGATAGGAACAGGGCCCTGTGGTGTGAACACAGCCCCATAGGCAGTAGGACTGAGGGTGGTGAGCAGATCCCCCTAGAAAGGCTGTGTGTATTGTGGGGGAGCTGTGGACAGAGCAAGCAGCAATCAGCATTGCTAGTCGGGGCAGAGCTTTTACAAGTCTGTAGAGGACAGTGGAGTTTACAAGGAGGCAGACTGTAACTCATTCGTTCATTTCACTTAGCCACTATTTTAGTGAGTGTCCACTGTGGGCCAGACTGAGTGTTAGACCCTGGAGATACCATGATAAATGAAACAGATGTGACTCCTTTATTACTGTATTAGTCAGGGTGCTTGGAGAAATAGAACCAATAGGATATATAGATAAATAGATAGATAGATCAATCTATAGATAGAAGAAGAGACATTATAGGAATTGACTCACATGGTTACAGAGGCTGAGAAGACCTACAATCTGCTGTCTGTAAACTGGAGAACCAGGGAAGCTGGTGGTGTAATTCAGTCTGAGTCTGAAGGCCTGAGAATCAGGAGGCCAACGGTGTAATTCACGATGTGAATCTGAAAGCCAGCGAACCAGGAGACAGATGTTGCAGGGCAGGAGAAGATCTATGTCCCCGTTCAAGCAGAGAGAGTAAATTGGCCCTTGCTCTGCCTTTTTGTTCTGTGGGAGCCCTCAGTGGGTTGTGCACCCACACTGGGTAGGAATGTTTGCTTTACTCAGTTCACCAATTCACATACTAGTCTTGTCCCAGACATCCTCAGAGACACACCCAGAAATGACACTTTACCAGCTATGTGGGCCTCTCAGCCCAGTCAAGCTGACACATAAAATTAACCATCACAGATACCTCACTCATGGATTAGTGAGAGAAGTGGAAGATGAGGTAGGTGGTAACAATAAAGCACGTCGGATGTCCTTACAGTGGAGCAGAGGCGTATGGTGAACATAGAGCCAGAGAGCCTAAGTCAGTTTTGGAGGATCTAGGGAAGGCTTCTAGAAGAAATGACGAGTTTGGCGGGTAATAAGGAAGGAGAAGAAATGGGCCTAGAAGGGAGAGAATTCACATTTATAAAACCTGAAAGGAGTTCTTTGAGGCCACATTATATAATATATTGTGAGACTATGGTTCCCTGACCTGTAATTTAGTGAACATTGCAATCTACTGCACATTCTTGAAGATTCTCAGTGCATATGAGGCTCTGAGAGACTCTGAGAAGTCCTCAGTAAAAAACTCCTTAATTCCATTTTATTAAACATTTCCAAAACTTATTTAACCATGATACTGTTTTCTGTCTAAATTCATGGTCCCTGGTACACACACAGAGAAACTATGGACATTTCAGTTGTGTCCAGTAGAAAGAGACTATATTCAAGACAGATCTTGCAGCCCAATCAAATCTGTTCTAGACCTGAAAATAAATGTCTTTCTGCCTGAAAGGTTCTTGGCACACCCAGAGCCAGATTCATTAGGTCATGCAGGTGGCAATGCCCTTGATTTCCGCTTGGAACTCTCCTCTGGGGGTTCACACACATTGAGAAGGGACTTCATTTTGTTTAGTGCCCAGAGATATAGGAACTCAGTTTCCCTTTCCAGATGTCCAGGTATCTGGAAATTCCCTTCTTCACCAAGTCTTTCATGGCTTTCCCTCCAGAAGCACTCTCCCTTCAGGGAACTATGAGGGATATCAACTGGCCTGGCCATTCTCTTCGTCCTCAGATTATGCTCCTCACCCATATACATGGGTATATATTGTCTCCTCAACTAGGCATTGGTTTCTGGAGTCACATTTGGCTTCTGTCTTTGACCAGGTAGTGATCATGTGCAAGCAACTTAGCTACTCTGGGCCTCTGATTTTTTATTTGTAAAACAGAAATTAAATTACCTGTTGTATAAGATCCTGGAAGTTCAAAATTTTGCTAAATGTTCTAGAGCATTTAAAACAGTGCTGCCACAGAATAAGCTCATACCACCTCTTAAGAAGAAGATGGGAACGCTAGTTTTCCTGGGTTTGAGTTTCCTTCTATAGGCCATGAGGGTGTTAGGGTCCTTATACGAAGAGAAGGAGACTGGAAGTTGTCCGCTCACACTTGCCCCCTGCTCGCAGGCACCGGAGAAGGCCGCGTGCGGACACACCTGGGAGGAGGGCCCTCGCTAAGGACCAGGTCACGTGACCCTCCAGTCTCGGACGTCCAGCCTCTAGAGCTGTGAAGAGTAAATGCCTTTTTTAAGCCACTTGGTCTATGGTATTTTTATTATAGCAGCTCAAACCAGCTGATACCTCAGCCATCTCTTACCCCCATTGCCTGATACAGGCTTGAAACCCATGGAAATTATTTATGAATAATTTTCAGGGCTTGTCACCTTTAATAAAGAAGGGAGATGCATGATTCAGATGGCTAGCTCCGTGGGTGGTGATGACTTTGTGGATAAAGAAATGGAGGGCTTAGTTGAAGGCCAGGAGAAGCTTTGTGGAAGGGGGCCTGAGGGGAACTAAAGGGAACTGAGGGGAACTAAGAAACAGTTTAAACTAAGGTTTGTTTCTCAGAAGATGTTTATGGAAGATTTAGACATTTGAGCAGTTTGACTCTGTTATCTTGCTCTTACTCTGCTAATGGCGTGACGCCCCTTTCAAGGAGATGCTGGAACTTGGCAGAAGGTCACAGGTGATAAAATCCCCACCTTCCAGGGGCTTGGGGTCTAGTGTGGAAGGCAACAAAGTCACAGAGCAATTGCAAAACCACATGGAAAAGGCAAAGATAGGAGTGTGTGCTGGGTTGGGAGTAGTGTCGATAAGGAACACCTGAAGGGGAGGCCAGGTTATTAGTTTCCTTAGGGCTGTCATAACCATCTGCCACAAACTGGGGGCTTAAAGCAACAGAATCCATTGTCTCTCAATCCTGGAGTCCAGATATCTGAAATAGGGATGGCAGCAAGATTATACTCTTTTTGAAAACTCAAGGGGAGAATCTTTCCGCACCTCTTGTAGCTTCTAGTATCTCCAGGTGTTCTGTGGCTCGTGGCTACATCACTCCCATCTCTGCCTCAGTCTTCATATGACCCTTTCCTCCTACTCCCTGTATCTACCCTCTGTGTCTCCTATAAGGGCACTTGTCCCTGGATTTAGGGCCCACCCAGGTAATCCAGGATGCTGTCCTCTCGAGATCTTTAACTTACTTACACCTGCAAGCCCCCTTTTCAAGGGTCAGGTCACATTCATAGGTTATGGGGATTATGATGTGATCATATCTGTTGAGGGGGGCTACCATTCAACCTATTATATCAGGGAAGCCCCCCTAGTTGCTATAAAACAGTAGAGTTAAAAATATTGAAGGAGTTAGGTAGGTGAAAGGGCACAGAAATTGTTCCAGAAAGATGCCATGGCTGGGGTGGGGGGTGGTCAGCATGTGCAAAGGTCCTGTTGGAAGAGACTCCACAGTCATGGTGTACTCTTTTGGGGAATGAGTGAGTGAGTGTGTGTGTGTGTGTGTGTAGTACAGTGTAGCATGAGGAGAATGGGGTGGTTTGGGGCTAGAGAAGTAGTCAAGGCTCAAATTCCAGGGCATTTGGGAAGACATGAATGACAAGGAGAGAATAAAGAAATTACTAAAGCATTTTAAACAGGGAGGTGATGTGAACTGACTGGCCTTTTAGAAAGATCACTCTGGGTACTCTATGAAGGGTAGGATGCAGCCAGGCTGGTGGGAGAGAAACTAGTTAGTGAAACTTCTGCTCAGTAAGTGTGCATTGACTTGAGTCCGTCTTCTCCTTCCTTTTATTTTTCTACATTGCTTGTGGTTTTTGCCTGGGCTCTTGGATGCAGTTTAACACTACTAAGCCGCCCTGTTTACTTGTAATGCTTGTCACTAATAGGAAACAAGATGCTGGCCTCACAGGGGAAATTGGCCCTGCTCAGTTGACAAAGTCCCCTGCATTGATGATGAAAGATTGTAAATGGATCGAGCAGGTTGATGGTGTCAGTTCCAATTTGTTGAGCCACTGAATCATGTTGTCAACAATTAGCACCTGCAGAATATGAACACACATACATCACCCTTTCAGTAAAAGACTGAGAAACTCTGGCAGTTGCTCTGGATGTGACACAGACCTTATCACTGCTTTGTCATTATTGCCAAAATTAAAGTTTGAGCAGTTTAAAAATATTCATTGAGCCCCTTCTATATGTCAGGCACTGTGCAAGATGCCCAGGCTTTTAGCAGGGGACTGATACATATCACCCACAAATCGCATAGCGGAAAGAGGGAGGGCTTCATAAGCCCTTTGTGTATCAGCTCCATGGTGTGGTGCCTGACTCTTTGACGTGAGGCAGTTTTATTCAGTGGTGGGAATGCCGTTGAGTAGAGAGCTCCCTTCTGACTGATTCTGTAGGTATCCTTGCTGTTGCTTCACCTTCTCATCCCCCTCTTACTGTTCATTCCATTCTAGGGGGTTAGCTCCTTCCTCCAAGTGGTCTCTTACAGAGTAGAATTGCCTTTCTCAAAGTCTGCTTGTTTATTTGTTCATTCGACAAAAACATATCAGTTGCTGACGGCTTACAGTGTTCTATGCCAGCTGGAGGTGGGGGTGTCATTATACAAGTTAGATGTTGGTTCTGCCTTTAAGATGCTTACGTGGTCTATGCAGGTGTGGTGATAAGGCAGGATGACACTTCACTGGCAAGAGGCATTGCTCTCACTTGGAAGGTGGTGGAGTGGCGGTTTCAGTGTTGGGAAAAGCAAGGCTGGAGGAGAAAATGTTGAAGCTGAGCTTTGAAGGGTTTGACTAAGTGGGTAAAAGTGGCATTCACTCCAGTCTGATTCCTGTTTTGGAGTCAGACTTCTGGGTTCAGACCCCAGCTCCAACCTATGCTTAGCATGAGGTCGAACCCAGATCTCCCGCACTGTCGGTGGAAAGCTTTACAGCCTGAGCTACCAGGGAAGTCTGTATGCTTAGCATGAGACCTTGAGCAAAGGCCCTCTCTCACCTGGCTAAGTCCCAGTTTCCTCATCTGTGAGATGGGATATGAATAGCTCTGCCTGCCTGGTGATGCTGTGGAGATTCAGCCATCTGCATGTAATGCTCTGGGCACAGTGCCCAGCACAGAGTAAGCACTCAATCAAAATCAGCTGCTGTTGCCCTTAGCCAGTCCTTGTGAGAGTAGGGCCTTTCCTGACATTGTTTGCTTTGAAAAGCACCTGTGATCATATATTTGAGAGAGTAGCATTGAAACATATATATTACCATATGTAAAACAGTCAGTGGGAACTTGCTGAATGATGCAGGGAACTCAAATCCGGGGCTCTGTGACAACCTAGAGGGGTGGTATGGGGTGGGAGTGGAAGGGAGGTTCAACAGGGAGGGGACATACTTATACCTAAGGCTGATTCATGTTGCTGTATGGCAGAAGCCAACGCAACATTATAAAGCGATTATCTTCCAGTTAAAAATAAATAAATTAAAAAAAAAAAGACTGGAGTGGAGGGCTTGGTTGACCATTTCACTAAGTTGTAGACTTGTTTTGTTACAAGAAGGGGAAAAAGGTGAACCAGTCTCCTGTTCAAAGCCCTGTTAAAGGTTTTCTCTTCTTTCCTGGCTCTGGGGCTGGGTTTTCTACCTGTTATTATGATAACATGGCTTGGAATATCTCTAGCTGAGCTGTCCAGAATCCGTGGGAACTGTCAAAACTGGGATTGGAACATAAATATGAAATGACAGGCAGCTTCATGTGCCATTATTAAACTTCACAGCTAGAATATTTAAAAGCAAATTATCATGTAAAAATATTCTTATGTTAAACTGGAAATGAAAATGACTTATTTATTTGCTTAGATCAAATCGTTGGAAGCCAGTTAGGATGTATTTTTCTCCCTGCCAAATGCTTTGATGTGTTCCCTTAACTATACAGTTTAGATATGAATATTAGTTAAGATGCATCAGCCACAGTGGGGTTGTCAGCCTCCTAAGGATTGTATCCTTTCAAATGGGTGAATGAATGGAGAAATAAAATAGGAGTTGGGAGGCTTTAATGTTTCTGGCATTCAACCAAGAGAATAGGTCAGCTGGAGGTGGTTGAGAAATGGACTTATTATGGGAACAGAGGCACTCCCCCTTTTGTGTCCTAGTCTTTAGGAGCACATGTGGGTGTTGCCGGGGCCCGGGACTCACCTTGATGGCCACCAGATGTCACCATTGAGTCACAGACACACAGCCTGAGAGGCTGAGAATCCTTCCAGGGGAGGACTTTTATTTTTATTTATTTATTTTATTTCATTTATTTTTATTAGTTGGAGGCTAATTACTTTACAATATTGTAATGGGTTTTGCCATACATTGACATGAATCAGCCATGGGTTTACATGTGTTCCCCATCCTGAACCCCCCTCCCACCTCCCTCCCCGTCCCATCCCTCTGGGTCATCCCAGTGCACCAGCTCCGAGCACTTGTCTCATGCATCCAACCTGGACTGGCGATCTGTTTCACACTTAAGAGTGAAACAGGGGAGGACTTTTAGAACAACTTTACTTGGCCAAATGGCTCACTCCTTACTTTAAATATTTAGCTCCTGCTAACCTCAGGAGCCCAGGGCAAGCTTAATTGAAATCAGGAGAGTACTTTAGAGCATGGAAGAAAATTAGAGCAGTGGGGGAAAAAA